>NC_091394.1:16668625-17284250 GCF_032191515.1 Phaenicophaeus curvirostris
CTGAGATGTGAAAATCAATCATCCATATTTGATAGGAATGGTTGGACTTTTGATAGGAATGGTTGGACTCGACGATCCGGTGGGTCTCTTCCAACCTGGTGATTCTATGATTCTATGATGGTACTACATATGCATATGCATATATATACATATTAAATCTCACTTTAGGAGGCAGTTTATAATAGTTATAGTAGTTTTCAGTCTATCTTCTGCATAAATAATCTCAGCCTTTCACTGTCCTCTTATAAAAATCCTTATAGTCCCCATCACCCTCAGCATTTGCTCAAAGTCCCCTTATATTACCACTGCAACAGTCTCATTATATACTGTGTTCAACACGGCTGTCTAACAGATGTGGAAACACTACTGAGTTATACAATAGCATTAGACATTCTTGTACCGATCTGCTTGTCTTCTTTATGCATCATAGCATTTTATCGGATTGCAGACACACTGTGAAAAATAGACTTCTATTGGGCTTTCAAAATTGACTCAATATTGCTTTCAAGATTCCCAAGGCATTAAATCACTCCAAAAATTAAAAAGCTGAATGCTATTTTCTGTGTACGCTTGTCACTTAACTCTTCATGTTTCTTAATGTTACATGCATAGTCTAATTTATTTTTCTTTTAACTAGAAGATACAGAATTAATTTTTGCTTCCTAAAACTTGTAAGAAATTCACCACTTATATTTTGTGCGTATGTCAGGAGACAACATAAGCACACATTTATGAAAAAAGAGTTTCTGATTACCACTGATAATCATAAAGGCTAGAAGACAAGACCAGCTGACCTCTCTGTTATGAAGTCAATTTTTATGTAGAAAGCTTATGGAAATATTCCCATTAATAATTTAGATCACAAAATTAAAAGTCTGACCCAACTGTTAGAATCTGTCTTGCCTGACTTATGATGCAATTACCTGTAAGAACTGCAATTATGTTCACAATTAGGTTATACTTCCAATTCATTCAGAATTTCCTGTGTGTTACGGGAAAGATTTGTGGCACTTTCCAATTCATACAGGTAACAGGGAAACAGAGCTAAAATTTGGGAACCAAATTTTGGAAATCCTTACCTATAGACTGCTCTAGAAGAGCAGAACTAAATATTGTAAGTCTAACTGGATATTAGACAGTTTTCTCCCCTGTTTTGCACTTCTAGAAAATAATAATGCAATTCCAAACTTTTGTCATGGCACAATAAAACAAAGAAAAAATGGGTATGCAATGGCTATGAAACAACCATGATTAGGTATTTTCAATTCTGCTTCTGTCATTTTGGCATTTGTACAAGTCATTTAGAGGAGCTCTCAATTTGGAGAAGATAATGCTGGAACTCAAATAGCCTGGCAAAAGAGTTCAGCTAGCTCACATGAAACCACTTGTATTTGGAAGCAGTATATATTTATTAGCTTATCAGAAGTTCTGTGCCAACAAGTTGTAGGCTGAGCTAGTAATCTGACATCATTCTGCATTTCTGCATATGCCATAGTGGGATACAGTCAGCTCTAGCCCACCAGTCTGTGCACAGCATTGCATTAGAATGTATAAAAATGTCTTTCATCTTCTTACAATTTTTTTTATTATCATAAAAATAAAAATAAATATAATATTGAGGTTTTTTCCAGGAGGATTTTGAGAACTGGTTTTCATGTAGGGTAGGTGAATAAAAGGCACTTCAACATTGTGAAGTATAAAGGGAGTTCCTCTAGTCTGTGTTTTGTACTATGATTGACTCTTGTTTATATGTAATATGGTCATGAGCTGTCTCCATACAGAGCTAGTCAGAAAAAAACTATATTTTTTGTAGAATTTCACCAAAAGAATTCCTTTCTGACAATTTGAGATATAAATCCTCCCATTTTCACCCCAGAGTAGTTTTCATTTTAAGCATGATGAATATTTCTTCTAAAAAGTTATTCCAGTTGTCTCTATCTTAAGAATTTCCTGTCCAGAAAAGCAAAACTTCAGCAAAACTTACTGTTCCTTCTCCCTCCCCCATATATACTACTTAATCCTCTTAAGAGACATTTTTTTGAAAGAAAAGGGGTTTTTTTAAATTAAAAATTCATCCATACATTCCTGGCCCCAGATTCTAGAATGGGATTCTGCATGGGCCTGAAGATCTTTGAGATACAATAATAGATGTCTAGGTAACTGCAGATTTCACCAATAAAATATTTTGAAGGCAAAGCATTGGTGTAAGTTTCTCCACAACCCTGTGGAGAATCCCCATCTGATCTCCCAAGCCATTTTCCTCAAGCCAGCCAGCTGGTTGATAAGAGCTTTACCTTACTTTATCAAAGACATTCTTATTGTTCAATATGCAACATATTAAATATTTTAGTACAATGAAGACCACTGAAAAGTCAGCAAGAAGTATGTAGCTGATTCCTATAGAAAATCAAGAAAGAACCAACATAACCAGAATAAAGTTTGAATATTCTCACCACAAAAACCCAACAACCAAACCCCACAAACCGAAAAACTGTCCCCAGAAAAACTATTGGCCAACTTGTAAAGTAGGATCTTCAAGTGCCTTATTTTTGCATTTCCCACAGAAAAGTGTATGAACAAAAGTCCATTTTAAAGCAAGAAACCTAGAAAAAGAATGGGGCAAACTTCATTCAAACTACCTAATATCAGGCCTAAACACAGCAGCTATGGTCTACCCACAACAATGTGTAAGATGACAAAGAACCAAAAGGAGACCACTATATCTAAATCTCTTAGAGGAAAGAACACTTTACTGTAACTTCACTCAACCTGTTGAAAAGGACATTTATTTGATCTTCACTGTCTAGACAAAAAACGCATACATATAAAGTGTTTTTGTTGTGCTGAAGGAAAAGTGTAAAACATGCAGGAGTCTGAGAACAACACGGCCTCATTTAAAAAATAATTTTCTTTACTGTTTCTTGCTGTGTTGTTATCAAATCAGTAGCAAAGTTCCATCCAAGCAGTGACATTTGATCCTAGATATCATTATTTGCATCTAGGATTTTCATTCAGATTTGTTGCAGGTGGCAAACACATTGTACAGACTCACATAAGGCACATAATTAAATGGAAGTGGAAAACACATTGCAAGTATCCCCCAGAGAAAATTAAAGAAACAAGGCAGATGTATAACAGATTTTTGTCCCCTTCCTTCCTGTTCTTTCATTTTAGTTTTTCCACAAAGCATTATGACACAATCTGAAAAAATGCATAGAAACACAAACACATCAATTTGTTATCAAATAAATGAACCTTCAAGAACTTGCAGTTTTTTCAAAGTAGAATAAATTACCTGTATTATACAGACAAATAGTTGAGCACCATTGAATACAAGCCAAATATCTCTTAGGAATTTTACAAATTAGAGAAAAACTAAAACAATTAGATCCATTAGGCTTTCTCATCTCTCATATCAAAATAGAAGAAGACCCTCCAAAAGCATGATTTCCACACCATGCAAGAGCACTTCATGTGTGGTAGTAGATAATAATTTTAGAACAGGTGTGCAACACAACCATTTTTTATTTTAAGGGTAAACTAGGGGAAAAAAAAGAGTCCAAATGGCATTTAACGAGTAAAGTAAATATGAGTTAGAAAGTCAGTGAACCAACACCTCTGCATTTAATTTACGGATCTGATTTATAATTTTACATTCCCAAACCTATTTGTTTGTTTTATCTACTCCTTGCATTCAGCCTTAAAGCTAGACTGCAAGCTGTCAAAGGCAGTTCAGTTCCTGGGGACTTTTATCCTTACTACCAGTGCATAGGGTGTCTGGAACAACAAGGCTTGGCTTTAGACTGGATTTCCAAGATACCACTACTAATATAATAAGCAATAATAGCCACTAGAACATCTAGGAAAAAACACCCTAGTTGCTGCTGAAGAGTTAGCTGATGACAAAACAGCACTTGTTTTTACTTGTATGAAAATGGATAGGAATTAGCCATAAAAAAATTCAAATGAGTATAAATTTATTTTGGTATATAACACATTTAGTGAATGGTACAAGCACCTACTCTGGTTATAAAAGCACTGCCATAACTTTAAATTAAAGGAATAAATTTTCTAGTACAAAAATAGTCGGTTTTCTTCCTTTCCCCATTCAGAAGTACACAAACAGTGCACAAGCATAAAGAAACAGGAAACAATGGTACTGCCTTCCTATGCACACCCCAAGAGAACCAAAAAGGATTGTTACATTGAGATTGTACATCAGGAGATGGTAGAATTTTCAATTCTAGGTGAAGTGAGGAGGGAGGTTCACCGAACAGTCACATTAAACTTCCAGAGGGCAGACTTTGGACTGTTCAGAAGGCTGGTTGGCAAAGCCCCATGGGAGACAGTCCTTAGGGGCAAAGGAGTCCACGAGGGCTGGGCACTCCCCGAAAAGGAAATCCTAGCAGCTCAGGAGCAAGCTGTCCCCATGTTCCAGAAAAGGAAATGGCGGGGGAAAAAAACAGCTTGGTTGACCAGGGAGATCTTGAGAGACATGAAAAAGAAGCTGAATGTCTATGAGCTTTGGGAGAACGGACAGGCAACTTTGGTGGACTACAGGGAGGAAGTGAGATCATGCAGAGAGAAAATCAGGAGGGCTAAAGCCCAACTAGAAATCAGATTGGCCAAGTCTGTGAAAGATAACAAAAAAAAATTCTATAAATACATTAACAATAAAAGGAGGACCAGGGAGAATATTCAGTCCCTATTGGATGCAAAGGGAACAACTGTGACAACAGATGAGGACAAAGGCTGTGGTACTTAATGCCTTCTTTGCCTCAGTCTTACACAGTAAGGAAAGTTATTCCCTCCGTGTACGCATCCGGCAGTTAGAGGAGCAGAACAATGCTCTCATGATCCAAGAGGAGGCAGTTAGAGACTTGTTTGCCCAGCTGGACATCCACAAGTCTGTGGGACTGGATGGGATCCATCCAAGAGTATTGAGGGAGCTGGCGGATGTGCTACAGACTAGGAGAAGTCTGGCTTAAAAGCGGCTCAGAGGAGAAGGACCCGGGGGTGTTGGTTGACAGCCGACTGAACATGAGCCAGCAGTGTGCCCAGGTGGCCAAGAAGGTCAATGGAATCTTGGCTTGTATCAGAAACGGCGTGACCAGCAGGTCCAGGGAGGTCATTCTCCCTCTGTACTCGGCACTGGTGAGACCGCTCCTTGAATCCTGTGTTCAGTTCTGGGCCCCTCACCACAAGAAGGATGTTGAGGCTCTGGAGCAAGTCCAGAGAAGAGCAACAAAGTCCGTGAGAGGGCTGGAGAACAAATCTTACGAGGAGCAGCTGATGGAACTGAGGTTGTTTAGCCTAGAGAGGAGAAGGCTAAGGGGTGACCTTATTGCTCTCTACAACTACCTGAAAGGAGGTTGTAGAGAGGAGGGTGCTGGCCTCTTCTCCCAAGTGACAGGGGACAGGACAAGAGGGAATGGCTTCAGGATCCACCAGGGGAGGTTCAGGCTGGACATCAGAAAAAAAATATTTCACGGAAAGGGTCATTGGGCACTAGCACAGGCTGCCCAGGGAGGTGGTTGAGTCACCTTCCTGGAGGAGTTTAAAAGACTGGAGAACGAGGTGTGGAGGGGTTTTGTGGTTGATAGGAATGGTTGGACTCGATGATCCTGTGGGTCTTTTCTATCCTAGTGATTCTGTGATTGACAATCAAGCTGATTTGATGAAAGGCCATCTAAACTAGTCTGGTCCTGATGGAAGAGAAGGACACGTTGCTGAATGCACTGCTCCCATAACTCTTAAATATAGGGGTTAATTTCTTTCCACAGCTGTGTCTTTCAATGCCTACTGCAATGTCTTTTGTTACATTTCCATGTTTTCTTCTGCTTTGCCTTGATTTATCTCTCCTCTCTGCATTTTAGTTGGGGTTGTTGCCAGCCTAAAACATATTGAAAGAGAAGTTGGAACTAGTAACCAAGCATATTTTGCTTTTTATGGTGAAATCTACTGGGGCCAGAACACCTTCACCATGATGAGATGGGCATATCCTTTGGAAACAAATAAAACGCAAATATTCAGCCAGGTGGACACAATCCCATCATACTCTGAAAGGGAAATTACTATAATTTTGGAAACCCTAATTCTCTGAGTTTCTGCATGATTAACTTGCAACATTAACAAATATCTTAATTTCAATTTCCAGGAGATAATTTTCCAAATAGATTCGCTTTTATTGCAGTATTTTCTCCCCTGCAGTGATGCACCTGCAATGAATTGCCATGTGGAGGAGGGGACAAGAGGAGGAACAGTTGAAAAACAGACACAGAATAGTGGCTACAAAGTGGAAGCCTATTTGCACCTTCTGTTTGGATTCTTTAAAACTACAAAAGCAGAGAAGTACAGTCTTTCAGAACTGCCAAAAAAGATCCCAACTGACTTCATGTACATACATATATATATAAAACTCAGATTTGGCAGACAGAAAGAATACATTTCTACGTGCACAGTCAAACACCCAACAGCTACTTCTGTGCTAGAATATACCCTCTTATTACAGTAAGTCACACACTTCTTGAGATCAGTTCTTTTTCTTTGTAGAAGTGCAAAGCAACATTCAGAAAGCTATTAGAATTCAGTCCACTGAATTCTGCTTGTAGACTCAGGTTACAACATTTCAAGGCCAAATCCAGTGTAAACAGTAGGGCTACAACCCACAGTACTTTTGCTGGGTTTGGGGAAGACTTGATGAGACAGCAGGAGAGCAATACAATCTGAATGTTTTCTCTACCACAACACTTAACATTAAATGTGAGACTTAATGCTAAATATCTTAGCATTTTCAAACTAGACAAATTTAATGTAGCAAGAGTTGAAGGAGCTATCTATTAACTACAGATGTTCTCAAGTACTTCCCACTGGTAACTTGCTTCCCAGAAAGGCGTTTCTTAAACTGTAATTGTCCAGTTTTATACTGCAGATGATTTTTCTATGCAGCTGCTCAGTTTGCAGTGAGTGGCCTTTGGAGACACTGTATGAAGCATTCTGGAACAGGTCTTCCAGAACTGATTACACAAAACTCAGGCAAGAAATAGAGCAAATCTCTCCAGCAAGGCCAAGATTTCACCCCGATAGATAAGGACATCATTAGCCACTTTAAATTCTACAGTTTGTGCAAGTATTACCTTAATATGAACAAACCATTTGGTCTAAGATATTGCAACTTCCATAATCAAGAATAGTTTCAGACACTACCTCTACTGGAGTTATTCTATTAACAATAAAATCCTATCAGAGTTTGTGCAGAGAAGCAATTCAAAACTGAAAGATGACTCTGTTCTGCAGGAGGCATGTTTTATTCAGAACCACAGCTATAGCAAACAATTGAAAAATGTATTTGATGAATAGTCTCTTTCCTCAGGCATTCTGGTATCTCATAAATAATGGCATTAAATAGCTACAAGGATCTTGATTAAGAGAACCACCTGTTCCATTTTTTCTAATGACTCCAATGAGTATGGTAACCTAGATAAACTGCAAAATAGAAAAAGAGACACATACAAAGAGAAAAAAATATGTAGGTAAAATTTCCACCTATATGTAAGTCCAACACAAGGTCCATATATAAGTCCAACTTATACATTACAAAGTAAGGAATTACTTAGCAACAGTGCAATATACAAATCTTATCAAAGTGTGACCTTGTGATCTATGTAATTTTATTGCATTAATGTTTAGGGAAAATAAACACAGCCCCAAAAGTGCTGGCTGCTTGGCATTCTGCCTTTCATACTTCATTTGCTTTGGAAGTTGTCCCTGTAACTTCTAAAATTGTTTGTTGTTAGCTTCGAGAACTGAAAAACTTTTAGTCCGGCAGAATGTTTCTAGTGTCAAGAAAGCAGACATGTGACTTATGAAGTTTTTGTGGGTTTTTGCTCTAGTGACAGAGCAGAGACAACCAAAGGAGATACTTCTGAGAAGATACTGGACACATGAAAATCTAGTTTCACATAGAAGTGCCAACCTCAAAGAAAGCTTTGATAGCACAACAAAGATGTGTAGCACAATTTCTGCATACATATGCTATTTACTTGTTAGACAAAGCAAGATGTTAAGAAGACTACATCAAGCCCTTTTCCTAAGCCACGTTTCCTTTCAGAATGGAGAGTAAGTACAGCAGGTTTGATAAGCATTCCTTAAAAAACTTGGCATTTACATTAAATTACTCAGATAACTGAAATTAAAGCATCTGTATTTGCTGACAGAACAACAGTTACGTTTTAAAATATCTGTATGCATGTATGTACATACATTATCTTAATCTATTGAAACATATAGATGCATACACACACAAGGACATTGTGTATTTATATACAATATATACCCTACTTTGTAAGCTAAAGCAAGGCAAGGAGCTACCAGTATTTACTTTTTATGTAAAACCTAAAGACTAGTTATTAACAAGAAATAATTTTGCGATACCTTATGTATGACTTTATAAAAATTATCTAAGAGTCAAAATTTGCTCCAACACATAGCCCCATATTTTGAGGGAGAGAAATAATCAGTTCATCTTGAACATGCTGTCTTTGGAAAACTCTTGCTACTGAGGAACAGAAAAAGCATAAGCAAAAACGTTTTTCACTATTTAAGCTGGGGAAAAGAAATAACGCTACATCAGGCAACACATTGCTGCTCGACTTTCAGTTGTCTTTCAGGTAACAGATCATCACCTACTTCATATACTGATTATAGATATTTTAGGATGTTGCAAAATTAAAAAAAGAGTTGAATACCTTCAAAAAGTGCAATCAGGTCATTCTCAAAAGCAATAACTGAACACAGGAATACTGTCTGCCAGATCTCATTTATTATCTGAGGAAGAGATCTATTTCTCTTACAGTGTTTTCTTTTTTCTTTTTATTACTAAAAATTACTTAGGAATCATTACAACATGAAAAGGAAGACAAGCAGTCCTGTTGAGTGGAGAACAAGACTCCTGAATATTTCATTAAAAGAGAGGATTTTAAAAATACCATGAAAGATCATAAAGACTACCAATATCTTTCCCCTCCCTGCAGCTGTTGTAACAACTTCGACAAAAGAAATCAACAGGAAATGCTGGAGTGTAAGGGAAAGACGGGAGAAAAGAGAGACAGAAGGGTACTCTTAGCAAGTCTGAGGGAAAACAGAGCCTGCAAGAAGAAATATACTGTCAAGAATAAATCAAAGAAGGGCTTATGGGCATTACATAAGAGCTACAGAGCTGAGATGATTTGATCACTTGTTTTTCAAGATGTTAGGGAAGTTCACATTCTAACAATTACTTTTGGATAAATAAAGCATTCCTAGTGCACCTATAACCATCTATATTGGTTGTCCTTCAACGAGAAGAAATATCTGAGCATAATGGATGAACTTCCAAGTTATTTCATGTTAGTTATCTAATAACTAACGTGATAATCAATCCAGATTGTGGCAAAGGCAATGCAGCATGATGTTAGAAAGAACAGGTTCCAAATATTCTCATACATCCATGTCAGACAGCAAGAGCTGAGAGATGTTAATATCATATACAATTTTATGTTTAGAAGGCATAGAAAGTCAATACATAGCCATCACCATAAAAAATTACACACGTATTGGTTCTGGTGACCCACAACTTCCAATGAAGTCTTTCTAATGATTCTGTTGCTTCTAGGTAAGACAGAAAAGGTATCATATCTTCCACCGTAAGATGAAGTGATAGAACAACTTTCCTCATTCATTTTCAGTTAGAAACTGGAAACACCCAGTAAACTTCAGATCATAATCTGAAGTCTGGATATATACCTATAGCATAAACCATTTCTTCAAGCAAACCATTCAGTCCAAATGGCATTCATATATTATAAGAAAAAAAAATACCAAAGTACACAGTGAAGGAAAGCGGCTACTAAATCACACAGGTGACCTTTTATGGAACAAAGTGAATCCCATCAACAGGACACACTAATGAGCACTTGATAGGATTTTCAAAACATAATTTTGAAAGAGGATTTTCGGCTTGTTCTCTGGTGCTCTAGCACTTGCAGAAAACTATAGTCTTTTTTTTCAGCTGAGCCCCAGTTTTGGCAGGTGCTTTAATGACCGTTTTTTCCCCTGGAGTCAAAGAGAGCAAAAGATTTTAGTGAAGAAGACAGGCAGGGTTCACGTCTGTCATTTGCCAGCAGTTAGGAAATGAATGTGTGGACAAGGATGTGGAGAACAGGAATGGATCAGATTCTTGGCATTGTAGGAGTACTTCCCATTACTAGAAAACAGCTGTCTTTCCATTGTTTTCCTAATAATCTTTCAGTGTCTGAGTCTGTTGAATAAGGAGCCCCGGATGTCCATACAATGGATGAAAAGCGGAAAAGGACCAGGCAGTAAGCACAAAGAAAGTAGGCAGGGAAAATACTTGCACAGGAGAAGAAAGTAGTGGGTGAAATGAGTGAAACATATTTGAGATAAGTGGAAGAACCTGACCATTTACTTCCAGAAAGGTAAGAGTAGTTAGTTAACTTACATACAAATTTAAAACCTTAAGTGAGTTAGATGATCCTATTTTTGAGATCAGATATCTTTTTTGACTACTGATAAGTAATGTTATAAAAGTGCTCCATCCTCATTTTATGCTTCACGCAGTTCTGAAAGGGTGACAAAAGGAAAAGGAAGCAAGATTCAGAGTGTTGAAGTATGAAGCTAAATAATTGGAAGAGGCAAAATTAGTATTCAACATATGCTAGGTTTTCTGAAATAAACTAATTAAAAGGACAAAAAAAAATCTGAAGGAAAATATAATGTATCTAAGAATTTTAGACCAGCACTTTTGACATTTCTATTTCAGGGTCTAGTGCTGAGCTTAAGTGATAGTGTCACCTATACTATTAGACTACCAGAAGACTGAAATGTATGCTGTACATTCTCCTTATCAATAGTCAGCAAAAATTTGAAAATTTTAATATCTGTCTTTGTGTCAGCAGCCACTTCCTCTAAACAGAACCACTGTTACTTATTGTCTACAGTTTTGTATTCAGAAAACATGTTCTATTTTGCAAGCCAGAGCATTAAAATTATTCTTCTGTCCTTTTACATGAATTTTACAGGGAAATGAACGAAGGAAGATCCAGGTAAGAACTTCTGTTGTGATATAACTTCAAATACATTAGAAAAAAATACTCTATCAACTTTTAATTTTTAATTACAGGGAACGCAATTTGCCATAGTGGATTAAAAGCTGCTATCTAAGAACAGAAGAAATGACTTGATCATCTATCAACAGACATCAAATTCCACTCTGTTACCCATGTGCAGAAATCAATAACACCTTTTACAGTAGCATATTTTCTGCGAAGCCTCAGGCTTATGTCAAATGCAATAGGAGAGGGAACATACTTCCCTGGGTAGACTAACTCCAACTGCTAATTAACCTTAAGGAGAAACAACTGCCTTTAGCTTTCAGCTATTTGTTTCTGTTATTTCTTCCTTTATTGCATTTACCCTTCTGCCTCTATAAAAGATAGAGCTATACCTTAACAGACACACATAAAAAAATTCAAGCTTTTTAGAAAAAGCTATCTTTTTGAAGACTGACTGACTGAGTCCTGACACTGCCTTTATACTTCACTTCCAATCTCCATCACAAACTCTTCTTCGTTCCTTTTCCAAATATTTACTTCAGTATTACTGATTAAAATAACCAAAACAGAGAGTTGAAATTCAGTAAAAATTCACTGGAAGTTCTTCAGTTTTATGTTTTGGTATTTATGACTGCTTTTTGTCAGCTACTGTTTCTTAATTAAATTAGCTTTCAGATGTGCTTTATAAGTACTGTATATTGTTGATCTCTTCAATCTTAACAGGAGCAATGTAACGTTTTGCCCAATATCCTTCAAAATGGTGAACACCGGCCGCTTCAGAGAAAGGTTTAAGCAACTACAAAATTTAGTTATGCATCAACTTGCTTCCACTCCAACATTTTCAGTGGCTAACATATCCAAGAAGTTCAAAGACACATAAGCTCTAATGGCACTTCTGTTGTTATAGCTATTCATATTATATGTACACTAATAACCACCCACTAGCTTTTTTAAACATATTACCACCACCCTCTCCATAAAGTTATGGCAATTAATTGTAAACATTATGTACCACTGTGTGAAAATTGTAGTTTTAACCATGCTGAATTTTCTACAATTTAGTTTCACTATGTGTCAGGTTCCAACTGTATTTTACTGCTCGAAGAGATTAGATTCAAAGTTGGTATCTCCCAAACATTTCCAAGATGTAGAATGCTGCAAAATTAATTCATTTCACTCTTCAGCAAAATTTCCGAGTATCTTAATGCTGCAGTGTTGGTCCCTTAACAATCCAATGAGCCCATTCTCTAGCCTAGTACCAGCTTTTGCATATGCTCAGAATATTTTATTATTTGTCCACAGTTAGCTAGTCACCCCTTAGACTTGCTCTTAGCAATCCTGATTATTTTTGTACATATAGTGCCTTCTGTCATTTATGATAATTTTATTAGACTCTATAGAGTTGGTTTCTCCATTTTCTCAAGGCTATTTGGCTCCAATGATCTTGTCATGCAGTCATTGCAAGCTCAGTCTAACACATTTTCTGCATGCTCTGTATACATCTACAAAACAATAACCATCAATTGTGTGCCCCAGCTGTGTAGAAATCAATTATGCATGTCTGGATTATAATACATACATTTATTATGCCTGCACACATAGGCATTCCCTGACTTAAAAAGAAAATGCTAACCGTTCTCACCAGAAGGTGAGTTTTATTCCTAGTTTTTTTTCATTAGAATAAAACTAAAAATTACTAGAAAACCTTCCACGAAGGAAACTTAAAAGACTAGAAATTGTACAGTGTGCTTTAAAGTTACCAGTATTAAAATTGTTACAATTAATTTAATTAATGGGCTGCTACTTAACTCTAATATCTGCATTCAGAGAGGGTCAAATAATTTTCAGCTTATTTTACATTATTGCAGTGTGGTGAACCCAAGTAGCAGCTAAGGACCACGCTGCTGCTTGCTCACAGCCCCCCTCCTCTAGCCAGCTGGGGAGATAATAGGATGAGAATAAGTGAGAAAACTTGTGGGTGAAGGTGAAGATATTTTAAGAAGTGAAGGAAAAAGAAACGGGGCGGGGAGGGGACCACAAAACCCCCACAACTGATGCAGAGGTCACTATCTCCCACAAGCAGACAGGTAGCAGTAGCTATTTCCCCTAAAAATAAGTCCCCTCAGTTTTTATTGCTGAACTTAACACTATACGGCATTCACTGACAGTCTGGTCAGCTGTCCAAGTCATATCCCCTCCTAGCATCTTGCACACCCTCAGCCTACTCACTGCAGTGAAGGAAGGGCAGAATTGGAAAAAGAGAAAGCCTTGATACTGCAAGTACTGCTTAGCAACAGCCAAAACATTGGTGTCTTATCAAGACTGTTGTAGGCACAAATCTGAAACGCAGCACATAAGGGCTCCTATAAGGAAAATCAACTCCCAGCCAAACCCAATATGAAAAGACAGTATAAAACACAACTACAAATTATCAGAGCTCTGAATTCAGTGATATACTGTCATATTTTCCTAAAGTGATGTCTCTTGCCTAGTTTTGGATCGGTCATCAGCCTAAATCACATAGTAACCTCTTGCAGTTTTGTTTAGGCAGGAACATGCATACCACTCCACTATACCTCCTGGTCTGGGAGACAACACTTTAGTTTCTATAGAATCCTGACACCTCAAGGGCTCATAGCCAACATCCTAGCTTGTGGTCAGATCCATACTTTGACAAAGCAGCTCTCTAATCCAAGCACTTTCACAACTCAAATGGCAGCATCCTGTGATCTTCTCAAACACCCAGATGTTTGCTCTAGGGGGTTTGGAAGATTCGTTTCACTACTTTGACAACAGAAAGTTTGACTGCCTTTGAATGTGCTTTCAAAGACAAAATTATACAGGTCAAGCTATTGCCCATGGAGTATTCTGGTTAGTTTTGACAATGATGGATACCATTCATGACCATTTCTCAGATCCCTTGTGCCTACGTTTCACAAATGTCCTTAATGACGAATGACAGTCATCTGCAATGAAAGACAGTTTTCCAGTACTCTTATCCCCAAAGAAATTGTATTGCCACATTTTCTTGCTATGATTTATCAAGATCCTTTTATTATAGATTCTCTTTATTAATGTAATAACTTGAACAAATACTAATTTATGTAGTTTGAAATGCGGATGGTAAAATACATCAAGTTTTTAGTTACAGTATACTCTGTTTTGATTACTTTAAGAACTGCAAAACTTACTCTTTAACAAAAATGTTTTGTGGAGAAGAGAGACTGTTTTGATTTGAAATTGGTTCAGATATCCTAGCTGAGTCTTGAAGAAAGGCACAAATGATTGTTATAAAATAAAGGTATATTCAAAGCTGTATTTTTAATGGAAGTCTTGTTCTCACATTCAAAGGAATATTTTATTTTCTCAGTGAGAGTTTTTTTGCTATAGAATTACATCTTCACTGATTCAACAGGGATTGAAATAGTCCAGGAAAAAGAATCTCTGGAAAAATTCATCTAGTAATGTTTGTACCTTGTGAGAAAAGTTCTCATCTTAGGCAACAAATCTTTGCACTGACTACTCATTACTGGCTGATCCATTTGAATTTATCTTAATAAATAACAGAAGCTTGGTTCAAAATTAAAATTTCCCTTAATGTGTAACAACAATGAAGGTCCTCAGTCATGGACTAGGACCTCTCTGTGTCTCTCTTCTATAGAAGTAAAACAAAACGCACTGCTTATAGAACAAAATGTTTGATATCTAAATGAAGACTATAACCTAGATATAAACCATCAAATAGAAAGAAACATGATGGATATAGAAGCATGAGAATCCTAGGAACTGTAAGAAAATATTGATGAGCTTTATGGGCACTCTCATTAGAGAACCTGAGTCTTGCATTTTGCAAAGTATCACATTAGTGACTTCTATGAAGAGTTTTTAAGGAGAACAAGCTTCCTAAGGTTTCAGAAATGTTAATAAGGACCTTCTCCCAGGCTTGTAGGACAGGAAAATGGAAAGCATGAAGGTACTCATTTTTAAAAAAAATTACTATTAAAATAACATGTCTTTTGAGAGGACAAATGATTTGCTAACATGTAGGGACATGAATACACCCTTCTAATTGCTTACATATTTTATATCTATGGTATATCTCACATCTCAGCAATACTTACTCATTGTCAGTATGAGTTAAAGAGAGTAATTAGTTTCCAGATACCAGTGGGAAGCAGTACACTAATGCTGGTGTAGTGAAAGAATGCTTGTGAGCATGTGCACACATAGTAGAAGGGTGGGAAGGTGACTGTGGAGTAATACACAGGTGAATCACAGTAGACACAAAAACCTAGTACCCAAGGCAGATCATGTCACACACACAGAAAAAGAATTACAGGATAGTAACAGGAAGTATTCTCCATTTGCCTTTGCATTCCTCAACTTCAGGAAGTTCATGCATGCTAATCTTTGCATTTGAGATCTTTATCAATCTGGCTGTTTCAGAATGTACCTAATTTTCTACTTACAGGTCGATTCAATGCCATTTGTATGGTCCTGGTGTGCTGCCTGTGGAACACAGGGCATCTTCTCCGAGTCCTGCAGTAGCTTCAGAAATACCTTCCATAAAATACGAAAAAAAAAATTTAGAATCCATTTTCTAAAAAACTACTTTATATATACCTTAGACCACCCAGATTGCCAGATACCAGTAGTGGCTGCTGTAACCACTCTGCTGTAATACAACTGCAAAATGAGTCAAGATCTCCAAGTGGAGAATTCCTGGAGATAAGGTTAAATTAATAAATGTCAATAGATGTAAAAGCACCTATGCAAAGGCTTGTTGGTCCACGCTCAGTACTATCTGCAAAGATTTTTCAATAGACTGCCTGCCCTTGATTGACATTTTACACTGCTCCTAAGCTGTGGTGTTATCTTGGAACACAATTACTGCAGTTTTTACCAAGGGCATTTTGACAGCTTCAGGTTTCTTCTGATATTCTATCAGCTGATAGAATTCTGATATTCTATTCAGCTGGAACTGCTACCAAAGAATTTTAGTTGTGTCAGTACAATTAAATGAAACATACAAAATCCTACAGAACTGAAAATCTACAGAGCTCTGGGATGTGTCTATAGACAGATAAGGAGACCTTATCACTCTCTACAGCTACCTGAAAGAGGCTGTAGCAATGTGGGTGCTGTTCTCTTCTCCCAGGTAAGAAGTGATAGGTCAAGAGGAAATGGACTCAAATTGTACCAGTGGAGGTTTAGATTGGATATTAGAAAAAAAAATGTCATCAAAAGAGTGATAAAACGTTAGAACAGGCTTGGAAATAGTGGAGTTATCATCCCTGGAGGTGTTCAAAAAGTGTGCAGACACGGCACTTTGGGAGATGGTTTATTAGGCATGGTGGTGTTGGGCTGATTGTTGGATTTGATGATCTTAGAGGTCTTACAACCCGTAATGATTCTATGGCTTATGCAAGAATGTGGGCAATAATGCTCTTGAATGGACAATGCAATCATTAGACATAGCCAACATTACCAAAGTCCTGTCTAACTAATACTGTGGAGAACACTATGCAATAATGCATGTTTCATGGCAAAACTATTAGCATGCATACCCCAAATTAGGAAATTACAGGATCCTGTTACCCAAAATCACCAAGTGAAAGCCTTTTTTTTTCTACGTATAAAAAAGTCACAATCTAAAAGTCTGCACTAGAGTAAAACTGTAAAGGTTAAATCTTTCTAAGTGTGGGGAAACACATCAGAAACGAGTTAATGATAACACGTAAAAGAAAACAGCAGAATACACCAACTTTATAATAATGGGATGTGTTTAAATGGTAAATACACTTTGCCAAATAGATTTGTGTTCAACCTACTACTTCTTGCTTAATCCTGTTTCACAGTCCTGTCCACGTAAATTCCTTCCAATTTCATAGAGAAGTATTTCATTTATCAGCCCGTCATCCTTGCAGAAGCTTGGAACAACTTTCTTATAAGGTCAAATGAAAAATAGCATTATCATTTTCTTACTTTCATCTGAACTGCAATTTAAATAGTGATCTAGGAACTTTAGATTAAAAAAAAAAGAAAAATTAACAGAAAATACAGCTACCATGAGCATCTTTAATAGAACAGGCAAAAGTACAATAAAGTTTTACTTTCTCTTGGCAAAAGCCTTCTCTCTCTTTCTCTTTTCTTCTCTGTTTGGGTTAAGCTTCAAGACTCATATTATAACAACAATGTGACTTCCAGAAATCACTAGGAAAACATTTATTTCCTCTCACAAAAGAGCCTAATATCAAATATAACAAAAAATTCCTTGTTTCCAAAGTGCTCATACAATAAACAATAAAAAACCCAAACAATTTGAAATAGTTTATAGTTGTGGAAAGATATTTCTTGACTTGCTAACACCTGGCTGTTCCATAAACCATATTTTGCATAGTCAGTATCACTGCCATTTAACAGTAGTTATTGTTTACACTTGTTACCTGCCAGCTTTCAGAGAACACTTTTGGCCGTTAACAACTGCAAGCCCAGAACTCAATACCTCCTGAAATGTCTATGTTAGACCACGGAGGGAGATCCTGACTGCCTAAAGCCACATTCTGATTTGTTGTCTTGGACCTATTCACTGATTCCTCTACACACTATTTCTGTCAAGCAAACCAAACTAAACAGAACCAACATAAACCACAAAGGAACTGCTCCTGTGCGGCTAGAATGAGGACTACAGTACAAAATATTGCTTGCCTATACTCACTTCAGTGAAAATAATTATGCAGAGAAACATTTTCTTGTTTAATCACATTATTTCACTTGAAGGGAAGATGTAACTATACTTTAAAAAGAAACAAAACCACCAAACACTTCTCTAATGCATACTGTATCTACTGCAGCTCCACTAACACAACTATTCTAATACAGTTATAAAGTCAGAAGGCCACATGCATTGCCCAGTCCTTCCTACAGCAGCCAGACGGCTCTCAAAAGCCCATTAAAAATGAGAAACCTTAAGGACCATATTGTACAGAAGAAGTGATAATTTATCTAACGTTGAACAGAATATACTGGACAAAAGTTGTACTTAATGATGTTTTTAGCAGACTGTTTTACCCACCAAAACAGACCGATCTGGAAAACTCAGAATGAGACATCATGACAGAGAGAAAATATGTTCTTGCCACACCTAAAAGACTGCATAAATTCGAGAATGTGTCTTGTAGACCTCAGCAGAGTGTTCACTTCCCTACATCCCTTAGCAATTCCTGCTTAATTTCTGCTTTGTCTAGCAAGTCCGTATCTGACCAAGAACTTCTCCATATGGCTGTTTGCAAAGGAATCTGAGGAAACAGACATTTCCTGTACTCCCTCAAAACTGTACTAGGTTTCCTACTTTTTTTTTTGGGACTGCATCATAAAAGCAAGCCTGGTTCACTGTTGCAGTGGCACAGTATCCTCAAAACTTCACTGCAGGACATAGGAACCCTGTCACACCTTAGTTATCATTCCTAAAGAAAGAGAAAGGGAAAAAGGGGGGGATGGCGAGAGTGGGAAGCAAAGAACTAACATTTATAGACAGTACTTTATAATCTAAACGCACTGATTAATATTTTAGCAACATATTGGGCCCTCCTATCCCACAAATCCTATGTTTATCCTAGTTATTTTGCAGTGAGAAAGTGTTAATTGCTTGAATTCCTTGCTGTCAGTTAACATACAAGAGCGTGAGAGAAGAGCAGTCAAAATTGTGAGCGGTAGTGTATTAACTAACATAAAAGCACATAAAAGTATCTAAAATGTTAGCAGCATGTGGAGTCAGGATCACAGGGAATTATTGTTTAACATTTTTTCAATTATTTTTGTAGACATTTCACTAGCACAGGCACGCTCCCATGAACACATCAGTCAGCGCTAAATACTACGTCTGAAAATCTCCCTTTTAGGAAATATTAATCTTCACGTGTGAAATGTTTACATGCAGTATTATTCAGCATCACTGAATTTTCTTCAGTAACTGAGCAGTACCAGGACGAGTATCTCTGGTAGGTTTCCAAGTTTTAAATTTACATATGCAATCCATATTTTACCCTACATAACTTCACTATGTAGGAGCCAAATTTTCTCTTACTACCTTTTCTATTGACATTTGTTTTATATTTTCTTCCAGGTGGTCCATGCTCATTATAGCTTTCTGTAGTTACTGGCATGTTTCACTAAGTTGAACAATGCAGAGCCAGTCTTGGAGGCATTAATTGAGGATGACTGTAGACTAAGAAATTTTTGCAAGCAGGCCTATGGTTATCTATTGCAGAGGTGCACTTCTGACTGTCAGACTTGGATATTTACACACACAGAAGGAGACAGACACTTGGCACAGTTTAAAGCCAAAGGAATAAACTTGATGTGCTTTCGAGGGAGGTGCATGAATTAAGTGAGGAGTAGCCTGGCTCATTTCCAGTATTGCCCCTGTGAGCTTGCTCAGTGCCAGGCACTGGAAGATCACCTTGGCTGCTCCTGGGGATGGTGGTCATGCTGTCTGTTGAGACAGACTGTCCTACTTGCAAGCAGCAGCCACTGCCCTGGCTGCTTCTTTCAAAACACCTGATCATCAGTAGGTATAGGAAGTGCTTTTTGCCTTCAAGAAAAAAAAAAAATCTGGCCAGATGGAAATATCACAGTGATATAATTAATGAGATTGTGTCATTACCAGATGTTATTAGAGCACTCTACAAAACTGAATCACATTAGAAGCTGCATACCATTTTAAGGCCAAAATATTTCAAGGAGGTGTATGGCTTTTGCTGGAAAGATTTGGAGTAAACTCTAGTCATTTCAAGGAAAAGAATTTAAGGTATTACTCCATTAACAAGTATTTTGACACATCTTATTTTGCAAAGAGGTTTCAATGGTTTCGTTCTCTCCACAAAACAAAGCAAGAAAGCAGTAAGCTTTGAAACCTCCAGAGTTGGCATAAGGTGAAACATCACCCAACAGAGAGCTCTCAGTATATACTTAATTAAATTAACCACCTTCTTACTTTTGGTTCTGCCAACACTCTTTGCACTATTATAAAGTAGACAAATACAAATGGTTGGGAAATATATTTAAAATCTAAAATGAAACGAATCTAATATTAGCAATTTTTGAAAGTGTCAGGAAATGATTTTGTTAGAACTTCAAGATTGCTTTGAAGTATGAATGGAAGCCTGGTTTCCCTTGAAGAGTAAGACTTTTAGAGAGTGAGAATGTCCCTCGGAGTGAAAAAGAATATTGGCAACTGTATGAGAGAACAAAAAGAAAAGATAAAATAAAAATTATAACACCTTTCTTCCTTCAAAGTCAGAGTTCTTTGTTTCCAGATTGAATTGTTTGACTAAATAGTGCTATTATGTGCTATCCATTTAGTTACCAATGCAAAGAGGCTTTTGATAAGAAAATAGAGAATTGAGGTTGTAACAACGACTAATGATGAGATGTAGAGATGACAGAAATTATTCCAAATTAATGCATTAAGTTTTCAAGCTGAAGAATAATACATTACCTCCCCTGCAGAAAACAACCAAAGCTAGCTCTCAGATGAATAACTGGTGTAGCACACTGAGAAAGCTTCCTTACATTCCATGGCAACTTCACATTTACTTTACAGATGTCAGTTCTGAAAAGTCCTGTGATATCCCACAGATATGTAATCAAAAAGGTTCTCAATATATACATTACCTCAAAATCTATGAGGCTTGGTAATGAACAGTAAACTTTCCAGGAACACATCAATCACCCTATATAATTTGAAAGAAAATTAAAATTTCTCAATAAGATT
This sequence comes from Phaenicophaeus curvirostris, assembly GCF_032191515.1. NCBI lineage: Eukaryota > Metazoa > Chordata > Aves > Cuculiformes > Cuculidae > Phaenicophaeus > Phaenicophaeus curvirostris. The sequence continues at coordinate 16,689,512 of NC_091394.1, forward strand.
TTTCAATAAGTTTTTGATTTGCCTCATGGAATTTTATAGCTGGAACATCACTTACTTGTATGATTTATTTTTCCACCACCCTGATCCCTTGGCATAGCCATACTAGCTTTATCTACTGTGGTCATTTATGAGAGAAACAGTGAAGAGATGATTGTTTTGTTTTGGCTTTTTTCCTTTATAAATAACTCAGTTGTATAGAGCTTAACTTCAAAGGAAACTACATTATTGGTAGATCATTCTTTGGAATGCAGTTTAAAAACAAATGTGCAAAACCATATTCCTTATGCTTGTGCAGGGTCTAAATAACCTAAGCAGCAAATCAATACACTCCTAAAGATGTCTCCCAGTGGACCACCTTCAGGAGACACCAACTTCACATGATGGCATATTGGTTCAATAATTTTCACGAACAATTGTCATTCTACACTTACTTGACTTATTAGGTTTCTATTTATATTTTCCCACAGATTATAAAAGATGAACAATTCTAAACTTGCAAAACAAACCTGGAACTGCTGATGCAGTTTCAAATATCTGACTCCACTAATTCCCATATATATAGCTCACACAGCAAAAATACAATGCATAAATAATGTCTGAAAGGCCTTAAGGACTATCATCTTCATAAAACCAGGGAAGTTGAGCATCTTCCCTGGGGAATCTTGTGTTCCAGCTGACCACAGTACTATATCGTATCACCTTATACATTTTCAGGGAACAGAGAGAGATGGATACACCCCTTTTCTATACCTATATTTAAATATCACTCTACTGGAATCTGTATTTTATTATTTTTGTGAGTTTTTCTAACAAATATTAAATTTTCTGTTACAAAACAGTCCAACCTTTTCTATCTTTAACACTGTAGGTAATCACCAGATAAATTAGTTTCACAGTGATACTGGATGAATTGTGCCATCAAATAAACACAGATATGTCTTGTGCATCAAAAAATATTGACCTTCAAGTCTCCTTGAAGAAATAGAAAAAAACCCATATTTTTAAAGGATTTATAACATAGATCTTGAACAGTGGTGGCTTAGGGAATCTTAGTGTTTAGAAGTTATAGTAGGGATAAAATATTGTTTAAGGAAAAAAATTTCTCACTGATATGGCTTTTTACACAGAGCTAAATTCAGAAGGAATGAAGAAGCATAACAGAGCCTCGAAGAAGTGTAACAGAGCCTCTTCCTTTTGTCTCTTTGAGATATATATATTCACATACATACTAATATATAGACACACATAATAGTGTGCATATATGTTCATGTATACATGCATGTAAGTCTGAATATACACTCCAAATACTCTTTAGAGATTTCCTCACATAGTTTTGGCAAGCCCTAAGCTTTAGAACTTTGAAAGTCACAGAGTATCCTCAGCAATCTTTTCCCATAACAAGAGAGACCTGAATTGAACCTCCAGCCATGCAAGTTCAAAGCTCATTCCAGCACTAGAGATTCAGGACAATAATGGTACTCATTAAATCAATGACATCTTACATTTTCCTTAAGCAAATGCAGAAAAAACATTGAAACATTGAAGCATTACAAAGTCCCTTGATGTTCACATCAGATTCTTGAAATAAGAAATAAGTCATAGTAGAGCAGGTGCTGAAATTAACAGAAAGACAAATGTATACATTTTGCCTGAAGGTTTGTATTTTTTTAATAAAACATGTTTCTCACAAGAACTGTTGTGAAAAACTGAAATAGATAATAAGATCAGCTAGAAGTTAATACAGGTTTCTCTAACAAAGAAAATGTCATTCTATGGGAAAACTTTAAAGTACCTCTTCCAACGTGGTGTCAGAAATGCCATAGCCAGTCACATGTAGATGATGAAGGCTTTGATCTAAAGCTTGGAAAAGACCTTTAAAAGAGGTCTTATCTGCCCTTTCTGGAATCACATAGGTCAGCTCAGTCCCACTGTTCTCTTTCAAGAAGGCTTCAGGGATGTGGGTCTGTACCAAAGATGTGACCTGCACGATGTGCTTAGGATCTTGGATTTCAAAGACACAGGGCTACGAGAAAAGAAAGGTAATCATGCACAAAATATTAAATGTTACCAGAAGTACGGGTCTTGATAGCAGAACACATACAGGAAAATTTCCACTGATGAAATTACATCCAACCTCGGGCACAGACGCTACTCCCGGGAATAAAGAATAGTGAGACAAAAGCCTTTGCAGCTAAATATTGCAATGTATAATATTTAAAGATGTCATAGTGTACTTCTAAATAACAATAATAATAGTAATAATAATAATACCACCAATACCCACACAACACACCTAAGAAAGTTAATAAAACCATGTTTTGTTGTCTTTCTTAAAATTTTTATCACATATTACTTCCTGGCAAGGATATATGGGCCCCTTAGGATAGATACACGTATTACTTGGCAGTCACTGTAAAGTTCCGTACAGTGCATTTTAATATACCTTTTTTATGAGTGTTAGACTGTGTCCCTGGCCATATGTTTCTCTCAGATAAGAGGGAGAACCACAGCACCTCAGCTTGCCACGCTGCAGGATGGCAATGCGATCACTGAGAACCTCTGCCTCATCAAGATGGTGAGTGGTAAAGATCAGAGTACAACCTGCATCAGAAAGATTGGTACATGTCTATAAAATCTGGTTTCTAGAGAAACACTTCTTGCTTTCACAAGGGTCCTTTAACCTTAAGGGAACAGGTCCCTTCAAAACATAACCACAAGACATAAAGAAAATCTACTTTCAGAGTTAAAGTCAGAGTTAGATTTAGGTCTAAACTTGCTTTGCCTTGTAGTACACATAGTAAGCAGTATTAAGTCATTAAAACTTCAAGCTGTTTTAAGAACTTAACGGATTCTTCAAAACTACATAACAGCAGTGCACGCTTCAATGAATCATTCACTGTGAGGTATTACAGCTAGAGTGTTCACTAGCTGAAGAGTTTACTTCCCACAATCATTTTGTAACTTTATAGAACTTAAAAATTAATGTGGCAGACTGACTGAACAGTCTATTTCCATTAGAAGTACATGTGTGTGTATATACAGATACATGCAAAATGGGAAATGCAAGCCAGAAAACAACTTTGAGAAGCTACAAAAAATAAAATAATAGAAACTTCAGGCCAGGACTCAGTACTTAAGATCAGTTTTCTGTTAGATTGGGCATCTCTCTGTGAGACAGCAGATAATCCTTGAAATGTCACTTGGCTGCTTTAAAGTTTACTAAATTAATTTCAGAGGTAACGTTTAACCTAGTGTATTTAGTTATTGCATAGCAATACTAATATTCTATCCTGATTAAATTTATTGAAACAGAATTTCAGAATGGAAAATAAGCAGCAAATTATGTGTACCAGCTTTGTACTTCAAAAGAACATCCCAGATGCTACGGCGAGAACATGGATCTACTCCACTGGTAGGCTCATCTAGAACAACCGTCTTTGAGTTTCCAATAAAGGAGATGGCAACTGAAAGCCTCCTTTTCATTCCCCCAGAAAGAGATCCGACAGTTTTGTACTGATGTTGGAATAGATCCACATCTTCCAAAGCTCTGAAATGGGAATATAGAAACAGGACCAATTTGGAAAAAGTTCTTACAGTCACATCATGTCCACAGAGCATAATTGCCAAAAACTCACTGCAAATGGAAAGTAAAACAAATACCACCTCTGACTGATTATACAATTTGGTCACAAAACCGAACAGAAAAAAAAAATGATCTTTTTACCTGCAAAGTATAAACACTCATCACCACCAATTCTGGAGAAGTATTGTACAGGATAAGAACAGGGGATTTTGAAATTAAGTCCCAAAAATAAATACCAGTTTGTCCAACAATTTCAACAAACTTTAGATTATAGCCTCTTAAACAATGGTAAAGATAGTTAGTTTCACAACTTAAGCAATACTTCAGGTTCTGTAACCGCATTAAAAGTTAAACTCCTGAATCATTCAAGTGAATATGCAGTCTGTAAACCATGCTATTTATCCTGCCAGCTTTTTCGTTTTTAACAAAACAGATTTCTATAATTGTTGTATAGACACACATTCAGAAAAATTAGTCCTAACCTCTTTAGAATACTTATTTTTTAAAATCTTTCACTGTCTTTAAAAAAAAAATATTTTTTCCTTAGCAAAGCCCGCAGAGTCCTGTGTATTCTTATGGGCCATTAGTAAGACAGACTGTTGCTGAAATTATAATTCAGCAGTCTAAAGACAATAAAATAGAGGATATTATTTTGCATAAATTTAAATCAAACAGTGTGTTTGATTTGTCTTTGTTATAGAGAGTTCTTTCTGTGATTTTAGAGAGCATGCAGAGATTTTTCAGATCAAAATTTTAAAGTAACAGGCTTCTATAACAGCTACTAAAAAGGAAAGTCACTTTGCCAGAAACATGTCTGCATATGGTTAATTGTTCACTTAAGGAGAAGCTCCATCCCCTTGGCATTTATTTCCATTGAAGCATGGAATTGCCCAGTCCTCCATACAGTCCAGTATAAATCAGAAGGTGAAGAGAAAATATTTACACTGCCACACCTTTAGAAGAGCATATATTTTATTCCAAAAGTTCAGAAAATGCAATTTGCTGTTTGTGAACAAGATCTCATCTTGCATGGTTTACTAGTAGTTCAATAAGCTACATGCAAAAATGATGAAGATCTAGACCTATATTAAAGATGCAGCAGCCTAAACCCACTAATAAATATCATCAAACTGAGAACTGTCTAATCCTCTCCTCTGCAGTCATGTCAGAGCTCTGGCTTGTTTTTCCTATTGGATTGTTTGTTTTCAAACCCCTTCACTTGTTAAACACGCTTAAAGTCTGAATTTGACAAAGAATAAAATTGATGGCCTATTTAAAATGATTGTAAGAAGCACTGTGTCTGCCTGTCCTGTCTGGTTTTCCAGTTTTCCCTCTAGTGCAGGCAAGGGAATACGAGATCATAACTACATAAAGGCAGTGTTGACAATTCAGGGCAAACACACAGCATTTACCTTCTATCTGCCTCTCCGGCAAGGATGAAGGTAAGGCAAACAGCACCAGGGAGGGGGCACTGCAGCTGCTACACAGTGAACCATCTCCACTCCAGTCAAAACATGATTATTTGATAGTTCTGTACTACCAGCTTTTAAACATTGACAGTTCCACTAGAAATACGTTCAAATAAAGCTTAGAAACTAGGGAATCTATTTCTGAAGCACAATTTCAGAACATTAAGTGTGATAAAAACTCTTGGAAAACCTGTAGTTTCCCTTCACTTCTACTCACAATTTGGATTTAGTACTTTCCTGTTTGGTTGGCTTGCAATAGACGCTGCTGATTTACTTGACGGATTTCAACAAATAAAAGGAAAACTTACCCATTGACCTGCTGATTCAACTGTTCCTTTGTCCAGCCAGGTGCCTTCATTGATCCGTAAAGTAGTAGATGTTCTCGCACTGTCAGTATGTTAAACAGGACATCATATTGTGGGCAAACACCTAGCTCTGTCCTGATGGCAGCCAGATCAGTACATATGTCCTTTCCATTAATAATAATGGTACCAGAGCTCGGTGGATACAGACCAGTCAACAGTGATCTGATGCAAAAAAGGAAAAAAAAATAAAATCAGCAAGATCATGTGTAATGACTGTATTACATGGCTCACACTTGGATTAGGTACATCTTTACATCCTTAACATCCTTAGAGCAACACCAATTCACTGGAGCGTAGTTACACAAACAGCATCAGTGGGCTTTTTTTTTTTTTGAGGAAACTATCAAACAAACAAGATCTCAATAATATTTTATTTCCTTATTTCCAGAACAAATTCCATTTTTTCCCAACCAAATATAACGGACTATTGCTTCTTTTTCACATGTGTATTCTAGATGAGGAGTCCCATCCTGCATCACTGGTTTTATTGAAACTGATAACAGTTAACAAAAAGGTAGAAATACACAGGGATCTGAATTGAGACATTTTGAAATGTAATTTTCATATTATTTTCATTTCTGGCCAGCTGCCAAGAATTCCCTTGCAATATTTGGAAACAAAACGCAAACCCAAAATAAAATTTCACACTTTCCATGTGACAGAAGCATGCATGGGATACCTGATAAGAACACTTTCCTCAGGTGTGTTCGACTCTACAACTCAACCTGCCCAGCTCTTAATTAAGCTGCTCCTGATTTATTACGTGATACTTTCAGCAGTACAGAGGACCCAGTTCTCTATTCATTACATTGCTTTTGTTGTGAATACGTAGCACTTAATTTCCATCTGCTTTGGGGGAGTATATTAAATATTTATTTGGAAGAAATAAAAAAGACATAGGAAAGAGTTCACAACCGTTTTGAAGCAAGAAAGCATAGATTAGATGGAAGTACAACAGCATTAAAAGGCAGACTTACATTACTGTTGTCTTGCCAGCTCCATTAGGTCCCAACAGTGCTGTTATCTGTCCTTTATGGAAAGTGAGGCTGAGATCTTTAACAGCAGCTTTCTGGGCATCTACGTGCTCTTTGGTGAGAGACAGCAGCATGACACCAATTGTGTCTCCTTCCATGCAAGGGCCTTTCCAGCTAGGAGGTGCTGGGTCTGTATGGGAAAGGGCATCAAGAGGTCTGCTGAATGTAAACTTATGTGTGTGTGTATATAGGGAACAAGAAATTAACTTAAACCCTGTTGCCATTTACCAAAGCCTGGAACAGATGTTCAAATGCTCCAAACTGACATAAGCTTCACTGAAACCAAAGATACTAAGACAGTTAAAATTTGCTAAGAATTTGGTCTATTTGCAGTTTTAAAAAGCAACTTAGAAAATTATGCAAAGTTGTGTGCATGCCCACATATATTTCCACAGTGTCATAAAAAATTTGTTATATTTTATTTCTAGTAGAAGAAACATTTATAATAACATTGCCTGAATCATTTTTTATGCCCGTAATTATGAGAATATTCTGTGTGAACTACTCCACATATGCCATCCAATTTCAGATAAATAACATTAAAACAACATTAACAGACATAGCGAGTTAGTCATCTTGGTTCCCTCTGTCAATAAAGCAAAGCAGATGTCTCTGCAAAATGATTCAGAGCAACAGCCTGGTCTAAGCATAATTCAAGGTCCTCAATGCAAGTTAATACCCAGCGTTTTTCTAACTGTCAGTTAACCATCTCAGCAAACTGAGATGACCATAATGCAGATCAAGTTGTCTTCCTCTCTATGTTAGGAAGAAAGGTTGGCACTACAAATTATGCATGAATGCATTTATCCCTTTCCCAGTATAACGACACCCAATTCTTGCAAAAGAGAGCAAGTTCCTTCGCATGCATGGCAGCACACAGGCAGTTTTCTTCCAAGCACATACATGCATCAGTTTAAGCAGCAGAGAAGTAAGACAAAGATCTACAAAGCTGTATGTAATCACTTGTACAGCTTGAACCAGAGAGCCTACTAGTAGTGTCTCAGCCAGAAGAGAGATTTTCCTTTGCTTTCCATGGAAGGTCTGGCGAACCCAGTGGAAAACATTTTTATTAAGGACCAAAGACAATCATCTCAACAAAATGGAATTGTTCCAAATTTGTGAAACTGGGACAAAATTAACAATGATAATTTTTCCACAGAATTTAAATTAACCTGAAGATATTTTGAAGTTTGCCCTGCTGTAGGAGATACCAGTACACAGAACTGCTTATAGTTCAGTTTCTTCACCTGTGCGACAGGTGACCGAAACATTTCCAAGCTCCTGTAAGTTCCAAATAAACACAACAACCCATTATGATGTTCTAGTGTTTAAGACAGAATATAGGTGAGAGTGACTTGACTCCTTCCTTCACATAACATAAATGAAATGTGAGAAAGTCATGAGAAAGAGAAGAGAAATAGACTTGAGATGAGAAAAAAAACCTTGGAAACTTAATTTAAAACCTGGATCAACAAATAGAAGAGAAGTGAAAATATGTGGAGGTGGATAAAAATTAGTTACAATAACAGCAGCTTTTTAAACAAAAGGTTAAGAAGTAGAGACAGAAATTACAGAAGAAGGAAATAAGAACTAGAAGGGGAAGAAATTAACAATGTTAATTTTTCCACTGAAAACAAGTAGTAAATAAAAACAGCAAAGGAGGAAGAAGAAAATCAAACTGCAGGGGGGAAGTTAATAAAGCGAAACGTTTTTCAGACTCATTAAGAGCATGAAGGTGTTCAAGGAACTTCAGAAGATCCTAATAAAGCAAAGAGGCAATACACAGGGACATGATGAACTCAAGAGATATTTATTTTATATTTGCTAATGAGTTTTCTTAAATTTGTCTACAACAGTTTTAACTGAACAATTCAAGCATTACAGGTGACAGTGCAGTTTACAATTAGTAAATCTAAATACGTAATATAGGACCAAGCAATGATAAAAACAGATTGATCAAAACCAGCGATCATTCAGAAAGGAGCCATTATTAAAATTCTGTTGTGACTACAAACCTTTTTCTTTGAAGGTTTCATTGAAGAAGAACATATTAGAATTCAGATAATGTCTTTTCTTCCTGTCTGCACCAGACAGGTTCTTCCAGTAGGAAAGAGTAAAGGGAAAGTACCATCGGTTCTTTAATCCACATTTTCCTAGATGACAATTATAAATTTTACAATGGACTTTATTATTTTTTTTTTTTGGCAGACTACTAACATCCTATCATTACTTACAAAGAAACAGTTAGATCGTGTAATTAGTTCAAACTCTTTGCTACACATAACAAAACTTAATAAAGTGGAAAATAACCATTTGGCCATAACACCAGTTCCTGCCAAAAAATAATTGATCCTCGCTGATACTGATTTAAAGTGTAACAGAATCATAGAGGTAACAATACGTAGGCATAGTCTAACATAATGTTGTAGAGGAAAGGCACTAAATGGCCTGCCAAGACAAACAGCTTTATTTTTATTTTTTATTAAAACAGTAATCCATTGTACAAATGATTAAATATTATTCTACCGGTACTATCTGCATAATATAAACAAATCAGTCAGCATAAAAGAATCTTTTGTAATAAGCCAACATAAAAGGAAAAACTATGCTAAACTTAAATGTGCACAATCTAAACTTTATCATTTCTAGATCATGCCAGGCTTCACTTACTAATCACACAATACATACTGTTTGTTTGGAGTTGCATTTAATTGACACTGACGGGCAGGTGTCAATTTAAGTTTGTAAAAAATGTTGTATATTACACTCAATCCTACCTTTCAAGGCAAAATTATTTTTTTTTATTGTTATATTTTTTTAAGCAAATACAGAGAAGCTTGAAGAAAAGATGTCATATGCCAATCAGAGGAAAGGTAAATTTCAAACATTTAGTGAGCATTAGGCTATGATTAAAAATGCATTAAGCAGCTCAATAATATTCATAAAACTTGGATAATGAAAACAAATCCCACTACTTAGTGAAAATATACTTGGAAGTTAATTAGTTTTCTTCACACATTGGACTGTGGACTGACTGAGAGCAAGATACAGTCACCAGACAGTCTGAAGTCTTTGTGATCCAAAAATATGGTGGTTTTCATAGGTTTCAGCCCAAGTGCTGACTCAGCAAGTTTACCAGTTTCACAGGAAGTTTGGCTAAGCTTTGTACCATCAAATTCCTAGGTCCATCAAATATTGGTCATCCCCATAAGCAAACAAAAGGCATTTCATACCTGGCTACAAATTCTAGTCCACATGTTAGCACTACTCAATATTTATGTGTGTAGGAAGACTTTCTTGCCCAGTCCTTAAAGTTAATCAAACAGTTTTGCACATCAAAACCTCAGCTCAGAATAAGATAAGGTTTTGTCTTAGATGCACCCAATGCTGAAAACCAATTCTGTCCATTCCATTCAATAACTTCTTCTATAACAAAAGAAAAAAATAAGAACAACTCCATGCTCTTACCAGGAATAATATTGCTGAAATACCAGCCACCAATAGAATATAAAATGGAGTCAAAGAACATCATCCAGCACATCCATCCAAAGGTCATGTATCCTCCTTGCGCCATTGATTGGTGCACATTATTCCACTGAATTCCTGGTAGTAATAGAAATAACAATAATAATAATGATTTTCAAAAGGTCAAAGCTAAATCAGTACAGCATTAAAGATCACAAACACATCAACACCACGCAATCCTGTGTATTTAAGCCCTGACACAAAAAAGTCCATTGTTAATAACAGTAATCCTAATGAATAGAAATGAACTGCTATGCCTCTACAAGCCTCTGTGTAGAACAGCAGGCGACACTGCTGCTTGGAAAATGCAGAGAAGCTGTTGTAGAAAGGGCTGTTTATGAAATGTTAGTTGGTCCTTAATTTGGCAAAAGAAAAAGAACTACAACCCTGACAAAATGTTGGACTCGATGGTCCGGTGGGTCTCTTCCAACCTGGTTATTCTATGATTCTATGAAAATAAGGCACTAACCTCTTAAGTGAATTACGCTTTATGTCATTCTGCTGATATTAAAAGAAATGGATTACACAAAGTTTAAAGTAATTTCTATGAATACTGAATACTTAAATCTGTGAATTCTAACTAAGAAACATTTGTGTGCTTTGACTATATTCAGAGGTAAACAGTAACAACAAACTCACTGAATAATTGCTTCATAAAATTGTTACATTGCAGAAAACAAGAAAAGAAGAAAGGTACAAAACACTAATTCTACAGAAAGCTATCATGTTGCTAAATGGCAAACAAAAGTAACCAAATTATAGATGTACGAAGAGCATTGCACTTTTTATCTGAAAATGCTATTTTTTTTGCAGTACTGTGGGACACGATGTGGTTTCTACGTTTCTTTTTCTATGATTGTCAGTGAAAGAAATTTTTCCACAAAGTATGTTCTGCCTTTTCTTCAGTAAAGACAAGTCATTCTGATGAAGTATCTGGTGGGAAATTTAAGTAATATTTTCTGCAACCGTATCTTCCTTGCTTACAAGTGGAACGTGAGACAGCAATGTGCCCCTTCCACAAAGAAAGCTGATGATATCCTGGCTTGCATTAGGAAAAGTATGTCTATCAGACGGAGGGAGGCAATCCTTTCCCTTTGTTCAGCACTGGTGAGGTCATGCATGGAGTACTGTGTCCAGTTCTAGGCTCCCCAGTACAAGAGAGTCATGGAGGCACTGCAAAGAGCCCAGCAAAGGGCTACACAGATGATGAAGGGACTGGAGAATATCTCCTCTGAGGAAAGGCTGAGAGAAATTGAACTGTTCAGCCTGGAGAAGAAAAGGCTCAGGGTGGATCTTATGAATGTATATAAATACCCGCAGGGAGCATGCAAAGAAGTGGGGGGACAGAGTCTTTTGAGTGGTACCCAGTAACAGGACCAGAGGCTAATGGGCACAAATTGAAACAAAGAAGGTTCCCTCTGAATATCAGGAAACACTTTTTCACTGTGAGGATGACTGAGCACTGGCAGAGGTTGTCTAGAAAGTCTGTAGAATGTCCAGCCTTGGATACATTCCAAAGTCACCTAGACACGGTCCATCTCTATGTGGCCCTGCTTGAACAACAGGGGTGGAATAGTTGACCTCCAGAGGTCCCTTCCAACCTCACCCATTTTGTGATCCTACAAAACTCTCTGTTGATACACTCACCAGAAAGCAAGCATTTTACAGCTGCCATGGACGTCAGTGAGGACTCCCAAGAAACTGATCTAAACGCCTTGACAAAGCTCCCTCCACTTGATTGAGAGAAATACCACATTCAATAAATAAAATAATATTTCGTCAGATGCTCACCTTTAGAGTTACCCTTAGGTAACCCTATAAACTTTCACTAAACATAAATTTTGGGTTTGCAGTAGAAGAATTTCTTTGGCTGAATACACTCATTCTGTCATCTAACAGAATGTGGTGATTTTCCTCCATCTGTACTGCAAATAGAGCAATGCTAAGTCCACTTTAATTTCCTGCAAGAAAGCAGCACAAGCCTAACTTGCTTTTCAAGGAGCATTAAAAAGTGTTTACTCCTGTTATGATATATCATGTTAACCAATGATTAGAGATTTTTTTTCAGAATAAAGTGAAAAAAGTTTCAAATTGTAGTTTTTGAAATAACAGTTACAAAGGTTTTCTTCTAGCCAGAGAGCTTACCTATTTGTTGGCCCTCAAAGAATGTAATGAAAAACACTCCTTGCCCAAAAGCAGTTGTAGACAGAAGACACTACAACACCAGAGGAGAAAAAGGGTATAAACATCAAGTATAACACACTTTCCACAAGCTCCATGAAGAACAGATTGCAGTACTAAAAGCAAGTACAAAAGCTTTTGTTTCACGTAAGCTAATGGTCTTCAGTTCTTTTCGTGTTTTAACTATACTTGTCCACATACTGCAGTAGTATTTTCTCCACCTTAAAAAGCTCCACTGACCTAGTTATTAATATTGCAAAGTATTATTTAACTTCGTAACAAGTTATAGACCATCATAAATTTACCACATACTGGAAGCATACAATATATGTGTATAGTGTGTTTTATATAATACTGTAAAAGAATGCACAGGAATAAACTTTCTGTAGTAAAAGCAGCAGTCCAACTCATTTTTGTAAGACTAGAACTCAAGAAGAGGCAGAGACAGAAGGAACACGCATACTGGGTACCAAATGCTGAGATCGCATTTTTTTACAAGGAAATAACATTTGACTTCCAAGAAGGATTATAGTGATGCTGTATCACAGAATTTTAAAATAAAAAATGAGAAAATTAGTGATGTAGTGTAACTAGGAAGTGTGACTGATGATCAATGGAAAAACAGTGGCGAGTTTGTGAAGGTTTGTGGGGAGATCCAAAACATTGCTAAAATTAATAAACATTATTCAGTGATGAAATTTTGCAGTTTGAAAATGAGCTGAAATAGAAGTTTATTTTATCTCTTATTTTCAAATAATGTTGTTGGGTAAGGTTTCTGCAATATTTGATACAAAAGGAACTCATCCTGCCAGAAGTCTGGAGAAAGTAGTATGACATAGGCTGCTCCTTAGAAAAATAATCAAAATCATTAGTGGCATTAGATTACATTTTTGTACAAAAAATATTTTACAGAGAAGTTCATGCTAATTCCCGTCAACCAAATCCCTGCCTCTTGTATTGCTAAGGTTTCACCATCTCACTTGATGGCCTCTCCCCTCTCTTCAGAAATTAATGCCTTTCTGACATGCTGTTGCCTTTGATTTTCAGCAAATCCAGGACACCCGAGGACATATTTAGAAAAAACTTATTTCAAAGTGTGCAAGTTATCTGATGCATACTCTTCCCTCTCTGTGGCCCAAAGGAGGGTGCGAGGGAGAGGAAGCAACAAGAAAAAAACTAAAAAATTCCACCCTGCCTGTTCACGCCTGTATTCTGCAGTCATACATCTGTGCTTACGTCTATTGAAAGAACCAGTATATTTTATCTGACCAATTGACAGTGTCCATTTTTTTAATAGTGTATGAATTATTCCACTAGCTTACTTTAATATGTGAGTTATTTCAAAAGAGTGAAGCTATAATGTATGAAATATTGTTTGCATTGTATGATGGTGACATTTGATATCCCAAGAAGGGATGTAGTACTTCAAGACAGTACAGAGATATAAAGCAGCCTATGGCATACATAAATCAGGAAAGAACACAGAAGAACAGATACCAAAGAAATATATAACTCAGACTTTATAGGTAGTTAAGCACTACACAAATTTCTGGTATAATTCCTAATTTTACTGAACAGAGTATCAGTGACTAGTTTTTCTCCAAACAAGTAATGACTTCCAGGAGTGGAATATCATCAGGTATGCTTGAAAGCACACTAACATTACAAATATTTTGAGGACAAAGCATAAAGAGAACTCATGAGCATGAGGAATACAGCATCCTTATATTTTCTCTAGGTTTATAGAATTTCCCTGAAAATTTATTTTTTATTCCTCTTCACCCTCAAAACATTTTCTCAATTGGATATCTATTAATGTGACTTATTTCTAGTGAAACACAAAACCAAACAGAAACCTGGAACAAAATAAGTAAATTAGGGTCAAAGTTTCAAAACTACAGAAATTCACAGTATGGTTGGAGAGAAAAATTAAAAAAGGAAAAGAAATATTTACCATTATAATTTGGTTGGTGAAACTCAACTGGTTCTGCAAGACCAACAAAACTATGTAGGGCAAAAAACTGATCATGTACACAAGGCTGGCACACAGAGCTGCCGTATCAGCACTGCTAAAAAATGCTCCCAAAAAATAGCTTAACATAATAACTGTAACTCCAAAATCCAGGAGAAAGAAGAAGATAAGGAAGCCATTGCTATAAGCAAAGATACCACTTGCTTTTAAAATGATGGCCAGAGTGCAGCTGCTTATTGTGAGGACAATTAAATTCTCCAGAAACCAAGCAAAGAAATGAATGGCTGGGTGTACGCCCATTGTCTTCATGTACTGCAAGACAACACAGCAAAGAGTTAAAGTTAGGAAACAAATTTTCTTCTTTCTCTCTCTTTTTTTTTTTTTTTTTTTTACTTTAAGCAAAATATGTTGCCACCAAGACACTACCAGCTCCCCAAATGGGTGTCATCTTCCCATCAAATTATTAATCTCTCAACACAGGGTTTAGGTTTTTTTGCGCTACCCTTTCTGCTGCTCCCTCCTGAATCAAATGTAGTTCTGAGCGGGGCTGCCTCTGAGCTTATCACATACAACCACAAGGAATCCCAGTACTAAGGTGAAACTCTTTTGAATAGGGTTAAAGGACCAGATGTCAGATTATAGTGTTCTCCAGTGAGGAGTTTGCCTTTTTATGCTCTTAGAAGTATTGAGTATATCTACAGCAATATATAAACAATTGTTTTTTCCCAGCCTGTTTCTCAACTTAAAGTAAAATATGGATAAGTTTGTAAACCATTATGTGTTAGCATGCAAAAAATAATTTCGCTGTGTATGAGGAATCACTCCTCTTTAAAAAAAACCCAAACTTTTGGAAACAAGCCAAATATGAAGCACTTTTGAAAAGATGACCAAAATTAACTTTACCATATTGATTTAATATTTTAAAGCACTACAAAAAATAAGACCTATCAATCTCCCAAATTAAAAAAAATCCTTACTCCAACATTATAAAATCAGTATAATTCTTAAAAAAAAGCATATTTATCTATACAGAAAATGTATCATAAACCCCCATGTCTTTCTGTGTGTTTAGCACTTGATAAGACCAGCCATTGATACAAGAAAATGTCTTATTTTTTCCTATGTGATCCTCCCCTATGTTTGTGATAATTACAGAGTGCATGGTGAATCTTTAATTTGATTTAGGAAGTTTTATCACTTTGGACAACATATAGCATAAAAGAATTCAAAATAAAAACCATTCTAATTACAAGGACTTTTTCCAAACAGCAGTTTCCAGCTTCAACTTTTACAGAATTTTTTGCTTGTTTCTTTTTGTCTCAGGGACAATATTTGCATACTAAGAGGAGTGATGCTCAAACAGTGTTGTGAATATGAGTTGGCAGCTAGAACTAGAACCTATTGCCCAGAGGAAACAAGTAAAAAGAAAGCCAGCTGGATTATGAGCATGTAAAAGTACCTCAAAGTTTACATTTCATATTTTAGTACCCTCAAGTAAATAAAGTTTATTTTCAGTGGCTAATCTGTCTCTTACCTCTTCAAGATTAATTTCTCTTTCATAAACCAGCTTGCGAACCATGCCAGCAACTGAAACCATCCACGTTAACATCATCATAAGTGGGAAAAAAAACCCTATATTGGTCAAGAATCTATGAAAGATACATATGCAGCATTGTTAGCCCTCAAAGTTAAAATAATTATTATAAAAATGTTAATAGGTTAATACTAGGACTAGTCTCACTGCACACACAAAATAAGATTAAACAAGGAACACTCATTCTCGTACCAGTCAGAATTACTTATTTTTAAAGTAACAAGCTAAACGTATGAATTGGTACTATAACAATATATTATTTGTCAGCAATACAACTGATGTAATTACTCTTAAGGGCTCCATACAAAGATAAACAGAATTCAGATTTTTGTCTGTGGCAAAGTAAGGAATAACATGAGCCACTCAATTTTTGCTCCACTTTAACAGATTTATTACCACTGACTGATTTTAAATTCTCGTGGTTGGGATGTTTTGACCGTTTCACAAAAACAATCCTACACTTTTTCTCTTGCTTCATCAACTTCACACTGTATTTCAACACATACCAGAAACCAATTTACAGTTTGTGTATAGGACAGTTAAGGACAGAAAGTGGATTTCTTAGCATAATCTAAGTTAGTGCACAATATATTGATACAGTCTCTGCCCAGCAGACTACCCCACAGTACAGCTGCAGACAGCTTGTAAGGGATCATCTGCCAGACAGACGTTGTATAATGTGTTGTGGTCACAGCTATTAAACAACATTTTCTATGCTGTGATATTCTGGTATTGGACATACTAGTTCAGTCCTGTGCTGAGGTATATATTCACCCACTACAAAGACCTAGGTACCATAACAATATGCTAGTATTTGTCAGCAACAAAACTGATGTAATTACTCTTAAGGGCTCCATACAAAGGTAAACAGAATTCAGATTTTTGTCTGTGGCAAAGTAAGGAGTAACATGAGCCACTCAATTTTTGCTCCGCTTTAACAGATTTATTACCACTGACTGATTTTGAATTCTCATGGCCAGGATGTTTTGACCATTTTACAAAAACAATCCTACACTTTTTCCCAAGCCCTCTAGCACTAACCATATAAGGATAATATATTAAATTTAAAAGCTGAAAGCTTACTCACAGATCACTGGTGTGACAAGGGTAAGGCATGGCTTGCACCTGAATGGCTGGTTCCAAGATATCTGCCCCAGTCTGTGCTGAAACAATTGCCCTTTCAATCATGTCTTGAAGAGGAATAAAGATGTGGTTGTATTTAAACCCATCAGCTGGCAACTTCTGGGGATGGGATTTCCACATTGGGTTTTTAATCAAATCCGTTCTCATGCTATAGAGAACACTGGTTCTAATTGTATATGAAATGTGTCGTGGAAGGAGATTGCTAGAATCTTGAGTCTTGTTCTTTGGTGAATCAAAGATGATACCTGCCACAAGAAAGAAAGGAGCTACATACTCAAGCTCGTATGTTTTATGCTATCTACATAGCTAACTCATGGATAATTATCATATGACAGTAGACACATTTGCTTGTCAGGGCAGGCCTCTAATGTTTCTTGACCCCTCAACACAACAATGGTAGGCTTCACAGTTACTTACATTTTTTACACTCATTACTATGAAATGCAAAACATTATTCACAGAGCAAATGGGTTTGCAAACATATTTTATCTGACAACATTCCCTCTATATTTTTGCCTTTTTTTTTGTCATGGTTTATTCTGTTTGGATACAGATTTAACCCATTTTGGGGGACTGATCTAAATTCCACAGTGAAACCAGCGGCCATAAAATTTTCTGTCATAGGATAACAACCCCTGGAAGTGGGTCACAAATTAAACGGTACCAATTCACTAAAATTTAATCTGATTTTTAATTTCTGAGTCAATTACAAAACTTCTGGTTTGGCACATCAAAATTGCATGTCTGTTTTCCGCAGCTCTGTATTTAAAAAAAAAAAAAAGAAAAAAAAAGGCAGATAAAACCTTTTTAGGACTTCTTGATGAACGTGAAATGCTGACTTTTTTCCCTTATGAAAGAGGATAGATGTCTTACCTACTGCATGGCTCTCTCTGAAAGATAATATGATATAGGATATTTAAATCTACTGTAAAACTTATTTTTTTCAACTGGACAATCTCATTTTCTCATTTATGCAAACACTTTATTTCCTAAGACATATCCTGAGGCTATAAAGGCTTTGAAGATTGCAAACAAAGAAAGCAAGGAAAATTCCACGCTAGTTTCATGTCTTACTACAGAAAGGAATGGTGGCCAATATCTGACCATGTAATATTGACATGTTGGACACACTAGGTCCTTTTAAATGCCATCTTCCCTCTTTAAGTATGTGAAGATATTATTAAGGCCACAGAACAAAAAAAAAAAAATCTCAAATCTTGGTTTATTCTAGCATATGATCCTTTCCTATGTAAGTAGAAGCAAAATGGATCTAAAATTTGACAATTCAGTTTTCTAGGGGCCAAGATCTATCTGTCTGTTACTTCCCTTGAAGGGGCAAATAATTTCATTTCTTAAAAAGGGCTCCTAAGAAATTTTCCTCATCTCATTGAATGGCCTCTTGGTTTTATATTGACGAAGGGTGATCATTTCCACATACTGGAAATAGGAGGTTACGGAACAAGCATAACGTCCCGACAGAGTAGTTTTATTCTGGAGAACTGCTTTGACATATCCTCTGTTGTGTACTTATAGGAGTCCAGGGAGACAATAAAAACAGAAGCAACAGGAAGGGGGAAATGTGGCACCCTTTATACAGACTTCAATGGGGCTCTATTTTGGAAAGTCTACATTGAACTTAAAGCATTTGTGCAAGAAGAGGAAATGCATGTAATAGAAAAAATATCTCTTCTTTTAAACTCTATTGTACAATTAATTGATTCTCAGGAATAAGGATACAATGCAGGAAAAGGATACAGAGTGTAATCCAAGGACAGAAAAGAAATAAGTAGATTGCTTAACAATTTAAAAATAAAGAAATTAATTTGCTGAGGTGTTGTTGTAAGAATAAAATTTCCCCCCCAAAAAACGCTTTTTTTCCTCCTTTCTTTGCAAAGCCAACAACATAAACATTAAAATTCAAAAGGATGTAAACTAGATGCTCTTGCAATAAAGAAGCAGTCAAATTTTCTCAGTAATATACATTTTTCAGCTCTTTTTATCCTACTTTAAACATTTATGACCATTCCTTTCAACATTTTGTTAGAAATAACAGACTCCAAGGATTCATTTGGCAGACGATAATTAGTCTTTACAGCATATGTTACAGCTTTCAGATGCTGGGTAATACCTCTAAGGTGAATGTGCTTTATTTTACCTGTATTATATGTGTTTACATACATACATTGAAACTGTGCAAGCTTAACCTACCTTTTCAATAAACACAGACAACAACTACAAAGTCTGATGTTTTCTGTCAATATACATTTTAAATAATGTACTTACTAGCTAAGAAATTATTTTGCTGCATGAGTTCATGAGCCTTCTCCTCCAATTTCTCAACAGAGTCAAAAGGCTGGAAACGGTCCAGTAACACACAGGAAGAGATATTTACTACAAGCTGTGACAACAGGTCAATCTGGTTACTTGCTGAGCTGTTAAGCATCTTGTTCATGATAGTTTCTAAGATAAGGAAACAAATTGGACTTCCTTAGTTTTAATGAGCAAAACAATGTTATATTCTCACCCGCACATCCTATAAGAGTAAATACCCTTTGTGTTTGGAAAAAAAAAAAAAGAAAAAATTAAAAGCACAGGACTTTATTGTGAACATGTGGCAGTGCAGTTCATGTTTCAGTGGCTTTTACATGTCCTCAGCTATGTTTTCCTTCAAGTTCTTTCTATAACTGCTCGCACATGTACAAGCAAGTTACTGTACTTCAAACATCACAACAGAGAGATCTCTTTCATCCAGTAATGCATTGGTCAGTTCTTCTCTTCTTGACATGGCAAATATTTCAAGCACCTTGCTATACAGGACATAAGCATTTTGGCTGAAAATCTACATTTAAAAAGCATTTGAAAAAAAGCCAAAGCTCCTCCATTTTGACTTTGATCTTATCTATGGATCCAGGATGATTGCATACCTCAACCAAATCCTGGTTTCCAAAAACACTGAACCTTTGGAGCAATTCAGATTTTTACCCATTGGTAAAGAATAGAGAAACAGTGCACCCTTATGTTTGAGAGAAGGACTTCAAGTAAAAGGTCACAAGAAAAATAAATTGGAATGAACCAAAATAAACAAATTTAAGTCAGAAATTAAGAGAAAGTTTCTAGTTATCTGGCAGTTTCAGTGGTGCCACAGTTTTCAGTGATGATATCAGTACCAACTGTTTCCAGCTTTCCATATATACATGAAACTATTTGATTAGAAGGATGGTAGCAGAGGGGGTAGAATGGAGGAAAGCTGCCTGCATTATTTTTACCCTGGCTGGTACATCCTAGGTCACATGTAGGCCTCCATAAGAGTGGCTTGGAAGTGAGAAAAAAAAAAACCCAAACACTCCACATATAGGAGAAATCACAGAAGAAGGACAAGAATAAGAACTCAACAAATAAGCATCTAAAATAAGAGCCTGCAGCACAATTGCCTCCCAGTGCCCCTTGAGAGGTTCTTGAGGACAGTGCCCAACAGGGCATTCACATGCTCTAGTGGGTCAAAGTTTCTAAACAATAGGTTACATGCAGGAAATAATTGCAACTTGCTGGGCTAGAAACCAAGCATAGAGGAATACAGCTGCCTTGCCCACACAAAACTAGTTTAGAAAGTAAAAAAGGGTTTAAAAAGAAAACCACAAACTTTTCCGCCCTCATCTAAGTGTTTACTTTGTTCCATATGATTAAATCTGGCACAGTCACACTGTAAAACAGTTTCAGAAATTAATAACTTTTCAAAATATTAACCTATGATAATTTTTATAGAGTCCTTCCAACCTCTCTCCATCAATCCACTGTGCCCACAACACCTTCTAGCAGCAGTAGCAGGGTGAATAACATGTTACTAACAATTTCTATAGCATCATAGAAATGTAACAAATGATACAAACACAAGCACCATGGACTTGAGCATAATTAGAAATCAGCTTAATATGAGAGTATCTGTAATAAACCAAAATATTTGCCTTAGTTATAAGACAAATTACATAATCACACAGAATACATGAGTTTAGGAACCTTGAGCACTGGATGGAAATAAACAGATTGTGAATGGTAAAACTAAGAACATACATGGATACAATTAAGACTTTATTTGGGCCCAACCAAGACAATTACAGGACTAAACAGCTGATGCAGTATAGGAGTAATGAATTAAAAAAAAGTAAGAAAGGAGTTTTACAGTAACAGCTGTGCATGATTATAGACTAATAAAAGGAACAAAAAAAAACCATATACAAAACCAACATAAAATGAGAAGACATAGTCATTTTTCAAAAAGCAAAACAACAAAGTGAATATGTTAAAAGAATTGTAATCAAAGTATAAAATAGAGCTCTGGCATTTTGAACAGTTCAACTTCACAAAGCTGGTATTGTGATCTATAGTTCATATTGATTTTCACTTTTTATACAATGTTAATTTTATTGACTGTATTCTTATAATAGAAAAATTCTAGTTTCATGTGCCATTCTACTTAAATGATTTCCTGTATTCACAGAACTTTTAACCATTTATAACATATTGTCAAATGTCCTTAGTTCTGTTAAAAAGCTAAAACTTGAGAAACATGCACAGATTTCTGTGAGGATGTTGTCAGCTGGCTGCAGAGACCTTGGTATCTACTTAATAAAATATTTTTTGCCCATAATCTATAATTCCAAGTGTTATTTCCAAACAAGAAGAAATCCATTTATACCTCAACTAATATACTGAGACAGATATGTTTCCAGCAGGCCTTGTGGGTTAAGAGACTTGCTCTTTCCTCGCTCCTATCCCTCCTGTCTTTTCAACTGTGTGATTATGTGTTCTTTTATTTTTCAGTTGTATTGTGATCTCCCTTCATCATGAGGAGTGAGCTGTGCCTGACTCAGACTACGCAACAATTCAGTGGTTAAGAAAATCTTCCTAAGAGATAGCAGATTCAAGTTTGTGTTCCTCACCAAATGAGGATACTGAGCCCAAATTCTTACGTTCCAGATTGAATACTGGACACCATTTGCCATTTTTCTTAGTGAAAGTTGTACAGCCAGTCCTAGCCATCAAACACAGCCTTCATAGCAAGGCTAGTTTTAATTAATTCTCTCATCCTGTGTGCATGCCAAAATAAACCCAAGAAATTCAGTTCACACCAAATATGACAGCACAAGTTGTACTACGGCCCTAAACCGAAGACTGAGAACAACAGTTCATCATTTACAAGCTCTCATGGATTTTGACCATCTCCTGCATAGGGGTAGGTACTGAAATCCAGTAAAAGTTGTACTTTAGGTACATTTATTTATTTTAGTTCTAGACTTTGACTGTGGAGCATATTTAATAACTTGTATTGTTGTAAAGTCCTATTTTTCAGCAACGAGGGCAACACAGTCCCTTCTTGGAGGCATCTGAGAGGTCATTACTGTCCTCCTGCAATAAATGACTGGAATAGATTTGTGTCTGACTTATAATTACCCTAACACTCACTGATAAACCTCACAGATCTGTTCTTTCTGCCACTGTGTCCCTCTAGGAAGCGCTCAGCTCCCTTTGCACATGATGTCATGCTATCTTCTATTGTATTTTATCTCACTTTTCTCTCTTTCTGATCCACAAAATCATGAACTTGTCTTAAATGACATTGAACTGTGCTTTGGTAGGGGTGGTTCCCTCTGGCACATGTCAACAATTTTAATTATCATGCTCCTAGCCCTCCTGATAGTGGGACATAATGAGATTTTCAATGATCGAATTGTTATAAAATCTTAAAGTAACTTAAAGTTCCAGCATAATCCCATCTTTTCTCTCCTTGTATACTCAAAATTACTCATAATAATCCACATCTTGCCCATTTAACTCTTCCCATTGGGATATCTCTCTGGTCCCAGAGGGCATACTCTCTACTCCGGGAAGTCTGGCTGCGAGGGCTCAGTGCAAATGCAGAAAGGGTGCAGAAAGGGTGCAGCCAAGGATGACTGTGACCCAGGGAACAAGTGGGGCCAGCAGCCCCATGTAGACACCTGAGATGGGGCCATTTCTTTTCCATCAAAGCTGCAGAAAGCTGTGGCAGGCTGCAGCTTCCACAACATTACAGTCTGGCTGTGGACCTGGCCATGGGCCTATTGATCTGCACCCAGACCCCTTTCCTGCAGGGTGACATTCTAGCCTTGGCTCCAGCATTGCACCCGTGGCCTTGCCTGGACACCCAGGGCTGGGTCTGACACTGGCTACTCTCTGAGTCCCGCCTTACTGCTCCCCAATTATATCCATATTTCAGGCTTTTCTGTGGCTCAACAAGATAACATCCAACTAATTCTCAATACAAAGAGAAAAGAAAAATACAGACTGCTTTTGGTTAAACACACTGTATAAAATCTCATTTTCTGTTTATTTCCACTTAAAGTATATGGATTTCCCTCAAAATTTATCCCCAACATCTACTACCATGTAAAGGAACTGTAGGTACTGGGATTACTTCTCCCTTCCCTTCTTTTAAGTATAGGTCCTCCATTTTCAACTCTTCCATGACAGTTTGCCAGTTCTAATTTATTACCAGATTTTTCAAGCCTTTCAATATATTGAAATGCAAATTATACAGTCACTTAGAAGAAAAAAGACAATTAGAAATATTAATGACTAGCTCAACAAGAGTATTTAAAGTCTTGTGCTGTAGTACTACTTAAGTAGATAAAACATTCAATTTCCACTCAACGTAGTTCTAAGTTCAAGTTAAAGTCTAATAAGGGTAATCAGTAAGTGCACTTTTATGTACATACCATATACCTGCATTTTTTTAAAGAGCTCTTCCATGTCAATATCCAAATTACTTTCTATGAAGTGCTTTATGAAATTGCTTTGCAGTGCTTCCTAAAATGAAAAGTGTTATATGTTACATCAGGTTTATCTTCTCTCAAGAAATATAACGTCTATATATGTATATATGCATCTGTGTCCAAGTTCATTGCCAAGATTTCCTCCATAACACTGGAGAAGTCACTTAGCCTCTCCATATCATCAGTCTTCCCCTCTTAACAGGTTATCTCCACACATTTCAAATAAGCAGCAGAACATACATTCCCCATTGCTGTACATCACTGTCCTCCTTTACTGCAAATATTTTATATAAGAGTCCATTCTAATGCCCTTGCAAGTCTGTTGGGATAGAAACCCATTTTCCTTTCCTGAACGACTCTTGAACCTTTATACTATCAGCACTGGGAGTAGTAAAATAAATAACTTTTAAAAACCGGCATTTAAACTTCCTTACCATATTTGCCAAGGTTTTTTCAGTTCATCTTTCCCACATGAGTTCTTTTACTAGTTGCACAAATCATCGGAAAAAGCAAGTGGCGAACAAGAAACTTTCAGAAAATATGTTATTTCCTACAATCTTATATTTGTTTTAACTGACTGTATAAAGCTTGCAGGTGTACCTTTTTATATTTTTTTATTTCCCCTTTTGCCTGGGAATACCGGACATAGCGAGGTAACTACACTGCCCTTATCTTCACCTCAGAAGTTTCTCAGCGTCACACTGTATACTCATAACCTAAAGCTATTCTGCCTCTTTTTCAGCTATTTTTAAATCTGAAACCAGAGACATGGGCGGTTTTATACATACAGAAACTCTATCTAGATCATATAATAATTCAAAAATAGGAAACTCTCCCACAGATCACAAACCTGCAGTCTTGAGACCGTGAGGACACTTCCACTGGTTTTAAAAACCTCGGACATCCTAAGCCATGCCTCAGAATAAGTCTTCAAGTTTTCCACGAAAACAAAAGTGAAATTAGCCTGCAAAAAAGAACACAGGGAGACAAAAAAGTAAAACCTGTCCATAGAAAATCGTAAGAATTAGAAAGAACTGGCATGTTTCATGTTTTCTGCAACTCCTTTCCATTTCACTTTGGCAGTCAGTACTAAGGATATCCGTGTTTCCTTTTATCTGTTTAAGAAATGAAAAGTATTTATTGCAGTCTCTGAATACCAAGCAAATGAAAGAAAATTCTTCCTGCAGCTTTTATGTTTCCCACCTGAAGTATACAGACTTCAATTTCATAAAGTCTCTCTCACACAGTGTATCATAGAAGTGCTTCAGAAAGACAGAAAAAAATAATAGTTAGGACATATTAGGACATATATTAAAAAAAGAAAAAAAAAGGCCTTTGCAGAACTTGTGGGTCTTTTATTCAAACTATCTTGACTGAATATATAATAAAAGTGAAAGTCAGAGGTATAGTCTGGACTACAAATTCAATTGACTAATCAATCTATTTTGAAATACTCTCACAGAGGAAGCCTTGAGTACAGCAAAATACTCTCTGTCCCAGTCAAACAGAAGCTACAAATTATCTTTCAAGCCACTAGCAAACAACCACCCATTTTTTCTCTTATAAACAGATCAGAAGTGTACTCAAGATTAGAAAACATTGCAGTGTCTTTTTGTTTAAATTGGTGTTATCAGTCACAGAAGTGCATTTAAGAACAATCCAACATTGTTATTATGGTAGAGACCATGACATTTCCCAGCAAAGACTGTCTGCAATGAGTTGTAAGCTCCAATTTGGGACTATGCTTTTTGCAGTAATTCCTGTTGAAAGCACATAATTTTAAGTGCCTTTTGCAAAATTCCACCTCTAACACAATATGGGAAAACAATTTGTGGTGATTCTTTCTTCCCGTTTGTAAGCATAGTAGGCTCCAAAGAGATCTTTGCAGATAATTTCATTTTTCTGAAATAACTCATGATTTGACTTCTATGAGGGTCCTCATTTCACTTTCAATGGGAGAGTGATCCTAAACATTAAACTGAAGTTTGGTGTTAAATCAACTGAGCAAGTCCTGTTAACAAGCATCAGAAAACCTTACGGGCTGAAATCCCAGGCTTGAATAGCAAAATCATGCAACACGCTGTCCAGGCATGACGGTGACAAGCTAAGGGAGACCTGAAAGGCTGCAAGGGTAGCAAACAGCCATAATGGAAGAATGCTATTTCCCCAGTACAGAGTAAGCACAGGTCGCACTAGAACACAAGGACATGAGACCTCGTTAGAAATTGTAATATCAAGCAGCTCATTAGACCTGAGCTCTATTGAGTGCTACTTGGTTTGCTTCTGAATAGCACAAAAGATTTTTTTTTTTCCGAAGTCACTTTCAAAGAGCTACAGTAACGATAACATCCTTGTATTCAGCCTCCTTATACAAACAATTAAAAAAAAAATCACTGTAGCAACACAGACTTTTGGAAAAGATGAACTTTATATAATGGAGAAACTTATTTGAAAGACATTAAAAGCAGCAAAGGGTAAGTTGTGTGTAGGAGGTACAGAGACTATTAAAGACAGCATGGAAGAAACTGAACAAATATATATTGCCTAGCAAAAAAAGAATTTAAGAAAGACTTGAGGAAGACCGTACGTATGCATACACAAGCTACACAGCAGGAAGCTATTAGAAAACAGCCTTTTAAAAATTTGAAGTTATAATCAAATAAGAGAAGAAACAAACACTTGGGGAAAAAAATGGTTTTCATTTAACATTTCCATGCTTTCTCATACACCACTGTCAGTGTTTGGGAAGTTCCTGTGTCAAAAGCCTTCTCTGTGAAGAACAGACTTCAGAGAATCTGTCTTGAAACGAAGCAAAAAAGTAAACTAAGTGAAAACTTGAAGTAAAAAAAAAAATAAAAAGTCATACTAATTAACAAAGTGACCAGTAAGTAGTTCCCTGGACAAGATATGATATATTCAGTCAAGAATTCCAAGAGTGCCCAAGGATTAAATAGTTGAAGTATTCACTGTAGTGTAACCTTCTTGATTAAAATTCCCTTAATATCACAGAACCAGAAAATAACAAAAGCAATGCTATTCATAAAGAAGATGCTAAGGTAACCAGGGGACTACAGACTGATAATTCTGAAATCTGTACTAAGCAAATTTTAATTTTGCTATAATAATAAATTACAACAAAGTTTAGTAGGGGAAACGTAGAATACAAATATAGTTGGGAAATACAAATACAGGATTTTAGAAAAGAAGTTCCGTCAGTTGAAGCTGAAGAACAGGCAAGTGAGGAAGTGGTTGTTGATGCAGAAACGCTCACTGCAGGCACTGTGAATAACAGAGTTTACATAAGCTCTAGAAGCAAATGGACAATTTATAGCCAGCCTGGTGATTCTATGAGTCTATGAAAGTCCTGGCAAACCTGACCCTTAAGTTTTCAGAAGTTGGGACAGTATTTGAGGGGAATATCACTTCACTGACAATTTCTTCAGTTCTTCCCCATTCAGCCTTTACAGATTACTGTTGGAATCAGAACCTAGGGCAATATGAATGCTTAATCTTACATGATAAAGCAACTCCTGTGAGTTTGTATGCTAATGACTACCTAGACTTTGAAGTTTAATAGAAATTCTCTTCAAGTTCTCTTCTTCCTCATCAATGAATATCCATTTAAAATACACATTCTTTGCAATACCCAGGCTGAATATTGCCTTTGATTAGAGTCTTCAGTATCAACTACAGCCCTATCTGGATCGAGTACATCTACACCTCTTCCTGATGTAAGAATAAACAAAAATGATATTCTGAGCTTACTTAACTGTTTTTATAATGACAGCATTTGACAGGCTGACAAGTCAAGTGTGCTTATGTGAAACCAAGCAGAATATTAAAGTTTTGAATAAGAACTTACTCAACTACTATCAATTTTGCTAATTACACTAGACAAAAAGGCAGGAAACTGAAATGAATGAATTTGCTAGATGAGTCTTATTTCTTTCATTTCTCAATTGTCTTGCCACATTTATATATATATATACATACATATATATTTCTGACTGTTCCAATTACAAAGAAATTCCACAAAGTCATCCTAACATGATTGTCTGAATATAAGATCACGTCTGAGAATCTTTTGAAATAAAAAATACTTTCGTAAGATCAACTCATCAGTGGCAAAACGTTCAAGCAGAGATCAAAGACATCACATGTGGTCTTTGAACTCCTGGATACCAGTTGTCATGGAACTATTTTTGCTCTCCATTAGCACTGCAGCCTGTAGCTGTTATTCTACACAGTAGAACTGTTGAATTCTCAGAAACTAAAACTAGCAACTTCACAATTTGTTGAAGAATGGTAAATAACACAGTCTTGAAAAAAAATAGCCCATATAAAAAATTTAGTATGCAAACATCAATGTTTTTAGCTTTAATCCTCCACTTTTTTTCTTTTAGCAAACATCTACCATGAGGTCACACAGCCTAAAATAAAATAGAACTTCTGTGAAGCTTTTTTTCTAGATTTTAAATTAACATAATATTCCAGGGTAACGAGAAGGCTTGGGGGAGACCTTATTGCAGTCTTCAAGTTCCTCACAAGGGAAGGGAGAGGAGAAGGCAATGCTCTCTTCTCTCTGGCAACCAATGATAAGACAAGAGGTAATGGCAGGAATATGTATCAGAGGAGATTTAGGTTGGGTATTAGGAAAAGGTTCTTCACTCTGAGGGTGATGGAGCACTGGAACAGGCTCCCCAGGGAAATAGTCATGGAACCATGACTTACAATATTCAAGAAGTACTTAGACAATACTCTCAGACTCATGATGTGAATGTTGGGGTTGTCCTATGCAGGGACAGGAGTTGGACTCAATAATCCTTGTGGGTCACTTCCTACTGAGGACACTCTATGATAACTCTAATATGTATTTTAAAAAAGTCATCATTCTTCCTTCCACAAGTGTCTCAAAGGTAGTAATGAGCAAACACATCATTGCAGATAATCATGCTCAAAACAGAGCACCTACCATGCCAAAATTGCAGAGACAGTAATAACTGTTGAATGAGATCAAGTCATCAGAATCCACACATACAGCAGATCAGCTACCAGTGATCATTCACACTACTGGTGTTAGAAACATAATCAAGGAGGGTGCACCGTATGTTTCTTTTTTTTTTTATAAACGGAGCTCGGTGACTCCCTCAGAACAGGTTTTCATTGCTGTGAAGTTGCCTCCCCATCAGCTCCTTATGCTACTCCATTAAAGTTCCCAGCAGAAGAAAATGTTGAAGGTGAAAGCTTACATTCCTACACCTTGATACGGTATGTTTCACATGACAGTTCTGCTAATGTGTTCTTTCTGATCTTTTAATACAAGGTTTAAGGGACTTTGAACCAAATTCTGCTTTTCACATTGATGTGAAAGTATTGTAACAAGTAGGATAAAAATGAAAAGAAATAGTAAGCTTAAAGTGGGAATAGGGTGAGAACTCAAGGGGCAGGGTGGATCCAGTTTTCTAAAAGGCAATTATCCAACTGTTTCTAACTATCCTGAAAGAAATGTACCTTTAAAATCAAGTGCAAAGACAAAATCAATAAGCAGAAATAGTGTTTCTTCTGATACTCACCTTCTCTATCACCAGGTCAATCATGTTGATGTTTGAATTGTACAGTATCTTCCCATGTAATAAAGGTTTCAGGAAAGTCCACAGCAAAGCCCCATTAGAAGACTGCAAAATCTCCTGATAAAGCTTCAAGCAAAACGGAGCTGTGAAAACAAAGACAGATTCACATTTAAGACAGACAAAACAGGTGAGGTTGGATTATTATTAATTTTTTTTTTAAATTAAAAAAAAAATCTTGAATTTTATTTTAGGGTATGCCTCAGCACTACTTCAAACACCATACAGCTTCCACCAAGCATTCATGACAGGTCCCCAAACAGAAATTTTTTAACCATGGTCTATGATAGTGTTGAGGATAAGGAACTCTAAAAATTAGACAAGAAAAATAAAAGAACCAGAATGCAAAGAGCTTCTTACATTTGTGAAAAGCAGCCTGTGAATCCCATCTATCCTAAAAGTTACGTTTGTGCATTTTAGAGTGGATGGACACATGCAAAACTTCTGCCCACAAAATGAATGCTTAGGGAACATTCAAGTTAAGAAAAACAGATTCACTCTGCATCCTTAGTTGTTCTGCAGCTCTTTATTCCTACTTAAGAAAGAAGTAGCAATACACAAATTCCTTCACAAATACAGACTTTATTTGTATAATTTCATAAGAAACTAGCAAAACACAGGAAAAATATTGGCATGACACTGAATTCTTGATTTGAAATATATAGTCAATTTACATTTCCAATACAAAAACAAGTTCCTACATCACATGTGGCTATGAATGCATTATAGAGTGTATGTCCTTCAGAACTAAGAACCAGTGAATAGGTTCCAAGATATCCCACTGCACTTGCAGTCATGTAAAGGCAATAAATTTTCCTGCGAGAAACATTTAGACTTTTACACCCAGCTTATGTGTTTGGGTTTGGTTTTTGGGGGTTTTTTTGTGTGTGTTATTTGACTGGATTTAGAAATATCCAACATCCAGTGTTGTGGGGAAATATTAAATAATGTCATTCCTCAAGGAAGACAAATTATTGCACATAGTGCTAAAGTAAGCAAAACAAAAAAAAAATCTTTCTGAAAGTGGAAGAAACAAGGGTCAGAAACATATCATCAAGAACACCTAGTTCTTTGTCCAAATTTTTACTTTCTTCAAGGAAACAATCATTACTAAGCACAACCATTGCTAAATGGCAGCAAAGAATTAAGAGGCTTCAAGCTGGCCTGTCAGAAACATCAATATGTTAAAGATACAGAAGAACTGCTAATCAGAGTTTGCTGTAGTTTCCAGAAAGTTATTAGAGTGTGTTTTGTACACAAAATACATACAAGTTAATCAGTGCCGAAGAAGTACAAATCAAGTTCTTGTGGCCTCATGTATTTTTTTTTTTTATTTTCATCTTCCATTGCCTCATTTACCAGTTTGTAAAATATGGGAAACTATTAATTCATTTACAGAATGCTGGGACTAATTGGTGCTTTAAAGACATTTCAAGGTCCTTAGGTAAAAGGTCTCACAACATTCCAGAGTTGTGATAATTTTTAAAAACAAACAAACAAGCAAGCAAAAAACCAAATAGTGCTTCTGGCCTACACAGTTTTGAAAGAGATTAAATCCTGAATAATCTCTCTAATCAGCCTACTAACTCCATTCTTCAAAAGAAAAGCAGAGTTGCCTGCTTTCTGCTATCCCACACACAAGAGAAGAAGGATAAGGCAGAGCTCTGGCTCCCTCCCAAGGGTTCTAGCCAAGCCAGAGTCAGTTTCTGGCTGCAGGAACTGATAGATGATAGACCCGTGATTCAGAGTCACAGATGCTTCCCTAGTGGCACTTTATCACCACATTCTTCTCATTGCACAGGGCCACTGAGGAACTAATAAGGTGATTAACAATATTAAAATGAATTGGGATAAGTCAAATATATATTGAGGAAAGAGAGCAAAGGTGAAATTATGTAAGAGCTAAGAGATTTTTTTGAATGCTTGATAAAAAGAATAGTAATATCAACTATTAAAAAACTCATTTTATCCAGAAGGCTTGAATATATTACTGCACAATAATTCTACAGTTTTGTGTTCACACAAGAAAGGCATGCAGCCATAAATTCTCCATCTTGTATCTCAAAGATATTTTTTAATGACAAGTGCTTTAAAAATTCTAATAAATACATCTCTAAGACAGAAATATTCTTATTTATTATTTGAAAAGATAGAAAACAACTAGAATCACTTGTGCCTCATCCACAATTATCTCATAGACATACAAAATGTATTGATTAATCCTTTTGCTCCGGATTACAGTGTTAGTTGAGATGTCAGCTGGTATAAAAACATTTATGTTTAAGGGGGAAAAACTACTTTAAAGTCTGAATACATACATATAAGTTGTGATTGATAGTTTTTCTTACTTGAGTCTTCAGGAATGCCATATTTTGCCATATTGTCCTCCAAGAGTCCCACAATTCTGGGAATGTCAAGGAACAGGTTTGCATTGCTGAAAAATGAAGACTCTTCTTTACACATTGCCTTGATTACAGAGTCCATGGATCCAACAGCTGAACTTCTGAACTGCCCAACTTGTAATAACTAGAACAAACAAATAAAAAATGGGTGAATCAATGTTGCTTTTAATAGCTTCAGGGAGTAGCCCTGGAGTTCTCTCAATATTAGCATCCGTGGAGATTGACAAAATTAGACTGCTGAAACTGCCTACAAGAATGAGAACCTGCTGTGCTCTTTTCTGTCCTCCTGATCACCTTTATTATGGTAGGGGGGAGGGAGGAGGGGAAGGTAATGAAGTTTTAATTGCCAGGATACTCAATGAAAGACAGTAGTATAATGTATTACATTAAACTCTGAAAGAGGCTGTGTATTGGTCAGGCAGAAAAGGAAAGCAAATACCAAGAGACCTGGACTACAGATTCCTTGATTTTAATGCCAGTATTCACAAAATCTACCCTCCACTGTGCAGATTCATCTTTCAGATAACATGCTCAGTTGCAACTGGTACTTCATGGAAGGCTGTACAGGTGTGCAGTTCTTAGAGAGGGTAAAACTGCAAGGCAACTTGCTGCTAGAGTAGAACTGAAGTATGTGTTGGCCCACCTGATACTCATTACTGGTGCAGACACTTGTCAAGAAAAGCATAACTAGACTATCAGATACCATTTGAAGACTGCACGACTGGCAAACAGAAAAACAAGACCGTGATATATCAACCAAACACATTCAACACAGAAACAAATCAGCATTTTGTCACCTTTTTTTTTTTTTAAGCAGAAGAGTCAATTTTCAAAGTAGTACAGCACTTCACATAAAGAATAAATCACAGACAGTTTAGAGAATATGCTGCTAGAAACAGTTTATCCTGATCAATGCCTTTATTGAAGTGCCAGGTGCTTCTTTAGTAATCCCAGAGGAATATTAGGAAGCGTTATTTAAAACTCGGTGTTGGCTGCTCCCAGAATCTGAGTTTTTGCATACAGCTTCAGCATACAGCATAGCAAAACCATAATATCTAGATTTCCCAGTACCGTCATTTACAGCTCTTGAATTAATCTCCTGGCATGAACTTTACTGGGGGAATAAACTTTATGCACAAAGCTGAATAAAAGTGGCTTTGAATCCTTATTAGTAACTATTTGCACTAGAAAGATAAATAAGTCTTGTTTCAGTCAAAGAGCACAAACTTGCTAATTAATTCCAATTCCAATCAAAAATAACTTGAAATTCAAATAATGAATATTTATGCAGTAAGCTGCCACCAACAGACTGAATCTACTTACTCTCTTTCAACAAAATATCCACTGACTCAATAAGATATGTTTCCTAAAATTTGGTTTGATAAAGTATAAGAAGTATATAAGATGGAAGTTCACAAAAAAAAAAGTTATCTTTGATCCAGTTGTTTGACTTTAAACCAAATGAAGTAAGTCTGCCATTAAGGGTAATGATTCCAAACAAGCAACCTCCTACAGACAAAGTAATTTGTCAAGCCTGTCATTCCAACAAAGTCATGGAAGAGGAAGGGTGGTACTGAAGATTAAAAAAGTCTCTGGAACTGGATTCTCAAATAGGGGCAAAAACCCTATAGCATAGGGGCTTCTGACCTAAATGTACAGCTGTATGCTTAAAAAAAATATTTTGGATAAATACAAATTCATGTGGAATAGAAATATCAGCTATTCAAAAAAGTAAACCTAAAAGTCAAGCCAGGTTACAGCTTGCACATAAAACTAAAATAAGTTCAGAATAATAACAGTAAGAGTGAGAAAAACAGGCAGTTTTCCTGGAAAACTAGAAGGAGGTTAAATACAATACAAAATTTGGTGAAACTGAAGGATTAAAGGAAACAAATATGGAGAAATAACTGTTCCTAATCCTGGGCAGATCCATAAACAAAACAAAGTCTTTATTGTTCTGAAATTGACAGAACTGGGGTGGGGGGGGAATGAAAAAATGGCAAAATTAGTGATTTATTTAAATTACTTTTCATAAGCCTGTCAAATTTAGATGGCAATATTTGAATGAAAAGTAGAAAAATCATCTATACTCAAGAATAACGATATAAGATAACGTTATAAGATGTAATGATAAAGGAAATAATGGTTATCTCATTGTGATGTTCGACAGGGCAAGTTACACTATAAATTTTATGGCATTAAAGATAAAATAAATGTGAGTAGAATTTAATGAATTATCAAATTATTATTCCAGACCAATACAATATATTATGTGGGAAACCAAGTTCTTCTTCATAAATAAGACATATGCTATCTCTAAACTAGGTTAACTCTAACAACAAATTCACGCTCTTGTCCCATAATATATTAATCAGCATTAATTCCATAACTGTCTGATGTGTAAAAAGTAGTGTTAAAAAGCTATTTCAGGGGCCTTACTAGAAGGAAATAAAACACTGGATCTTAGAGAAATTTCTAGTGCTATTCCTGTGAGACTGGTCTTAGATCCACTGTGACAAGATTTTTAGCCCTGAGAGAAGCAAATTGCTCAAATTAGCCTATAATTTAATACCAGAAAATATTCCAGAGGAAAAGAAGATCAGAATGCGACAAGGCAAGAAACCAACTACCTAATTTAAAGCAAAATCAAGTAATTGAAATTGAAAGTAATTGAAATATTACCAGTGCCAAGCATTATTTGGAATCTAAAATCATTGATGCTGTTCTGAAATGGAACTTACCTGTGTATATCATTGATCCTTGATCAAGTAAGAGGCAAAAATGTGTGCAGCTTATGAAAAAGCTGAATGCAACATTAAGAAAGTCATTTCAGTAGGTAAAGACATGAATGAGCAGAACTACAAGAGTCATCAGCCATAATTCCCAAATGTATACATTTCTTGTCTCAAACATTCAAGCTTAGCCTTAACACGGAATGTGAAGGTGACACTAAGATGTCTGAGATAACTCAGAACCTGTTAAAAAAAGAACACTAAAGCAAACAAAACAAATACTAAAATAACTCTGTTTTACTCATCAAAACAGAGGACAATGACAGGACTTATACAAACACGAGTGATTCGTGATTCAGAGAACTTATAAAAGCTACTGAACATTTTTGATGCAAGAGTAAACACGCTAGCCATGGATAAACCTAAGTCAGAATTTTATACATTTATAACACCAAGAGGCTTTTCAGTAATTATAGTTTAACAGAGAACTTGTTCAAGTTTGTGGAGGGATTAGAGAATGAGGCCATCTTTCCCAACTGA
Source organism: Phaenicophaeus curvirostris (assembly GCF_032191515.1). Classification (NCBI taxonomy): domain Eukaryota; kingdom Metazoa; phylum Chordata; class Aves; order Cuculiformes; family Cuculidae; genus Phaenicophaeus; species Phaenicophaeus curvirostris. Next base: position 16,724,485 of record NC_091394.1, read on the forward strand.
CAGCATTCAGTAACTCAGCAAATCCTCTCTTGCTTATCTATTCATGAGTGACAAAGGTATGGAAAATTAGCTATGGAAATAAGTGATTAAGTTCAAACAACTAATAAACAAGCAAAAATCATGATCTAAATCAGCAGTGTTTTTCCTCAGGGAGTTCACTGAATGTTGTTAAGAGTAGAATGTCGCTCTGTATCCCAAACAAAACAAAACTATGAAAATTAATATTATGTCCAGTAAAGTGACTAAAACAGGTAAGTTGTAAAAAGAAGCAACAATTCCAATGTTAAATATATTCTGTACTAGAGGATAATATGAGTTGCTATGGAGCAAAGATTAGAACTGTGAACAGATGGCCCTCTGCTGTTTGATTTATTCCTTTGCAGATTTTTTGAACAGGACCTTTGAGAGATTCTTCTATCATATAAGCAGCTTCAGGATTTCACCCAAAAAAAGAACACTTCCCTTGTTTGAAGGAAAATCTGACACGAACAGAACTAGTTTAAAGACAGTAGAGAAGATGCAAGCATCTGATGAAAGCCACCTTTCATTGTGGCAGCCCAAGAGTTATTCCAAAGGAGAGATGCTCAAGAACAAAACTAATACGCACAGAACACTGTTTTAAGACATACTTCTTCATTACACAGATTAGAAGATCTTGAGAAAGACTCTTATCACTAGGGAAAACAGTATTTAAGGCAGCGTTTACTCTCTACTGCAGTCACAAACCTGTTTGCACTTTTTACCACTGAGGGATATTTTAGAGCTTTGCAATTCTAGAAGGAGATTCAATCCTAAAGTTTCCATGCAGAACAGTAAATCAAGAATGTAGTGCCATGGGGGTCAGAAAGTCTTCTTATGGAATTGTACCATGCTTAGAAATAGAAATCTTTTTTCTGATTCATTCAATACTGCACAGCTGTTCTAGCTGTACAGATGTGCACACGGGAATTGTCCTTAAAGGCAAGAACAACAGAAAAGTCCTCACTTGCATCTTATACAACTTTTTTTAAAAAATGTCAGGCAGAATTATCACACAAAAACTTTAAGTGACACAAACAGAACCTCATGGCAGACACAAGAACAGTACATGCTACATATAAATCTTATCCTTTAGAAAGCAAAGTTACTTCATATAAAAAAAAATTATAGTATGCTCATCAGAAAAAATACAGCATTAGCAGAAAGGCTATCTCCAAATAACAGATAATACATGATATTTTTAATTAGTAGCCTAACACCTACTAACCTAGGCTATGATCTCGTAAGTTAATGAAAAAGAGATGACAGAAACAACACGTTGATAGTCTCAAAATTACCAGAGAGCTTGAAAGAGACAGAAGGAATCTTCCTAGGTTCTATGGACTCCCTTCTGTCTAAGCAGCCAGCTTTCTAGGGTAGCGATTTATATTAGTGTTCTTCCTTACTAAGCACACATCCCTAGCAAAGCACTTCGGGATGGGAATTAAGTTTGAATACTAAAATCACACACATACCTGCTGCAATGAAGAGGTGTCAAGCACGCCAATATTATGAATTCCTTGGAGGAACACTGGAAGGTTTTCCATGACATGGTGGGCTTTATTGAGAAGAGTGCTAATACTAGAAACCACATCCAGTAGTATATTTAGTACATCACCTATCTCAGATGGCATCTTTATCTTGGAAAAGAAGGAAAAATCACAACAATAAATTCCAGTTAGAAACAAATGTTAACCTTCGAACGAAATACTCATTTGGTCGTCTTCTAAAACTGATTATACAATGTTCCTACAAACCATATTTAACACAACTCGTTTTTGCATAACTCCCTAACTACTCTCAAATTCAGCTAAAAAAAAATCCCTTGTAATGTTAGAACTGGTCTATGACAAATCAGGGTATAAAATTCAGAGAACGTGTTTACACCTACCAATCTGAAGAGAGCTCTCCTGCCCAAGATAGTAATGGGATTTGTAACATCCTGCCCCTTTGAAATTGAGTGTGAGACCTTTTCCTACAATAGGTTCAAGATGATCAGTGCAGGAGTTGAATACTTTAAATATAATTCATAAGTCAAAAAAAACCTAGCAGCCAATTTAATTGCTTTAGTAGTCATATTAGACAACAAATCTTCCTGTCACACTGCTCCTCCATTTGCATTTTTCATATGCACTGTCTTTTACCAAAAAAAATTGCATACATGTCAATCTCTACTTGACTAAAGTTCAATTAGTTGTTTGCTGTTTCGACCATGTAAGTTTTGGCATGAATTTTCTCTGTTTCTTTTGCTTTTATAGGTTATTTAGATTATATAGTAATACAAACTGATTGTTTATTTCCCATGCATGATAATAAAAACAATATAATCTCATTATATATTTTCATTGGCTTCCTTTGATTGTCTGTATTTTATCAACCTTTATTTGGCTTCCTACTAAAATGATGTCTGTGCTGAAAAGAAACTAAAAAGAGAAATTATAAAAAAATTTATTCAGTTAAAAAACTTACCAAAACTAAAAAAAAATAATTTAGAATGACCTAGAATCATAGAATAGTTTGGGTTGGAAGAGACCTTAAAGATCATCAAGTTCCAAGCCCCCTGCCATGAGCAGGGACATCCCACTACATCAGGTTACCCAAGGCCCCATCCAACCTGGTCTTGAACACCTCCAGGGAGGGGGCATCCGTAACTTCCCTGAGCAACCTGTTACAGTGTCTCACCACTCTCATCATAAAGAAATTCCTCCTTATGTCTTGTCTAAATTTCCCCCTCCCCACTTTATACCCATTCTCCCTCATCCTGTCACCACAAATCTTTATGAACAGTCCCTCTCCAGCTTTCCTGTAGGCTCCTTTCAGGTACTGGAAGGTTGCTATAACATCTCCTCTGAGCCTACTCTTCTCCAGGCTTAACAACCCCAACTCCCTCAGCCTATCCTCATAAGGGAGGTGCTCCAGCCCTCTGATCATCCTTGTAGCCCTCTTCTGGACCCCTTCCAACAGCTCCATATCCTTCTTATGTTGAGGATTCCAGAACTGGACACAGCACTCCAGATGAGGTCTCACAAGAGAGGAATAGAGGGGCAGAATCATCTCCCTCGACCGGCTGGCCATGCTTCTTTTGATGCAGCCCAGGATACGCTTGGCCTTCTGGGCTGTGAGTGCACATTGCCAGCTCATGTTGATCTTCTCATCGACCAGCACCCCCAAGCCCTTCTCTGCAGGGCAGGTCTCAATCACATCATCCCCTATCATGTCCTGAAAATGGGGATTGCCCTGACCCAGGTGTAGGACCTTGCACTTGGCCCTGTTGAACCTCATGAGGTTCTCACAGCCCCACTTCTCCAGCCTGTCCTGGTCCTTCTGGATGACATCCCGTTCTTCTGGTGTGGCAACTGTACCACTCAGCTTGGTGTCATCTGCAAACTTGCTGAGGGTGCGCTCAATCTCACTGTCAGTATCATTGATGAAGATATAAACAGCACTGGTCCCAATACGGACCCCTGAGGGACACCACTTGTCACGGATCTCCATGTGGACCTCGAGCCATTGACCACTACTCTTTGAATACGACCACCCAATCAGTTTCTTATCCACTGTACCGTCCACCCGTCAAATCCATATCTCTTCAATTTAGAGAGAAGGATGTTGTGGGGGACTGTGTCAAAGGCTTTACAGAAGTCTAGACAGATCACATCCATCTGTTTACCCATGCCCACTGCTGCAGTTATCCTATCATAGAATGCCACTAAGTTGGTCATACAGGATTTGCCCCTGGTGAAGCCATCCTGGCTGCCATTAATCACCTCCCTGTTCTCTATGTGCTTTAGCATAGCTTCTAGGAGGATCTGTTCCATGATCTTCCCAAGCACAGAAGTGAGGCTAACAGGTGGGTAGCTCCCAGGGTCATCTTTTCTAGCCTTTTTTAAATGGGCTCAATGTTATCCTTCTTCCAGTCACCAAGGGCTTCTCCTGATTGCTATGTCAATCAGGACCTGACTTTTTTTTATTCTTGGCTAGGAATTCATCATGCCTCGTTAGGGTTCAGTAGAAAAGTCCATCAGAAGAAGCACAGCAGGTTTTTTTCTCCTCTAGGTTGGCAGATGATTCATATCATAGAAAACTTTTCTTTTCCCTCTGGCATCTTAAACTATTCTGGGAAATTGTTTTGTTTTTAAAAGTGTGTGGCAGCCAACCTGTTTAACTGCACATGCAGCATCCAGAATGTGAACCACCACCTACAACTTTAGAAGAAAATAATTTTCCTGCCAACACTATAACTATTTTTCAACTATTTGTAGTTACATTATATATTCTGACAATCAATTCCCCCAAAAAACTGAAACAAACATCTACTATCAGAAGTCCCATCCAATAATTTTGCAAGTGTAAGTATTATCTCAGTGAAAACCCACACTAGATTCCAGATTATCTACAGCTGTACAGATAGTAAAGTTTTGCTATAAAATTCTGCATACCCTTCATCATAGTTTTTTGGCACCGAATTACTCCTTACAAAGTTGTTTGACTTGGTTCACATAGAAGTCATTTACCCCTTTTACAGATTCAACCTGAGAATTGGAAAAGCTCCGTCCCGAAAGAGCCACCCGGAACTGCCAACATATTTTCTGCAGCAAATAAAATGCATTACGGAGTGCTACAGACTTTTCCTGGAAAGTAAATTCACAATTCTTGTAACATCAGCTCCCATGATCGTTTTAGTTCCAGTGTTGCCAGATCAGTCATCCATACTTAAAAATTAAGAAGCGATCAATTGCATGAACTGCAAACTATGCTAAAGATTAGTAAAATTATGTCTTCATCCTCCTGTGTTTTCTCTGAAGTTTTAATAATTAAATTATCAATGACAATTTTCCTGAGGAAGCAAGAAATGGAATACAGTAACATCTACCAACCCTGTTCTTCAACTGTTGTGTTTGCTTTGAGGAGCTAAATGGAGACAAAAAAAAAATGCCATACATCCACTGTTTGCTTCCACAGAGAAAAAACACCTGAAGAAATAATAGAATTATTCATTTATCTATCTCCATGCTTTAGACCACCTTCAAAAGGAAAACACAGTAATTGAAAGCTTCTTTTCCACCATCTTACCTTGTAAATGATATGACGTAAGTTCAAATTCTGTATAATCAGTACAAACATGGTGTAAAGGTCCACTGCTGGTAAAGAACATAACTCTCCCACTGCCGTGGAAGTTTTACTGTTTTCAGGCAGCTTTAACAGCAGGCTAAGTACTTCTTCATCACATCTTCCAGTTAAAGCTACTGCAAAGGCACTGTAAAAAACCTATCATAATGTATGAGTATTAACAATTTTTCTCCCTGAAATGCTTTACTTTCTTTAATAGCTAATAAGATGAGAATTTGTGTCACAGTAACATGACAATTTGCAGTCATCAACAGACCTGAAATAATAAACAATACAGCTTATATCATATTGGAATGTTCTTACTTTGTATACTATGTACGTATAAAGTGATGAAGTATATTTCTTATAAAAATCTAATTTTTCAGGGGAACAGGTTGATCATTCATTCTGTGCGCATTCATACCCAAAGCAAGCATATTTACAATGCTGAACATACCTATTCTGGCAGATATACACCTCTGTTGCAGAAACACCTAAAGATCAAAATCTAGATGTATGAGTCACTAAAATCAAACAGCATTCCTTGTTTCAGAGGATACACAAATTTAACACTTAGGGATATCTATATGGCACAACGCTCACTCTAAGCCATCTCACAATTCTCAGTTCAACACTCCTTTGAAGTGTTATTATTTAATAGTGGATGAAGGAACAAATGCCTAAGACGACCTTGGGCAAGATTACAATAAAAATTCCTTGGATAGCGATGGTTTGTTTATTCCTACAGAAATGTCACATCAAAAGACAAATGCTTGCAGCCAAGATATCTCAGGAGTTCTTAGCTACTCTTTCTTCTGAAATGCTTGAAAGAAAGCAAATGACAGCAAGACCAGGAAAACTGTAAGTCTGGAGCCTATACGAGCCTAAGTACAGTACTCAGGGTTCCATTGTAGTCTTTAGGACAAAACTTGCCTGAACTGCCTCCACTGAATTCATTTGTAGCTAGTAACAGTACTCAGTGATGTAGAGAAGCCCTGAGAAGATCAGATTAGGAGCCAAAGTTGGTCAAGATATGCAATTTAATTCTTTCAATTTAATTTCCAACTTATTAACTTGATTCTGATTTTTATTCTGGAACAGAATTTTTTCTTTGTGATTCCAAAGGATTTCCTATATATTTAAACACTCACTTTTTCTGCACGTACAAGGAACAGGATAAGTGTATAACTATAATTCTACTAGAATCATAAAAGGATATTGATTTTGACTTCTTATTGTGGAGAAAATTTGACTCAGTGTTATGATTTAAACTTATTTCCTCATGCCCCATATGAATATCACGATTGCAGTCCAGTTTTAACCCATTCGGCAATTTATCCACTGGATTAAGTCCTTCTAAATATTCCTTGCAGCTTTGTGAATACCAGAGCTAATCCAAATTCTTCTATTCAGTAACAAATGCTTATGGTCTTCAGGTTATAGGTTTTAAGCAGTTTCAGAACACGTTATCATATGGCGATGAGCACGGCCAAAGCATAATATTGTGACAGAAATTAAGGGTGAGTACAATAAGCACAAACAGCTCACACACTTGCTCTTATCTTTGCAGAGGCAAGCACAGTAGCAGCATACAGTCATAGAAATATAGGATTGCAATGGACCTTCAGCTATCATTAGAGTTATCAGACAGTGGCTATATAGACCATAAACATAATGGGCATGCTTAAAAGAGTACTTGTGCTTCTTGCATAATCAGTAAGAGACATATGCTTTATCGCTCCAGCTGGACTAGGAGAGGATTTAAGCGCTTAAGCAAACAATATTCCTGTATAGATATGCAAATGTGGGATATGTATGTATATCTAAACTCTACACAGGACTTTGGAAAAATATAAAGATAGAAAGTAATTTTAAAATTCAGTCAATTAGCATTCTTATTCCAAAAGATCAAAGGTGCACCAAATCCCATTTAACTGAATTGCTTCCAGATGACTTCTCTTATTACCATTTATTGGCATCAAAATAACAAGCTAACAATAAAGGCAGTCACGCTGCCAAGGAAGCAGAAGATCAAATCACCTATAAGTAGTTATGATGGTCTGAACTGCCTTTTAATAGCCACACTTTCTGTAAACAAACAGGCAACTGTTTCTTCAAGTGGAACATCAGTGACATCCAGTGGCTGCTTGATCAACCTGATTAGTTTGTACCAAATGTAACGCCAACTCTTTTCAGTCATACAAATATAAACAGGAGAGAGAATCTGTTAGGTGGCATTTTTCATGATTTCTACTAACTTATGGGATCACAGGAAACAGCAGCAACAACAACATACACAGTCCTTCACTCAGAATATTTAGATAATCCTCCCTTTTAGACAACACTCAAGAGACAACAGACAAATAAAGTAGAGGTAAGGCAAAATACTGGTAAAATAATGTAAGAATAGTGAGGAGCACATGAAGGAATATAAAGAATCAGAGGTGGGAATATACAAAATGATTTCTCCAGAAACCCTCACCTTTTCTACAGTTCCAAGATAGCAAAGCTTAAGTTCTGCGTCAGTGCAAGTGGGTATAACACTGCCAAAAGTAATGAAGCAGTGTTATGTAGACCAGAAGACTAGTGTTACTATAAAACAATCTCTTAATGCTTTACATTTCTATTTCAAATTCCTAAAACTCATAAAATATTCCAGACAGAAGTGGCAAGTGAAAACATAAGATTCCACAAAACAAGGTGGCTTGTTTTGTTTCATTTGGCACATCAGACAATAGGTTGACCCATTAATTTAACAATTCTTTCAGTGTTTTTCACCTTGGAATGAGAGATACTGGCTTCCAAAATGGTACTGATAGTTTCTTCAGAAATATTGACAGAAGAACCGATGTCAAGCCTCAGCCGAGTAAGATTCCGCACACACTCTTTGACTTTCACATCTGGAAGAGAAGAAAAACAATACCAACAGCAGAAACCTGCTTAATTAAATTGCCCACAGATTCTCTTATTCATTAGGTTAATTCTGAGGGGTGATAAAGTACACAAAAACTTCATCTCATGTAATTCACTTCTACTTCAAATGTAAAGGTTACTCTCCTGTCAGACTGAAGGGCTTGTGCATCTATTTGCATTATCGTAAAAGAGCAGAAGTTATGCCACGTCCCTTTATTATGAGAAAATCTGAAATCAGTGAAGCAGCCTTTCACCCTTTTAAGATTTTCTTCTCCATTAACTTAAGTCCCCTCTTCTTTCTAATGAACCCCTGCATCTTTCTAGACAGGCTCTGACAGGGTAAACTATGCTGCTTTGTGCCAACTCAATTTCATATATGTGCACATGTGTACAATGCAAATATATTGCATTATGTCAGCATTCTCCATAAGCAGTATGTCTTTCAAGTTTGAAGAACCATGAACAAGTTATTGTCCTGCAAAATTACACAGCAATGACTTGTAAAAAAAAAGTGAAGAATACTGGAACCTACCATTCAAAAGATTAAAATTGCTGAGAAAAGCTGTCACTGGATTTTCTGACAACTGTAGGTCCAAATTTTCAGCCACCCTGAAACGATAGCCTTCATTTCACACGTTATCAGAACTAAGTCACTGACATTACTATGCATAAAGAGCAACACAAACAGTGAGGCCGTCACTAAATGAGGGAAAAGGGTCATGTTGTGCTCTATGTGCACACGCTGTACATGTAGTAAACAAGTCTACAGCTTCTCATGCTGTATTTATAATGGTGCAGGGATCGCATTTCATGCCTAAATGAGATCGCAAATGTAGAGATATTCCCATGATTGCTAAGTGCTCTAGCAAACAGTAGCTCAGTAGCTTGCAGAGAAGCACAGGTCTAGTAATGTCTCCCTTTCCAGGTTTATTACTGAAGTCTCATTTTTAAAACCTTGAGATACAAAGCACTGCAGTTCAGGACAAATCAAATCTATCTAATTGTAATTTAAAGAGTATGCATACAGCAGCTGTAATTTACAAGTTGTTCAAAAACTGGACATAAGGCTAAGGTCCACAAGAGCAGAATTTAAGCTCAAGATCTCCTGGTTTTTTGCTATAATTCATAGACACCCTTCAAGTCCATTATGAAAACAATGCAACAGTCAAACCAGTACAGCAACAATTACAGCAAGGACAACTTCTAACTGACAGCAAGTTATAACAGTTTTATTCATTTACTTAAAACATCCTCTTTTTCCTCGAGGCAGTAGCAACTACCTGAAATTATTTGGAGTTCAAGCCTGTCAGTTTACAAGCACTATCCTGTGTTTCTATCTGAACTGCCGAACTGGTCTGAATATTTTATGTTTTGCAAAAGATATTCAGCTACTGAGAGGACAAGGCCATAGAAAAACAGCTTTAAATAAAAAATTAAGGTATCAAAATTTTGACCTAACTGAGGTAATGGAAAATTGAAAGATTTCTTAGTTGTGCTTCAAAGCACATCTTTGTGGAACAGCAAGATCTGCTGAAAGCACTTAGCAAACATATAAAGGCTTTTAGAAATTTCCAGAATTTTCCTAAATTACTTCAATACTTGTGCATTTTATCAGCTCAATTTTCAATTAAATAAACAAAGCTTAAAGAGGCTTGGATAAACAGTATTTCTCCTGTAATTACCTAATCAAGAACACCAAAACATATAAAAAATAACATGACTAGTAGAAACCATTTGGGGTACCAATATGTAAAAAGCTTTACATTTGCAGTTGTCTCTGTATGTTCCCCAAGATTAGTTGACATTCACATCTGCCACTGCTAGTATTCTGCAAGGCTTTCAGGAAGTTGTCCAAAGTATTGGAAAGGTTTTGGTTTATATATGTCATACTTTCGCAATCCCCCTTGTTGAAATCAGGCCACATTCTTTCAACATCCTGCAAAACACAGTGATCGTACAGTTAGCAAATTCATCAGATTACATTATTGCTTGAAGTAGCAGGTCTTGGCAACCAGATGGTGCATATTTTCAAGTGAGAATGTGGATAGGGCAATACTCTTCTACTCATTGTATTTGCAACTGAAACTAGGTGAGAGGTCTTCAAGAACCATAGAATTTTCAAAGGTTTTAATTTTGGAAACAGCCAAAAATATCTGTGAATTTTACCTAGCCTATCAAGGAGATTCACGCATTGACAGAAATGCCAAATTTTTGCTTGAAATACAATTTCAAAATTAAATGAGATTTTCTTTTTTTTTATTTTAGGCTGATCATTTTTTCTTTTTTTCCAAAAAAATATGCCCTAAACAACATCAGTTTCTGTTCAGCAGACAAAATATTCAGATGCCTATTTCCAAAGACTTTCTTTAGCATTCTTTGGGTAGTATTAACTTCTATATTTTTTCCTGAATATTCACTTTTCTGATTTTTGCAAATCTTGTTTAATATCTGCAGAAACAGGTCATAGAATGGTGGTGATTAACAAAATGCATTTGTTCTGCAAAAGTCTGCTTTGAGATATGAGTGATCCTTCTGACCTCTGTTTACCTTAAAACATTGCTGCTACTCTCAGCAAAATGTCTAGGTAGACAAACTAAGAGAGCTATTTCATAAAGAGGTGAAAAATTCTGTACTAAAAGTATGACATTAGTATTTTGGCTGCATGTGCACATGTGTGTGCACTATCCAAAGGCTAGTTTCCAACTCTGCATGGGTGCCTAAATGCCAAATGTTTTTTTCCCCTGCTGGCAATTTCGTGCATTACTAAAGAAAAACAGAGTGAACCTAACTGGTAACCACAATTACTCTGTTAGCTTGAATTACTCTGACCAAGAAGTTTATTTGTGTCTAGCTTGATTTCAGAGCTTTTCCTGTGAAGATCTAAATGTATAAAAGTACTGTGATTCATGAAATTAGTAGTATCACAACATTTAAAGGAATTAAAGATGAGCTGCTGTTTGGTATTCAATGGCAATCTTGTTATTCTAGTTACAGGAATTCTAGTTATATTTACAGTTTTCATAGCTCACCACTGTTTACTTCTGGAATTCCTTCTGGGTATCAGTGTCAAAACCATCAGAGTTATACCTACACAAAACTCAATGTAATACAGCCACTGTGGACGCTCATCATTCAAAGAGCAGGAAAGAAGAAAATTTTATTAGTTTCCAAAGTTTAATGCAAGTTGTAAAGAACACTTGGAGGTGTGGAAGCCACTCAAACCTGATAATGATCTCGAACCAGAGTGATTCCTTCAATGACAGAGAGGAGCAAATGATTTGTTAATCCATCTTTACATTTCGTAACAACACAGAAAAGGTTGCCAATGACACCTGGTTCTTCTGTAAGAGAAAAATGTTCAGGCTTAATCAGTTAAAAAAAGAAATGATGCAATCAGATGAAAAGTTAACCAAATAATAAGCAAAGTAGGTCTGATGTGTCAAGGTACTGAGAAATATTTCTACTAAATTTATTCATTGCAAAGGGCAAGAGGGGCTGGTTTGATTCCATTTCCATTACTCTTCTCCACTACGCTTTTCCTGATCAATAATAAGAACAGAAATACCTGCTACAGAACCAGAGAACAAAACCTCATTTTTTTTCTTTATGAGCAAGAAGCATAACTCTTACAACCTGTTTATATTAACCATATCTACCTCCTCCCCTGGCAGGCTTCTCTTATCCTATTTCCTCGTGGAGGCACCAGGATATTACTAACCCTCTAGTGAGCAGTAACTTTCAAACCCTTGCTGCAAAGTGAGCAAATCAGCATAACACAGACGTTTATCTAGGGATGAAGAATCCATATAGGGAATATTTATTACCTGGCCACCCACAGAGGAGGCTTCTACCTAAGCTTGCAGCCTTCATGTCCCTGGAAAAATCTCCATACCCCTGCCTGCAGTGAGTTTGTACAGGGAGTGGCAGGCAAGGTGTTTGGCTTGACAGTTGAATTCTGGTTTATGGAAGGATCAAGTTAATCTTTTTCCCCATATTTTTTAACTCATGTTTGATTCATAAGTCAAGAAAGAAGAATAGTAAACATTCACCACTACTTCTAAAACAAACAGACCTTGCTATTTCTTGCATAGGTAATACAACACAACTCAGTAACATGAACCAAGTCAAGCAGTTTACAACTTTTCTCAATATAGAATCACAGAATCACCAGGTTGGAAAAGACCTCTTGGATCATCTAGTCCAACCATTCCTATCACCCCGGTTTGGTCAAGGGAAAAGGTTATGTTTTGTAATGTTTTCTCTTTCAAGTGAAACTTTATGAAACATTCGTATGACCACAGTATTGAAATAAGAATGACAAAAATTTAGTTACTTAATTTTAGTTTTCTCAATAAACAGACTGCTCTTCAGGAGCCAAAGACAGATCACAGGTACTTGGCACACATTTTCAGTATCACCCATTCTGAGCTCAACATCACTACTGTTTTACAATTTGGGAACTACATTGGTCACAGGAGAATGGAGAAGACAGTCAAAACGGGGTTGTATTCACATCTTATGATTGTTTGGAAATGAAGTTAGAGTAAGACTTTACCAATCTCATTCCTTGCTCTAGTATGACAGGTTAATGCCTCCTAACTGCTCTTGACAAACAATACTGACTGTAGTTGGGTTAAAGTATGAAATTTGAAAAGCAAAGGCTTTGGATCCTATAAGAGAACATAACAACATTTTACATCCTCAGGTCAATATAGAGCCTTTCTTAAAGTGCTCATGGCAAGGGGCTATTTACATGGAAGAAAAGCAGCTTAACATTGAAATTTGAACAGTTTGTTGAAGGTAAAGTTATTCAGCTACAGTTAGCCAATCTACAAGCTCAACACTTCCAGAAGTGGGAAGCGCCACTTCCTTGATATACTTGCCCCATTTTTCCTTTCTGTCAGATATATGCTACCTTGTGCCAGCTTTGGCTCATTAAAAATTCTGTGACTTGCCTCAGTTCACTAGCCTTGCAGAAAAAAAGTCCAGTCAAAAAGATAATCATAGAATCACAAATGGTTTGGGTGGGAAGGGACCTTAAAGATCATCCAACTCCACCCCTGCCATCCACCATGAGCAGGGACACCTTTCACTAAGTCATGTTGCTTAAAGCCTCCAGAGGTGTTCATGACTTCTCTGGGCAACCCATGCTAGTGCCTCACTGCCCTCACGGTAAAAAAATTCTTCTTAATATCTAACCTAAATCTCCCCTATCAGCTCCAACCCCCTTGTCCTATCACTACACTCCCTGATAAAAAGCCCCTCCTCAGCTTTCCTGTAGGTCCTCTTTAAGCAGTGAAAGGCTACTATAAGGTCTCCCCAAGACCCTTCTTTTCTCTAGGCTAAATAAGCCGAACTCTCTCAGCTTGTTTTCATATGGGAGGTGTTCAGGCCTTCCGATCATCTTTCGTGGCTGTCTCCTGGACTCACTATAACAGATCCATGTCCTTCCTGTGCAGAGGACTCCAGAACTGAATGCAGATAAAACCCACTTGCATATACATTCTTCTGCAAGGTATGTGAGTCAAATAAACGAAGCAAGAAGTCTTGGTGTGCCAGAGTAAGCCCAGGAGGAATGAAATGAGTACATGACTAAAAATGAGAGAAGACTGCAAGACTTCCTGCTTCCACTGAGATTTTGAATCAATGTGACCACTCATGCACATGATGTGCATCAATTTTTTTCCTGTGCCTCTGTCAGTATAATTTCCAGGTAGCAGTATGCTTGCCTTGCTTGGTGTCATCCAAATTAATTTATTTTTTACAAAAGACTGCTCAGAGTAAATGCTTAATATCATAGTGCTAACACGTATGGTGAGCCATACAGTCACTACTGTGGTAACCAACCTGAAAAGATTTTAAGAACATTCAAACTGGCAAACTGCAACTTCTGCAACAGAAGGACACTAGCAGGGTGTAAATGTTTCTGAAGAATCTTGCAGATTTTAGATGCTCTGCAGAAAGACGAATAAGAAAAAATTATTTTCATAACAAGGGTCCAAAGAAAACTTTCAACAAGTGACTATGTATGGTTGCCATCTTCAATGGACCACGTAAGGATTTCAGTATTAACAGATATTACATTTATCTGAACTATTTCCAAATCAGAACAATACTTCTATGTAAATAAAAAGCAAAACAAAACAGGTTTTCATCAAGGAAGCACATCATCAGCTTTCTTAAAACCTTAGGAGTGCTAGAAAGTACCTTAGCAAAATAACAAATATCATGATGCCTTCAGAAATACTGAACGCCCATAGTATATATTGACTTGACAGCAAAGAGTAAAATACTCAAAATCTCTGATAATCAGCATGTGGGGAAAATAAACCACTTTTCTAGTAACTGCCTTGATTTTTCAACAGATTTGGCCAGTACCTGGCCCTGCTGACTGCTGGTATAACATATTTGAACAAAATTAATCATAAAGGTCTAAATACAACATCAGTCATGAATCAACTTCAGTATGCAATTTCTCAGGTGGACTTGTTAGTAGGATCAGTAGCTCCACCAGCAAGACAACCTAGAGCTGTTGAAGCAGACATCCGGTGGGATTAATTCATTTAGATTTACTAACTGATTGCAACAACACCAGTCTAGAAGTACTTTCATTAAATAAGTTGTCAATAAGAATTTTTCTGAAGCAGTTTCTTCTGCTGCTGGGCTACATTTGATTTGAGTAACTGGGCAAAAACAATCTTGTCTTCAAGATTCCTTCAGAAACTGCATTTGTTAAGCTGAATGGCTTAACTCTACGACAATTGCCCCCAAATTCATAGAATCATAGAATAACCAGGTTGGAAGAGACCCACTGGATCATCGAGTCCAACCATTCCTATCAAACACTAAATTGTCATCTTGTTGGCATAAATTGCAAATTTAAGCCAGCAAATTTAAGCTGAAGACATTTCACATACAGTATATATACATTTGGATACAGAAAAAAAAGAACAACCACAAAATATTAGTTCCAAGCATTCTTCAATGTTTATCTCCATAGCAAAAATGACTGACGATGACAATTGCTCAGTATTAACACCTGCAAGGTTTTGGGGTTTTTTATTATGACAAAAATTTTGTTTTAAAATAATTCCAAAGCAACCACTTCAAGTATCAATATAGATGACTAAACACATCAGTAAGCCGGTCCACACAATATAAGGTGATACCAAACATGGCTGGTCTGACAGGTATAAATTCGTAGGTTATATTGTTTCACTCAAAGGCACAAATCTGAAATGAAACAGTAATTAACTTAAAGTTTCGATTGAGCTGTTTACAAACAAAGACCCCTTCTGTCATTGTCAGTACACTGTCAAAATGAGTACACAGAAAATGCTCACCTTATTTCTGCCATTATATCCTTACGTAAACCTTTCAGTAAAAAGGTTTTATTCCTATTATGTTCTGTAGCAGACAGAAATACCATTTGCAAGATGTCTCGCATGATCTCCAGAGTTCTGGTTTGGGACTGAGTAGAAACTTCTCTGTAGTTTGCATTATCAAAAAATGAATCAATAAAGTCAGCTATCTGAAGTACAGTATCATTTGCATGAAGAGCTTCTTCCATAACAGCAAGATCAGCAATTACATGAAGGAGACTGTCTAGAAAATCTGAATCAGCAGTATCAGTATTGTTCAATTTTTCTCTGCTAAAATGACTATCAGCAAATAACATACCAGACACAGAATTATTTTGGAAGAATTTCAGAATGTCAATAATGTCTTTGATGACCAGTAGTAGGTCATTTGATGAGTTTTGATCAGCCATAAGGATAATAAGAGCATGCATTATTTTAGAATAATTTTTATTGCTACACTCACAAAGAAAGCTGTTAACAATTTCTTGTATGTCTTCATAATTTCTTAACATAGCATCTACAGATGATGTATTAAACTGATGTATTACAAAATCAAGATCCATTGAAGAGGCCTGTCCAGTGGCTAACCTTACTAATTCAAACTCTTGGTCTATCATGGCAAGTAATTGTCCAACATCAAAATTCTCCAATAAATCTTCTATATTTGTAACTAGAGAAAACCAGAATTTCTCAAACTCATCCAATATGTTACTGCTTCCATTTAAAGCTGATAACATCATAAGCATTGAGTACGTCTGGTTTCCCAAATAAGACAGTCCCATTAAAGGCTGAATTACAGAAAGGAATGAAAGCACAGCTTCTGTACCCAAGAGTCCAGAAACTTCACTGGTCATATTCTTAACATTAGTAAGAACAGTCTTTATAAATGATGTTCTTGAATATCTGTTCCAACTTAGACCACCATAAAGATCATGCAGCTCTTCAAGACCACTTCTGGCCATTTCCATTTGTACCATTTGCATACTGCCCAGTCTTTCTACGATTCGTAAAATCACTTGCCTCTTCAGTGTGGAGGAACAATTGACTGAGTATGTATTATTCACATGCGGTGGCACAGCATAGAGGGATAGCTCATTCCAAAAATCTAGCAGCTCTTTGAGAACCGAGCTATTTACATGATGGAGCTCAGAAAACTTCAAAAGAATTGCATTCCATTCTTTGATCTGATGAAAAAAGCAAGTCAGGTTGTGAGTGATATCCATCTGAAAGTCTTCCATAGTGCATGAGGAACTGTCCTCCAGAGAGATGAGTTTCAGCTCCTTAATGACTTCAATGACTGCACTGTAACCAAGAGTAGAATTGCTAAGCATAAAGTCACAAGGTTCAAAAGTGGGATCACCCTGAGGTGTTGCTGTTGTAAGAGTCCAGCAGAATGCTGCAGAAAAACAAACTGAGGCCTCTGCAGACTCATCAGACACATCTGTTAGGATCTCCAGTAATGTTAGAAGACCATCTACTTGATTAGATAACTCCTCTTCAGTAAACATTGACATTTTTGCTTCCTGAGTAAGTATGAAAGTGTATACTTCAGCTAGTCCTTCTGTGACATTTACATGAGCTAATCTTTCTGTAAGGCTGATGATGTCGAAGAGGAGGTGAAATATCTCTTCTATATCATAGAGCTCATCTTGTTTGAAGAGCTGTGTTATTTGCCATAAGCCAGTCAGGTTCCAATTGCATGAATTGTTCTCAAACACATCCCACCAGTTTGTTATCACTCCTAACTCAGAGTTCTCGGCATACAAAGGTTTGATATTTTCAAAGAAATTATCTAGGCTCCTCTGAATTTGTGTGAACTGATTTAACAATAACTCAGCATCTGTGTTCCCCATATTTTGCACCAAGGCTACCATATGCTTTAGAAACTCTTTATCATCCCCTAATGGAAAGCCAATAAAACTAGAATACTTGGAAATTTTAAGTGCCTTCCTTAACAGTTCAATATTCAGAGCTGCTGTTTCTACCAGTTTCTGGAGAAATGTCTTGTGCTCACCCAGAAAGTTTGAGTCAAATTTACTAATCACATATTTGAACCAATCCATCAGCAAACTGGTATTTTTCTCATGCAATAAAGATTCAATCTCACTATCCAAATGAGAGGAGCTGTTTCCTTGGATTTTGAAAGTTTTATTTCTCAGGAGAGTTTGAATTTCTGCCCAGAGTTCTACTGGTGGAAGCTGAACATGGTGAAAAGGATTAAGAAGCATCCTTGAAGCCCCATTAAATTCAGGGACTGACTGACTAAAATGTGTCTTATTTGATGTATACTGTAAATGTCCCAATAAATCACTGACAGACATTTGTGTTTGACTTCCAGAGTTGTTTAGAAGTGTAAAAATCCATTGAAGCACACTAATGTAATCATCCACATAAAATTCAGGGTGAATTAATTTTAAAGTTTTTGCAATAATATCAAAATAAATGTTTCCACAAATTACATCAGAACCAGATAGGGAGCATTCAGGCAGTATCAAATTAAAAAGAAAATCAACAAAGTCCATCACATTCATTAGCTTAGCTTCTGCCTCAAAGTTTCCCAGAGATTTCAGTAGAAATAAAACATGTTTTGCACTTTCAAGGTGGGAAGGTAACTTGTATTTTTCAATGAGATGACTTAATCCATGTATCCATCTGTTACAATCCTCTGTTCCATCTACTGTACTATGAAAGTTTAGAAAGGAATTAAAATTAGATGAAAAGTTTGTTGGTGAATGACTTAAGTCTTTCAGACTATTGTCCAAAATTAGTTTGGTAATATTCTGGAAAATGCTGATACAACCCATATATTTTCCTTGAGCTACACTTTTAAAGAAAGCAGTTGTGTCTTTTATCTCAGTAAGAATAATTCCAAGTTCCTTTGGAGAGAGCTTGAGAATAGTAGAAATGGAATTTCCAATAGAAAACACACCAGCGGACCTATTTTCTCTCTCAGATCCTCCTGAGATAAAAGTATCAAGCCAAGAATTCAAAAAGTCTACATTAACAACTTTTAGTATAGATTTCTGCAGTTTAGTTGTCATGACTCCCATCATTTCTAAAAGACTTTCGAAACTGTTACCTTTCAGAAAGCTTGTGATATCAGTTGTGCTATTAAATACACTTTGAAGATTAGCAAGGAAAGCTTCAAAATTTTTCCAGTCATTTAAAAAATCACCTCCTTCAAATATGATCTTTAGTAGATTCATTGCTGCTGCTGTAGCTTCAATAGTAACCATACCTGTATTATTGCACAGTTTGTCATGAGTTGTATTTAAAAGACTTTCAGAGAGATTTGCCAAATCACTTCTTAGAGAGTCCAAAAAGGTTGAATTCAAATTTATGATTTTTGATCCTTCTTCAAAAATCTCTGTCCAAGTTTGAAGCCATGTAAAAGTGCAGCGTAAAGCAAAAGGCACACTTATGTTATCTCCCAAGTTTGTTACGTTAGACAGAACACTGTCCAATGGAAGCAGAAGTAAGTTGTAAACTTCTGCTGAATGATCTACAGAAGTAATGTTTGATAGATAAAAATCAATGCATCCATTATTTACCAGGCATTCCAGGGAGATATCAAGAAATTCTTCTAAATAACAAAAAGCAGGTGTTTGGAGCTCTTCATCGATAAACAAAGCTTTTAGACTGCTCAGAGTACTATAGACAATTTGCATCTCTTTTTTTCCTTTCTGTACAAGAGACTGGGCCTGAAACTCTGTGTAGTTGTAAAAGATTAGTAACTTTTCACAGAGAGACTTACTGGTGATGTTCCAGAGTAGATCAAAAGTTTCAGACAGAAAATCAAAGACTTGGTCCCTATCTTGGAAATCATGCCATACTTGAAAAGATGAAATCTCTTTTGAAGTCTCATAAAGAAATGTTAAAAGAGTGCTATTGCTCTCAATATTTAAGATCAGATCATTATTCTGATACAGAGAGAAAAGTACTGGTACAAGTGAAGCCACATTAGTACTGTTAAGTTTTGTGATGTTTTTTAAGAAGTCATGCACAGTTTCTCCTAGTTCTTGTACTCTATATATAAAAGTTGCATTTGAGAGTAATAAAGAGGAGGCATTACTCATTCCATGAATTGTGTTGAAAGGCACATTGGCATCTTCATCAGTCAATGATCCAACCTCAACAAGATTCCTTAGGAAGACTTCACTTAAGTGTTTTAGATCATTCAAATCATCAGTATTTAACTCTGGCCAAGCAGTCTTGATATTTTGGAGAAATAGCATACTTCTCTCAAGGATTTCATTTTCTGTAATGGAAGATATAGTTCTAGATAAGGTCTCCAATATCTCCTCTTCTTCCACTTGAGTCAAATGAGAGAGCTTAGAATCAAGTTCATAGAATACAATTTTCACTATATGCCAGAAAGCCTCCATCTTCTCTTTTGTCCAGAGTCTCTGAAGAGGCAGAAACTTTTTTAGTAGCTCATTATGGATTTCAGAGACTACAAGCAAGAAATTGGTGGGAGATTCCCTTCCCTCAACAAAATTTTTCATCCATGTAATTGTATTATTTAAGACATTTTCAATTAGAGACTGGTTTAAAGAAGCTGAGAAATCAAGAATTTTAATTTCTTCTATGAACTCTCCAAGATGAAAAAGATTGATTTCCTTCTCATGAGAAATCCATAATTCTTCTTCTCTCTTCAAAAATTCTTTGAAAGGTCTTAAAATCCTGAAAAAAAAAAGCAAAAT
Organism: Phaenicophaeus curvirostris; assembly: GCF_032191515.1. Taxonomy (NCBI): domain Eukaryota; kingdom Metazoa; phylum Chordata; class Aves; order Cuculiformes; family Cuculidae; genus Phaenicophaeus; species Phaenicophaeus curvirostris. The sequence goes on from NC_091394.1 coordinate 16,744,589, forward strand.
TTTTTTCTTGTTAGTTACCTAGCAGGCAAACAAGAATTAGTTAAATATATATTTTATAATTTTAGAATATAGTTTTATTTACTTAACTCAGAGAAAGTTCAAAAATCATTTAAATAGCAATCACAAATGAATCACCATAAGGCCTGAGATAGCACAAATGAAAGTCATTTTGGTTTTAAAAGATGTGACAAAACTCACTGAAAAGTCACAGCCACATTCAAATGAAAAGCTGAATGTAGGCAGCTAAAGAAGTGTGCATTTATCAGTAATTATAACCAAGCTCGTAAGGCACACAGACACTTTTAATTTAACTGTTACATTTCCAGCTGCTGAAAAACGCAAACCCTTTTTTCTCCATAGACTAATATTATAGAAATCCATTCAATCAATCAAAACTCTAATTTATAGTGAATTCCAAAGTTTTGGGGTTTTTTTAAATTATTGAAAGTCAAAACGTTCCAGATGACTGACTGATAGCTGAATATAGCTGCTATTTTAATATCTTAAAAAAAAATAAACAAGCAAACCAAACAAAATTAAATTAAAGTGAAAACTGGAATGTTCCAGCTGATGTTTCCATTGTGACAATACTATATATCAAAAGGAAAAATGTTTACTAGCTCTGTAAGACTGGTCAGTATTGAGGTACTTGGAAAAAGAAGCATTCCAGTTCAAAGGTTTCAAGCTGAGAAACACCTTCTCCTTAAAAACATTTTCTTTTGATAGTTAAAAAGAACATGAAGCACATCATTTAAAAGATTTGTGAGGGAATTTTTGTGTCAGTTACTGGAACGGCTTCTACAGAAGAGAATCCAAGATGTCAAACAGTGGGAAAAAAAAAAACAAAACAAAAAAAAACCCGTTCCCCACATAGAATTTCTTTCCTAGACTTGTTCAAGACAAAGAAATACCTCTGCATTATAGCAAAGAAAACACAAAATGGGGTGATTTTGTTAGCATCACCAGGGTGTGGGAAGTAGGGCATACTCTAGAAATGGCACTTGAGACAAAATCCAAGCATTTGCCCCAGCAAATGTGTCTGCATTAATCCCTGTGTCAAAGTTGGAAAAGAGCACAAAAAAGAGGTGATTGAACATTCAAGATATCGATTTGTATTCTACTCCTTAGCTTCCATTTTAGTTGTATTTTACATACCCAGAATATCTAAGATTTTGAAAACCAAACCTGTTCTTTGCTTCTAGAGACCGTTTTAATCAAGCTGCTGAAGTACCTGTCAGATTCTGCTTGAATGAGAAGCACAACACAACCTATTTACCAGTGGATGAAATATTCAAATTCTGCCATTTATAAACTTTCGATTCTTCACCTTTCATTGCACTGATAGCAGTAATTTCCATTTGATGGGTTAAACAAGGGATTGATTTAGTAGGGAGCTAAATAGCAACATAATGAAAAGTTCAAAGTCCAGAAATGTGATTTAGGAAGCACTCTTATCAATTAACATCTGTTATCACCATCATAGCATGGTAAATCAGTTATAGCACTCGATAGAAGAGGCAGCACTCAACAATAAGCCTGTAGCTGTTCCTTAAGGGATACGTTTTCATTTTTTTTAAACAAAGAGATGATTAACTGTCTTCTGTTTCACTGTTCATCTAGACATTAGCAGGAATATAATGCAAGTAACTTGGTGACAAGAAGCCCTAGCAGCAACAATCCTAACTCCATTTAGAGTCCAGCTCTTTGGTTACTACTGATAACTCAACAGAAGAGGAGATGTCTTTTCTTTCTTTTCTTAATGCTTTTGAATGTCAACCATAAAGACATAACTTTCTTTGCAGGATTCTATTTCTTCCCAGCAAGACTGGGAAACATCAGTCACTTGGTGAAAAGAAGCAGGGTAGTTATGTTCAAGAATTACAGAAGTCCAAAGCAGAGGTGGAGTAAAAGATTTCTGTAAAATTGTTAAAAATAAGTCACATTGACTAGTTAAACCTTAGCCTCAGAGCACCCTGAAGAACATTGGTAGCTACATCTGTGTATAAGCTTATAGCAGCATTTCATGGTAATTCTGTTCTCCCTAGCAGGCTTCTGTTTCAAGCTGTCCTGCACAAACATAATTACAACTCCTACAGCAAAAATCCAAAAGATTTCAGTGCACTGGACTTGTACATGAGTAGAATTATCCTATAGCGTACACCCATGAGAAGCATTACCGAGTCACAGCAACTATTTTGGTGAATTACACTTCACTTGCAGAACAAAATAAAGAATACAGGCCGTAGTTCAAAATGCTTAATTATGCACAACTGCTGATTCCTATGAGTCTTGATCATGTATTCATGACCTTTGCTGACCCTGTAAGTATCTGTGCTCTAAATCACAGTTTTCTCTTTCAGAATGTGTGTTGAATTACAGAATAAAAAACAAAATCACAGACCAGATGAAAATCAGAAATCAGTTAAATGTAATGTGAAAACAAATGGTCAGATCAACTTGAATTTTATAAGACAAGTTGCAGAAAGATAACTCACAGATCATGAGATGCAGCATAAGCTTCTGAAAAGTAGGAATCTGATATCTCATTCCATTGCTGGATCAGGGTATTTATCTCTGAGAAAAGTTTCCTGGCTTCCCTGTCATCTAGAAACTGAGACATTAAATCAGCTACATTTCTTTCAAGTTCCAAAAGGAGTTTCTGAGAGGGCCTGCTGCTGCTGAACCATTGCTCAAATACCTAGGAGATTGAAGGCAAAACAGAATGCACCTTGTTAAAGAGTTAAAAAAAAAAAACAAACAAAATCAAAACCACACACACACACCACAATTAACAATGATAGTAAAATGTCCCCCTAACAGTGTGCCTACATTCTAAAACAACTGGCCTCACAAAAGCTGCTTTTGAACACAGTTTGGACTGACCTGCAAGCTGGCAGTATAACATGCTACAAGGAGAATTACCATCCTGTGTTGTGCTGTCCTTGCCCAAAGATCCAGGAATGGTAAGAAGATGGCCTGAGACTGAACTCAACTAAAAGCAGACCTCCACAGTCAATAACTCAGGCCTGCTTTCCCATACAGGACTTCTGCCTATACTACCAACACACAGAAGGCAGCAACCTTAACATTTTTAGGGGTCCCAGGACCCAAAGAGATGGAAAAGCAGCCTGCAGGCTCCCATTGTGTAGCCCAAAATAAAACATACAAGGCCCGGCCAAACCAACTGACTGGTCTCCTTTCCTCCATCATTATGGTTTTTTTTCATTCCAAGTGGTTATACGAGATTTTTACTGTAAGAGACATCCTGTTCACCAAGGGTATTCCCACTGGCCAGCAGCTTACAGTACTTCAAGTTGTCATTGTAAGGATGTTGGCTCTTGCAAAGAGTTTTAAAATCATGGCTGAAATTATTACTGGATTTCCCTACAGCTACGATATGAATTAGTGTATTAGTTTGGGCACTACATTATTACTTCAAGTCACCATATACGAGTGAAATCTTTATCAAGAGAGAAATCAAAGGCTACATATTTGAGGAAATACAAGATAAGCTTGATACTGCAAACATCTCCAGAGCAGCTTGATACACAGTTGACATGATTTAATGGGGGAAAAAAGTCATATTTAAGTGGAAAAACAAACAGTAGCTTTAAAGCAGCTAGGTAAAAGTTTTCCTTAGGAAACATGTGAATGGTTTATCCTTTTGTCCATGCAAGTACCCATGCATCATCATAGAGACTGAATGCCAAGCTCCTCTACTGGAGCAGAATTTTAAGATGACGTACTGGAGATCTATTCTCATCCTCTTCAACACGCCTCAACCACTATTGCCAGAGATAGTGGAGGGAAATTAAAAACAAATTGTATAACATATCAATGTAGGCATGCAGTGTGCTTTCAGTTTTGCTCAAAATTCAGGCTCAGCTGGGACGGTAAATGGATCTTCCATCAGGCCTCAGCAGTGCAGTATATTTCACAATATTCCCTATTAGATTTCCAATCTGTGTTTGGGTTAACGAGAAAATCTGATTAAGTGGACACATGGTGATTGATAGATTACACTTCCACTGTAATGATTCTTTATAAGGATTACTTTGTTTTATTAGCATGATGAAAGAAGTTCATAACAGTAACATTTAATAGCTAATCCAGATCTTTTAACTGAGTTACTGCTGACAGCTTACATGCAAAAATTAGGAATTTAATCTATTAACTTATTAAAGTGTACCTGTGCATAGAGTCCGAGCTTGCTGACACCATGAACAAGATACAGTTTGGCTTCATGCCATCCAGAAATACAGTCATCTTCATTATTCTCTTTGTTTGCTTCATCTTCTGTCACACTGAACAGAGCAGAGCACACAAACTGCTCCAGTGTCTCTCCTGTGGGAATCTGGCAGGGATATGAGAAATTGATGAGCATCTCAAGAGAGCTGCTGAGTGTTCTCTCTGATGTCATCTTACTTATCTAGTGAGAAAAAGAATATCATATAGCCTACTCCAGTGAGAACAGACCCCATTTAGCCTGGCCCCATATTGCGCGTCACATACTTCAAAGCCCTCCACATGCAGAGTGATATATAAAGAACCAGCGACCCCAGTAGGGTTCTCATACACCAGGCAGGATGATGATACATGGATATGCAAGGGATTTTCACCCAGTACCTGTACTAGTTTTGCTACTTCTACAGTCACTTTCAGGCTGATGCTGAACTTACCTGACAACAATAAAATATACCTATATTAGAAATTTGCACTAGAATAACTGCATTGAAACAACTTCCCAACTATAAAAACTACTAATGTAAAAATCACTCAGTACAACGTTACATCTCAATCAATGATTACATGCAGCAGACTAGTTTTAAATTGAAGTCGGCAAGTTTCAGCAGTGTGGTCAACAGGCCAGATTTATTTCCTCATAGTCTGAATTCTACATTCTCTGTTGAAAGATTTATTATTCTGAATAATAAATTTTATTAAAGCATACAAAATAATTTAGCAGATTTTAATTCTCCCTGCTAATAGCTTTCTGGGATATTCCTAACTCCTTTCAATTGTGACCAGAAAACTTATTAAAAGTTTGGCAGATGTTTTGACACTTAACAAACTGGGGCATTACATGCAGAGCTGAAGTGCTCAGAACAGAGATTGTCCAGGCTTCCATACTGACTTTCATATTTTTGAGGGCCCTACCACAAGCACACGAAGTCAGGATATTAGTTTAATCTATATATAGCTAGCAAGTGAGTTGCCTGGGATTACATAGCCAACTATAGCAAATAGGCTGCAATTAAATTCAGTTCAGTTGATCAAACCAGCCATCACTGATATTTCAATTAAAAAGCCATTCAAAACTCAAGTATTTTTATAATTTACCCCTTTGTGTAAATCAGTACTTTTTATAATAATATCTTATGAAATACAACCTTAGACTGTACCTGGCACAGAGCAAACAGACTTCAGATAAATATCAGCTCTTCTATCAAAAATCTGTGCATTTCCATAGAAATTCAAAACAAGTTTCAGGTTTTCTGCAGTTCAAACCAGACCATCACAACACATCACTTTGGTCTAGATTAGAGTTTAGAAAGCCCTCTCTGAGAAAATATATTTTCTTCAAAATTTGACACATCATCCATATATTTTAATAACCCCACTGAGATAACTAACCAATCAAGTATATTAATATCAAGACTGCACAACTGAGAAGAAAGGAGTCTTGGGATACCTTGATTTTTGCACAGAAGAGACAGGCATTCTCTGTCCAGCAACCATATAAAAAATACTACCTGCCAAATTAACAGAGGCAGCTTCAACTCTAGGATCTCATTTTAAAAGCTTAGTAGACAAAATCCCAGAATCCCATAAGATTTTTGCATATTGAGTGGTGACTTCAGAGAAGCATAAATTCATTAGTGCACGCAACCAGACCTATCAGCATCTGCATGTGCCTCTGTAAGGCATAAAGAAATGCCTTCAGAGTAGAAATAAAAAACAAAGATGAAAGGGAGGTAGGGACACTGAAATTTTCAAGTAGTTTACCTTTGTTAATTGTGCTGTGTAACTTAGCAGCTTCTCAACATGAAGTTCATCAAAACCAAACTTAGATTGCAGTTCTGATCTCACAGCATGTGGATTCCACAAAGCATTCCCAAGAGAAAGATTATACTGAAAACCTGAAAGGAAAAAAAGAAAAACCCCAACCCTTCTGTTTACATCATTCCTGCTTTTTGTTCATGTTGTTTCTTGATGATTCATACCTGATGAGAGCCAAGTGTCATATTTCCAGGTTTTGCAAAGAAAAAATTACATGTGCACCTGAACACCAGTTTCACTAGAATAAAAGCCATGTACTGCATCAGTAATAGGTCAGTTAAACTGATCGTATTCCTACAACTGATACAATAATGGTCAAGATGCACAGTGATTGCCAGCAGACTCAGCAGGGTGCCATTCTGAACTGTGGGTCTAATTCTCTATGTGGTCATGCAAAAGTGTGTGCATGGGCTGGATATGAACCACTGCTGAAAGGGAGAATACTAGGAGAATATCTTAAGTTCTGCAAAATTAAAGCTCACCCTCTGTGCAAGGGCTCCAGCATCCTATCTTTGCACCACTTCTGTCTTGGTTTTAGCCGCTCAAGTGGGATTTAGGCCGTGTATAATTCTTAGTTTGACCTTCTTTGCAGAGCAGACAGCTGCACCTAGAATCTAATTGTGTGCCACCAGACAGTTTGCCAATGAAACTTGTTCCTGACCTTTTCTTTAGGAGTTGTCTTGGGACCAGCCTACCTTCTCCAGTTAAACTCATCTCCCATACTCAGTCAGCAGAAGTGGAAATGTAGCTCTTCAGCCAACACAAGAATTTACGGTACAAGAGAAATGAAGTTTAAAGTAAAAAAGCCACAGCACTTAACATATATGCCAAAAACATGGCTATTCTTCTATCAAATGGAAGGAATTGTTCTTTGCAGTGAGTTAGTCTCTATCCAAATTTGACCACTGAAAAATCTTTCTGAACATGATATATTAGACCAATGTGCTCTCTTTATCAAATAGTTGCCAGTGTCTGATGAAATTTAGTTATTAGTATTTAAAAAACAGACCAATAAAGAAGTGAATTAGCACTACAGCAATATAGTTCAATTCTTTGACATTTTATATTAGGAAATTAACAGAAGCTCAGACAGTTATTGCAATCGCATACTCCCAGCATGCTTACATACTTAAAAAAAAAATCCGAAGCAAATTCCTTACCATCTAAGCTCCTATCCTGTATTGATGCAGCAGTTAAATTCAGTGCCGTTTTCAACACTTCATAGAGATTTTCACCCAACGTCATCATAGCTAAATCCTTCAGTGATTCTAAGGTACTGAAATATGAAGTATAAAACAAAAATCAAGCACTCTACAGAACAACCAAAAGAGGTTGGTGAAAAAACATGGAGTTTAAACAATTAAATAATAAAATACTTTATTTTTGAAAAACTGAAGTTTTGTCATATCAGATTTTTTATGAAAAAACCCCATCTAAGTTAAGAATTTACGTATGTTGTTTGTCTTCCAAACTAACCATTACTCATGAGGAAGCCCAGATACCCTGGATATGGTGGAACACCTGCCTGCTGATGGGAAATAGTGAATGAATACCCTGTTCTGCTTTGCTTGTGTGTGCAGCTTTTGCTTTCCCTATTAAACTCTCTTTATCTCAATCCACTATTCAGTATTCTCACTTTTACTCTTCCAATTCTCTCCCACCTCCCACTAGAGGGAAGTGAGCAAGCAGCTTTAGGTGGCTTAGTTGCCAGCTGAGATTAGAAGATAACATAGGTAAAGCAAGAGTTGTACATGCAAGCAAAGTAAAACAAGGAATTTATTCACTGTTTCCCATCTACAAGCAGATGTCCAGCCACTTCTGGAGAGCAGGGTCTCAGTATACGTAACAGTTACGCGGGAAGACAAACACCATGACCGTGAACACCCTCCACTATTGTCCCCTTCTTGCTTTGCCCATACTATAGGCTCAGGGTAGAGAAATCACTGTCAAGATTATATTAACAGATTAATAACTTCAACCAGCACAGCACCCAATGCTTACTGCTATCTTTGCTTACCACTGCTGAAGAAGGAAACAATAACCATAAACTTATAATCAAGTCTCTGTCTTACTTCAGGAACACTCGGACTCCGAGAGTCTCCAAATATTTCAGAAAAGACTTTTGCTCTTGGGATACAAGCACTACAAGCATGGCTAACACAGCTTTGCGTGGCCAGAGAATAAGATGGAATAAAGTTACAAATTAATTGGGCATAAAGGGGAAAAATTAAAATAAAGCCACAACACAGTTGCAATCCACATATTGTAACTGAAAGAGATTTATTACCTAGTTTAAAGAATATATGTCATAGCTTTCATATATTTTATTATTAGGAAAAAGTGGGATGCTAACAGGTAACAAAATCAGCACAGTAATTCCCATTCCAAGTCCTCAGGCCTCTGCCTCCCCACAGGGTAAGGCTGGTGAAGTTTGTGGCCGGCCTTGCACAGGTAGCCAGGTTTGGTGGCCTCCTCTAGCCCTATAAATATGTTAATTGACTACAATGACAATTACCTCTTAACCTATTATAACCAACTACCTACTCTGGCAAATACATTTTTTACTTTCTCCTAATAATTCCCTTATTTTACTGAAAATTTCTCTAGATAATCATCTTACTCTATGCTCTTGATACCACGTCTTCCCCTGAACCAAGCTGTCCTTTACCTGAGGCAGAAAACTTTCATATTCAGATCTCTGTGGGATATTTTTCTTACTGCTTCTTTCCTTGCAAGAGAATGCACAAAGCTGTTTTGGCAGCAAGAGGCATGAGAAACAAAATGGAGTAATTCTCCCAATATTAACCAAGTGCTATATATATATTAAGCTGATGAACATCCAACCTACTATTTTCTTATATTCATATATAAATATTCTGTCTTTCAAAGAGTTCCAAAGTAACAATCAGTGCGATGGGCTGACTTCAACCATTGCAGAGATGAAGCTGCTTCTTGGAGACTCATAGTAAATCTCTGCTGAGCCAGACAGAGATGAAAAATACAGTTAGGAAGGAATCAGAATGATTGACATCTCCTATTACACCTCTATAAAAGCTGGATCTGGTAAACAGAAGAAAATTTCAGCCTTTTTATACCCATAAGGATGCTTATTTTATTAAATAGCCATCAAGAAGAACAAGAATTGCAGGCAAAATATTAAATCAGAGCACATTCAAGCATATAAAAGTACTTACTTTTGAATAACTTTCAGAAACTGTGCTACAGCAGCTAACCCATCTTCTGTGTAAAAGCTGTTCCATTCAAGGTGAGGGAGTAAATGCAGAAAATTCCACAAATACGGTTGCTTGTACAGGTTTTCTACTCTAGAAATCATTTCTTGTGCTTCATTCAAATCCATCTTTACGTGAAGAAAACATTTCAATGCAACATTTCCATTAACAGAAAAAATATCAGGTGCCTGTTTCTTCCTCCATCCTGCCCACTTGAATTTTAAAATATTTACAATGTTCTTTTTCAAGTGGAAACATAACTCTAGTTTTGATAATTCACCACATCATTTTGGTGGTATTTTGAACTTATGGCAGCTTTGTTTCAGCTGTTTTTCTGCTCTGGTGGAAAAGAGAGCTGGGAGAAAAGCTAAGCAATATTTCTTCTCAGAAGTGTAACTCTCTCCCAAAGAGAAGGATCATCTTGGAGATGTCAAACACGAGGAGCTCTTTATCCCTGCAGTGAATTTCTAAGCTTAGGGTACAAAAAACAGGGGACTGCCAGGGACGTTCCATCCCTGCATCATGGCTCTTTAGGGAGCGTGTGGGAATGTGAAATAATAACTGATAAGAATGTCTCTTTGAAGACGGACTGGGGTAAGACCAGGATCTAGCATACTTGTTTATTTTGTGGGCTTTGTTTCTCTAAAAGAACATTTTACTAGGGCTCTTTTGGATAATGGTAATATGGGCATGATTTATACAGAAAGAAGCTTGCATATACAAGTTCTGTTACTAAAAATGATAGGCTACTTACAACTAAATATTTTCTTAATTTTGATAAATACTTTCTTTCTAGTTCACATTCCATTCCAGAGCTAAAGTTTCATATTGGTACAGCGCCTTTCAATCAATTACCTCATGATCAATTTAAAATGTTACTATGAAAATACTATCTAAGTTAGAGTTATAGACTGGAAATCTAAGTTTCATGGAGTAGCAGCTACAATGAATCACATGAAGAAAATCCATTTAAAAATATTTTTAAAGTGAAACCAATGATCTGTGAAAGGTACAAAAATGACAGTAATGTAGATCCACTACTGTGCCCATTCAGCCTTCCTCTTTTTGTTGAGGCTGCAAGGGTGAAAGTCTAATGCATTAGGAATAGCACAAAAAAATCCAAATTTGTTTCAAATAAACTGCCATATCGATTCTGGAAGGAATTATGCTACATCTTGCAAATCTGTCTTCCTTCACCCCCACTTAAGTCTGGTTGCCATATTCACTGGATCACAAATCTGAATTCAAATAAATACCATCCAAGCAGGAGCCCTATATTTTCAATCTCACTGCAGGCCATTTTTTAAGTGTTGCATCTTTTTTGTTTGGTTAGTTTTGGTTTGTTATGGGTTTGGGTTTTGTTTTTTTTTTTGTTCCAGTAAGCTCTTCACAAGACATTTTGTAATATGATTTGCAAGACATCATTTTTTACTTCAGCAGCATACCAAATTATTAAAGATAGTTTACTAAAACTTGACAGGATACAAATTTCTAACCATTATAATAAGGTTGCTGTGAAATCCAGAACAATAATTTAAAAATAGACTGTAAAAATACTTACAGTAAGAAAATCGGTGATGTCATGGAGCCCTGTAAAATCAAATATTTTCTTTACAGAGGGGCATAAACTTCAGAAGAATCAATTTTATAAGCTATAGCATGTAGTACACAAAGGGCATTTCTACAAGAGAAAAGGAGTGTGAAACAACTAATACCCTAGAAAGCATAGTGATCCACTTTGTCTTCTGTGCTCTCCAATAGTTTTACTATTATCACAAAACCAATTTAAAATAAATTGTTGACCATTGACTTTTCAGTAAGGCTAACTCATCACGTCAATATTAGATTAAAGTACTAGCTCCCAGACAACCAGGCATGACAATTACTGTTTTGCCTGACTCTTTCTGCTTGAAAATTCAGCCAGAAAGGCAGGGTAGTCTTACATGCCCACTTGCTGCAGCAGCAAAGCTGTGCAATCTGGACTGGAACAGGGCAGGAGCACCAGAACTTGGTGTTTCCAGTCTCACTTATTTAGTGCAAGACTGACTTGTTTGCCTAAAGGTCACCAGGTGTGAGCAACTGAGATTTTCCATCCCTGTACTCTCTAGTACAACAGAAAAACCTGAGGAGAAAGATTTTGATCCTGATAAATTGCTTCTGAATGCATGCTAGACCAAGTAAACATGTACCAGATTATTAATCCTCGCCTTTCCCCTCCATGTATTTTGTGAACTATCAAGTAGTAAAATAAGAGCATAGTTTTAGAAAGCTAACTTTTATTTCTGATAGTTTTGAAGTTAAGTCAAGTTAAAGCCACAGTAATATAATCATAAAAATGGCTTTTTTTCAGGTCAGCTAAAATTTTAGTTTGTTCATTTCCTTTTTAAGATAGTATTCCTCTCTTTGATGGCTCTCATTACCTGACAGGCAAAGCAATGCATTATTAGAAAGACTGCATCTTACCTGAGAACTTTGAGTTTTCCTCCCACAGCTTTTCTAAAGACATGGTTTTCTCTGTGGTCTCAATAAATCCCTTTGCAAGATCTTCCATCTCTTTCATGAAGTCTAGATCAGGTCCCATGAAGATCTCTGGGCCACTTTGAATGCCTGAAGTCCTTTTTCACAGAAAGAAATATGACAAGGGAGGTAATTACAAACTGGAAGTAATAAGTATAAAAACGTGTATATACTCACAGCAGTATTCAGGGTGTTGAAGGTTTTTTTCATTTTAACTATTATACATTTACACTGCTTTTATTTATTTCAGTTCATTAGCATGCAAGTTGCACCACTGAGTCTCAAACCCTCAGGAAGGAGGGCAGCTCACCTACACCAGTAACCCAGTTCTGTCAGCAGCCAGAGACAGACACACCTACATATTTTTGTTTAACATCGACCCAACCCATGAGAAGTGGCTGTTGTTCAGAAAATCTATACATTTTGTATTTGGGATATGACAGCTTGTTTTTCCATATACATGCCACAACCTATAAATTACTATCCTGCTGTCATTACTATTTCTAGCTCGATTTTAGCTTACAGACAAACCCCTCCTGCATACTCTCTGTTATCTCTGTCGTACTACCATCTAGTGGCTATTTAATGGAACAACAATTTTCTAACCCTACCTTCAAGAACTCAGAAGCCAGTCTCATTTAAACATCCCAACACCAGAAAAAATAACTTAGACTCTCACAAGGCACCATAAACAATGTAATAACCATATTTAGATAGGAATAATCACCTTCTAGTAGGCAGTGGAAATCTGTTTTATCTTAGAGGAAGTTAAAATTATCTTACAGTAAAATCCTCTGTAGCCAAAATATTGCTATTTTTTCATTCAAAGTACAATTAACTATCACACAAACGCCACTACAAAAACATAATAGTCACAGTCTCTTCTTGTCAAACTTGTATGTGAATACTAGTTTTCAGCACAATACTTACCTATTGGTGAAGAAAAACCTAATGAGATAGATTTGCAAACTGAAGCAAAAAAAAATCAGCCACTGCTTACTGATTCTCTCATTTCTCTTTCGTTGCCTCCCTGACCCTCATTTGTTCAGACACCTGCAGAGCTGCCTGTCACTTTAGACAAAGGGATGAAAAGAAAATTTAATCTTAAAACAATCAAGTCCTTGATTGCTTCAGTGCAGTGTTTTTTCATCCCAACTTGGCTTACAGCCGGTAGGATTTTGGAAAAATCTTTCACCCACCTCAAACCTTAATGGATTAAAGGCTGAACAATTCCACCACATTATTTTTTTCCTTTTAGATGGAGTTTTAAAGGTTTCTACCGTTCAGAGGGCAGCTCTTGGGGTATTAATAGTCAAAATACAGCCATTCCTTTTGAAAACTAACACAAAAGTTCCAATAATACTAACACAACCAGTGACTGAAAATCCAAAGAGCTAGAAACACTGGTGTCTGGCAAAGAACAACAGGAAAATTAACTACATACTGAAAACTTTCTAGGACCATGCTTTTTGAGCATGAACAGGTGACCAGTGCTTGACCAGAAGAACAACCAGCATATTGGTTAAAACACAAGTCGAGCCAGAACTTTACTCTGGCTTACAGGCTTTACACAGGATTTTCCACAGGTTTGGATGTTAGTATTTTTGTTTCTTCATTTGTTTTTTTGGTTTATGGGGAGGCTCATATAGTTGCTGAACTTTAAATTGACGACCACATTCACAAAACAAGGTAACTTAAAATAATCACAAATACTCACAGAAGCGGAGAATAAAGGTACTAATCCACCCACACTGTCTTCCCTCCAAACTAGACATAAGCCTTACATACCCACGTACTCCATGTTTTACAAGTATCGAAAACACTAATATTCTGGTGGAAAAGGAAACTTTAACTTGCATGGCAGTGTTGTCCAAAATACAGGTCTATTACCCAGTGTGTGATAAGCCAATACCTACATTGCCAAGAGAGATATTGTTTTATTCAGGTTTGAACAAATCCCAGGTGCTTGGAGGTTTTCCTCAAATCAAAGCACATCTCAAGGGGTTTGTCACTTTTATTTATACACGAAGTTACACAAAGCCATGCACTACTTATCAAGCATGTAATCAAATATCTACATGTAATCACAATAAATGCCAAGTCATTCCTTGCACCTTCTTCTCATGATCTGAGGGCGTCTTTAGGAGTGCCTGGTGGTTGTCATCCCAAAAATTACCTGCCAAGTTCACTTATCAGTCAACTACTGATAACAACTAATTCATTTCCTCCTGGTTATTGTTATATTCAAGCTGCTAGTTTGTGACTTTTTAATTTACTTAAGTTCCCAGTTCTACATTGAAAAGACATGCTAGTAAATTGCACTATTATTTAACCATATAGCTGAACAAACTTTAGCCCCATAACACAAAAATTACAAAAGATGCTCATTAACTGGGACCCCTCTTGTGTAAATCCCCTGCCTATCTGATGATTCTAAGATATTTTAAAAAATATTAAAACTCTTCTGGGCTTTTACCAACATGAGCTTACAGCTGGGCTCTATGCTAGCACCAGGGCTCCTGGTACTGCCTGGCCTCCCTGGCAGCTGCAGGTCGCACAGACAACAGTGACAGAGGACTTAATAACTGCCCTTACTCTAATCTCATTGCTGATTCTGCTGCATCTTGCATCCATAAAGCTTGGGCTGATAAAGAGCAGGGGAGAAAAAAAAACCAACCTCTTAGAATCTAATTTTATGTGCTACAGCTGTTTGATACATAGCAAAAGCAACACGCCTGCTAACACAGGCTGAATTTTGTGAATATTAATCACTTATGTTAATCTGAATCTCCTGTGAGTAACCCCAACCCCAAAACAGTTTTGCTTCACACTGCGTGAGCAGAGCAACAAGTGGTTTTCTGAGAAGGTAGGTAGCAAATGTAATAGATAAGCATGTTCTGTTTAGCAATAGCTTTTCAAACAATAGGAAAACTAAGCTCCCCTACCCCTCCAATTTGAGCAAAGAACAACACTATCTGCTCTTCATTGCTTAGTTTCAAAATGTTTCATTGATAGCTATAAAAGCTTGCTTCGAATAAGTAGTTGGGCAAAAGGTTTCAGGTCACTCTGCCCTTGGCATCGTGTGAGGCAACAGCCTGCTCAGCCCTTCTGCTCTGCCCCTTGCCCAAGCAGGACAGCAAGCTCAGTCCCTTCAAGTGTCTCTGGGCTTGAGGGCAGGGAAAACAAGTCACTGCCCAGCAAGTGATCCCATGGAGTACACAGGGACAGGGAAGATACACAGACTCAAAATATTAAAGAAAATAGCTGGAAGCACTTAGGGCTTGGTGACTCTGGAGAGCTCCAGGTAGAAGTGCAGGGAAAAGCAAGTTGATGGTGAAACTGCAGGGGGAGCTGGAAAACAATAGGGAGGTGTTGATACTTTGAGCATGGAAGAAGGACCCAAAACCAGCCATGAGACCCAGCTATTACAGAAGAGAAGACAGCAAGCGCAACCTGAAAAAACTCATAAATACACCACACTTCCAAGCACAAGGCTCTCAGCAGGACAAGAGCAGCTGTTCAGGCGTGCTGTTCCTGAACTATTAGATTCATGGGGATTTCCAGGGCAGGAGCAATGTCAGCCAGCTGCCATTCATGCCCATCTTTTGCTGTCATTGCCACAGCTCTTCCTCTGGGCACTTTGAGCTGAGTGCAACCTCCCTTGGAAGAAGAAATGGCATCAGGCATCATATCAGTCATCAGCCTCAGTTTTATGAAACTGATTAAAATATTAGAAAGGTTCCATTTCCTGAATATCCATGCTAAGTTTTAAAGGATTTTCTATATCTTCAACGTGGTAATAGGAGACCATATTTATCTGCTAATAAGAACGCTGTGAGATACTACTAGTTTCTTAATTCAGCACAATTTACACAAAATTGCAGGAAAATATGATCTTCCAAAAAGATAAGAAACTCTGCTTCAAAACCAGCTGCAGAGACAGTCAAGACAAGCAATACTCAGACAGTATGCCAGCAAAAATATTTAATTGTTGTATTTTCATTCTCCCAAAGACCCTTCAGTGTGTGCTTTCTGGGGCAGAAAATGACATTAACTTACTTGTGTATGTGTGAAGGAAGTCAACAGCAGCAGCTGCTAGGATCAATAAAAAGGGATGATAGAAAGGAAAAAAGGGAGAAGCCAATAATTTGTAGGAGAGGAGATACATTATTAGAACTGCAGTGCTGGGAAAAGGTATGTGTACATATATCATTTCGTTATCATCTGTGGAAACTCTTTCCTTAATTGTGCATTTCCAGAAAGACTTGCATGAAGGGAGAAAAGCTAAATACATGCATTCATACCATACATTTGACCATGACCAAAACACTGCAAAAGAGCAAACACTGCATCTCTTTGGGCATATAAAAAAAAATTGGCATTCCTAAACCCATGACTCAGAAATGTTAATTCCATCCAAATTACCCAGTCACTGAGAATGACAATAAAAACATTTTGGAGCTCATCTGAGATCTCAGCAATGATGCCCAATGCCATTTAGTCTGGTGATTTTCTTATGCCTCTCAGCAAACTCGCCTCAACCTTACCCCTGTCACCACATTAAAAATTCCTCTCTAAATGTGCTGGCTCCTCTTCTGCACTATCTCAGGACAGCCTGGAGACATGACATGTCCATCAACACCAATACACATCCTGGACAAAAGCTAGCTTTGTGTCTGTCTCAGAAAGGAAATATTTCCCCCTTCTTTGTTGCATACTTTTAGAATCCTTCTAAAATTCTATGCACAAACAAATATAAGGAACAAAAAAACCTGTTGTTTTTAATTGGCTATAAAATGGAGAAAACTCAGGTTTAAAATTCCTTTTCTCCCCAGCTCTCTGGCAATCTATAAGCAAGATCACAAAAAAGGCTTACGTTTCTGTTTTCCAATCACCATCACACAAGACTACAAAAGCTGGCCCAGAATGCATATGGTTATAATTCCAATAAGTTGCTGCTATCTTGTACAGCTCTACAAGATATACAGCTATCTTGCAGAATTATTTCTACTATCATTTGAAGATACACAACATCAAAGAAAAATTTGACCCGCTAAGCAAATCTTATGCAAGTGCTATCATTGCTGCTTAGACCTTCCTCAATTTCATTTTTCTACACCTGCTCCCTGTACATGAGCTCTTCAGACACTACTCCAGTAGAAAGCCATGGAGCCCCAGTTTATTAATAAAACTAGTAACAAGAAAGGGACCAGTATGGACGGGGCTTTTTCAGGAGGAGGCTATATCCTCAGATGGGGCACCACCCCCCAGGGTCCTAGCCAGCAAGCAGAGCCGGAGATAAGTCACAGGCTCCAACAACAGCTCTCACAATGTGGGATGAGCCCAGGAGTCCTGTCAGGTGCCAAAGAGACAAAGCTACCACATGGGTCCAAGAGGTCCATTCAGGAGAAGATGCCAGTGACAGATCTGGGGTACCAACACACCGACTGGATGAGTCTGCTCATACTGCTTCTACATGTAGCTAAATAAAGGTAAACGTAAATAATGTGCTCAGAAATAACGCTCTAAAGTTGTGTTTTCATTGTCTTTCCAGTTTTAAATCCTAGCAAACCTAGGCTGAATTTTCTTTTAGGCATTGAGAAGTATAACAAAAAGATCTGGGAGTCTGAGCTGGAAGGGCAAAACCCAGTACATTCTCCAAGATTTGCAGTGGAATTAAGAATACTGGGAATACGTTATGCTTCCATACACATGCACTATTATTTGTGGGTGTAAGGCCATAGAATACCGTGATGCGTGGTTTTTATGTTATATGCATTTTCTTAATATTAGTCTGTGCTCCATTAAGATGAGGCAGGGGGTGGAACATTCTGGAAAGAGCAGGAAAAAAGTGTCTTTTGCCATTGGGAGCTCCTAAATACACCTCCTAAATATTTTGTCACTCCTCCGCTCTGAGATACTACTGGGTGTAACAGACTAGGAAATCACAACGAGTTGCAAGCCAGGATCTTTTGCAGTGACTCAAAAGAAGAACAGGGAGCAAAGACTTGAAGAAATGGATGTTTTCTGAGGCATCAGAGGAGGTGGCAGATTTTGCTGCAAATCAAAGTTTCTGAGGTAGTTGTAGCCTTTTGCTGGCTTATCTTCTTGCTGTGTCAGTCTGGTAATGCCGCCTGTTGCCTGGGGTAGAGGGGTGGCACCACATCTGTGAGGGCATGGCCTGCATCAGGATGACTTCAACCCCTGGTTCAGCCCTCCTCATGGAACAGCCCTGCTCAGGCTGCTTACTGACAAATAGTTATTGGATATTTTATGTTTTTCATAGTGGAGGTTACAACTGGAGCCATAGAATTATGTTTTCCAGAAGACAAGTATATCTCAGACTGACGGCACTAATGTGGTACATACAGTGAAAACAAATGGCTTAAATGCCCATGTAGACCGAGCAGTCTTTGATTTGCACTCAATAAACAACTGTTTTATATTAAAAAATGTCCCTTAAAACAATTATAAAGAACCACCTATCATTTGACAGAAATCCTCAAAGGGAAGACAATTGGTATTACTGTTCCCATGCCACCCCCTCTCTACAGTCAACACAGGGACATTGTAGGATTCAGTTATGTTTGACTTGTCAAGCTGGCAGTCTGTATTCCTAAGGCTGTTGGCAGCCAGCATAAGGCAGAGTAGCTGTGAGATTGATTTAATTTGTGCTGATGGACCTGCTGGAATAGACTGACCTCAGAGTGAACTTCATCCTACCTTTTTGCCTCTTTTCCTTACCTAGGCTATATGCTCCTCAGTGTAGCCTATTTAGTATATAAATATGCATACATGCATGCATTTTATTTTTTAGATGAAAAACTGAAAGCCACTGAACAATTTCCTCAGATCTTAAGTAGGTCTCAGATTGCCTCCAGGATTTTTTTTCCTGCTTTTCTTTTGAGCTGAAATACAATTTGGGCCAGTTCAGTCAAAGCAGCATAAATAATCATGCAGAGCAGTCAATACAGTTCATAGCTTCTAGAGATTTAACACACTTAGATGGCATCTGGACTAGTGATATAAATAAAAACTATCCTTTTAGGAAACAATTTTTAAAAAGACCAGTGGCTGTTGTAACTCTACAGCCTGGTAATACAGTATTGCTGCTGCAAGTAACAGGCTACAGGCTTTGTACTGAGTTGCAAGATCAAGGCACAAAGGCTTGCCACCTTTGCTTTGTTTGAATTTGTCTTAACATACTTGTAGTTCTGGCTTTGACCTAATTAAATTGACTTAAAGCTAGTTTCATTCTTGCTTTTTTCCTGGCCATATGGCTGTGGCCATTTGCTTTACTTTCACTTGTCGTTGTATAATACACCATAGTTTTATACAGATGGTAGTAGCCAGAGATCATTCAGTGCAAAATGAGGTATGTATGATTCGCTTAGCAAACCAGCGCATAGGAACACAGGCCTAGTATAATAGTAAAGGCCTTGGAAAATGGAGACACAGGTCCAGGATGACAACAGCTAGGTCATAAGCTGGCACTGAGGATGTCATACCTATAAGCAATTCACCAGCATTCAGTTAAAACACAGAACTAGAGCTGGACAACGGCAATTTTGTGGAGCTGCAGACCAATAAAGAACAGCACAAGTATGAAAGCACATTAGTAAACATAAGAGATGCCAAGTGGCCCCAAGTGAAAAAAGAAGCCATCAACACCATGTTCCTCTAGGTAAAGGCCTCCAGATCATGACTGGCCATAATAACCCCACGACCACCAGACCGCAGCAGCCCACCTTCTGACCCAGAGCAGCAGTGGAAAGGTGAGCATAATCCCAGGGAAGAGAGCAGAAGCTAATTCTTCATGTAATAATTTTAACTGCATTATTAATATTAGCAGAGTTTTTGTTTAGGGATATTACTATAATACTGTTGTTTCTGTACACAAGTATCCTATGTAATAATAGATCCAGATCAACAATGATTCATGGCTTAAACTGATAAGTCTTCAACTCTATTGATGAATTATTGCTCTATGTAAAAAGTGGTCGCCCATAAACAAGATTTATTGTGCATGGTCGTAGGCTTAATTAACAGCTCTCTATATAATGGAACTAACTAGAACAGACTGTCTAGATCAACCGGTAAGTACTATGGCTTATGACTGCGATATCAAAGCTTTCCAACTTGCTGCATGACGAATTTATTGCTATATGAAATACTACAATAATAAACCATAAAAACTGGATGCTCTTACATATCTAGTACAAGCCTCCAAGATCTTTTCTATGAATAATCTCAATTTTCTGAGTATAAACACATATTTATATAGAAATGTTTATTCTGATTAGCTCACCTTAATTTTTCTTGTCTAATAGTTTGTGCTAGTTTTGGCTGGGATAGAGTTAATCTTTTTTTCATAGTACCTAGTATCGGGCTATGTTTTGTATTTGTGCTGGAAAGACCGTTGTCTTTCTACACAGGAATGTTTCATTTACTGATAGGAATGGTTGGACTCGATGATCTGGTGGGTCTTTTCCAACCTGGTGATTCTATGATTCTACTGCTGAGCAGTGCTTACACAGAGTAAAGGCCTTTTCTGCCTCTCACACTGCCCCACTAGCAGGTAGACTGAGGCTGTGCAATAAGCTGTGAGGGGACACAGGTAGGACAGCTCACCCCAGATGACCAAAGGGTTTTTCAAGACTATATGACATCATGCTTAGCAGTAAAACGCTGGGGAAAGAAGAAGAAAGGGGGATGCTCGGAGTGATGGCATTTTTCTTTCCCAAGTTAAGTGAGATGGAGGCTTGCTTTCCTGGAGGTGGCTGAGCACCTGCCTTCCAATGGGAAATAGTGAATGAATAGCCTGTTTTGCTTTGCTTGCGTGTACAGCTTTTGCTTTCCCAATTGAACTGTCTTTATCTCAACCCATGAGTTTCCTCATTTTTAATCTTCCTCTTATCTCCCTCATCCAGCTGCAGGGGGAATTGATCAAGCAGTGACAGACTAGTTTTTTGTTACAGAGCTTCTGCTACTCCTTTTTGCCTCTGTGTGGTTTCTTACTCAAGGACTATCCTTGTTTTGCTTTTCTGCTTACTTCTGCCACCATGTATGTTCCCAAACTACTCAAAGTTTAAAACCACATATGGTACGCTTCTAGTTGCTCAATCGCACCACCATGGAATAGAAGACTTTTTAGTGAAGGGTAAAAGTATGCTTTCAAAGGGTAGCAGTGAAGGAAACAAGGTACCTGTGCAGTTTTCCCCAAACCAGTTCATAGAGACAAATAAAATCATTAAATGACCATGACAGGAAAAGAAAAACTAGGAAAACTAACTAAAACCCTACATTAAACTAAAACCCTACTCTTCTGCATTTATCAGGACACCGAGGAAACTTATAGTCAGAGGAATGAAGATCCTATCCTAACTGTCTACAAAGAGTAAGAACATTTGCTGTAGAAAAAGATGCACTGTGATACTAACAGCTCTGTGAAATGTGTATATCTTACCATAAGCGGTTGGTTTTCTGCGTGGTGAAACTAGTGTTCTTGCATCTTGAACCCACATTACAGAAAAGAGTCCGCATGAAAGGATAAAGGCCCCGACTTGGCAAATCCCTTGCTTCTAAGTAACCTAAAACCAAACAACAGCAGAAATAAAACCAGCAACATTGCAGTTATAAACATGTACCATCACATTATCTTCCCTTTTCCAAGAAATTCACTTTATCATCTGCTAATAATGAAGTATCAATAGCAGATGTTCCATTTAAGAACAACTGGTTCACCACAGAAAATTGGTAAGTTCTGTGCTAGACTATGACAACAAAGTAACATTGGAAAGCAGTCTTTGGAAACCCAATTTCCATAGTTGTAATGCTGTCACAATATCATAAGCTTGCTAGCCACTCTGCGCAAAGTGTCTCGTGACCTAGATTAGAATATAGAGTTCTTCATGAAACAGTATTTTGGTTTTTTATCCCAGGCTTTCATGAGATGAAGGAGCTGCTATTCAGCATAGTCTGAATTTATTTCCATTGAGACTGTCTAAACAGCAACTGTCAGATTTAAACTTCAAAATACAAAGTGAATTTCTGCTTTTTTTTTTTTAAACATAAGGAATAGCTTTAGGGTTCCTAAAAAGGCAGATGATGTACTCCAAGAACAAATCTAATGTTCTCATGCATTGCACCCTTGGGTCTAGGCTAGAGATAGTCTAAAGTAAGTGTATATAATGCACACTAGATTCTGACCAGATGTTTCACTCCACTGATCTACAATTGTTTTACCAAATTGGTTTCTAATGTAGCTAAAGCTGGTTTATCCCTAGCTAACTGATACCTGAATAACAAAATAATGATATTATAGTCTATTGAGTCTATAAGTCATCCTTTTTAGAATGAAGTTTAATTTGACAAGATAAAAGCAAAAAGAACTTCAGAGGGTAGAGGTAGTCATAACAGGTTTTGAAGTGTTGATGGAAATGGAAGAATTTACCATTTACAAAAGTCCATTCTAGATCCCAGGAAGCAGACAGGGACAAGATTCATGTTCTCTAACTGTTAGCAACTACTGCATAATTATCTACTTCGGAGCTAGTCATCTAAATTCTAGTAGTCGACAGAAAGAAAAATATACAACTAAAACCCAACTAATCCACTTTCCTCCAAAGTAGATATCTAAAACTGGTCTGGCAAATCAGACCTTAAACTTCATAGTTCCTTCCTGCTGAAATACGACTTGCTCATATCCACAGCCAGGCAAGATTGAATCCCACTCTTCTGTTCTTTCCACTGACTCCCTTACATTTAAGTCACTATTTCTAGGGATCATTAATATTTCTTAACTACTTCTACAATCAGAGGTGACCAAAAGGGAACACAGGTGAATGAAAACATACAGTTATCCTTGTATTTTGGGGGCTCCTGGAAGCGGATTGCAGCCAGAATCAAGAAAAGTGCACATGGCCAGAGTATTTCAGTGAGAGACAGGACCTGAAAAGGGAAATCAAAACATCATCAGTACTACAGAAAACAGGATTTGGGAAACAATGATTGAAAATCATGTATCTTTTAATAATAATAGAAAAAACATTAAATATCCCCTGTACAACTACTAAAAGTAAAATAAGATCATTAAAAGCAAATTATTAATTAACATTTTTATTTAAAAATTGCCAACAACATTCCTTTCAGAGTAGAAAAGCAGTTTCTATTTCTTCTCTTTATAGTGTTTGTAGATATTTCCCTCTGGTAACTCTGAATTTCCCAAAGTGACTCTGACAACATGATAACAGTGACATCCAGCTTTCCTATACGTGAGCCTCCTAAGAAGCCAGCAGTATTCTACACTGGACCGCAGCTCCTCCTCCTCCCCTCAACCCTGACCAGCAGCACACCTTCTTGTCCTTCCATGGCTCCCTGACTGCTGCCATTACACCCTTTTTTTCACCTGCAGTCACCTGTCTTTAAAAGCTGCCTTCGCCACCTCCAGCAGCGGGTCACCTGCTGCTGTGCTTCTCATTTCTCTGTCTTCCCATTCCCAGGGCCACAATGAAAAGGCACCTAAGCTGGTGCGCTGCAGGGCTCGCAGATTTTAAGCGTGTCTCCAAGCAAGTTGCACAGAAGAGCATGTGCTTGCAACTCTGCAGAGGGGCTGAAAATTCACAAATGGAGCACATGGAGCCAAAAAGCCCCAAACAAACAAATACAATTGTCATGGGCTTGAGCTCCAAAAAAGAAAAAAAACTGCCATTCGGCCAACTTTCAAGAGACTTCTAGATTCACTAATAATCACGCTAGGTAACTGTGAATACCAAACTTAGTAACAGAAATGTGGTAGAAATGACAAAGAACCACACTAAAGCTCTCTCATTAGAGGCTATTAGCTTGTCCAAAGCACATTGAGGATTTTTATTTCTAAAGTGTCAGAGTTGAATCAAATCCCACTGGGGAAGCGACTCCCAAACTCGGATACCTTAGAAAAACACCCAAGGAAAGTATCATATTGCTTAGAGACAAAATCCAGGAGCAGAATTCTCCCTATGGAAGAAGCCTGCTCTGCCAAACTCAAGGCAATGAACAAATGGCTTCCTGAAATTTAGGGAAATTGCCATTTATCTGAAGTGAACACACTCCAAACGCAATAGCAGCCAACCCAAAAAGAAAAAAAGAAAAAAAAATGAGGTCTGTTGCTTTCAAATTTTCAGGCCCCAGCAAGATCCATGCATGGTAAACACCTCACAGCAGGGCAGGGTCCTCACCAGCTGGGATCCAACCCATGAGGCAAGCAGGGCAGGACCAGCCATCAAAACCAACTTCAGCTGAGTCCCAGTCTTCAGGCAAGCTCACAGTGATGAGGGAGGACTACAGTCAAGCCTGAAAGACAATGGCCAAGCACAAGAACTGAGCTGGAGAACAGTGCTCCTCTAACTTCACCCAGGCAGGAGCTGAGATCCCAGAAGCCCTGTTTCAGCTGAGCCCTGGGCCCAGGTGAAGCCTCAAGTGAGGGCAGTCAGGACCATCAAGGCTTAGCAGTGCCCCCAGAGCCTTGGGAGCAGCCTCCTCTGCTTGGCATGTTCATCCCTATATCTCCCATAGAAGGTGAGAGGGACCTTGCTGTGGAGCTGTGCAATTGCTGCAGGGCATCTGGGGGCTGTTTGGGGGGCATGTGGAACTAGGTACAACAAATGAGTCAAGGGACATCACAGAAGAGACCTGGAGAAAGTTTCACCAGGCTGCCCCTGGAGATGAACACCACCACATCCCCCATCACCTGGGCAGTGCTGGGGAGAGATCCCCTAAGAAGCCCAAAGAGGGGGTCAACCCTGTAGAATTGCAAAGCTCAGAGGGAGGCTTATGGGGGAAAATCCCCCTTCAGCCACAGGCTGGTCTCCAATTCTCACCTCAGGGCTCAAGGCAGTCATGGCACAGCACCACCCATCTGCTCCCTAAGGGACAGGGAGCCAGAGGAGCTGCCAGATCACCAGGGTCTGTCCTGCAACACCCCAGCAAGGGAAGTGGACTGAGCAACAGCAAGGTTCAATTGAGAGCCTGAATCTCCAGCAATGAGACAGCCCTAAGACCACACCAGACAGCTAACATGCTTCTCCCCTAGTGGAGGCCCCAGACTGAGTTTAAATAGAGCTGTGTTCGTGGGTGGAAACCCCAGGTGAGCCTGTTCAGGGACATTAAGACCTACCATGCCCTCAGGGCCCTGATGTCTGTAAGCAGAGCTGTAGGTGTATCTAGGTGTTCACTTGATAAAGTACTCTAGACAGGGAAGAGTTACTTATTTTCTGTCCTTCTTTGCCCCTGCTTATCTTTCTGTAATCTGGAGAAGCCACTAGGAATTCTGCATGACGGGGACTATCTCTGGGAAACTTGTGGACTAACCAAAGCCTTCTGATTTCAAGCCTGCTGTTGTGTACTCCATCTGTCCAACTGCACTGGACTTTTACCAGGAACTTCCACTAATTCTTGCAAGCAGGTCAAACAGAAACAAAGAAATTGAAAGTGTGGTTGGCTCAATAGCTTTCAAGCCCATTGCACAATATTCAGAATCATACTTATGAGTCCTAGGCACTAAAATAACAGTGCCAGCTTTGTACCCTTTCGGTACAATAGCCAGAACAAAACACAAAGCCGTTTAAATAAAACCATGGCAAGGAGCCACCACAACTAATTCCAGGCAACTCTACCTCTGAAAGCCCAGGACTGGACATCCTACTCCTGCTGGCCACACCATTACTGGTACAAGCCAGGAGGCTCTCGGCCTTCTGGGCCACCTGGGCACACTGCTGGCTCATGTTCAGCCAGCTGTAAACAATGTTCTCATGTTCTTTTCCACCAAGCAGCTTTTCAGTCATTTGTCCCCAGGTGTTTTATGGGTGTCTTGTAACACCAGTGTAGAATCCAACACCTGACCTTGGTGAACTCCATACAGTTGGCCTCAGCCCATAAATCCAGCCTGCCCAGACCTCTCTGCAGAACTTTCCTCAAGCAGATCAACACTCCTACCCAACTTGATGTCATCTGAACCCTAGGGAAAACCACTTGTGACTGCCCACCAATGGGATTTAACTACACTCCTCCATTCACCACAACTACTTGGGCCTGACTATCCGGTTAGTTTTTTATCCAGCAAAGAGTACACCCTTCCAAGCCATGAGCAGAGAGTTTCTCTAGGAAAATGCTGTGGGAACAGTGTCAAATACTTCACTAGCAAGTCACTAGAAACCCACTCTTGCAGCTTTCATGTGGTGTGATATATCACTGGCCTAAAACTTTGAATGGCATTCTTCCTATAGGTATTCATGGACTTTGGATGCAGCCGAGGAAGTTCATTTATTTCAGGTAGACTTTAGTGAATTGGTTTTGGCGTGTTCCTGGATTTTTTTGTCTTCAATTAAATTTCAGAAATATTTTGAACTTTGAGAGCTTGACTCACTGAAAATTGCTGTTAGACTATCAGATGGTACATAGAAAGCAAAATAGAGAAAGAGAAAGAGGAACAAAAACCCCATATATAGATATTACTGAGTGTCATCTGACTAGACACACTAGGAAAGTCACACAGGCCATAGCAGTAGAGTACACCAGGTATAGAACATTAAGTTGAGAACTGTCCTCTGATTTCAGCTCTTTGAAAATAAATTTTCATAATTAGAATATCCAAAACTCTGGCTTGCAGAGTTTTCCAAATCTGGGACATACAAGCCAAAGATTCTTAAAATACAAAAAAAAAAAATACAGCAGCATTTTTTAAAATGGCAAATTCTCTGTATTTTTTATTATTGCACAAACCTAGGGATCAAAATGAACATTGCACAATGCCACTAACATTGGCACTTGGGGTCAAAGGCGTCAAATGAAATTATAAGAGATGCAAACAATTGTTATTCTTATTGTGGGCTGTGTTCTCCTTGATTATTCCCATTTACACCTATAGAATAATGTAAATAGCAATGATACTGCTGAATCTGTAAATTTCAAGTTTTATTAACTATATTGAATTTGTGACTGGAGAATACCAGCGAGCTAAGCAAGTACAGGCCTACTACAATAACTTCTGTTGTTTAGAAAGTTTTGGGAAAACCAATAAAATACCCATATTCTGCTTATCGCCAGAATTTCAGTTTGCATTAGTAGCTTATCAGAGATAGACTTCTCAGTCTAACATGCTTACGCCTTTCTTTGTTAAAGTACTAGGAGTCTGGATGTTGATAACAGCAATTGCAAAGAACCTAGGAATATTAAGAAATAATCCCATTGTCCACATTGTGGTAGTCTGCTCTGGCTGTCCCAACTACCTTATCAACTATGGCCTAGATAGCAATAGCAGCAACCACGCAGCTGATGCTTGGATGTGAGGGAGTCTCAAATCGCTACAGGTTTTTTTCCCCAGCCCCGAGAAGAGCCCTTAGTAGTCCTGTCCTTTTGTGAAATAATGATTTGGTCTACAACTCATGTTAACTCTGGTGAGTTGCACCTAGGAAGAATGGTGAGTTTGGTAATAGAGGTTTAGGGACCTGGCTGATAAAAGCAGACAACTTTGTAACCAAAAACCAATATGCAAAACAGGGCACTCAACAGTAAGCAACATTTAGTGCTGGTTATATATTTGAAAGTGTTAAAGAAACACGTGTGAACTGTAAAAGTCAGAAGCAGGGCAAAGATTACACTCATTGTAGGGTCAGATGAAGAGCAAGAATTATACCAGCGTTTTTTCTCATGCTTGATATTAAACCAAAATTAAAATAATAATAGCAACTTTTTTTCAAAAAGCATGGGTTTAGGATAGACTGTGTTTTTGTTTCCTCCTAGTAGCCGTATGAGCAACTCCAAGCATTTCACAACATGATTATAATCCAAATTCTCCTCTAAGCTGGGGTATCAAAACAAGGGAATTTGGGAATCACATTTCATCCTTCATCTATCTGAAAATTTGGATCGTAATAAATAAACAATAAACAATAAACAATAGTTAAGAAATGCGGTGGTAGAAAACTTAACTAATAGAGTTGCCTGGTAGCATCTCCAGAGCTCCCAGAATCTGTAGTTCAGAAGCAAAAGCTCCTGAAAACAAAGAAATGAGAGGCATCATCCACAAAACTGTAATTTCAAACTCCAAATGATGTCCAGACATAGAGATTATTCTGTGCTGGCTTTGAACCATATTAATAAGAGGTGCTGATGCCTGCCTGAATTTCAATCAAAATACCAACTCTTTACAGAACACATACGTCTTTCATAGCCTCTTTACCCTTCACCTTGTGATATCAACTAATGCCATATGACACTCATGACACATTATTAGTGCAACAAACCACATTTGTCTTCTAGCCCTAACAGCTGATAAATAACCAGGAGAAGACAATCACCTTCTACACACGGATCTACACAACACAGCACAGAGCTGAAGCACATCGGATCTTTCAGGAAATGCATCTCTCCTTACATTCACGAGGGTCTGACTTGCCCTCTGCATAGGTAGATGATCCACTTAGATTTCTCCAAGTATAATTGCAAATGGAATGCCTTCATGGCTCAGTGTTCACACAATGAGCACATAAGGAGGCTTTGCAAATTTCTCAGGGCAGCTCCTGTCTCTGGACAGTCAGAATTAAGTTTGCTCATTCATTTTAATTCCAGATTTGGGGAAGCCCAGCATCTCAATGAACTCTCCATTCAGGAAAGTTACCAATAAGGCAAACTTAAATGAATTAAGATTTTGTCCATCAAAAATATATACAAGGGAAAACTACATCACAACAAAAAGATAAACAGATCAGCATGGAGGAAAACAGGAGATACTAAGAAGCTTCTTAATGAACGCTGTTTGAAGTAAAAGGAACAGGGACCATGTAAAGTGCTTAGGAATGCAGAAGAATATAACCAACAGTCACCCTTACCCAGAAATGTCTGTCATATTGAAAAAACATCACTTGAAATTCTCTCTTTAAATCACAACCTTATTTATGTGAAATATTTCTGTAATTAAAAGCTGTATATTTATTTGATGTAATGCTATCTGACACAGCCAACACACCTCATTGAAAATCCTCAGATCATCACAGGCAAGGGAAATCAATGAGAAGCTATCATTTTTAGTGACATATTTTTCCATAAAAATGTTACTTTCACCTGAGAGAATTATTTTCCTCTGACATAAATTTAAAAAATCGTGTCAATCACAGTAAAAGTGAATGATATTGCATCTCATATTTGAGTATTATTTTAATTCTGAGTACTGTTGAAGTAGCTGCCTCATTCTCCTGCATATTGAAATTGGAAAGGTTAAATTAGGCTTTCCAGAGAACAAAAAAAAGGGACATTTGGAAGTATATACAATTTTAATATACAGTCCTGTATCTACATTCACTGAATCTAAATTTTGATCTCAATTGTGCAAGCTTCCTTACATTGCCGAAGAATATTTGTAATGTGAAGAAAATTGATTTTCATTCTTACTATTGCTGCAAGCACCAGTAATATCCAATGATAATTAAAAGATAAGCTGTTCTTCAAAATTTTTATGAGGTTTCCAATCTCACTTGTAAATTACAGAGCATTTCTATGTTCAGCCATTTTAGAGTTAAAACACAGTCCTCTCTCTTTCTGTTTTCAACAATTAGTAGACTAAAGACAAAACAAGAACCACTTGCAGCCAGCCTATCTCTAACAATCTACAGTGAAATGGAAAAATCAAGATAGATACACTCTTTCCAAAAAATATGAAAAGATGATTTAAAATATTCCTTTGTTTATAATTTCAAAAACTCACCGGTTGTCTGACACGGCAGAGCCAATTCTTCCAAAATAGAGCCTTGAACTGGTGCACAGCATGCCCCATATCGTCTCTTCTTTCTTTCATATACTTGCAGAGTGGCTTTTTAGGGACTTTTTAACTTAGAATCATGTCACCAAGCAGTCTGAAGGTATTGTTCAGTAGCTGATTAAATCCAGCACTAGAAAAGGGTGCAAGAGATTTCCCTACTTGCTGAGAAAAGATGAGATTATATTTCTACCTCTTGTTTTGTGTTCGTTGAGGAATCTCATCTTTCCATTTGCTTAGTGCAATGACCAGTAAGGGGATGGGTTTGTATAAATGCCTTCAGGGTGCTTTACTCCACAGTATATATTCTGCACTTGTTTCCACTTTCCTGGAATAATAATGAATGCAAAGAATAGGGAAAAAAAAAAAGAAGTTTTTCTTTTTTCCAGAGTTCAGTGACTTTCTGTCACTGCAGTGTTAATGTAATTATTTGTGCATATGCTTATATTTTTGAAAAAAAGTTTTACTAGGAAAATAAGTACACTGTTCAACCACATATCCCTATAAATGTCTGTATACTTCTAGAACATACCTAGCACTGTGGTGGTCCCACTGTATCATCCTATGACTGTCTAATTTTATCTTATAAAGGGCATGTGTTTGGCCTTTCATTCTCCTTTTTCAGTATGCATTACCTTCATAAAGGTGGAATATTCTGATGAGTCAGGACACTGTGTTAATTAATTGCCAAATGCCACCCAATGAAAATTAGTCTTCTAGCATTTACTTCAGCAAAGAGAAGGGAGGGTGATTCCTGGAGCTGTGTGGAGGGGTCTGCAGGAGGGAAGCCTACACGTAGCTGTGGTAGCAGGGCCACCTGGTGATGCAGCAGGTGTCTGGCAGTGCAGAGCTGTGCTGTTTTACGGGGGGTTAGGATGACTGCCCTACTGACTGGGAATGCTGCCTTGAGCAGAGGAATAAATTTTCTATATGTTTTGTTTTACTTGAATCATAGAATCATAGAATTGTTTGGGTGGAAATGACCTTTGAGATCATCGAGTCCAATCAAAACTGTCCACTACAAAACTATAACCCTAGTACCTGTATTGCCTATAGACAGAACCTGATCCCCAAAAGTGTTCCCTATAGTCAATGAAGAGACACAACATTATAGAAGGTGATTCATATCTGAAAAGTCATGGCAGTCAGGAGAAGTCCCTCATTACTGGAAAAGGGGAAACATGCTTATTTTTAAAAAGAGTAGAAAAGGTGACCCTGGAAACTACCGACCATTCTGCCTCATCTGTATGCCGGAGAAGATCATGGCAAAGACCCTCCTACAAGCTATGCTAAAGCATATGGAGGACAAGAAGGTGATTAGAGGCAAGTCCTGCCTGAGCAACTTAGTGGCTTTCTATGATAGGGTAACCATACCAGTGTATGTGGGAAAAGGTACGGATGCAAGGTATCCGAACTTCTGTAAAGCCTTTGACATGGTCCCCCACAACATCCTTCTCTCTAAATTGGAGAGTTATGGATTTCATGGGTGCACTATTTGGTGGATAAGGAATTGGATGGATGATCACATTCAGAGAGTAGTGGTCAATGGTTCAATGTCCAGATAGAAATCTGTGACAGATGGTGTCCCTCAGGGGTCCATACTGGCACAAGTGCTGTTTAATATTTTCATCAAGGATACAGACAGCGAGATCAAGTGCACCCTTAGCAAGTTCACAGATGACACCAAGCTGAGTGGTGCTGTTGCCACACCAGAAGGACAAGATGTCATCCAGAGGGACCTGGATAAGCTGGAGAAGTGGGGCTGTGAGAGCCTCATGAGGTTCAACAAGGCCAAATGCAAGGTCCTACGCCTGGGTTGGGACAATATGCATTTTCAAAACATGATGGGGGATGATGTGATTGAGAGCAGCCCTATGGAGAACATCTTGGGGGTACTGATTAATGAGGAGTTTGACACGAGCCAGCAATGCGTGCTCGTAGCCCAGGAGGCCAGCAGGGTGAGGGAGGGGATTCTGCCCCTCTAGTCTGCTCTTGTGAGACCCCATCTGGAGTATTGTGTCCAGGTCTTGAATCCCCAACATAAGAAGGATATAGAATAATTCTGTATGAAGGGGTGTCTACTGAGCACATAATCTATTCTTCCATTAACCTGTGTTTCCTACTCCACTCCTCTGTCATGGTACCGGAAAAGCACACACCTCCATCAGTCATCAAGCGTGTCTCCACGTTTCTGCTTCCTCCAGCACTGAAAAGCAGCCCCTGTGCTGTGCAGCAGAGGCATGTCCCCTGCACCTCAGCACTCCCATCCTCTTCCCAGCGCTGGGTCTCTCCTCATGGCATAGAGATGGCAGAGTGTGGCTGGGCAAACAAACCAAAAGGAAGAACTTACCTCACTTCACAGCTTGCTGGCACTTGCATAAGGGATGTTTTGGCTTTTAATCAAGCAATGTGAAACCCCTGCTGTTTCAGAGTACGTACAGTAATTTTGCTCATCAGGACCAACAAAGGCAAAATTCTGGGATAGCTGATATGAAAATTCTGTGCAGTCCAAGTATGCATTTTTAAGAAAAATATTTACCAATAATCGAATATTGTGAATATAAATATGGGTTCACGCAACCATTCTGGAATGCTGGGGAGCAGAATCTACAGTGCATTATTTGTAGGAAATTATGAACTAAACAATCAGCATAATGAATTACAAGCAGTTATTTATCAGCACAGCTGACACAGTAGTCAGTTCCTGACTGGTGTATAAGCTGCATACAGCTTACATGAAACATTTGCCAAATAGTTTTGAACACATAATTCTGCAAAATATCTGCTCATCCAAGTGCATGATGTGCATAATTTATTATGCTCTATATAATTACACTCTCCTAAATGTTACATGCTAATTTTTAATGCTAAACAGCTTTGAATATAGGAAACAACTACTTTGTATGAAATTAGTATTCAGTACTAATGAACTACTGACTCCTCATTTTACTACATAAGACACGAGTTGACAAATACCTTCCACCAATGAGTTCTTTTAACTTCATTTGCCCTCAGACATCATTATCCTTTTCTAAATAAATTAATTCTTGCGTAGTATGGTCTCCAGCAGTGGATTTGTTTTTTTCTAAAACAAACTATATGAAAGTAAAGATACTTCATAAACATTCAATCAAGAACAATCTCTATAGTGGTATTCCAGGAAATTACTTCTAAATGTAATTTTAGACTCATAGAATCACCAGGTTGGAAAAGACCTCTTGGATCACGGAGTCCAACCATTCCTATCAATCACTAAACCATGGCCCTGAGCAACTCATCCACCTTTCTTTTAAATAACTTCAGGGATGGTGACTTAACCACCTCCTTGGGCAGCCTGTTCCAGTGCCCAATGACCGTTTCCGTGAAATTTTTTTTCCTGACATCAAGTCTGAACCTACCCTGGTGGTCATTGAGGCCATTCCCTCTTGTCCTGTCCCCTGTCACTTGGGAGAAGAGGCCAGATTCCTCCTCTCTACAACCTCATTTAAGGTAGTGGTAGGCAGGGAAAAGGTCTCCCTTCAGCCTCCTCTTCTCCAGGCTAAACAACCCTAATTCCCTCAGCCACTCCTCTAAGACTTGCTCTCCAGCCCCTTCACCAGCTTTGTCGCTCTTCTCTGGACTTACTCCAGAGCCTCAACATCCTTCTTGTGGTGAGGGGCCCAGAACTGAACACAGGATTCGAGGAGCGGTCTCACCAGTGCTGAGTACAGAGGGAGAATAACGTCCCTGGACCTGCTGGTCACACTGTTTCTGATACAAGCCAAGATGCCATTGGCCTTCTTGGCTACCTGGGCACACGCTGGGTCATGTTCAGTCGGCTGTCAACCAACACCCCCGGGTCTTTCTCCTGCACGCAGCTTTCTAGCCACTCTTCCCCTAGTCTGTAGCACTGCATAGGGTTGTTGTGCCCCAAATGCAGGACCCAGCATTTGGCCTTGTTAAACTTCATGCTATTGGACTCAGCCCAATGGTCCAACCTGTTCAGATCCCTTTGCAGAGCCTCCCTACCCTCCAGCAGATCAACACTTCCACCCAGCTTAGGGTCATCTGCAAACTTGCTAAGGGTGAGCTCAATGCCTTCATCCAGGTCATTGATAAAGACATTGAACAGGGCTGGATACAAAAGAAAAAACAAGATGTATGAGCTTGATTGGATTATTTGCAATGTTACAGAAATAATGAGAAATATGAAATCAAAGCAAACACCCACACCCCCCCCCCCAACAAATCCTTGGCACGGAAGAGATGACAGTATTAAAAATCAAGCACACAGGCCAGAAAAGCAAATTACTTCTGAATACTTTTGGAAAGACGTGCCAGCTATATTGTTGCCAGCCTGGAAGCTCTTTTGAGTGATCTAGGTTTCATCAGTACTATGTCAAAGAGTATCCTGTGCAAGTACAAGCCGTAAATAGCAACTTCATTTAGGAGTTGAACATAGAAATTGTTTAAAAAGGTTCAAACATGCCACAGTCGCTGGCAGACTAAATAAACTACATGCTTTCAGGGCTCCTTAACACGATGGCTGTAGTCAACAGCAAGATATTGAGTATTGCAAGGAAAATTAGAAGGTCATATATTTTATTATATGCTTCCCTCATTCCTTCTGGCATGGAAAAGTAAATATGCTCAGAATCAGGTCTCCAAGGACAAGAGAACAAGATCTTGATCTGCTGTTTTCTGCTTCTGCTTAGCTTTAGCAGCTTTGTATTGGTCCTAACTTCTAACTCTTAGAATGTGCAAGATAGCCAAAACCACTGGGGCAGAAAAGGCAGAGAACCTTCTGACAGAATCAGATTTAAAAGTTGACTACTTTATAATAACATCAACATGCCATGTCTAGCCTACAGTTTTAATATGAGCTAATTAGAGTACGTTGGCAAGCACATTCAAAGAAACAATTTTATATGTTAAATAGGTTAAAGCCCAGGAGCCAAAAACACTTTTTTGGCAGACAGGAATGCAGTCAAATCATGTGAGCATACAGCTGGGAATCTAGCGTATTTTCCTACCACCACCCACAACTTCTTTTACAATGTTTGCTGCCTGGTCACAAGGCTTTCCTTTCAACATTATTAGAAGTACTACTTGCATTTACATGGCACAGACCTATTTTGCAGACAAAGTGCCTGCAGGATGACATCAATCAGTAGCATCTTTCTTGGGAGACAATTCCTGTGTGCAAAGTTAGGATATGATAAAAAATGTTAGTTGTGGGCAAGATCAAATAATAGGTTTGATTAAAATGGAGCTATGCATTAAATAAATGAACCAGCCTCACAAGGAGGCCAGTTGTTTGTTTGAGCTTCTAGACAGCTCTAGGAATTTTATTCTTCTAATGTGACAGACTGATAGCAAACTGAAACTTTTCTCACAGTTACAAACTCAGCTCTGACAAGAAGCTTCTAGAATCAGGTTTGTGCATCATGTAAAACCAACACTGTCTTTTCATGCTGCTGCATTTTGTTTGTGGCCTGAGAAAAAGCATTGCTCCTGTCAGCATTACTCTTTCTTCTATTATTGTAACAGAGAATTTCAGATTTAGTGTTGCTCTGTTCAGTGATCTCCCTTCTCTTATGGGAGAAGACTTTTTACTGTAATTTAATTCATACTCTGGAGTATAATATTAAATGAATGGTTTTTTAGAAAAAGAAAGCATGTATTTAAGTCATTCTAACTTTCAGACAAAGCAAACCTCAACATCATGTAGCAAACCACATTGCCACACAACTGTATTTTTTTAATATTCGTTTGTTGCACGCAGATCCAAAGCTCAGTTTGCTGCTTGCATTACTGCGCACTGCATTCAGAACACAACTGACTGCTGATAGGCAAATTCAAACACATTTACACTCCCATTTCTTTTACCTAGCTTGTCAACAGAAATGAAATACATTTCCAATTCCACTGTATAAACATTTTATTTAGGAGTATATTGAGATCTAGCAGGATTTGAGAAGAAACCCCAGTTCTGTTACATAATGCACTGAAAATTCTTTGCAAGAACTTAAGAAGAGTGTTAAAAAAAGATATGGCATTGTGTCTATTTCAAGAAATACTGAAATTACTGAATTATTTTGCTTTGGTTTTGAAGGACTGATAAAACATTTATACTGTAAGCACTTTTGGCAATAGGTCATTCAAAACAGTTCCTTTTCAGGATTTCTCGTATCTTCCATAGAGAATATCTTCCTCTGAAGTACATCAAGAAGCCAGAAATAAAAATCCATTTCTTCAAGTCATCAATAAAATTCCTGCACATTCTCAGTCTCTTTCAAATGTGGAACACCAGTGCTCTAGCCTACCTTCACAGTGGTGACATTTCCTTAAGAAAATGGTAGGAGCAGGACAGAAAAACACCATGAATCACAGATCAGACCATTGGTAGAAACTACTGTTTTCTCCCTTCATGCTTCTGATTTGTACCATAGAATCATAGAATAGTTTGGGTTGGGAGGCACCTTAAAGATCATCCAGTTCGAAGCCCCCTGCCATGGGCAGGGACACCTCCCATCAGACCAGGTTGCCCAAGGCCCCATCCAGTCTGGCCTTGAACACCTCCAGGGATGGGGCATCCACAGCTTCCCTGGGCAACCTGTGCCAGTGCCTCACCACTCTCATGGTGAAGAAATTCTTCCTCATGTTCAGTCTAAATCTGCCCCACTCCAGTTTATACCCACTGCCCCTAGTCCTATCACTACCTAGCACTAAGGCTAGGACTATCTAAGATTACTTATTTCTGTCACTAAAGAAGATACTATCATTCTACTTTCTTTCTTTGCTTTTATCCCTTCTGATCTCTGGACTAAATCGAATCTGTTGTGTATTGCTAGGTACAGGGTGGCACAGAAAACAGAAGGGAGAGTTCGATTAGAAATCGAGGCTTCTAGAGTTTGCAGGATTTGTAGATCTACCATGAGGCACTGCACTATGCAATATCAAACATAAATGCATCATCATATATGCCATTAAAGAAATCACCACTCCAAATCCTGATTCATGCTCTGCAGCATGCACCTCCTGTTTTTCTGTATGATACAGAGGTAATGTGATTGGCTAATATTAAATATTTGATTTGCACATAAAAGCCTGACAAATATTTTATAATTCGTAATGGACATCTTTGTAAAATCTAGAGGAAGGTAACTTAATTGCCGGATGCACACAGCTGAGTCATTCCTTTATCTCTCTGTCCAGATGCAGTCACAACGGAAAATACAATTGTTCTTATCAGGTTACGTTCCTGCAAGTTTCCTCTGAAGCTAAGAGAAGTATTTTCTTGCACATAAGATCTGTTGATAGAGCACCCTCTTGCATTAGGAATACAGCATTACAGGATGTTAATGAGTGGAAAACAGCAGAATATTTGTTCTCCTTTGAATTCTAATTTTGAATTATCGTACATCCCTTTACTCCACCTACTAGAAAGCAGTGAAGAAAAGTATTTTAGCAGAAAGTACAATGTCTTAAGGAACGGCAGGAAGGGGAAAGAATGTATGGGCAAAAAGTGAATGGCTAAAGTCTTCCAGGGGTTTCTGTGCAGTGATTTAGTGGAATAGTTGCATCTTGAATCATAGCTCCAACTCAGCCAGGCCACAATGCTGTGATATGTTTCAGAACATATCACAAAAGAGCTTCCATATTAGCTATCAAAATAGATGTGCCTACTTCACATGACTGTAAATGCAAAAGCTTTGTAATTTCAATTGACAGTTCACACTTAAATTATTTAAGAACTTTTTCTTTTTACCCAGTTTCCAGATTCTTGCTGTCCTTCCTTTAAAAAGATAAATCACACCAATTCAGATTCATACATCCAGGATGTGTAGTAATATGCTTCCCCAAAGTTTTACAATGCTCCATTAAGTGTTTCTTTGTTTCCTTGATGAAGTTCTTTCCTTCTCTTTCAGTAATTCATAACTAAGTATTTCTTCCACAACAGCAAACTCCCTCCTCCAAAACCATACTGGTCAACTCAGTACGAACTTTTCTTCAGCCTAGAGTGCAACACATTGCTTCTTAAGCAATCTTCTTTTCATATCCTTGCTGCTGTTCTGGGAACAGGAGGTTGCTGAGCAAGGATATGCTTTGTTGAACATTTCCCAAGGGACTTTACGGGGCTTCATGCAATGTCCAGGCAACCAGTAGGCACAGGTAAGCCCAGACTTTTTATTTTGGGTTGGCATTTTTTTTGTTTTGTCTTATTTAAATAAGAGAGGAACAGTTCAAACCAAAGGTGGAGCTTAGGGGAAAGAAATATTTTCTCTAAAAACTTAGATTCATCATCATCATAACTGAGAATAACTATTTTTAAATCTAAAGGAAGACTAAATTAATAAATTCTAAAAAAAACTCCAAAAAATTTATCTTTTTATCTGTTTTCCAGTTGGAAATGCATCAAATTTGAGAAGATTAATCTTCACTGACAGTTTCCCATTCACAAGAGTCACCTCTTCCTTTTTCAACATTTTCTTCACATTGCTTCCAGTTTCTGCCACTTCCTGATGCATGTGCTCACTACTGTCCTCTTAGGTCTAACTTGTATGCTTGTTAACAGAGTGCTGCCAGCCACAATCCTTGAAAAGAAAACCTTATTTAGCTGGATGACTGACAGCTGTTTTGAGAGTCTATTCAGACTCTTCTGACCTGTGTCTCCTGCTAGGACTGGACTATCCACTGCAGTAGAAAGAAAGATAAACATAATTTTCATTAGCGGACCACATTCCAAACACGGCAGCAAAGCAGCAAAGAGTATGATCTTAAAAAGGACCAAACACAAGGCCAACAGTAGTGGAAAAAAATGCAGAAGTTGTTTTGATGGCATGTACAGTCAATAGGCATTCTCCAGTTCTCCAACACTGGGAACCACTGCAACAGGGTTAGACCAGGAGATAAAAACCAATTTAAATAGAAGCAAAGTAAAAGGGGAAAAATTGAACTATCATAATGCGGTCCTGTGACTATGCTGTGCATCTCTGCCTCTGGTTCCACTTTAGTAAGCAGATGCCTTGATTCAGCAAAAGATTTCAAGATCTTCAATGCAAAATTACTTAATACATAAATGTTTCCTGGGTATTGATTCAATCGTACAGTGAAAATGGGATATGAAAGGCCTTGTTGTTGGATCAATATCTAGGAAGTACAGATATTCAACAGCTCAGTGTCAAGCCTTATTAATGCTTAGAAAATTCAGTCCCACACTTAGCAATTTTGTGGAATTTTAATGTAGGAAAATAGTACTGTTTATTTGTCAAAGTTTGCAAAAAAATAAACTGCATTCACTTTAAGTTTTCCTTACAAGTGAAGCAACAAAGACAATTACAATTTATATAATTTTTTAAAAACAAATGAGAAAGAGATCAGCATTAAGTTAATTTTAATTTTGAGGTTTGCAAGTACTTGGCAATAAAGTTTGATTTTCTTCCTATATTTTTTCTTTTACAGCAATGATAAATAAAGCTTTTTCATACAGTATAGTAGACTTGTCCTTCACAACATGTCCACTTTCCAATTCACAGAAAAGTGGTTCTCATATTCAGCAGTGCATAACTAAGCAAAACTTAACTGAAGTCCATTCGGCACATTCAGTTCACAAAGCACAGTGACATAAATGATTAACTTCCACAGACATAGAGAATGCTGTAAGCTGTTCTGAAGTAAAAGACCTTTAATGCACTGAAGTCGTGACCATGACTTCAGCTGTGTAAAAACCCTTTGCTTCTGTAAAACGAAGATGGATATCTCATACTTTCCCAAGACATTTCTTAATGAAATATCCCACTAACTTCTGCGGTCTCTGCTGATACTCCACCAGCACATCGTGTGAGCTACTAATCTGATCTCCTTCAAGCCGATTCAGGAGAGTGACACACACAACGGCAGCTAGAAATTAGGACAGCGTTAGTTAGGAATGACATTCCGGCACTTACAGTTCAAAAGCATAAACATTGAACCAACAGCTAGAAGATTAAAAACACGAAAGAAAACAAACCCCCAAAAATGGCAAACAGTACTCTAAGCTGCTGAAGGACTAGAATGCTGTGGATGATATAAGAAAAATTACAGTTCAAGACAACTGGTTACTCCGTTAATAAAGCAATTGCAGATACTTATTGTTATAACATGATTCTTACATTTTTCTGGATAGGAACTGTATATTTCACAAGTAACCAAGACTTGACTGGAATTGATCAGAGATACTGTTCTAGCAGACATACTTACAGCCCTCTATCTACATAATCCCCAACTCAAATCCCTGAGCCATTGATACCATCCCTTAGGAACCAGCAGATGAGCCACTTCAACATTCATCAATAGGGAGCACAGCAAATACATGAGGATTTCATGGATCAGCTCAGAAATATCTGCTGCCTTTTGACAATCAGAGCCTCAAATCCCCCAGATCCCTCCTTTCACTCAAGCTGAGCTCTAGTATGACTTCTGTGTATCTGGGATTTCTGCTGGTGACAATTTACAGAGCACAAGTAGTAATACACTTTACAGACCTACAAGGTAGAGATCAGCCTCCCTCATGGCTAAGTGATAGCATGGGTTGTGTTTTTAATCACTTCCAAGTCAGTAAGAACTGAGGATGGTGTTTAGAACTGTTGGCCCTTTTGCTTATTTTAATTCATTTTGTCTGCCTTGAGTTTAAGGAAGTTTGAGAAACCTCAGTGTTCTAAATTGGCAAATTCATTGCCAAAGGAAGTGAAAGACTACAGTTGAAAAGGTCAGTGGAATGGCACTGAATTACAGTATTTTCAATGGCTTTTTTTTTTTTAATCTTTACTGAAAATTAGCTTGCGTAAAAAAACCTAGAAACATTTAAAACATTTTATATTTAGGTATGGTTTCTTCATGATGCTATTAACAATCTTTAAGAAATAAAGCTATGAACCTACACAAAATACATCTATTTTAAATCTGATATGAAAGCATAAGAACTGATTATATTTTTGTGCATACAAGAATCACCTGATTGATTAAATTAACCCGTTGCTTTCTGCAAACTTCAAAAACTAACTGAAGAAAACAAATTAATGCAATAATAAGGTAATTAGGTACTACGATGATCTATGTGCTTGCCGCAGGCTGGGATAGCAAATGAAAGTGCTAAACCATCCAAGAACTATGTGAGGACTTTTGCATAAATTTCAATACATATGATACAAATCAAGCAATTATAGCAACAGAACTATAACCGCAACTAATTTGTCTATACGGAGAAGGTACATTAGCACCACATTGGCCACTTTTACCACAAACCCCCTGCAACACAGAAAACTTCCTATAGCTTGAATAAAGTGACCTTAAGTTTACCTTTGACACCACTGAGATTACACATTGCAGCAAATACAGAAGACTCCATCTCTATATTTCTGACGCCAGAATCATAAGCTTCCTTCAAATATCGTAGTTTCTCTTCTTCATTATATAGGCAGATTGCACCATCCAACCTGCCCTGTCCTATAAAGTAATTTTATAAAACTTTTCAGTGTGATGAAGTCACATAAAAATTTTAGTTTCTAGAACACCCAATTATTGTAGTTTCTCCTATACGTTGTCCAGCTCTTACTACTATTCTTTAATGCACAAAACAAATAAGACAAAGTGATTCTTAAGCTACTGCTAATGCTTCTTAAGCTACTGCTAATGCTTCTTATATTTTTTCATAATGTCAATCATAGTCATTTAATTAGCCTTCTCCAGCTTAAATTCGCAAATTGATAAATGGGAAAATATATGTAGAGTTTCCTGTATGTGGGACATGCATTAAATTTCAGCAGCAAACATGCATGTCCCACATACAGGAAACTCTACATATATTTTCCCATTTATCAATTGCGAACTTTAGCTGGAGAAGGCCACTTAAATGCCTCTTGATCTGACCTTATGAAAAAATTTAAGAAGCATTTCCAAGCTAAGAGATGAAGAGCCTCTTAAGCTAACTAGCTATTAGTATTAACATTTTTTGAGAAAATTATAGTTTATTCAATTTGTCCAAGACTAACGCTTTCAGATAAAACAACAACAGGTTATGTACAAGTTAAATTACATGGTGGTTTACTCAGTATTTTTTTTTATTTTCAGGAGATGTATTTCTAAGTTAATGCCCTTGAGCCTGTTCTAGTTTTTTGCTGTTGAAAATACTCCTGACAGGTTTTTTTTTTAATGTAGCTTGCACCTATGATTGGTGTCTGAGGAGATACAGAAATTGACAGTGTCTCTTCTGGACCAACCTTGAGCACTATTAGGAAGACCATGTGTTCTCCTTAGCACTGCACCCTTTGTACCCCATCCAGCAGGAGCTAGAGGAAGTAGTACCAGGTGTTCCCACAAGAACTGAAAGATGTTTGTGAACAGACTTGGGAGATCCAAAATGCATCTGCATGTCTATCCAAAGGAAGCCTCAAAAGTTTGGTCTGCACTGGCGTAACTCAACAAAATATTTTCTTCAGTTGGCTGGTCACTGCTTTGCTCAAAAGGTGCAAGGGAAACAAGTTCCAATGCTTCTTTTAGAAAATGTATACTTTAGATACTTAACCAGTTCAAAAAAACCCAAACCAAAACAACCCCAAAACATCCACAAATAATTCTCACTCCTCTAACTCTCTAGGATGCCTCAGTACCTCACAGAAATTGTGATAAACATACACAACTGACAAGTATATGATAAGTGTATTGTAGACTATACATAGTCCAAAAGATCTTTTAGAGCTTGTGGGGAGAAACCTCCACAAAATTAGAAGTTCTGTAGAGTAAACTGCTCAGCAAAATGCTTGACTTCAT
The DNA here is from genome assembly GCF_032191515.1 of Phaenicophaeus curvirostris. Taxonomy (NCBI): domain Eukaryota; kingdom Metazoa; phylum Chordata; class Aves; order Cuculiformes; family Cuculidae; genus Phaenicophaeus; species Phaenicophaeus curvirostris. Next base: position 16,786,976 of record NC_091394.1, read on the forward strand.
GTATATGAAAAATAGGCTCATTATGGTTGACAAGACAACTCAAAGTAGGGCACGTATTCTGTCCAGTGAACTGGAACTTTAATATTAAAATATTATTCAATATTTACCTATTGCTGCTTACCGATATACTTCTGTTAACCTGTTGCTGGCCTTACCTTCATAGAAATCCAAAGTGCACATCGTGTTTCCAATTACTGTATTGAATTGACCAATTTCTTTACTGCACTGCATCAGTTCCTTAGCTAGCTGTTCATCTAGGTTTGTACTGCGAATTATGGTCTTTCCCAGAACAACCTGTTCAAATTGAGGTTTGAAGGTGGCATCTACAGACTGCCTAGTTATAACCACTGAGCCTGGCTCCAGACCTGCAGGAAAAAGAAACAGATGTGGCTTTACAACGCAGTTAATCCTTTGTTTCCACAGACAAAGCATACATCTTGACCCAATCCTGCTTCTTTTAAAGGTGGCAATTTTGCCTCTGAATTCACCAAGAGATTGTTTTTGCATGCCTAGCTGCTTCAGTTTATTATTACAAATAAATTCTGAAAAGACAAAGTTTTTCCTTTTTGACCGTATATTTTTTTCTTATCTCATACTTCTCATAGAGGACAGAAATGTCCTTCTCATGTTATCAGATCTCTAGCTGCATTTTGTCTATTCAGAGGCAGATATTGCCTATTTTTTCAAAGTTATGGAAGCAAAATGATCCTGCAGGAAACTGCAGGAAACTGTTTTGACCATCAGTCACTTACTTGCAGAGAGATGCTTTACTCTCCTACAAAGGTGCTTTGGTTTGAAGAAAAGAAAGAAATCAAAAGGGAAAATACCTATTCCACCAGAGGTGCCAATGCGAATAATGGTTATGTTGGAACACTTGGCATGATACAACAGTTTGATCAGCTCGTGCAACATGATTGAAATAGAAGGAATGCCCATACCATGCTGAAATGAAAGCAGAAATTCATATTCGACATTCACATAGACAATGCAAAAAGGAGCCAGGCAATATCTCCTTCCTGATTTTTTTTTCCCCCAAATGTCTCTTAACTCACTCCCACAAAAACCCTAACCTCTAGGCCTACTGAGAGGCAGGTAAACAGGTAAACAAAGACTCGCTGGCTTTAGTAGGCTATGGATAAAGTACAGTATTTCTAAAAATCTTTAATTATAAAATATTTACATTCTAAAAGCATAAGTAGTGTCCTTTCGTAATAGTCGATGAACCCACTTCATCACAGAAATTTCCTTTAACACAAGAAAGCCTTCACTACGACTTTTTTACCAAACTGAACTGCTAGTGAATAAACTCTTTCAAAACACAGATACTGTGGTTTAGTTACAAAGCTCAGCAAATGTAAGTCCACCTTAACATTCGTGGTAATGCAATAATTACAACTCAAAAGAAAAGATGCAGAATGATACTACAGCTATGCAATCACAACTGAAGTATGTAATCACACCTACAAATTAAAGGTATGAAGTTTTAGAATGCATACATGGGAGCACAAGTCCCATGGAATGCTACTCTTAGGCTATGTTAGCACATTTGACAATGCTACTGCAGATACTGAGGTCTGTATGCGACACAGCCCTTTTTTTTCCAGCACCCCACATGCATCAGTGACCTTTTTCCCCATTATTCAGGATACAGAACAGAGACAAGGCAACAGTAAGCCTGGTCAAAAAATATATAAGGACATTCCTGCAAGACCTCAGTGGTACACTGATGAAAAAGGAGACAAGAAAAGGAATGAAGGTCTCAGAGATTTGCCCTATTATAATAAAGCACTAAGAAGGCATCCTTAATTACCTGACTGCACTATTTTGAGCATGCTGATACAAACTTAAAAACCTGACTCTGTCTATTCAGTGCTTAAGAGAAATGCACATTCACATTTTCTGCTTTCAACAGAATAACTGAAATGTGTTGCATATCTGTTTAAGTGAGGTACTTACACTGACTGACAAAACAGGTCCCACTTTGTACATTGCGTAACGGTCGGTTCCCGCACAGATGTTAGGATAGTCACCACCAGGGCTCGCAAGCCCCAGTTCTTCAGCTACATAGGCAATAAAAGCTTTCATCCGTGAAGGACTTCCTCCAACACATACAAACTGAGGTGGACAGTATTCAACAAAACAAATATCAATTGCATGATTCAGTATATGAAAGAACATGTAAAGATCAACATGAGCAAGGAAACACCTTCAGTCAACACAAAGCTATTCCCAGGTGTGGTTCTTCCCACGATCATTCTAAAAAGGCCATGAGGAAAAATTATGGATAATAATATCCTTCTATAAAGCACTCAAAAGCCTTCACCCCATCTAAACTAGTAAAAGACAAATATTGGCTTGAAGGCCCTCAAAAGGGGAGCTCTACCTGAATAGAGACTGCAGCATTTGCATTTTCACTGGATAAAACCAGACAATCAGAAACAACTATCTTCAATTTTGCTTGATATTTACAGCAACAAGAACACAAATTCTTATCCCTTTTCCCTTCATTCCTCAGTTGGTGGTATCCTTACACATTTAGTCTTGTTTTGAAGACACATACACTTCCACCTTCTGCAGAAAAACTTAAGCTTGTTGAATGAAATGAAGCATCTTACCTTTACATCTCCAAACAATGCTGGAAAATCATGGGTACCAGTCCCAAGAGCAAAATGGTACAGGATGTCTTCTTTCATTTTCTCCAGGTGAGGGTTGCACAGATGGATAAAATTCTCTCTGCCAGGACAGCAGCATTAAGAAATACTCATCTACTGAACAGATGCTAATTTTGCAAACTTAAGCAGTAGAAGATGGGAAATGCAAAAGCCAAGTATACCTGCACTACCTTATTTTGACTCCCCATGCATTACATGAAAGACATCCTAAATATCTTTATCACCTTATGTCTCATAATAAATCATATATATATAAAATATATATATATGATATTTAACATTCTGTTCATTACACAGGGTGAAATTGCTGAAGAAAAGCCCAGATGGTAGAGCACATTTGCAACAGTGCAACCTTTACCTTAAACAAGATTAAATCTGTGAAGCAGGGTGGGTCTTTATGGTGAGAAGAACAATGGCAGCAAGACCAGGGACTATTCAACAGACCACCTTACTATACAGACAAGCTATATCAAAGCTGAAAGGTAAACTTGAACTCTGTGTTTTGACTGACCCCCCCTAGGAACCTGAGAGGCATGGAAAGATTTGGGCTTTATATATAAACAGGCAAAAAGGGGATTTCTTGCAACATGGTTTCCTGTGACTCTGTGTCATCCAGCCAGGAGGGAAAACCTCTACAGCATGAGACTGGTAACAATACTACAGAGGATCTGAAACAGGAGAGGAAAATAGAAATGGAAATCTGAACCATAGAGAAAACCATGGAAAAGGAAAACAAAAGCAAGAAAAAGTGAAAGCGAGGAAGAGGTAAAAAGAGTTCACTTCCTCTTAAGTTGCTTCCTGTAAGGAAGTTTTATATATATATTTTTTATATATATATTTATCTTCCTGAAGAATCAAGAAACAAGGCAAGAAAGGAAAACTTAACTACTTGGCATGTGGGATCACATTCATGGAAAATCTGGCATAGGACTAACCAAGCAAGCTGAATGATTCATAGAACGTCTGCCTTCTGTGCTTGATGTTTTAGGTTCAATTGAAACAGGTAGGGAAGACTAGTCAATAATCACAAGCTTAAGCAAAATACTGGCCAATACTTCAAAGTACTGAAATCAAGCAATAAATATCTTCCAGACACAAGAAGATGACTTAATAGCTTAATGAAGTCTCAGTGCAACCACAGCATGGCTCAGCAAATGCAAACTGCTTTGTCAGAGGAGGGAAACAAAAGAGTTTGCCTGGAGTTTATGCAAAAAAATTTTCCGGGAACAACTCTGAAGCCTAAACATAGGCACTCAGTGCTATTTTAGACATTTCAGGTTATCTTGTCTGCCTCTCCAGAAAGGCAGTACTTTTCTGTAGGTCCTGCATCTTATGTTTCAATCCTATGCAGGATGTATTGGTTACCTTAAGAAGCTTAAAGTGGCCTATATGCCCATCCTGAGCCCACTGAACTGTTCCTCAGAAAGCAGAGAAAATATTTACAACCTCAATATTCTGAATATATCAATTGTTTCTGTTCTTGAAATTCTCTCTGTTCTCTCTCACTAACTATCCAGCAGCAGCTGCAAGGCCAAAGTAAGAGCTATCATCCCAATCCACCCCATTTGTCCCTGACCAGGACAGACTACCATCTGCAGCAACTGAAAAAGCAGCCCAACAAAGTGGGTGGTTCATTCCCACCTTCAGTGGGAAAATTCCTTTCCATCTCCCATGTGTCCCATTTGCCTCTCTTCATACAAACCCCACCCGAGGTGGAACCCAAAGGCTTTGGCTGCATTTCTTCTTCCCTCCAAGAGGCCTGTTTGACCCCAGGAGAAATAATGAGCAGGTTTATGGCTCTTCAGAAACGTACACACAGCCCAGGAGTTTGCCAGCTCATGTGAGCAGAACTGTCTCCTCTGAATTTTTCCTGTTTGGGTTTGTGGGACGCTACCCATAATCAATGGGGCACTCACTAATGCACATTAAATAGCTGTCTGTGATGATGTTTATTGGAATAGCTTTTGCATACAAATAGGGTATGATTTGAAATCACTTTACAATTTGTTCTCAGATAAGCAAAAGAATATTTCCTACTTTATAAGAATACCAGCAATAAAGGCTCCTCTCCAGGAAACAAACTGGGAAAAGGCGAGGCCTCTATTAAACAGGGAAATTCATGTGGCATGTGCCAACCACCACTGTCCTCACACCTCGCAGCTGCCTTCCTCGGCATTGTCTATATTTCACTGTTTTTCATCTTACAGCTTTACCAGCAACACTCCTCAATCCACCACCTCACTGCAGCTAGGGACTGTTACTAACTTTTACTGGTTATCTGCCCATCCAGATCTAATTGCAGACTTAGACCCTGGGGTTAAATGGGCAATAAAAGTAAGCATATTATTATGTGTACACAGGACCAATGCCATGGATTTACGGTAGAGGCAAAGTTTGCCTGCAAAAATCTTTGGCCTCTAACTCTGAGAAGCATACAATTTATTCCTCCGAATAAACTGTGCTTACTCACACTGTTGTAAAGCACTTACAGTTTCTGGGGGTTTCAACAAAACATGAATATCTGAAAACTAAACATGCACGTATAGTTTTACTACAATAAGCTTAAAGTAAGTATCAGAGAAACAGATTGAAATATTTGTTCAAACTCTTGAAGCAGTATGTCTGGCCATATGCAGAAACCAAAGTCAACATTTCAACGGTTCTCTAGATTAAAAAAATAAATAAATAAAAATATCGCCTATGCTTGAAAAAAATCACTGATGTGATAAATGAAAATGGCTAGCCATCAATGTCCTCTGTGTACATCTCGTCAAAGAAGATAAAGACTCCATTTGTCAGAACAGTTTGTACTAAATACTTGATGTTATAATCAATATTTGCACCATAATCTTTATCTTAAACTAAATGAGTGCATAATGAGTTTGGGGCGGAAGGTAAGCATAAACTTCAACAAAATAATTCATTTCTGAATCTTACTTTGAAGACTGCTCATCATCAGTTTTCTTCTCATTTGATTCACCAGGAGCCATGTCTGCTTATACCTAGAATTATATTAAAAGAATTAGATATGAGTACATCAGAACAGTCCCATCTGTAAAATTATCACCATTAACAGTGATAGAAACTTTCTCTATAGATGATACTGTCCTGAACCCCCAAAATAATCCAGCCACACTACAGCTTTTATAACTGTAGCAAAATGAGCATATCTAATATTATAGAGCCGAGCATCACCACTTTCAAACCACTGAAGCCCAAACTAATCCCTTGCAAACATAAGCCCCATCTCACCATTACTTCTGTTCTTTGGTATACTAAACACCCGGCTCATAGGCCAGGCACAGGTATGGCTCATAGCTAAATAACTAATCCTCTTTTCTCTGGACCTCCCACAGCGACAGTGACTGCTGAACAAGCTTTAGCACCCTTTCACCACTGGTTCCAGAAGGTCTCCAAAGTTCATTTCTAACTGTCAAATGCCTGAAACCTGTTTCCAGGAAGCATCTTGCTCATAATATCCTCTTCATTAAACTCCTCCTACTGACCCTAAAACCACTTCTATCTGTCCCAGTCTGAGGGTGAGGAAGACTAAACCAAATATGACTCTGAAAAGTCACAGCTCTCTAATTTTTCATCCACCTTGATCCACTTTTGATCCACTTTTCTTTTTTTTTCCTAGTATATTACTCTAACCTTTACCAGAAGTAAAAAAAATCTGCCTTCTGAATTCTCCTTTACAATTAAATAGGCAAGCGTGTTACTGAGGCTTGGTCCTGATACTATGACAGAATTATAATTATAGACTGATTCATTTGTCATTATTTTCAGAAGTGACTAAATCTACGTGCCAAAGTTGGTACCTTCTGGGAATACCCTTACAGGAAGCACTGAATCACAAAGTTTTGCTCCACCCTCCTTTGCAAATAGCCTGACAGCACATAGGAGTATAGCAGAGACAGAATCGTAATCCTTCAAAACTCCAGGATTACAATACAAGGAAACAGAAAGAAATCAGTCTTGCGAGAGAATTACATAACACATGAATTTTGAAAGAACTGAAGGACCAAATGAAATAAACTCAAACTCTTCCTGTTAAAAGCCACTGAATAATGAAAATGTGTTTAAAATCATAAGGACTACTAATTTTTCTTTTTCATTTAAAATGTCAGCCCTTATAAATAAACCTCACATGTACTAGATGCACTAAATGTGTACTAGAATCTATTCTTAAGGAGATAAAGTATAAAAGTTGATTTAGAATTGATTACCTATCTTTATAATCACACAATTAGAGTCAGTTACTGCAGGGTATTGCTTTCATATCATGTTCATTACGGCAAAAATGCTTATTTGTTTTCCCATTAAAACTGCAGTGCTATCAGTCTGAATAAAAAGGAGTTAGAAGGTAAGAATAAGAAATAGCAAAGTGATTTTTACGTACCTAGACGATAAATGGCTGCAAATAAACCAAGCACATTAATTCAGTTGCTGTTCACAGTATTAAGTAACCACGTTGCTTTTAACAGTGTTCTTGGTTCTGTGATCCCCTAAGTAATGATGCACTTCAAAAAACCGAGAACAAAGTTCTGACAGTCCAAAGGTCCAGAATACCCTCTCTGACAATGCCCAGCAGTTGGCAAGAACAGAAGAAAGGCAGAAGCATAAAGCAGTTTTCCCATGGCAGACCCTTCTGACAATCAGGCAGGAGCTGACAGGCAGCCAACTAATAGAAAGCCACAAAATTCTCACACTGTGTAAACAAAAGGAAATTTTTATAGCCATGACAAAAGCTTCAGCCGCTTTCCTCATCCAAAGTTAAAACTGATGTGCATGAATAACACGCAAACAGCTCAAGGAAGGGCACGGCCCTCTAAATGTGCATGCAAACCCTCTGATCAATGTTTTAAAAACATGCAGAACCCATAATCGTTATTCTCTCTCCATTATTTTTTTTTCCTTAATCCCCCACCCCCTTTTTTGAAGGAAAACCTCGGTTAAGAGTGCCTTTGAGGGAAAGCTCTATCTTGGCGCTAATCCATCATTAGAAAAAACAACTGAAGTCATGGCAAAACTGATTTTTGTGCTGCAGGTGCCCCCTTGACGCCGCACAGACCCCCCGGCTCGGTCCCGGTGCGCAGCCCTTCCCGACCATCCTCCCGGATCCCCGGACCCCTCCCGTCCATCCAAGCCGGGAGGCTCGGGCACCACCCGCCCTCCAGACGAGACCTGGGTGTCCGCGGCCCCTCCCGAGCATCCCTCCCCCATCCCGTGATACCCACGCTCCTGCCGGTACCCCCATCCTCCCGACCCCCCATCCCGTGGTACCCAGATTCCTGCCGGTACCCTCCATCCTCCTCCCGCCCCCCGCCCCGTTCCCGCCGCCCCCGCTCCCGGTGCGGGATGCGGGGGTTCCCGCACCTCCCGGTCGGGTCCCGGCTCTCAGCGGGCGCCGGGAGCCGCCGGGCCGCCTCCCGGCAGCGGCGGGCGGACCCCGCTCCGCCCCGGAAAGGGTTAACCCGTGACAGCCCGGAGCGCGGAGACCGGCGGGTGCGCGGGGGGAGGGAGGGGAGCGGGCGCCGGGGATGGGGAGTCAGGGAGGGAGGGACAGAGAGGGGGGAGCGGGGGAGACGGAGAGAGGGAGGGATGCGGGAGATGGGGGGAATGTGAGAAGGGGGGGATGCGGGAGAGAGGGGGGGATGCGAGAAGGGGGGTGCGAGACAGGGAGAGGTATGCGAGGGGGGGATGCAGGGGAGGGAGAGATGTGAGAAAGGGGGAGAGGGATGCGAAAGAGAGAGAGAGGGAGAGGGATGCGAGAGAGAGAGGGGGGAGGATAGGTGAGAGCGAGAGAGAAGGATGGGGGGAGGATACGAGAGAGGGGAGAGGGATGCGGGGGGGGGATGTGAGAGAGGGGGGGATGCGGTAGAGAGGGGGGATGTGGGAGAGGGGGGGATGCGGGAGAGAGGGGGATGCGTGGGGGGATGCAGGAGAGAGGGAGGGATGCAACAAAGGGGAGGGCGAGAGGGGTGTTGGGGGGGGATGAGAGGGGGGATGAGAGAGCTGGGGATGGGAGACAGGGAGAGGGGGATGTGAGACATAAAGAGACGGGGATATGAGACATAAAGAGAGGGGGATGTGACACAGAGAGAGAGGGAGATACGGGACAGAGAGAGAGAGGGAGGTGAGGTGGGGAGGGGATGGGGAGAAAGAAGAGATCAGCACTTTCCTCTCCAACTTTCCCCCGCTCAGGAAGCTGTAGAGAGCAGTGGGGTTGCCCCTCAGCCTCCTTTTCTTCCAACTAGACAAACCCAAAGATCTTAGCTGTTCCTCATAGGACATTCCTTCCAGGCCTTTCACTAGACTTGTTGTCCACCTCTGGATGTATTCTAGGGCCTTCACATCCTTCTTAAACAGTGGAACCCAGACCTGCACACAGAACCCGCAGTGAGTCTACACCAACACTGCATACAGCGGGATAATTGCCTCTTTTGACCTGCTGTCAAAATGCCAGGTCAACCCTTGGCCTATCTTCAGCAATCCTGTTCATACCCCCTTCCCCCATGGATTCTGGTTTAAAAAACTCTCCATCAGTCCCACAGGCTTACATCCAAAGATGCATTTTCCCTACCAAGATTGGTGGATCCAATCCGGCCCCTGCACCACAACATATTCCTCGACTTTACTTGAGAAGTACTAACTCAGCTGTACCTAGCTCAGCAAAGCAAGCACTAGAGTTTATCATCACTGGTACCAAATTCAGTGTATGAACCAACTAACAGCTACAAAGCATGTAAAATGCAGGCCTGCAATTTGGATGGAAAACCAAGTGTTAATACACCTCTTGAGTCTGAAAAATTTCCTACAAAGCCACACCTAAGTCATCTGACCAGTAGTTTACAAGGTTGTTGAACCAGCCAGTATTGATGATGTAATATTTAAAATAAAAGATTTACTTAATATCAATGAAACCAACACAACTGTGGGATAATCTCCATTATAACAAAAGCCCGATTTACGTCTGGCATCCTAAACATACAAAAAACTAGACATGCTAGCATCTTAAGACAGACCTTTTAGGGTTAAAAGCTTGAGTACTAATCAAAAGGTTTTACATGCTATATCATGAAAGCAGCTAGCTTGCAACAGTTGATTCACAAAGTTCTCACAAGCCTCCTCTACCTAAATAAAAAGAACAGATTCTCCACAGCTTGCTACGAAATAGCTCCTAGCTAACCTCAGTTTTGCAAAGCAAGGAAATAAAATATACCCTCATCTAAAGCCAGATAGGTGAGTGCAGCCCAGCTGTAGATGTGGCATATCCAGTGTTAATTTGGATGCAGCTGACCATACCAGAGTTATGCCAATTAGCCTGAGAAAAATAAGTGAAACCAAGCTGTGAATTAATCTCATGCCCTTTTTAGTTCTGGAAGAGTGGTACCTGTTCCTTTTAAAGCACCAATTTGATCCTAGGCAAGGGACAAAAATATCTTAAAAGAGGGATCCAGCACATTTAGCTACAGAAGTAACGCTGCAATACAGTTATGGTATAGTTTGAAATTATAAGTAACCTAGAAAGAGAGAATGCAAAATATCCTCAGCTTGACATATACATTCTTAAGTCCCTAGTTTTCATGTGAGATTAGGCCAAACACTGGTTCATGTGAGATAAGACACACTTAGTCTGGCAGAATTTGTTCAAACTGGAAACAGAAATTTAAAATTATTGCAGGATTATCCTTTTCCATCAATTAGCAAGAAATCTAAAGCAAAAACAAAGCAAACAAAAAACAACTTAAAGCACTACATAAGCATCAATTTAACTTTGCTCGTACAGTAAATGAAGACATTAAGCCTAGAATCCTGCAACACAATTTAAAAAATAATTTTTCTTACCAGAGCCACACTGTTGTTTGCCACAGAAGGGAATCCTTGGGAGACAGAGCAACTAAAACCTTCTTGGTACAAAACCTGCTGTACATCAGGAGGGTAAACACATTTGGCACAAGACACTGCGAAGATGCATTTATTACAAAATCACGTTGGGCATTTAGAGTAAAATCTCTTCATTTTCTGTCTCGCACCAGAGGACTCTGCGTGGGAATACAGAAGAGAGAAATCCCTTCACGCAGATGCATTTCTAGCCACGAATGGCATGCAAGAGAAATTGCTCAACTAGGTAAGAAAAACATCACCTGTTCAACTTGTTTAAAACCCTCACAGGCAAAATAGAATCACAGCCTCCTAATGCATCGTTTGTTTTTCTGTTCCTTGAGTATTTGTCAACACTTGAAAACTATGGTAGTGGACAATGCAAGTTAAGCACCTTAGGACAGTATTTTAATTTGGTGGAAGAAACTTTTCTTTAAAGAAGAATGTTATCTACACCGTCACCTCAGGGTCCACTGAAAAATCTGCTTTTGCTTTCAGGAGGTTTGTCGTTCCGCTAGGTAGAAAGAGAATAATCAATGCAAATTACTTCTTTTGTAAATAAAGAATAATCAGGTTACTGTAGTTAACTTGTCTTAAATGTTCAATAAATAATGCATCTTGGTAGCAACCTTTGCTTTCAGTCATCTCTAGAAAACCTTTTAAGAATTAAATTGGTTATAAGCTTCCTTTCTTTGCAATCTTTGCATTTTATCCCATTTTGTATTCCAGTGGGAAAGGGACTTCTTAAGTAAAAACACAAAATATATCAATATATGTTATTTTAGAAAGGTGAAAAATACACAACTACATACCAGGGTTATTACAACAATGAATTACCGAACCTGCAACTGGCCTTTTAGATTTTTATACTGCATGGATGAAGAATTGCCATCTATGAAAAGTAAGGCTGTCTGTCCTTTTCTAATCAAATGTATACTCCTTTCTGCTCACCATATGCCCTTTTTATAGTCAACTGGTCAAATAATTCAGTGCAGCTGTTCAGACGCTTACCTACTGCATTTTAATTCTCGAGTCATTCTGGACATTTAGTATCATTAAAACCATTAGTAGGAGGACAAAATGTGCTAACACTGAACTTCTATATTTCCATTTCTAGCTGTTGTTCCAGGCTATAGCATAATACATAACTACATTCTGAAAAATAATCTGCAGAGAACTGCAAAAGCAGACTATTAGGTTATTTGTTTACAAAAGAAAAAAAAGGCTTCATCCTACATCTTTTAGAATTAAGTCTGCATATTCAGCACAGATATAAGTATTTAAGAAACAGATAGGCAGAAGTCAATTAAATTTTACATGCTTAAGAAATACATGGGCCAATTCAATTTTTGCTTGCACTGCTACACAAATTAAGTTACTGTATATATACACCCTTGATCTCTGAAAACATCTTTATATTTTAGTCTAGTCTGAAAAAACAGAAATGGTAAGAATGAAGTATTTATTTTGTCACATTATAAGAACAGTCATTTGACTTTGCTACAGTGAAAGAGTTGCATATAAAAGGAAAATTACTCTTCAGTACCTAAAGTGCCAAGTTATTTTAAAATCTGCATCTGGAATTCTATTAAAAATATTCACATATTCAGTATCGTTGTAAGTAATTCATAAAAAGTAACTGCACTTCATTTTTTTTTATCTTTCAGCTTGCAAAGCAATCAGTATTCAAACAAAAAATTATTTCACTCATTACTTAAAGGTATTCATGCCAGAGATAGAGCACAGTACAACTAAATAAATTTTTCAGCATTTAAAACAATACAGCTTGATTTTGTAAGTAGGAACACAGCTTTTGACTGCAATACCACTCTATTTATAAACAACACATATAAAGCCCTTCTAGACCCCAAAGCTTCCACTACTTGTACATGGAACTGCTGATGATTTTGAAAACTGCTAGCTGCATGATTGCAATGACTCATAAGTAAATACACAATATAATTATTGGGGTAAGGTGAACTCAAGCAGCGCATTCCCATCCTTGAATTCATTCATTTTCATTTGTTACAGGTACATTGATTTGATGTCCCTTGGAGAGCTGGTAAGTTACGCTTCTGCTGCAGCTCTCCATTATTCTGAATGCACAAACACTAATGCTGGGCTTCTCCACCTGCTTTTATAAAGGGAAATCTTAGTCAGAAGGAGCATTTCAGCCTGTTAATATTTTAACTCATGGCATTCAAACCGTGATCTATGAAGACTCAGCTGACCAACAGTGCAGATCAAACATCCCTTGGCTTGAAGGAAATCCCAGTACACATTAATGACACATTAGAAAACTTCTAAGAATTTGAGGAATGTCACGTGGAGATTACCTGATCGTTACCAAGGTAAAAAGAGCCAATTTTAACAATAGGACATGGTGTACAGTTTTAAAAGTGTTTGAAAACCAGCACTATAAACACTTCTAAGAACACAACTACAGTAGAGCAAAATAACAGTGCTGAGTGACCAAGTTAAGAACTCAGTCCTCTTTCTGTCAGTTCCTCTAACAACTACCTAAAAACACAACAGTTTTGGACAAGAACTCCCAGTACTGAGCAAAAGGTATTCTAAAGTTAAGAGGATTTAGACATCAAACAAATATACAGCTACTTTAGGAAACTTTGTACAGATCTTAATGGGAAAAGGAGATCACCATAGAAAAAAGAAAGATGAGAATTCTTATTTGCAGTTCAGCAGTATTGCAGCTGCATGGGAATTCTTATTTTATGGGATAGATTTTGAGGGTTTTGGCACACCAAGCACATTCATGTCTGCGTGAATAAGTGATCTCCATATTTGTCAATGCTTTAAAATACCCACACTGGGGTGGCTTAGGTGTTGGGTTTTTTTCTGGTCATTACATAAATGTCCCTGACATTTTCAGCAAATTTGTACTACAAACCTTTGAAAAATATCTTTTCATGGAAAAAGACATTGAAATTGATTCCATATACGCTTATAAGAACAAAACACCTTATTACTCAAGTGATGAGCATTTTAAAAAAGGCTTGGGTGCCTTACCATTAAGAAACTTCATTCGAGAGAGTTTCATCATCACTTCATATTTCCTCTTTCATGTCTTGCCCAATAAAGTATGCAACTTCAAGTAGTATTGGCAAAAGAAGTTTTCCCTATGATAATGGCAGTCAGAAGATCAAAAAGGGACTTAAATGTAGCGATACAATTAAAGCATACTACAAAGGCTGTAAGACACAGAACATATTTCACTGTTGAAGTTTACAATTAGGGGGCACAACAAGCCCAGTCCTCTGCTACATATTTTATAGACATTAAAAATAAAAATTGAAACCTTATCCAAAGACTCTGTCAAATAAAGATACCTGAATTTCTGGAGATGACATATTCGTGTAACTGAAGAATTCTGAAAAATGCATAAAATGGTACTTAGTTTTTGGAGAATATCCTGTAGCTAATAGCAATCTCTGCATTAGGTGTAAATTTTATAGTTGAAATCCTAAGGGTATCAACAATTTGCCTGTTATACATACATAGTTTCTTCACTCAAGCTTTTTCTTTAGTGCTTTTCTATAGTGACAGTTTTTTCCACTGGTCAGGTTTCATATTATGAGCTCTATCTCTGGCATCCCCTGGTACTCTAGCCTAGAAAAGTAGATTTCAACAAAAGCTCTGCTTTCACAGTAAAATTAATGCTTTCAATGTATCTGAACATAATCCACAATACAAATCGCAAGTGAAAACAGATATAAGGTAGTAATTTCCAGCCCCTACCTCCTCCCCCTACCATCAAGTACAGCTAATGTAAGCTGGTTTATACTTGGAAAATTTTGCAGACTAACCTATAGCTGCACATGTAGGTGTCTTCATATGATTTAGCCTTTTATTTTTGTAAATACAACCTAGTTGAATTATTGGTTAGAATGAACAGCAAAGATTGACTCATATGCTGGGTCTAACAACGTCAACAGCAAAACTTCCACAAACTTTCACTAAAAATTCTGAGGGTTCAAATTAGCAGTAGGTTCACCTATTTCCAAACAACTTTCCTATCAAAGTTCTAAAGAAAAACACTGTTAAGCCAAATCCTCTAAATATCCTGTTCAAATAAATATAAATTCAGTAATATGTTTTAAAATCTTCAGCTCTTTGATTCAAAGGTGTACACAGTGCACTCTGAAAAGGTAATGAAAAATTACTCTTCTACTTATTAAAAACTTCACTTTTCATAGAATTTGCAAAAAATACTTATTGAACTTGCATCCTCTTTCTAATGGGCTTTGTAATAAATACTTAATTATTCATAAGATTTCAAGGATATAACCTAATCCAAGCAGATAAAAAAGCAAGTGCTAATGTATCAGTGTACCTAACTCTTTTATAATATTAAAATAATTTATATACATTTCTGTTTCAAAGTACAAACTGTTTTGCTGGTGTGAAAAAACCACAGATCTAGCATACAATGTTTTTGTTGCTGGCAAAACCGGATAAATAAATTTTTATTTAACAGCTGAATGTGCAGACAGCATGCATAGCTCAAGCCCACTCTACTGTTACCCAGTGATTCATTTCTACATGATAAGACTATAAGAGAAAATTACACCAGGTCTTGATCATGTAGTTGGACATCATGACTGATCAACTAGTTTGTGTGCAGCAGGCATAGCAATAAAATTGTCCTGGAAAGCTGACTATCTGGTCTAAACAATGTGCTTTTGGGACTAAGAAGCCATTTTTCCACTGAACGTTTGACATGTTTACTCTAAGTATCTAAACAAGTTAAATTCTTTCTGTTTAAATTTCACGCCATGCAGTTCCCTTTCAGCTTTCTAAATGGCATAGGTCATGAGTACAACTGTAGTTAAATAATGAAACTTGCTGTTTTGGACGCATTGATATCACGCTCATCTCTGCTCAAATCAGCAAAAATATGGTAACCCTATTTGACAGCATCAAAGGCGCACTAGTCTGGTGTAGGAGAGGACTTCAGTTTCACTTTATTTTATATATTATATTAAGAAAAAGTGTAGGAAAATGCACTCACAGCTGTTTGTTCTTTAAAATTTGCTGTAATCAAGCACAAGGAAGTTCATCCAATCAAATTAACTTCCCAATCAGGAATGAGTTCAACTATAAAATGTAGGCTAAAAACCATGGAAATAATGGAAATATAAATACAAATTACTTGGGAGAAGTAAAGCCTTGAGTTACTTATTACATCCCTGAAACAGGTGCTTCAACTCATTGCTTGCAGGTGCTTATTCAGACTGTGATGGCTCTGAATCTGCAATAAAAAGAGATTAAAGTTCTTAGGATTACTTAAATCATGACAATAAAAGGTCAACTAAAATTTGCAGCTTCTCCCTCATGCCAACAAGCATACAAACTCCAGGACTTTTAATTTTTAACCAACAAGATAGATAAGCTACCTATAAAGTCTGCAGTATGATGCGAATCTATAACTCAACACAAATGGGCTATAGGTTTACATATGAAATGGGTTATGTCTCCTGTCTGATGTGTCTTGGACTTATCCTGTACAAGGGATAACAGAGAAAGCTCTATCTCAAAAGGGATCTGCAAGTGCATACCTGAAAGAATGAAAAGGACAAGGTCAAAGCAGAATCAAAGTACATATCAAGATAAAACCATACTGTTAAGGGCATTAAAAAAAAATAAAAATCTCCTTTTACACCAAGATACAGAAACAATTGGAATAGCTAAGACTGACAGAGGAGGGCAAGACAAGCACAGCCCTTCACAGCCCTAACAAGTGTCATGTTATCTAAGAACTTGTGAAAGAAAATTATCTCAAAAAAAAGATGTATCTATATATCAAACTATGCAGCATACTGACTTTTCAGCAGCCTTTATAGTATACCTGTCATTTTGTTCTCTATCCCTAAGTGGTATAAGCAAACCAATATCATGATTACTCTGAAAAATCTTCAACTTCCTATCCCAAATGTCTCATTAGAGGCACACTTCACATTGAAGAAAGCAACTATCACCACTTGAATGAATTTGAGGTTTCAGAAATCCCCAATCCTTTCATTCTACTCACAGTAACGGAAAAGAAAGAAGTCAGTGTACAAAAAAGTTGAATAGAGTCCAAACACAAAAGAAGGATATTCAAGGTTTTCATTCATGCTAAGGAAGTGCACTTTTAGGCTCCATGGCTAAACTGTATAGGTCATTGTGCCTCCCAAGGCAGCATCCTCTGCATGATCAGAGTTTGGATACTCATGTTTACTTGGAAGAGTGGCTTCTCAGGTTATGTACCCTTTCTGGTCTAGACTGAGATCTGGCTTCATCCCTTTTTCTTTTGAACAACACCACACAACTACTAGGTTTCTCTTTGCCCGTTTTCTTCCGATGCTTGCCTGGAGAAAGGGGTTTTGTGTGCATGCGCGCACGCGCGCACACAAACACACACACACACACTCTTCCATTAATACATTAATGGGAGACACAAAGATGAGTTCAGGAAGTGTTGAAGTGTCGCAGAAACTAAATTAACTGGCCCCTAAGACTTCCACACGTTGAAATGTCAAGGGGGTCATGGCAACCCCTCATAATACGCAAGCATTTACTGATAGAATTTAAAAAAAAAACCAGATACCTAGAGCTTTCAATATGTAAAATCAATAGCATTTTAAATGGTTGCTATAGAAAACTGATATATTCACCATGGTTACGAAGCCATTATAAAAAGCCTAAGCAAAAGGCCTTTGACAGAAATCAAGGCAATTTTCCCCCCTTTAACCTTTATATCAAAGTGTTTTCAAGTGTTGCCTTTCATCTCTATTACCATTATGCATGAAAAAGTCAGGTTTGAAATCACAGATAAAAACTGGGTAACACTTTTTCTCTCTAATAGACCTACTGCAACACCACTGTCTTCAATGATGCGCATATATTTTGACAAGTTTTTATGAACAGTGATCTATTTCTTAACCATAAATATCAATGATTTTTTGTCACATAAGTTTAAAAAAAATATTCGGGGACAAAGACTACTCACAACAAACAAGTGACAAATATTTTATGGCCTGCTTAAATTTAGGAAGGGAATAGATTTGTGTCTGTAGCATCTTCCCAAAAAATATCACACGGACCCCCTTGGATCCGAACAGAGCATACCTCTGCAATTACAATGATGAGAACAGTCCATGAAAACTCCTGCCCTCCCTGATTACAAACAGGAGCACTTTCTACTTTAGCTGGTCACGAAGTATTCTAAGCCAACCACGCTAAGTCTCACGATTATCAGAGAGAGCCACGCAAATTATTCAGGCTGCCCTCTGCTGTTACTTTAAGATCCCAACTCGTTTTGCAAGAAGAAGCCTTTGATAATTTTACCTTCGGCCCGCTGTTTTCTGATGTTTCTTGAACCTTTTCTTCCCATTTGGTACACTGCCAAAATCAGTCAATCCCATACCCATTGCTAATTAAATTGCTAAAGCTTAATGCTTCACTTTTTCTCTGAGTAGGTCTGTAAATCCAAATAATTAAGGATAAAAAAGCAGCATAACTAAACAAAAATGGAGATTGGTTTGGAATATTTCATTTTGCACAGAAAGGGCAATAATCTTATAATTTATTTCTAAGTAACTGAACATATACATAGTACCGGAACTTATATATAAGCATACACATGTAATCATAAAAAACCCAGACATCACTTAGTTTGCAACATTAACATATTTCTAAAACATACTGGGGTTACTGATGACAGTATAATCAAATTTTAACACAAAGTATGTTGGAATATTGAAGGACTTTCTCACAGAAAACGGCCATGGGAACAATCCGGCCTACGAGTTGATACACTAAAAGTAACAAACCAAGGACGGCCGAGGAGTGGCACCCGTGAGAATTAAGGGAGTAAAAGAACGAATAACTCCCTGATGTTGCAAAGAGAAACTTTGGGCCTGTGTATACGTGGCGTACGTGCAAATCTGTTCAGCTAACAATTATGCTTGCTGAGGATACTAACCAATCAGACAATCAGTGTATTCGCGTGGACAACTGATATTAACCAATGCTAAAGAAAAGATTTACAGACCGGCTGCGTGTGCTATTGACTTTTCTATAAAAGCTTCTGGTGCTCTGTAATAAATTGAACACTCGCTGATCATACTGATCTCTGCATTTGATTCCGTGATGCTCCCGTCAACAGGTGGCGCCCAAACAGGGACCCTCAGATTACCTGCCGAAGTTGCTCAAAACGACTGAAGATGCGACTGAAGAGGGTGGAAAGAGCGGCCGAAAATTCCAGCACTGCCCCGGTGCTGAAGATTGAAGCAGAAAAAGGACGCATCCAAGTAAAGAAGTTAGAAAGCTCTGGAGTCAAGGATCCGCTACAGGCAAGGGTGTGTGGCGGTCGGGGAGGAATGGGGTCCACGCTCTCTAAAGATGAAGAGGCAGTGGTGAAACTCCTCCAACACATCCTCTCCAAGAGAAGGATTAAGTATGACAAGAATTATCTAATTGAACTATTGAAATGGAGCAGAGATAGGGGACTTATTCCTGTTGTTGGTTTGGTGTTTCATCAGACCACTTGGGAAGACATAGGCACCCAGCTATGGGACACTATTAGTGATGCGGCTGCGGAAGGAAAGGAGGCAGCTCAATTTGCTACCTTATGGAAGTTAGTATCCGAGTCATTAAAAAGTTTAAAAAGTGAGCGTATTGCTGCAGCCTCTGCCTTTGATGCATTAAACTTGGGACCAGAGCCTGAAGAAGAGACTGAAACTCCCCAAGTGGAGAATAATGAACAAGAATTACAAGGTCAAAAATGTCTCCCAAGTGTTCCTATTAATCCTTCTAAAACCTATGAAGTACCTCCTGGACTCAAAGTTGTTGATAGTCAGGCAAAAAGACATCGTTTTGTTGTGCCTGGCCCTGGGACTGTACCAAAAGCACCAGCAGGGCAGGGAAAAAGCGGAAGTTGCTCTGTGAGCTTACCCGCATCAAAAAATGACAATATGGAAGTTGCGGTGGCATGACCCTCGGAAGGCAGTTTCAGTTCTGAGATGCCACTCCCTCCTCTCTCGGAGTCACCTACTACAACATGTTCTAGTTCGCGGGCAAGCTCTCCTACTAGGGTTACAGAGGAGATAACTGATGACTTTATACGGATTTTAGTAAAAAGAATAGATCAACTTGAATGTTCTGCGGCAAAAACCGAGCCGCCAAGGAGGCCATTAATGTTTCTTCAAAAGGGTCCGGACAAGCAGGATTCTAATAATGCGGTTTCTTTAATGCCTGTCTGTGAATAGAAAGGGCTTGGCCTGCACAGACACAGACAGAGCCAACACAGTAACAATGCCAAGGCCAGTCCTGAATCCACAATCCAATCAAACGGTATCACCTGTATTCCCTCTGACACAACAGGGAGTGCTGGAGTGGACTTGGAAACTGCAGCAGATGTTGCTTTACTAGAGATTCAGGTATATCACATTGATTCCAATTTAAAAGGTCCTTTGGGACAAGGACTTAGTGCTTTGTTAGTTGGGAGATCATCAACTACTTGTAAAGGCATATTTGTTCAACCCAGAATAACCGATGCAGACTTTACTGGAGTTATCCAAATTATGGTTTTGACATTAACACCTCCTGTATTCATACCTGCAGGAAGCCGCATTGCTCAATTAGTACCTTTTAGATCTTGTGTAGCAGTGACAGGAGCTGATGATTGCGGCAATGGGGGTTTTGGTTCTACCGGACAACCGCAAGTATATCTTACCTTAGACATACATAAGGCAAAGCCAGAATGTCAAATCACAATGATAGCCAAAACTGGTGAAATTAAGAGGGCAAAAATGCTTATTCACACCCGTGCTGATATAACCATTATTTCAAAACAACAGACCGCCACTGGTGTTTTTGGCATAGGTGGCGCTCAAGCCACACAAGTCTGTTCAGACCTCGTATGTTTCCAATTCCCTGATGGTGCGCAAGTTAGTATCAGACCCTATGTGGTGGAAGTTCCTGTCACACAAATTGGGCATGATATTCTTGGCCAATTGCACACCGTGATGACCACACGTCGTTTTTAGGAATGGCCATTGATGGGTAGCCGATTTTAAAAATCACCTGGAAATCTCAAACACCGGTCTGGGTGGATCAGTGGCCATTGAAACAAGAACGGCTGCAAATCATTCAAGAGTTAGTGCAAGAACAAGTACAAGCTGGACATATTGTCCCATCTACTAGCCCCTGGAATACTCCAATTTTTCCTATTCCAAAGAAAAATGGAAAATGGAGGTTATTACATGATTTACGAGCTATTAATCAGGTAATGGAAACAATGGGTGCACTTCAACCTGGTTTACCTTCCCCAGTCATGATTCCAGAACAATGGGAATTGTTAATTATTGATTTAAAAGATTGTTTCTTCACAATACCTTTACATCCAGAAGATGCTGAGAAATTTGCCTTCCATTAATAAGGCTCAGCCAGCTAAAAGGTACCAGTGGGTAGTTTTACCTCAAAGTATGAAAAATTCCCCTACAATGTGCTAAATATTTGTGGCATGGGCATTAGAACCTTTTTGACAGCAATATCCTTTTCTAATAGTATATTACTACATGGATGATATACTCATTGCAGGAGCAAACATGTCAGAAATTAAAGTTTTGCCAATGATCACAAAACTTTTGGAAGAGCGAGGATTAAAAATTGCTCTGGAAAAGATGCAGTCAATGTCTCCATGGAAATATTTAGGATGGAGCATCACGAATAGCACTGTTAGACCACAGAAAATTCAAATTAACACAGAAATCAAAACATTAAGTGACGCTCAAAAGTCAATGGGAGACATTCAATGGGTTAGGCAAATTTGTGGGATCACGAATGATGATTTGCTGCCACTAGTTCCTTTGTTGGCGACATCAACAAATGCTCAAGAGGAACGTACTTTATCAGAAAAACAGAAAGTCACATTAGATGTTATAACACAAAAGATTGTTCAGTGTCACGCACAGAGAATTTGTCTTGAGTTACCTGTTATACTTATTGTAATCAATAGTGGAGGTTCACAATTGTATCCTTTAGCACTTCTTTGTCAATGGAACATTAATAAGCGAAATCCTTTGAGAATTTTAGAATGGGGTTTTCTACCGATCACGCCACGAAAAACTGTAACTACTCCAGCTGAATTGTTAGCACAATTACTTATTAAAGGTAGATCACGACTGCAAAAAATCATGGGTAGTGACCCACATACTATTGTTCTACCATTAACTCAGGATTATATGGATTGGTTATTACGGCATTCAGAAGCTCTTCAAATCGCTTTAGAAGACTTTACAGGACTCTTGAGTAATATCTATCCTGCCCACAGATTACTTCCTCTTATCCAAGACCAGAAAATAGAACAATTCCCTAACCTATCAGAGGTTCCTGTCAATGGTTTAACTGTATTTACAGATGCTGGCAAGAAATCAAAGCATGCTGTATGTGCTTGGAAAAATAACCACATTTGGGAAGATCATGACATCCTAGGAGATCATAATGATACCTTGCAAACATTAAAGCTCTCCGCAGTAGTTTGGGCATGTAACAATTGGTCTCAAGAACCTCTAAATATTGTATCAGATTCATTATATGTGGTAGGAATTGTTAAACGGATAGAGAGAGCAATGATCAAGGAAATGAAAAATGACCGTTTATGTAAACTACTCTTACAATTAATACAGACTCTGGAATTGTGAAAACATCCTTACTTTATCACTCATATACGTAGCCATCAAAGTGATTATGGGTAAGCAATTGGAAATAATCATGCTGATAGCCTAGTTGCCCCTGCCTGGGCAGGGCCACCCCCTAACACTTTTGATAGAGCCCAAGACTCACACGCCCTTTTACATCAATCAGCAAAAATGTTGGTTTGTCAATTCAGCATACCATTCAACGATGCACGGGGCATCGTAAAATCCTGCCCCAGCTGTCAAAAGATAGGATTTGGGATAGGTATTGGTGTTAATCCCAAAGGATTGCAACCACTGCAGATTTGGCAGATGGATGTTACCCTTGTTCCAGAGTTTGGGCGACAGAAATTTGTCCATGTTACCATTGATACCTTCTCCATGGTTATTTGGGCAACTGCTCAACCTGGCGAGACAGCTAAGCATGTCCAAAACCACTTGTTTGCCTGTTTTGCGATAATGGGTATCCCCCAGGCAATCAAGGCGGATAATGGTCCTGCGTACGTATCATATCGATTTCAGCAGTTCTGTAACATGTGGGGTATTAAACATGTCGCTGGCATTCCCCATTCACCTACAGGGCAAGCAACGGTTGAGCATGCTAACCAAACCCTGAAGCATCAGCTTCAAAACCAAAAAGAGGGAGAATCCTTAGGTCCTTCTGAGAGATTATGTAAAGCATGGTATGTTTTAAATGTTTTGCATTTAACAGGAACAAGAGAAGACGCCCCGATGATTGTACATAGTAGTGCTTTGAAGTCTGGGCGTCAGGAAGAAAAACAAAAAATTTTAGTAGACTATAAAGACATCAGAACAGGTATATGGAAAGGACCGGCAGAAGTACAACTAACGGGCAGAGGATATATGTGTTTACTTACAGGAGAAGGTATTCGATGGATGCCAGCGAAATGGGTCCGGCCTTAGAATGGAGACGCTGCAAATCAAAGAAGCAACTTGGATTAAGTATATTGCTAATGCTTGTTATGACCAGCTGTGTTACAATTGCTGTTTTTCAGATAGATCCTCGACAAAACATGTGGGTAACATGGGCTAAACAAACAGGGCAGACAGATTTCTGTCTGTCTCTAGCAACACCAGGTGATCCATTTCATACATGCTTAATCGGTTATCCTTTTGATGAATTTGATCCAAATTCTTCTTTCACAGCATGGTATAATGTTACAAACTTTACACAAGCTTTTATCAAGTGGAATAGTAAGCTATCCAATAGACAGAATAGCAGTGAATGCATAGCAACTGGAGGGCGATGGTGGCTTACTATTTTGGGTAGCACTAAACAGCAAATGTTTGTAGAAAATCTCTGGAACTTCACACAACTCCCTTTACAAGAACTAGATGTAATGTTTTCTTTACCCCCTTGGGAACTTTCTAGTATTTCATCACTCCCTAATTGTACCGGACAAGGATTGCAACCCTATAATGGCTCTGGAGCAATATCATTTGGAAATGCTGTTGCTATAAAGAAAGAAAAAGAAAGGCCGGGTAGTTATTACATTGGATGGCAGAATGTTACGGGATTACCCCTGTGGCCAGAAGGGAACCAGGACATAGACGTACACACAAACGGTGGTGTGATGTTGCCACCAAGCTTGTTTTTAATCTCTGGCAATAGAGCCTGGAATGGCATTCCACATAAACCAGTGGGTGGGCTGTGCTATATAGGTAGACTTACAATGTTCACCCCATCCATGCGTCAACTGTATACTTGCAAAAATCAAACTGAATAAAAGGCAGAAGCGGGAAATTAAGCAGTTTGATGCCTCTTGCGAAGATGAAGTGAAATTTTGGTCTAGTTCAGCTTTTACTGCTGTAGCTTTGTTTGTGCCTGGTAAGGCTGCAATAATTAATTATGATAACCTAAAGAATTTTGCTTCCTGGTCATTGAAGCAATTTAACCTCACCTCGCTTATGATCTCTGAGTTACTAACCGATGTAGATAGTGTTAGACACACATTATTACAAAATCGAGCTGCCATTGATTTCTTGTTGTTAGCTCAAGGGCACGGATGTGAAGAGTTTGAAGAAATGTGTTATGTGAACCTTAGTGATCATTCTGAATCAATACATAAGCAGCTAAATGATCTAAGGAATAATATGAAGAAAGTTACATACAACAAGAATCCTTTTGACGATTGGTTACAATCCCTTAATTTACCTGCTTGGTTAAAAGGAATCCTTAAACAGCTTATTTCAATGTTAATAGTATTATTGATTGTGATAATAGCTTTTGTTTGCTTTTGGAAATGCTTTTTTTCTAAGATCTTTCAACAGGCCTGGATTGTTCAAAAACAAAAAGAGGGATCTGTTGGAATATTAAAGGACTTTCTCATGGAAAACGGGCATGTGAACAATCCGGCCGAGTTGATAGACTAAAAGTTACAAACCAAGGACAACTGAAGAGCGATACCCATGAGAAATAAGGGAGTACAAGAACGAGATAAACAACTCGCTGATTCTGCAAAGAGGAACTTTGGGCCTGTGTATACGTAGCATACGTGCAAACCTGTTCAGCTAGCAACTATTCTCGCTGAGGATAATAACCAATCAGACAATCACTGTATTCACGTGGACACATGATATTAACCAATGATAGAGAAAAGATTTACATATCGGTCGCGTGTACTATTGCCTTTTCTACAAAAGCTTTGTGCAGGCAGTAATAAAGTGAACACTCGCTGATCATATTGATCTCTGTGTTTGATTCCATGATGCTCCCGTCAACAAATGTCCAATATTTTTAAAGCAGTATTATTCTTTCAGGATAGAATAACACAGAAGCCATGTCTTTTTCTTAATTGGACTCTTTTCCTGTGTAGGAAAAAAAAAAGAAAGTCTTCATTAAGAGGACTACTTCACTCTAACATTTGCTACTGTGAGTAATAATTGTTTCCTAACCCATCTCTTATAACCTTGACTAGTCCTTTGCTTTGTGTTAGCTTTTTGGTAACAAATCATCTGTTTCAGAAATAGATTACTTCCTTCTTTGACTATAAATTGTGTGCAATATTTAGCAATATTTTCTATCAATCAACAGACTATGGATACCATTTTATGTACAAATGTTCCTTAAGCTCCCAAACATACAAATCCATAGATATTTAGAAAGACAGAGGATAGTACTAATGATTAGACCCAAGAAAGATCACATCAATTCTGTTCTGCAGCTCACTATTAAAAAAAAAATCACCTTTTTGATAATACCCTCGTTTTAAAGGAACAGGAAACAATCCTTTGTTTTCCACCTGGAAAAGTCTCTTTTTATCCTATTTCCTGCTTCTACAGAAATCTAGAATAGTACGAAATGTCTCAGATGATTGGTTTCCTCATTTGAGATAATCTACAATTTCAGACAAATTCGTGGAAACCTGGAACTAGAGAGGAAAGGAGTTCTGCTCCCTGGGGGTAGCTGTCATGCACCTGTTAGAAGGCTCACTCATTGGGAGGTTTTCACATGCTC
This sequence comes from Phaenicophaeus curvirostris, assembly GCF_032191515.1. Taxonomy (NCBI): domain Eukaryota; kingdom Metazoa; phylum Chordata; class Aves; order Cuculiformes; family Cuculidae; genus Phaenicophaeus; species Phaenicophaeus curvirostris. The sequence continues at coordinate 16,812,712 of NC_091394.1, forward strand.
CACTCTTCCACCATCAAGGTTGCTGAATGATTAAAGCTTGCACGTTCCCAATTTTCTTGTTAACACTCTTCTGCTGCATCAGCTTTAGCCCCATTTTGACTTTTGGTGAAAAACATAGTGAAGGGGAGGATGTGTTACAAAAGGAGTTAAGAACAAGAGCTAGCAGCTGAGGTCTGCTTGGATCAGGAGACCATACAAGACCTCCAGAGGTCCCTTCCAGCACAACTCTTCCTACAATTTTATGAAAGCGCAGAAGACTATTTCAAAAAATAAGCTCAGGCTAGGACTCCAAACTGAACCTGCTTCAATTAATTACTCATAGATGGATGGGAGGTATTACCATCAGTCTTGAAAAATGCAAGTGATTGCTCCTGTCGCTGCCATCCTATTGTGTGAAAGAGTGACAACTAACAGGAAGGGCATGAAAAAAGTCTTTGCAACTGCACCTGCTGCACCCCTATTCTGTAGTCATGCCAGCACATCAAGGTTCATAAGGGAATGTGTAATCTCAAAGCATTACTGTAGCACTGTGAGCCTGCAGAAAAACTGAAGTCCTTACTGACGGAGACCAGCTCACAGGGACGTCTAAGAGAGACTAGACGGACTACTGCTCTGGTGGCAAGTAGCAAATCTTTATTCCTCAACCAGAGTTTTTATACTCTCCTGGGAGAGCTTGTCAGTTTCTACCAAGCTTGAGTGCACTGTTTACATTACGGCTATTCTTACCGTGAGAATACAAGTTATGTAAGTTCTACAAGTGAGGGACTACGTGTCTGTTCAAGGATTCACACATTCTTCTGTTTGTGCTGGTCTTATCTTAGACCTGCAGGTGTTCTTGAAATATATTTAACTCGGGCCCTGGAATGATGAGAAACTAAGCATGTTGCCAAGAGCCCTGATAGTCCACAACCTCCCTTTCAGGAGGAGCAGCTTTGTTGTTGGCATGATACTCTGTTCCTGACCCTTTCAGGCCAGACAGAATATTGCTCTCCAGGCCCTTGGCTTTCATTATTCTGTCTTTGACCCTTTCAGGCCCCCAGAATGTCTAATAGTTCTCCTCACCTTACTAGTGAACCGAGTCTCACCATTCTGGCTCTCTTTATGAGTAAATTAGCAAAAGCACAGTGCTTTCAGAAATTTGAGGTTAATACAACAAATGTCTTATTGCAAAGTCACCCCTTGAGCTGTCTTAACAATACTAGTTTCACTATTAAAAGATCAAAAATTAATTTAATTAGCATTTTGGTTAATTAAAATTCATTTTTCAAAATACAGGATATTCAAGAGCTAAGCTAGCCTCTTGCCTTTATCTTATTACGTTTTAAGAATGAGACTGTACTTCATTACACATTACATTTAGTAGCTGAATAACATTTTGAGAAGGTCTGTTTCATCAGTATTGAAAGAAAAATATACTTTTCAGTGAACAAGTACAATATTTAACTTTTGACCGTTTCAGTTTATTAGATATATATGCCACAGAATAAGATTTCCTCTTTGTTTTACCCATAAGTCCATTTGCATCATTTTTGCGGACTGACTTAGAATTACAAGATTAAATACAGAGCTGTGTTCTTTTGACCTAAAATATCTGACCTGTGAAATAAAGTGACATTGTTTCTGCTTGAGGACCAGTTCTGAATGATCGCTGAATGATGGCTGTGACACAGCTGGTACACAGTTTTGTTCCCGAGGTAACTCTCCCATACAAAGTGATAGAGAATCAGTCATTTGTTTTATAGGGATACAGCATGTGTTACATGCTGCTTACGGGGAAAATAGACACCTTTACTAAGAGGGTGATCCTTTCATTAAAATATCATTTCATCTCCCTTTGTGATGTAGAAAGAACATTTTCAGTATTATAGGTGAGAGGAACATAATAGTTTCAACAGGAAGGATACTCGGGAATTTCTCCTTTGCTTAACACGAGTTCCTTGAGACTAACATGAACATAAAAAACTGTAATAAAACTGCAAAGAAACACTCTTTTATTTTCTCTTACCTTCAAAAAATCATACAGCCTTTCTCTGCATCTCTACACGCAGCAGCATCGGTTCACAATAGCAGTCAATAAGCTACTTTATATTTACAACACACAGCAGAGACCATCTTATCAAATACGAATGTCAGGCAGTTAGGACAGAGCTCATCTCCCAGCAAAGCCTGCAGGATTTCTGTGCTTCCAGGCAGGGGAGCTGGACTGCATTTATCGAATTGGAATAATTGCTGGAGAAAGCAAAAACTTCTACACAATTACATACACCTTCTTGTTCTCGTGACAACATCAGAAAAACCAAAGGTAAAATCCACTCCTCTGACATAGATTGAAGAAAGGCTAAATTATCACAAGTCTGAACAAGAAATTTTTAAACACAGACCCCAGCACAAGATGATTATGCATCTGCATAAAAAAAAGAAATAATATTGTCTTCAATGCACTGAGTTACCTGTAGGGCTGAAGCAAGGGTGTAGTATTTGTATTGTTGGTTAGTTTGTAGCTGTGCGTAACAGTCATTGATTTCCATCAAGTTTTATAAGCAGGCAGCTTTCCCTGTCCCCCGACTTTGTCTTATTATTTCTAAGGAAAAAGATAAAATTTTGGAGGTAGTAGAAAAGAATAACGTCTAAATTTGGTAAAACCCAAACTACTGAGCTGCATGAAGAATTACTCTTTCAATTATTTTCTATTTTTTTAAAGAATATCTAAAAGTTTTCCTCATTTTTATTAAATCAGTATTTTTTAGCTCAGAGCTGTGAAGAAAATCTTTGATTGAATTTAATGAAATTGACTTTTCACTTAAAGCTAGTTCCTGTTTAATCCAACCACAAACGAGCATTAGCATAAATTCATATGAGACAGAGAAGATCCTCTCGGATTAATCTAAAGCTATGGGAAATCACTTTCAGATTCATTACTATTTTACTAGTTTAAAAGTCTGTGATAATTTTTGGCTGCTTTATTACTTGGCAAAATTCCTTATCATTTCAATTACTGGCTTGACAATATTTCTTTTTCTTGAAGGAATGTCTTTGTTTCTTGATGGTTCCTGTAAAGGTGGCTAACAGCCTAACTCCCATCTGGTCACTCGCTCCCCCTGCAATGTGACTTGGGGGGGGGAAATAGAAAGAAAAGGAATGAAAAATCTCGTGGGTGGAGATGAAGACAGGGAGATTACTTGTCAATTACCTTTGTGGCAGACCAGACTTGGTTTGGGGAGCAGTAGCTTAATTTCTGGCCAGTTAAAATACATGTTTAATTTCTGATTTGATAGTGAGGAAAAAGAAGACGAACATCAAAACAGGTTTTCCTCCTCCCTTCCAGAGATTCAATTTCACTCCATCAAGTCATTCTCCTCTCACCCTGTGTGGTACAAGTTGATGGGGAATGAGGGCTTGTGATCAGTCCATAACAGCTCCTTCCTGCTGGTCCTTTCTCCTCAAACTTTCCTCCTGCCCCAAGGTGGGTCCTTCCCAGGCCACAGTCCTTCATGAACCACTCAAGCATTGGTCCTTCCAATGGGCTGCAGTCCTTCATGATAATCCTGCTCCTGTGTGGGTACCTCAGCACCGGGGAATGTTATGGAGAAGTTCATCTTGAGCATGCTCACCAGGCATGTGCAGGACAACCAAGGGTTCAGACCAAGCCAGCACAGGATCATGAAAGGCAGGTCCTGCTTGGCCAGCCTGATCTCCTTCTGTGACCAGATGACCTGCCTAGTGGATGAGGGAAAGGCTGTGGAATTTACCTACCTGGACTTCAGTAAAGTCTTTGACACTGTCTCCCATAGCATTCTGCTAGAGAAGTTGGCAGGTCATCACGTAGACAGGTGTACTCTTTGCTGGGTAAAAAAATAGCTGGATGGCTGAGCCCAGAGAACTGTGGTGAATGGAGCTAAATCCAGTTGGCACCCAGTCACGAACAGTGTCCAAAAGGCTCAGTGTTGGGGCCAGTTCCATTTAATATCTTTATCAATGATCGGGAGAAGGGGATCAAGTGCACCCTCACTGAGATTGCAGGCGACAAAAAAATGGGCAGGTGGGCTGATCTGCTTGAGGGTAGCAAGGCTCTACAGGGGGACCTGGACAGGCTGGATTGATAGGCAGATGCCAGCTATGGGGTTTGAAAAGGTTGAGCCTTGTGCTTGTGCCACAACAACTCCTGTGCAATGCTACAGGCCTGGGGACAAATGGCTGAAAATCTACCTAGTGGAAAAAGACTTGGAGGTGTGAATGGACAGCTAGCCGAACATGAGCCAGGACACTCCCAGATGACCAAGAAGACCAACAGCACCCTGGATTGTATCAGAAATGGTGTGGCCAGCAGGAGTAGATGGATATAACTGCCAGTTATACTACAGAAGACTTTATTCATATGCATTTGAGAGTCAAATCTGAAGTACTTGCACAACAAAGAAAATTCTGAGCATATTTTTTATTGCTGCTCACTAAAATGATGAAGCTCAACAATAGCCTGCATAGCAAATGAACCCCAGAGAAACAGGAGAGCAAGATGTTCTTTAATAACTATTCTCCTAAGAGTGAGGTTCTTGATATTCAATATTGCTGTTTAGTTTAGCAATTTCCTGTGTATCAAGTCTAAGCAATGGTATTGCAGAATTAATATATAGAATCATAGAATCACTAGTTTGGAAACCATTGCATCACCCAAACAGGTCATATTTTTGGACCTTCTCTGCAGAGAGGGAGTTGTTTTAAGAGAAGCCTCTCAGATCCAGGGAAGGGATGCAATGACCACGCAGCCAGCCAGGGTTTGATCTGCTGTCTTACTGGGCAGGTAATCCTTGGTGTCTGTCAGGTTGTGGGCAATTACAAGGTTTCTTGCCAGGTGAAACACTGGCCTCTGGACAGTCACGGCCTCATCTCCAACCTGGATCCATTCGGGGACAGTGTCGAAGGTGCCGAGGGCGGGAATTCGGATGCCCTGCTAGTGGAAGAGAAGGGAAGGGGAAAAGGGTGAGAATTAGCAGGAGGGGAGAGCTGGCCCTCTCCAGGGCTGGTGCTTCAGGCTGGATCCTGACCAATCCTGATGCTCAGAGGCATGAGCCAGAGCAGTGGGGTGAGCTTTGGGAAGGATACACTGAGTGCTCTCCCTTCCTTTGCCCCTCTAAAAATTCAGTGCTGGAGTCAGGGCAGAAGCAGCCTGAGGGCATCCAGAGGGTTTCCAAAAAGCAGCATCAGCCCTGTGTTACAATCCCACCTACGAGGGTTGATACCACATTGCATCAGCCCAGTTTGTCTCTCAGTGGGGACATCTGGGTTGAGTTGCCTGGTAAAGAGCCACTGGCCCATGGCCACCGGGACTCCTCGCTACTCTGGGTTCACAAGGACAATGTGGGTGCCACTCCACCTTGTGCAGAAGAAGCCTTTCTTCAATGTAGCCAGCCACCACATCCCAGATGGTTGTTCGCTCTGGAAAGCAAAGGAAAACCAGGTAATGCTCTGTGTCTGTCAGCTCTCAACCCTCCACCATCCACTGAGCTGCAGCACATTGGGAGAGGTGAATTGTCATTGCTGCCCCCAGCCCCAAATGCAGACACCCCTGAGATGGTTACAGTGTTGAGTCTTGCCCTTGCAACGCTGCAGCTGTTGGCCCTGACAGCACTCCTGCAGCGGCTGTGGATGCCTGTACCTTCACCAGTGATGCTGGGCATAATGAATTGGTGCTCCATCCCATCCCAGAAGTCCATCTTGGTCCCCCTCACACCGGGAGTCACTCCTTACTGACAACAGACACGTGGGGAGCTCAGCCCCGTGTTTGTCCCCTGGATGCTGCTCCAGAATGCCAGACCCACCACCCTGCAGCCCATTTTATACCCCGGTGCAGCCATGTCACACCCACTGTGACATCACAGTGACATGGCCTGATGCTTGATGTGTGCTGGCAGCAGAGCCTTTAGGTCAAGACGTGGGCAAGACATTCACAGGATGCAATGGACAAGACAGGGTGGTGGCTGTCCTGCAGCCCTCAAAGCCTGCAGCTCACTGTTTCCTGCAGCCTTCATCTCCCTTGTGTTTGTCTAGTAACTGACCTGTGGTACCCTCAATATCCACTCACGTACAGAAATGAAATGGTGCAAACCCAAATTCCAGTCCAGGAGATAGAAACACATGAGCCTACCAAAAAGCTATTGCTGTGGTTTAACACGAGGAAGCAATTAAGCACCGCCCAGCCACTCACCCACTGCCCCTTGAACTCATTGGGATGGGAGAGGATTTGGAAAGGTACAAGTGAAAAAGAAACTCCAAGACTGAGAGAGAATAATTTCAGGAGTTAAGAAGCAATAAGCTGTTAAAAAAAAACCTGTAAAGGGAAAAGAAACAGGAAAGAGAGGAAAATAAAACTTGAGACAGAAAAGCTGTGCCACTTAGAAAATGTGAGCAAATGAAAACACCTGCTCACCCCCAACTGGCTGATACCCATCCAGCCCCTAAGCAGCAGCCTTCTGCCAGCCTCCCCCAGTCAGATTGCTAAGCAGGGTGTCCTACGGTCTGGAATGACCCTTTGGTCAGTTGGAGTCTGATGTTCCTGTTATTTTCCCTCCTAACTCCTTGTGTACCCCCAACCTTCTCCTTTGGGACAAGCAGAGGAGCAGAAAGGGCCTTAACACTGTGTAAGCACTGCGCAGCGGTGACTAAACTATCCTCAAGTTACCAACGCTGATCCCAGCACAAATCCAAAACACAGCCCCACAAAAGCTACTGAGAAGAAAACTCAGTCCCAGGCAAACCCAATACACTTAAGGACAGACATTTCCCAGCCTGCTCAGAAAGAATCCTTCACAGGGCAGGTTCTCTCTGCAAACCAAGAGAGGCCTCCAAGGAGTGGGAGAAGAGGCTCCCTTGTTTTGATAAAGGCAAAAGCAGCTTCCTGAGCAAAGTGATACCCACACCCACTCCAGGCCCTGGCATGAAACTCAGAATTCCTCCGTGGCTTTCTAGCTGCAGATGGAACACGGCACAACTCCTGCAGCAGGCTTTCGCTCTTCCAGCCCATGCAGAGAGCAGAGTTAGTGCATATGGAAATACAATACCTTGCCTAGCTTCTTCCAAGGCCATTTTTGCTTCCTGGCACCGTGCTCCTGATCTTATCAGAGCTCGGGCAGGGCCGTGTTTTACCACAAGGTGCAAAGCACAAAGCACAATCAGCATAAAACCCTAAACTCTTGAATACTCTGTGAAACCAACTTTTACTCAACTTATTATGGCAAGAAAGGCAACAAGTCATTAGTAGGAATCAACAAGTTATCAGTACCAACTTTTAAAGGCAAAGTGTCTAATCATTACTAGTAGGGATGAAGTACAGTAATTAGGAGAGACAGATCATCGATTGCCCTATCATCATCATCCAGATCCACAGTCGCCTAGGGAGCCCTTTTCGCGCAACAAGGATACGAAGAGCCTGACCCAACAATTAGGGTCCCACGCAGCGCGTCTCCTCATAGAGGAAGTCTCCCCAAAATTGCTATGAGGGACCTAGCTCTTACACCATTGAATAAATGACTTACACTCCCACAGAAAGCGGAGTCTGGTCCCAGCTGCTTACCGCTCCCCCCTTCTCCCAGAAGGTGGCCAAGATCCCAAGAGAGGAGGATGCAGCTGGCTCTCTCTCATCTTTAAGCTAGGGGGCTGCTGAGATGCAGCACTCCTATTCTCTTTTTCAAACAGCATCCATGCTCGTGCTGACACGTCAGCCAGGCTGCTTTAGTCTTCTCATCTTGTGTACTTGAGAAGCTACAGCTTAAGTGGCACAGCCCAGTTCTGCTGATGCCAGCCACAAAACTTTCTTGCATAGTACAATTCTACTGATAATGAAACTTTTTCTCACATTCTCTGTATTTAATACTACCAGAGTCCAATCCCATTGATAATACCCATGCGAGAAGTTCAATTAAACAGTACACATACCAATACAAAACTAATCATTCATGGATCACCTATAGACCACCCCTTGTCACTTCCGGGGTGGGGCTTTTCCTCTGGAATAGGAACAGTTATCCATGAGAAATTAAGAGTACCAGGCCTTGCTCAAACCCATGAGGACCCAGTCCAGCTGATGGGTCCCTCCTTGCACTGGTTGGGTGCAGTGTGGAGTCAAGGGGGGCTGAGAGGCTCCATCCATCCATCCACCTGCTGCCAGGCTGGAGGGGCTGGGTGCTGGACATGGGCAGAGATGGAGCCTGGAGCCCCAAATCTGAGGGCTTAGACCCTAAAAACGCAGCCTTGGATCCTAAAATGAGGATTTGGAACCTAAAATCACGTCTCGGGAATTGAGAATGCAGTGAACATTTCTGCCCTAAAAATGAAGCTCTGGGCCTAAAAATGAGCTTTGGAAACTAGAAATTAGGCTACATAAATTAGATTTTGACCCGCAGGAAGAGGGTGCTTGACCCAATTAATGACAATTTGGACCCCCAAAATTCAACCTCAGACCCATTAAACCCAGCTTCTGACGCATTTCTGAGTAAGAGGCTTGGAATCTGTGGTGTGCTGGAAGCCAGAATGTCTTCCTAGCAGCTCCAATCCCTGTGAACTGTCACCCTCTGGCAGTTCAAGTTTACAGCAGCCAAGCAATGCACAGTCAGACCCAAACCCCTCTGGTTTGGTAAAAAAAACCTCCCACAACAGCCTCAACCCTGCGGCTCTAAAATGAAGCTCTGCAGAACACCTAACACTTTGTGCCCTTAAGTGATGCTTTGAACCCTCAAACACAGGCTTTTGAACCTCATATTACACTTTGGGCACTGAAATGAGGGTTTCAAAACTAATTATGCTCCTCTGGGGCACAAAACAGAAGACCTGGACCTTAAGGAAAGTGTTTTGGAACCCCATCATTCCCCCCCATGCAACCTAAAAACGAAGCTTTGGCTTCTAAACACAGGATTTCGGGGGCTCTAAAAAAAGGCTTGAGGGACTGAAAATGGATCTCTAGAAACAAAAACTTAAGCTGCGGGGCCTAAAACTGGGCTTCAGAGGAGATATCAGAGGACAGTCCTATGGAAAGTCCTTGGAACAATGCACACACCCACGAGCTGGTACCAGTCACTGGGGCTACACAACACTACTGCACAAATAACCAGAATCTCTAAGGGCTTTAGGAGGTGGGGGAGGATCCTACAGCGCATGTACTCACCTGGTGAAGAGGTGACACCAAACCGCAAGGAGAAGACCAGCCTACGTACTCCTAGCACAGGAACAACCTCCCCCCACACTCCTACTGCTCGAGGAGGCCTCAAAATGGCCTCTGGCAGGGCTGCCTTTAGGCTCAAGGCAGAATGGGATCATGGTCATATATGGTCATGTTGGCAGCTGGAGGGTCCCCAGGCAGCACCAGGGTGGGGTCTGTAAGCTGAGCCCCAGCTCCCCTGCACCCTGCCTCAGCCTCCTCCCTCTCAGGGCAGATGTTCCTGCTACAGGAAGCTTTCCAGAAAGTTCTCCTGGAAGTATGCTGGACACTTTAAAGACAGTCCCCTGGAAAGTGCCTTCTCAGATGTTTTGAAGCGTCCTGCAGAGCGTTTGCCGGCTGTCGGGAGCAGTGGTTTTGCACAGGGGATGGTTATTGTTATCGCTCTTTTTCTTCTTTGAATTCCCCTGTGCCCCCATCCAGACCACGGCAGCGAGTGCTTCTAGGATCTCCCTCAGTGTGGGCACAGGAGCTGGCAGGGGCCGGGTGGTGACACTGGGCACCAAGCTTCGGAACAAGGTGTGGCTGCCCTGAAGCTTCTTTTGGGGAGAAAAGCCTGTTCTGTGGGAGCGGGGCAGGTGGTTCTGCTGGCCCCGCCCCCCGCTGACTGTTGGGCGCAGCGTCATTCGAAAGGAGTAACCTCCAGCCCCAGCCGCCCCGCGCAGCCCGTGCAGAGCTCCTCGTCCCCGGCCGGCCTCGGCGGGCTCGCTCCTTGCCCAAAGACACGGGATCGCAGGTTCGTAGCAAAGCAGGGAAGGCAGACACTGCATCCCCAGCCTGGGAGTAACGGAGGGCTGAATGGGCAGCTGGCTCTGCGTGAGGGTGTGCCTGGGGTGGGTCTGCGCGGTCCCCCACCGCGTTGTGTTGGGGTGCCAGGAGCAGGGAGGAGCAGGAATAACGTGGAAGAGAGGGAAGCTGAAGGCGTTTTGTCCAGGTCTTTCATCTTGACATTTTGTCCTGCTTAGCAACGTGTGGGAGAAACGCCCACTCTGTTTGGGACGACAGGGCTGGATGTTGGTTACGTAAGGGGTGGTTTTAGTCGTTTTATTGATTACTTTCTGAGTCCAAGACTTGCTGGGCCCACGAGGGTTGGGTGATACTGGGATGTAGGGGTTTGAGTGAATTTTCGCAAGCTTCCAGGCTGGTAGATCATCCAGGGGAGGTGTCACGGCTCTGGTGCGCAGCAGCCCGGGGATGGATCTCACTCAGTGGCACTGGGAGCGCCCATTCCCAGCCTTGCTCACATGCCAGAGAGCAGCTGCTCCTCAGAGAGCCTCATCCCTTCCCTGTTGTCATTGCAGGATCTGTTCCATCCCCTCCCTCTGCTTCAGACGCACCCCGTGAATGCCAGAGCTGCCGATGAGGCATGGCTGAGGGGTGGCTGAGCCAGGAGGAGACAGGGAAGGACAGAGGGCAGGAGGGCAGCAGGAGAGACTCGGACGATGTGGACGACAGCCTGCCCAACCTGACGTGGCTGCTGGACTTCTCCATCATCAGCGCTAGCATGGGCAACTCCTCCTGCTGCTCCATCATCCCGGACCCCCACAGCTGTCAGGACATCCCAAGCATTGCTGCACCGTGCTCACCCCTGGGCACTGACTCAGTGTGCATGGAAACGCCCCACACTCCCCGCATGCCCATCTCCTCCTCCAGCTGGATGACGGAGCACCACGTTGTGTCCACGCACCCTCAGCTGATGGAGGGCATTGACTACCAGACCAACCCCTACATCAAGCCACCCTACTCCTACACCACCCTCATCTGCATGGCGATGGAAGCCAGCAAGGAGCCCCACGTCACCCTCTCTGACATCTACAAGTGGATTACCGACAACTTCTGCTACTTCCGTCAAGCTGATCCCATGTGGCAGGTAGGACATTTGAGAACTCTTGCCCTGCCCCATCTCCCCTTATGGCTGGGAAGGGCCTTTCACAGCTTCCATCGTGTAAGAGAGAGCTCAGGGTCATTTTTGGAGTGGAAAGGTCCCTATTGCGCTGTTGGTCCCTGAATCTCCTCTTGGCTCTGGAGTGAAGGTGTCTCTGTCTCCCACTTCAGCTTCCTGTAGCTTGCTGCCCTGCTCCATCTCGGAGGACACTCTCCAGCACGGGTGGCTTTCTAGAATGTGGTGGGGCAGGAGGCACCTGGATTGCTCCTCCCTCTGCTCTAGTTATTCCCAGCCCAAATCCAGAGCGTGCCAGCTATCCTGCACCACTGCTCCCCCAGGCAGGGCTGAGCTAAACCTTTCTTAGCCCCCCGCCCAGGAACTGTCCACCACCTCCCTGGGCAAGTGGGTGTCTGGAGGCTATTGAAGCCCACCAGAGAGAAAGGTAGGGAAGCCCTTGGTCCCTCTCCAGGGCCACAGGTGTTCCCCAGACTCCCCGTGCTGGGAAACTTATGGGAGGGACTCTATGGGAGAAGCTGAGTACCAGAATCTTGACATTCTCTTGCAAACTCATGGCTGGATATTCACCACACTTTTAATTCAAAGTGTTCATTGACAGAAGGAAGAGATGCAGGAGGTACACAAGGTTCTTGCAGGGAGGAAGGATTAATATATTAACCCACCAGGAAATATGGCTGGAAAAGCAGAAAATCCTCTTTTTCTTTCTTTCTCTTCCCCATAGTCTTCCCCCCACCTCCTTTAAGCAGTGGCTGATGAGGATGCAGTGATTTTACCCGGAGCTCCTCTGGGCCAGAAGGCACCTCTGGGGACACACAGGGCTGGGGTGGGACAGCCCCCGTGCCTCTCCAGTTTTGCCCGTCCGGTTTGTGTCAGCCTGGCAGCAGGCAGACATGTGCCTGTATTTTAGCAAACCGCTTTCCCCGCAACACTAACAGGAGGTGTGGGTCAAGCTGGGGATGCGAGGAGGGCCCTGATGGTGCTGTCCACCATGGTGATGCCACATGTTGCCGCTGGTCATGGGGCCACATGGATGTAAAGACCCTCCTCTTCCTCCTGGCTGCAAAGATGCTTCTCCACCAGCCTCCCCACGCAGATAGTTGCGGCACCAGCCGATGATTGTTCCACCTTGTTTTTTTTCTCTTTTTTCCCAGAACTCTATCCGGCACAACCTCTCCTCAAACAAGCGCTTCATCAAGGTGCCTCGAGGGAAGGACAAGCCAGGGAGAGGTGGCTTTTGGAAGCTTGACCCGCAATACGTTGAGCAGCTCAAGAGCGGTGCCTTCAAAAAGCAGAGGATGCACCCAGTGCAGATCCTCCCAGCCTCCACTGCGAAAGCCCAGCAAGAAGCACAGCGTGGTGCCTCCCTGGCTGCTTCAGCTTGTGCCTCCAATAAAGTCCTCTCTGTCAACCTGGAGTCACAGCTGCTGCTGAAGGAGTTTGAAGAAGGTAATGGCAACCAGAACTGGAATCCAGCGGATGCCAAAAGAGGGCTCAAGCGCAAGCAGCCCATGCCCAAGCAAACAGCCAAAGCATGTCGGCTTTCCAATTCCGCCTTGCTGAGCCAGGAGGAGCAGACCCAGCTGGAATCCCTGAAAGGGGACTCTGACCCCAGCCTGAACAGAGAGGTCTCCACTTTTGGGGATCTGGAGCTCTTATCTCCAGTCAGCCTCAAAACGCTCAACCTGGAGTTGATGGCACAAGGGCACCACTTTGAATGTCCCCAGGGGCCGGAGCAGGTCCTCACTGAGTCCTCCCAGAACAGCCTGAGCCTGGACGAAAGCTTCGTGGCCACTTCTTTTCTTCAGCATCTCTGTGATGATGGGACAAGCGATCTCCTCTCAAATTCTGCCAATGCGGAGCAGTTGTTTGAAGTCAGCGATGCATCTGTAATAGCGGATGAGAGCAACTGGATCAATCTGGATTCCCTCTTGTAAGAGGCCAGTCACCGATCAAAGCCCACGTGTGCTTTAGCAGGATGCTCCCCCCACGCTACTGGGACTTCCAAGAACTGGATTCTTCACCTCTCCTTCGCTGTAGGTTATTAGAGATAGAGTAGGCATCAGGTAGGAGAGAGCAGAAGCTGTAGTGTCAGTGGTTTGCCTTAGACTTGTTGAGAAATCAAAGATTGTAGAGAATTTCTGTTTAGTAACAACAGCATTTAGGACCTTTAATGTTAGCCGCAATATTTATTGAGAGAGGTTGTAGCTTATGAATTAATAAAGAAGCCTTTAAAAAATCCCATTATCCTTGTTGCAATTTGTACTCAAATTTGGGGAGGGGGTGGGAGTGTGGAGGTGGGAGAATCATAGAATCATAGAACCACAGAATCGTAGAATACTTTGGGTTAAAGGGACCTTAGAGATCATCTAGTTCCAACTCCCCTGCCATGGGCAGGGACACCTCCCAGGGCCCTGTCCAACCTGGCCTTGAGCACCTGCAGGGATGATGCAGCCACAACTTCCCTGGAAAATTTCTGCATTCCTTCCCCAGTAAAGCACGAGGCAAGCTGAGAATTGAATATCTTCAGGTCACGCAAGGGGCAGAGCAGGGCCTTGGGCTGTTGCTTTGTCCAGGTGCCACCGCCTGAAGTCCCCTGGGATGCCACCACATTGGTGGGGATAGTGTCCGGGGGCCACAGGGCTACAGGCTCTGGAGTGTGGTGTGGATGTATTTGTCTGTACTGATAAGGCCTCTCTTTATTTGCTGTTCTCATTATATTTCCCTCTGTTGGGGCCTCCATACGGTGCCAAAGGGCTGCAGAGATTTGTGTGTGATTTCACCTTTTAATGGGATGTTATTTACAATTAAAAAGAATAAATAAGAACAAGCCTTTTGCCTCCTTGTTCTGTTCCAGCCCCTCCTGACCCTGTCAGACCCTCTCTCCTGGAGGTGGGGGTCACCCCACCAGCCCAGCCCTGCCTGTACACCCGGCCCGGATACACAGATGCCCTCACGCCGCTCCGCAGCAGCACAGTGATTCCTCATGGGAAAACTGATGCACAAACAGCCAGCTGCGTGACAACGGCTACACGCTCTCTGTGGCACAAGGGTGGCTCTGTCCCGAGGCCTGGGAGCTGCTCCCAGCCCCTGGAGCATCCTTCCCTGTCCCTGCACGGAGCTCCTGGGCGTGACATGGTGTAAGCACTCGACACTGTCCTTCTGCTCATGCCATGTTCCTACCTGCGTATTCACAGAATCACTAGGTATGGAAAGACCTCCAGGATCATCTAGTCCAATCATTCCTATCAACCCCTCAGCACCTCATCCACCTGCCATTTACATGACTCAATCCCCTCACTGGGCAGCCTCTGCCAGTGCCCAATGACCCTTTCTGTGAAAAATTAGTTGTAGAGAGCAACAAGGTCTCCCCTCAGCCTCCTCTTCTCTATCCCTCCACATGCCCTGTGAAACACAAGTGGCTTTGGAGACCTGGTGGGCACAGGAGTGTGAGCAGAGCTGCACAGAAGCTGCAGAAACAACCAAATCCTTGCAAAATCAACTAAGCTGAGAAGCAGTCAGGCTCTGCCAGGGCAGATCAGCAAAGTGCGATCAGCATAAAAGCCCAAACTCTCCAATACTCTGTGAAATCAAGTTTTACTCATTACAACAATAAATGTAATAAATGATTCGTAGGGATTAACAGCATTAACAGTAACAGCTTTCCAGGCAACTGTCACGGTCCACTCGGGGACGCGTGATGGTTCGTTTCATTTATGGTATCAGAGTGCAAATAATTCAAAGAGTCAAGGGAGTCAAATTTCAATCTAACCTGGCACTTTATTAATTATGCCCGTAAAGCGACGTACGATAGAAAGAGACAGAGAACAAGGAAAGAGATGGGGAGAAGAGGGAAGGAAAAGGGGTTCATGGCTACCACCACGGGTCCCCAGATGTCCGGCGTCTCTGGGAGACAAGGTCCAGAAGGCGTTCTGCTGTTTTGGTCTTTGATGGAGGTGATCCCAGAGTGGGGGGGTCTTCTTCTGTCTCGGTCTTCTGTTCCCCCCTAATTCAGCTGCTCCAGAGCTGTCTTTTATGCCAGTCAATACACCTGTGACCCACCTTTGCCTGTGGAGATGTGCCTATCTCCACCTAGCAGGCCACACGTGCCAAGAAAGGAGTGTCTGCAGGTCTCCTCCCCTTGCGCATGCGCTCCTCCTGGCGCCAGTGGTCAACCTGGGGTCTCCCAATGAAGGCCAGTAGTCATCATCACCTTGCACGCATGCTGTGTTGGTTATGGGTCTGTGCTAAGTCCCGTCATTAATCTTCCTGTCTTTTCCTCCTTGCTTCATGGATCTTTCACAATGGTAGGGAGCAAGGAGGTTTGAAGACAGGTACAAAACTTTGTTGAGATAAGGAGGAAGGTACAGGTAGTTAGGTACAAAGTATTCACTCTGTGCCAGCTCTGGCTTTTTCCTGATGAGAAATGAGAAAATGTTGACACAGAAAATGTTGAGAAAGAAATCGAACCTTTGACCAACTCTTACAGCAACGTGCCCAATCATTGCTACAAGAGACCAACCAGGTTCCAGCTTTCATCCAATGGAGGCATTTTCTTGAGGAGAGCTTCACTCCTGCCCGGCCATCCAGGGCCAGCAGCACCGCGCCCACCGCTTCCGTGGTGACGTTGGCTGCTCCCCTAGAGCTCTCAGAATATGGATGTTCTGAGTTGCCAGAGATGAGATGGAGAGCTGGGGATCTTTCTCCAAAACCTGGAGGGCTGCGACAAAGGAAAGAGAAGGGAGCTGAACCCCACCTCTTTGCAGAGACCCTCAGGCATCTCCGCCAGACCTTGCCAGCCCCACCCTTCCCTTTCCCTGGCCGGGAGGAGCAGGTGGGACAAATACCTCGGCTGGCAGCTGCTGCTCAGGAAGGCCCCCAATGCCCCCGAGATGTTCCTCTGCCCTCGAACCCTGAAGCAGGGCAAGGCACAGCAGCTCGCTGCCCAGGCTCTGTCCCCTGCCCCAGCAGCCCCGGCACGCACAGCACTGCCCCTACTCACCCTGGCAGATCTCAGGCAGCTTCTCCTCCCGTTGGTGCCTCAGGTGGCGCGCGGCAAGCCCTAGGCACAGAGCTCTGTCAGCCGCCTGCTCCCCAGCGTGCTCCCAGCAGCACAGCTCCCGGCTCTGCCGGTCTGGCTGCAGCCCCTGCTCCCCCTCAGCAGGGAGACCCCAGGGAAGGGCAGTGCCGGGCTGGGGTGAGGGACTGAGCGAGGCTGCAGCCAAGCCCAGCGTCGTGGGCAGGGGTGGGAGAGGGAGGCACCGAGCCCTGGCTGCCCAGGCCCGTCACGGGGCACCCAGGGCTCTGGCAGCCCCAGGGCTCCCCTTGCTGCCAGCGCAGCGGCGGGGACTGGTGCCAGGCTGCAACAGAGGGACCCCGGGGGCTGTGGCTCACCGACAAACCGCACGGCCGCCTCTCGCAAGGTGTCCTGAGCATCCTGCAAGTATGCCAGGCTCTCGTGCAGGTATTCTGCAGCTCTGCCTTTGGCCTTCACCAGCTGGAGAGAGTAGAGGGGCACAGAGTGTCACGCAGCCTTCCCAGGCAGCTGGACCAGCATCCCCTTTACCCCTGCCACCTCAGGCCATTCCCATCTCCCAGACAGGAGCCCTGTGGCGCTGAGGCACAGAGACAGCTGCAGGCATAGGGGTCTGGAGGTCCTGTGACCCTTCTGTCCCGCTGCCAGGGCCCAGACAGCCTAGGGTCTCCTTCCACACCATGAGAGTGGGGAGGGGAAAGGGGCTTGGAGAAGCAGCCCCGGGGGCTCTGGGCCCAGGGGAAGGGAAGGAGGCTCCAGGCTCTGGGCTCTGGGCTCTAGGCTGGAGCAGAGCAGGAACGGCTGTCCCCTTGTCCAGACTGGGCTCTAGGGCTTGGGGCTTGTCCTCACCAAGTACTCCCCAACTCGGAATATCTGCTGCGTCTGGGTCAGGCGGGTGAGATTTCTCAACTTCAGCAGCTTTGCAGCAACGAGGAGGGCTTCCTGAGCTGCCTGTGGAGAAGGACAGGGGCTGGGGTTCCAGGGACTCAAAGCCCTGGCCTCCAGCACGTGCAGGGACAGCCAGAAAGTCTCTAGGGACTCTCGTGGTCAGGTGTTGGTGGCCATGGACTGCTGCTGAGCCCTGCTGGACCACCTATTGCAGGCGTGGGAGATGTCCGTGCCAGCTTCTCCTTCCTTCCTTTTGATCCTCTCTCTGGGTGCGCTGGAGGAGAGGTGAATGGGGGAAGGAGGGAGAAACAGGAGCCCATCTTCCTCGCCTCTGTGGCAGGAGGCCACAGGAAGGCAGTGGTGGGATCCATGCAGGGAAGCAGCGTCTGCCCCGTCCTCAGTGACTCCAGCTCTTGGACCCTGAGACCACACAGACTCCTCGTGTCGGACTGCCAGCAGCCCTTTTCCCTCCCTGGTGCCCAGGCCACACTTGTGGTGTCAGCTCAGCCTTCCCCGCATCCCTGCTCAGGTTCGTAATCTGTACCTTGGCCACGCTCTTGGTCTGGTCACTCATGCGAAAGAACAGTGGGATCAGGCTTCTCCACACATGCTCCTTTGTCTGCTGCTTGTTGTTCCCCACCACCATCTGCATCGCATCTTTGAAGAGGCAGATGGAGAGCTCTCGCAGCTGGCTGCACTCCTGGAAGGGAGGAGGACAGGAGACTTGGAGCGAGAGCCGCTCCCAGAGCAGGGTCGAGGGCAGGGCTGCTGTGAGAGGAGATGCTTTGGAGCCAGACTCCACAGCCAGGAGGGAAAACCCCGGCCCAAATAGCCCTGCGGGGCTGGGCTGATGGGCAATTGTCCTTTCAGAGGGCCGAGCGGTGGGGCTGAGACTCCCACAGCAGCCTTACATCATCAAAGACCGGCCGGAGCTTCTCCAGCAGCTGCAGAGCCACGGGGCTGGCCTCCTTCCTCCCCAGATGACGCAGCACGTTCTGGACAACCAGCAGAGCCTTCATCTTGTCCTCGGAGCCGGCATTCTCCTGGGTGCCCATGACGTCCAGCAGCAGGTCTAGCATTTTCCTTGCCTGTATCAAGCACAGAATTCCCTTTCGCAAAATGGGGAAAGAGCACCCTAGCACAAATTCTCTGGCCACTGAGCACTAGCCTCCGCGTTACCCACAGCCCCAGCCCCAGGCTGCCAACGTGGCTGCAGCCTGCCCGTGCCCCGCTCACCGTCTCAGGTCTCTGCGACAGTGTCACCAGGCTTCTGAGCTCCAGTGAGAGCAGACCCGGGCTTGTACGCTGCAGGAACCTCTGGGTTTGGTCCTGGCCAGCAATCTCCTCTGCGTTCCCGCAACCTGAGGCCAGCAGCTGGAAGAAAGAGAGCAGTGGGAGACTGGCAGGAGTTGCAGGGTTCCCCACACCGTGAGGCTCCCTGAGGGCAAGGGCTCCGGGGCCCACGCAGCGTGGGGTGGCCCTGGCACAGTTGGCGTAAAGGAACCCAGTGCTGGGCCGGTCCCTGCCGGCCCCAAGGGGCCGTGGCCGTATGTCCTGGAGGAGGTGACCATCTGGGGGCAGGTGGGAGGGGAGATGGCCGGGCCCCTTTTCCCACAGAGGCAGATGCAGCCCAGAGAGCGAGCAAGGACTGCTCTGGCCACTCACAGACAAACGAAGGAAGCAGGCGACCTCCTCTGCGTTGGAGCTGAAGATGCCGTGCAGCCACTTGCCCTGGAGTTGTCGGAGCAACTCGCTCAAGGCCTTCTCCACCGTGTGGGGCTGGGAAAGCAGCACATCCCAGATGGCCAGAGCAGCCCTGCAGGACCAGAGTGCTCTGTCAGCAGAGCTGCCTCGACACCGCGCGGTTCCTGGGACAGCCCGCAGGATCCAGGGAGTCCTGCAGCCCCGGCCCCTTCCAGACCTTTGCTTGGGGGCCGGGTCCCTGCCTGGGCGAGCAGGAGGGGTCTGGGATAGCGTTCCTGTTGCTGCTGGGCATGGAAGAAGCTCACAGGGACTGTTGGGGTCAGTACCTGTCACACGACGGAGACAACCCCAACAGGATCGTGACCACTTCCCTGGGACACCAGTCGGTCACCAGCAGAAGCAGCGAGTCCAGGCTGTGCCCGGCTGATGCCGTGCAGATGCACTCCCTGTTTTCATAGATGCACCTCACGATGTCCGGAACCTGGAGGGCACACAGGGGAGGTTGGGGCTGCTGCTGGAGTGCAGCCATTTCCCAAGAAACCACTTCCCATCCGACTGTGCTGCCAGGCGCCTGAGGCGCCTGGGTCAGGGAGAGAGGGATACGGGGACACACAAAGCCTGGAAGCGCTCAAGGGAAGGGCACAGCAAGGCAGCCACACGCCACTTACCTGCGCTAGCCATGAGGCGGGCTCTCCCATGGCCACATCCAGGATGCTGCTCGCCGCCTCCTTGGCATCCAGGCTTGAGTCTCTCAGGGCCTTAATGGCCATGAGGACGAGCTCTATCTTCTCAGAAGGCTCGAGGTATTTTCCAAGTGCCTGCGGGCGGAAGGAAGGCAGGGAAGACACGTCTCACCGAGTGCCCGGATGGTGCTACTCCGCTGAGCTGGGGGAGCAGCCCTGGGCACAGATGTCCTGGCAGCAGTGCCCGCAGGAAAGCTGGCAGCAGGGGCTACAGTCGGTGCACAATGGAGCACGGGGACAGAGAGCCCTCAGCATGGGGGAGGAAGGGTGGAGGCTGTGGGCACAGCGCTGGGCCCGCGGAGAACCGGGGCTTGCTGGAAGCCAGGAGAGCTGAAGCTGCTGCTGGGTCCCTGCTCGGGGACAGCAGCAACCCCCTCACTGGAGACAGTGAGGCCATGCCACCCCGCTCATTCTGGATCCCTTCGCTCACACGAGTCTCCTGCTGATGTGCTCATTACCATGGCAATGCGGCTTGCGCTTGGTGAAGTCAGCCAGGTGTCCTCAGCTTCCCGCTCCCTTTGTCTCTCTGGATGTTCTGGATCATCCTGTGGACGTGCCGTGCCTAAACACGAGGGGATCACGGAAGAGTGGATAAACGAGAGGCAGGGGACGTCTGGAAGCTGGCAGGCTCTCATGGATGACTTCCAGAAGCACCGGAACAGTCCCTTGCAAGACTCGGGGAAACAACCAGGTGCATGAGGAGAGGTCTGTGTGTGTGCGGAGGGAGGCAGCCCACCCCAGCTCCTCTTACATTTTTGCTGCTGGAAGAATCTGAAGAGGTAATGAAGAGCATCCAAAGCCCCCGATCTGATCTCCCAGTTTTTGCCAAAGCAGCAAAAGATGAGACGTCCCAGCAGCTGTCCCAGGAGGGGGATACGGATCTCTGTGAGGCAGGCACGGCTGTCATCGTCTCCTTCGCAGGTGCTCCAGCCCTGGGTGTGGGAGGCAAGAGAGGTAGAAGGGCTGAGGGGCAGCAGGTGCAATCAAAGTCCTGAACCCAGGAGCTTCCACAAGGAAATATCCCCAGTGAGAAAGAATTTGGAAGACCCTCCCAAAGGTGCTTGTAGGGCAGCAGGGCAGGGAGAGCTGCAGACCTGGCCTCCCACCATGCTCCTTGGGCAGTCCTGTCCTGCACAGGCCTGGGGACTGAGACGAGTCCTGGCAGAGAGGGCACTGGGGAGAGGAGACCGTGGGAATAGGAAAGAAACGGAGACCTTCTCTCCAGGGCAGAGCCTCACTGAACACCTCAACCAGACTCGCCTCACAGGCATCTCCGAGCTAGGGGCTGCTCCGGTGTGCAGGGAAGGGAAGAACCCCCAGCTGGAGGGTGCCTGTCTCCTTACCTGTGCTGAGGAACCGCTGGCCAGGAGGAAGTCACTCAGCCTCACAATCCGCCCCACCGCCCTCTCACACGCAGCTGTGCTCTGGCAGGTGGTGAAGGGCAGCAGCATCTGGGAGGAGAGAAACTGCTGGTGTGTCCTGGGAGCCGGCACCCGCGCCAGCAGAAGAAGCGCTGCCCGTGTCCTGGTGGGACTCACGCAGGTCCCCAGGGCAACACCTGATCCTTGTCCTGCCCTCCCCAAAACAGAGCCCTGAGCGCCCTCTCCGTGGAGGCTGGACTTTGGGACAGGAGCCTGCCTGGGGGTCTGCAGAGGGGAATGGCAGTCCAGCCCCCTGAGAAGCCAGGAGTGCAGGGCTCCAGGGTTGGGGTCCCTGTGTGGGACAGGAAGGTCCCAGTGGGTTGCTGCCCAGCAGATGTGGAGAGGAGAGAACAGGGGACCGCGAGGCAGGGGACGGGCAGCACCAGCTGCCACTGCTGCGGTGCCTGAGGAGAGGGATCAAAGGCCTCCCGCTGCCTCGGTGCAAGGAGAGCTCTGGGGACAGAGCTGGCCCAGAAGTGCCGCGGGCAAGGCTTTGCTGTGACGCAGCAGTGGGATGCAGAGGGGACATCACATGGACTGCGGGCAGGGGACGCAGGGCTCCCAGAAGAGCGTGATGGGCCACCCTTGGCTGCGTAAGGGAGCTGGGCACCCTCCCTGCAGAGTGCTCTGTGTGTGGTACTGGGCTGGGGACCGTCCCCTTAGGACGGTCCCCTCAGGAAGAGGCCCCGTGAACCCCACTCTTTGCCAATGCCAGACCTGTAAGATTGTCTGCAGCTCCACAAAGAAAGCGGCGGAAGAACGGAGCAGTATCTGCAGCATGGTGTCCACGTCCTCCAGGGCCTGCAAGGAGGACAGAGGGTGGTGGCAATCTTTCTGCAGTCCCTCTCATCCCAGGGATGGAGGCTGTGCAGGAAGCCCCACCAAGGGGCACCTCCTCTGTCTCTGGCATTGCCTTGGCCCAAGGACATCCTGGCAGGCAAGTCTCCTGCCTCCGTCTGTGGGGAACAGCTGAGACCGGGCGTGGAGCTGCAGGATCCCTCTGCTGTCCGCAGAGTTCCCCTCCTGGCACCACTGGGCTCTGCTGGCATGGGGGATGCTCCCAGACGGGGCCGGGGCCACGGGCTGTTGAGAGGTGCTCGCGGAAGCAGGGGCTGGGCACGTACCTCAAGGCAGCGTCGCAAAGCATGGCTTGCTGCCGCATTGCTGTGTTCAGGTAGTTCTTGGGCTCCTCTTTCACCAGCATCTGCAGAGCACAACCACAACGGTTCCTGGCAGCCGCCAGCAGACCCAGCACCAGGCGGTGGAGCAGGAGGAGACCCTCTGCCTCTGCCCCCAGAGAACCCTCCACCACCCCCAGTGCCAGGCTCTCTGCTTGCAGGGCTTCACAGCGGCACCCGAGTCCCCTCGTAGCAGCTCAGTGTCCACACACGCTTGTCCCTGCCCTCCTCACAGTGTGCCGGTGCCCGGAACATTGACCCCATCCCCAGACCCGCTGCCTGTCCGCTCACCTCGAAATTCTCTGCCGGCTCCAATTTGCGGCAGTAGGCGTTCAGGTCCTGGGGCAAGTCCTGGCACTGGGCAGGTTTGCACAGGGTGCAGAGGGACTGTGGAGAATGCATCGTCTGGGCCTCCTCCTGGCAACCAGGGACAGAGAGGCAAACGGGGAGCGTGAGAAGGTTGGCACACGGCCAGCAGGACTGGGGTGCTGGGGCTGCAGTGCTGCCCAGGAGAGCCAGGGGAGACGCTCTGTCCGGCCAGCAGCCCCGGCAGCAGAGCCGGCGGCCCCGTCGGGAGACACGGGCACAGCTCCCATGCAAAGGGATGCGAGTACCTTCACTGAGAAGGTTAGAGACCCGAGGATGAGCTGCACGGGTTCTTCTTGCCCTCTGTCCTGAGTCACCAAGCTGGACGCAGCAGAGGAGTCACCTAGCAAAGGAGGAAAGTAGGGAGGGCTGTAGAGAGGGGCTGCAGGTAAACGTGAGGAGAAGAAGGAGCTCTGCCCTCTGTCCAGACCTGTCCCTGCTCCCCTGGCCCAGTTTTCCCGTGGGTGTCTCATCTGGAGGGTGCCTGGCAGATGGGTTGCAATGCTGGAGCACAGCGTGGAAAGCCACCTCCCGCCCTGGGGGAGGCTGTGCTGGGTTCGGCAGGGCACGAAAGGTAAAGGTAAAGCTGCTCCTGGCTCTTTACGATGCACAGCCAACCAGCTGCTCTGGTACGCTGGGGAAATCCTTCAGCGATGAATGTCAGAAGGCTCAGGTTTCTGCCAAAGCTTCCTGGCAGTTCGGCACAGCCTTTTCTGCAAACAACTCCTTGGCTTCCACTGAACTGAACGCTGGGATGGGATGTGCCCAAAGGGACATTAGGAGGATAGCAATCCAAGGCGCCCAGGAAATGAGCCCTCTGCAGAAGTCCCTGTCCCATCACCAGCACCACCCAGCTCCTCTTTCCTAAATCTGGTGCCGATAACATGGTCACAAAACCACACTGTGATGTGGAAATGAGGAGCTGAGCATGAGTGAGTGTCAGGTGGCTGCAAGGGCAGCAGAACAGCCCCCTTCGATGTTGCGGGAAGGAGACTGATCACATCTACATTCCACCAAGGCCAGCAGCATCCCAGTGATGCTCCTCTGATAAGGTTTCTCATTCCCATTTCCAGGGGCATTTGCTGAAATGCTCTCGCGTGCCCCTTCAAGCTTGACTAAAATTGAAGACCCACAGCTCCAGGAAAGAGGAAGATTGTGAAGTGGAAGAAGTCTCTGGTCAGGTGAGGCAGGAGATTTGGGGCTGGTGTCTGCATAGGGTCACTTGTGGACCAGACAAGAGCCCGTTCCCAGCCCCAAACACGCACTGCTCATCACTGTCCATCAGCTGTGGGTCTTCAGTTTTAGTCAAGTTTTGACTAGTCGAAAATAACAGCCTGGCTTGTTCACTATTGGATCCACAGTTTTTCAATGTTATGGATATTTAAACAATATGTGATACCAGGCACATACAACACTTAAAATATGCACATGCATTATCTAATAAGGCTTGCATCCATTGCCCTACAAGCATTTCAAATCCGGTAAAATATTGTTCTCCATTGCTTTGTGAGTATCGTACTTTGCAGTTTAACATCAGTCATGATTTTTGTAGTTTCCACGTCCAAAGAGTCACGGACTGGTCAGTTGACCCAAAGCCTCCGTCTCCCTATATGCTACTTTCTGCATGGGGTTCAATTGCTGGCAAACAAACCATCTGAGTAATTCTTGTGCCCTTTGGTATAAAGCGAGGAGGCACACGCAATCCAAGCCATCGTTTGCATTGCTCTCGTAAAGTCGGCATCAGTCAATTCCGGTAAAACCAACAAACTTTGTGACAGGTGATCCTGCAATTAACTGTGCACTAAGCCTGGTTTTGCATTCTCTAAGGCTAATTGTTTAAGCATAAACTTCTCGAGTGGCGATATTGCCCGCCTGCCTATTTAAGGCCTCTTGTAATTTGTCTAGAAATATCATGTAATAAATGCCATTTTGCCAGATTTCTTTTTGATCACCAATACAGGTGTGTTCCAAGGACTGTTAGTTGGGACTATATGCCCTTGATCTGTTTGCTCCTCCACGAACTTCTGCAACGCACCCAATTTTTCACTCCTTCATGTTTCCAATGCCTTTTCCCATTGCACTTAACACATCTCCCCCCCAAAAGATTAGGGGAACGCCCTTCCCCACTGTTGTTCCTGCGTTTCCTCCCTCTGTTAGGCTGCCCCCCAAAAGAAGTCATGTTTGTTAACCCCCCGTGGGAGTCCTTTTCTTTAGGGAGGCAGAGGGCAAAGGATAAGGCACTCATTGAGGGACACGGCTGTGCCCCATCCCCACGCCAGTGCTGAGCCCAGCACCAAGGGCCTTCCTCAGCCTTGCCTTCCTGGGTGGTGAGATGTCCTGTCCTGACACCCAGGACATCCTCCTGTGGCCAGAAGGAAGGACGGAGCCCATCACTTGTCCCACAGGGGCTGCACGTGTTTTTCTCGCCTCGCTATTCCCTGCTGTCGGCACAATAAATCTGGACAAGTCTGGTGTCCCACAGGCTCCCAGATCCCATCTGAGGGTGCAGGGGAAGGCTCCTTCAACTCTCACCAAGTACTGGCACAGCCCTTGCGCTGGCAGACCCCTCAGGGTAGGACACCCACCCCCTGCCCCACGACGCTTCCCCACAGCTGGGACAGACCCCACCACAACCCCACTAAAACCCCACCCTTTTCAGCAGCAACCACAAGCCATCAGAGATGTCCAACCAACAAGGCTGGGGACATCGAGGACAGTGCCTCTGCTCCCAGCCCCCATCAGCCCCGCCTGCACCCTGCCTCAGCCTCCTCCCTCTCAGGGCAGATGTTCCTGACCGGCACCTCCGGCATCTCCTGCCGGGTAGAGCCCAGATCAGGAGGGGCAGTCAGCAAGAAGGCCAAGCACCATGCTCCAGCCAACACCACCAAGAAGCAGGAGGCCTCCCTGCAGGATAATATCCCACTGAAAGCAAAAAAGACAAAGCCAGTGCGCCGGCTGGCCAAACACTAGAGGAGCCTCTGAGAGGTGAATCTGGACAAGGACGGAGCGGCGGTGGGCAGTGCTGGGACACAGAGAGATCCAAAGGCCGGTGCCTCCACTCACCCTCTCCAGCCCCAGCCCTCTCCCAGATCCCTGTTCCTTGTTTAATTCAGTAACAGGATTGTGTGTTCACTTGCCAGCACCTCTCTGCTTGCAGAACTATTTGCAGTGGGAGAGGGGGATGAGGGTGTTAACGCAGCCCCTGCCCAGCCCATGGTGACTGAGCTGGGCTTGGGACTGACACTGAGAGGTTGGGGAGACGGGGCATCACTCCAGGTGCTGAATACCCCTGGGAGCCCAGTTTTTACCACAGATTGCCTTTTTTTTTTTTTTTTTTGTGTGTGTGTGTGTGTTCTAAGTCCTCCTCTTGCAAAGCTCGTGTCCTGCAAAGACAGCTGTGCCAAGGTCCTGACCTTGCCTCCCAAACGGACAAGAGGGTGGAGAAACTCCAGAAGCTGTGGAGTTGGACAGCCAGGGGCCTCCCAAAAGGTTCTCCTGGAGCTCTGCAGAGAAGCAGCAGCTGTCCCACCAGCGTGCGCAGCCTAAGGGCTCCCTTCCACACGCATGTTCCTTGGCTTTCCCCAAGCTTGCTGCCCCCTGCTAGCAGAGGAGATTCCAGGGAAACAAGGGCTGTCTTTGCTCAGCACTTGGAGCTGCTTCTCTCCACTCAGCTGAGGCACAAAGGCTGCAGACCTCCTCCATCATGCAAACCTTGTGTGCCTGTCCCACAGGTCCCCCAGACATCGTGTGCAGGGAATTCCTTGGGAAGGACCAAAGGCTGGGGAAAGGAATGGATCTAGGTGGATGGGGGTGGGAAGCAGGGTGGAAAAGAGGAGCATGGAAATCATACGGTCACCAGTTCATGCAAGTTGGGAAGGACGGGGTGGGTAGTCCTTTAGACCTCAAGCTCCAGCAGTGCCAGTGAGGATGTCAGGCCAAGATGCTGGGGGGGTTCATCCAGTGGGGTCTAAAAAGCCTCAAAGGATTGAGGCCTGACATCGCACAGCTTCACATCTTCGCGTTGTCCACTCTAGGAATGATGGTGGCCATAGCGATGTGTCTCTCTCCCAGCCACCTTCTCTTTAAATCACTATAAAGAGCTTCCACATAGCAGAAAACGGCAGTTGGCTGCAGTTGTGAGACACGGTGACATCAGGAAAGCAGCTCAATCAGCAGCTGGCGTGAAGAAACCCTTGTGGAAGAAGAGGAGGAGAG
Source organism: Phaenicophaeus curvirostris (assembly GCF_032191515.1). NCBI lineage: Eukaryota > Metazoa > Chordata > Aves > Cuculiformes > Cuculidae > Phaenicophaeus > Phaenicophaeus curvirostris. Next base: position 16,839,367 of record NC_091394.1, read on the forward strand.
CATGGCAGAGGGAGAGGTGTCTGCAGCCGGCTTCGTTGTGGGGAATGCAGACCTTGAAAGACAACATATCAGACAATAAAAGCTGATCTCCTATGGCAACTGTTATTTTCAAGTTGGGGGATGTCACTCGGACAGGATCAGGGGTGGCAGCGGTGGCAGAAAGCCGCGGGGAGCGTTGGACTCTCTGGGGAGGGAGATGGGACGAGCCCATGGGATAGCAGTGCTGAGGGCTGAGCCGTGTGGCTGGAGCGAAGCCGGCTGTCAGGAGCAGTGAGTTTGCACAGGGGATGGTTATTGTTATCACTCTTTTTCTTCTTTGAATTCCCCCGTGCCCCATCCAGACCACGGCAGCGAGGGCTTCTGGGATCTCCCTTACTGTGGGCACAGGAGCTGGCAGGGGCCGGGTGGTGACCGGCTTAGACCCTGAGGGCTTAGACCCTAAAAACGCAGCCTTGGATCCTAAAATGAGGATTTGGAACCTAAAATCACGTCTTGGGAATTGAGAATGCAGTGAACGTTTCTGCCCTAAAAATGAAGCTCTGCGCCTAAAAGTGAGCTTTGCAAACTAGAAATTAGGCTACATAAATTAGATTTTGACCCGCAGGAAGAGGGTGTTTGACCCAATTACTGACTGTTTGGACCCCCTAAAATTCAACCTCAGACCCATTAAACCCAGCTTCTGACGCATTTCTGAGTAAGAGGCTTGGAATCTGTGGTGTGCTGGAAGCCAGAATGTCTTCCTAGCAGCTCCAATCCCTGTGAACTGTCACCCTCTGGCAGTTCAAGTTTATGGCAGCCAAGTAATGCACAGTCAGACCCAAACCCCTCTGCTTTGTTAAAAAACACCTCCCACAACAGCCTCAACCCTGCGGCTCTAAAATGAAGCTCTGCAGAACAGCTAACCCTTTGTGCCCTTAAGTGATGCTTTGAACCCTCAAACACAGGCTTTTGAACCTCATATTACACTTTGGGCACTGAAATGAGGGTTTCAAAACTAATTATGCTCCTCTGGGGCACAAAACAGAAGACCTGAACCTTAAGGAAAGTGTTTTGGAACCCCATCATTCCCCCCCATGCAACCTAGAAACGAAGCTTTGGCTTCTAAACACAGGGTTGCGGGGGCTCAAAAAATGGGGTTGAGGGACTGAAAATGGATCTCTAGAAACAAAAACTTAAGCTGCGGGCCCTAAAACTGGGCTTCAGAGGAGATATCAGAGGACAGTCCTATGGAAAGTCCTTGGAACAATGCACACACCCACGAGCTGGTACCAGTCACTGGGGCTACACAACACTACTGCACAAATAACCAGAATCTCTAAGGGCTTTAGGAGGTGGGGGAGGATCCTACAGCGCATGTACTCACCTGGTGAAGAGGTGACACCAAACCGCAAGGAGAAGACCAGCCTACGTACTCCTAGCACAGGAACAACCTCCCCCCACACTCCTACTGCTCGAGGAGGCCTCAAAATGGCCTCTGGCAGGGCTGCCTTTAGGCTCAAGGCAGAATGGGATCATGGTCATATATGGTCATGTTGGCAGCTGGAGGGTCCCCAGGCAGCACCAGGGTGGGGTCTGTAAGCTGAGCCCCAGCTCCCCTGCACCCTGCCTCAGCCTCCTCCCTCTCAGGGCAGATGTTCCTGCTACAGGAAGCTTTCCAGAAAGTTCTCCTGGAAGTATGCTGGACACTTTAAAGACAGTCCCCTGGAAAGTGCCTTCTCAGATGTTTTGAAGCGTCCTGCAGAGCGTTTGCCGGCTGTCAGGAGCAGTGGGTTTGCACAGGGGATGGTTATTGTTATCGCTCTTTTTCTTCTTTGAATTCCCCTGTGCCCCCATCCAGACCACGGCAGCGAGTGCTTCTGGGATCTCCCTTAGTGTGGGCACAGGAGCTGGCAGGGGCCGGGTGGTGACACTGGGCACCAAGCTTCGGAACAAGGTGTGGCTGCCCTGAAGCTTCTTTTGGGGAGAAAAGCCTGTTCTGTGGGAGCGGGGCAGGTGGTTCTGCTGGCCCCGCCCCCCGCTGACTGTTGGGCGCAGCGTCATTCGAAAGGAGTAACCTCCAGCCCCAGCCGCCCCGCGCAGCCCGTGCAGAGCTCCTCGTCCCCGGCCGGCCTCGGCGGGCTCGCTCCTTGCCCAAAGACACGGGATCGCAGGTTCGTAGCAAAGCAGGGAAGGCAGACACTGCATCCCCAGCCTGGGAGTAACGGAGGGCTGAACGGGCAGCTGGCTCTGCGTGAGGGTGTGCCTGGGGTGGGTCTGCGCGGTCCCCCACCGCGTTGTGTTGGGGTGCCAGGAGCAGGGAGGAGCAGGAATAACGTGGAAGAGAGGGAAGCTGAAGACGTTTTGTCCAGGTCTTTCATCTTGACATTTTGTCCTGCTTAGCAACGTGTGGGAGAAACGCCCACTCTGTTTGGGACGACAGGGCTGGATGTCGGTTACGTAAGGGGTGGTTTTAGTCGTTGTTGTTTTATTGATTACTTTCTGAGTCCAAGACTTGCTGGGCCCACGAGGGTTGGGTGATACTGGGATGTAGGGGTTTGAGTGAATTTTCACAAGGTTCCGGGCTGGTGGATCACCCAGGGGAGGTGTCACGGCTCTGGTGCGCAGCAGCCCGGGGATGGATCTGGCTCAGCGGCACTGGGAGCACCCAGTCCCAGCCTTGCTCACAGGCCAGAGAGCAGCTGCTCCTCAGAGAGCCTCATCCCTTCCCTGTTGTCATTGCAGGATCTGCTCCATCCCCTCCCTCCGCTTCAGACGCACCCCGTGAATGCCAGAGCTGCCGATGAGGCATGGCTGAGGGGTGGCTGAGCCACGAGGAGACAGGGAAGGACAGAGGGCAGGAGGGCAGCAGGAGAGACTCGGACGATGTGGACGACAGCCTGCCCAACCTGACGTGGCTGCTGGACTTCTCCATCATCAGCGCTAGCATGGGCAACTCCTCCTGCTGCCCCAGCAGCCCGGACCCCCACAGCTGTCAGGGCATCCCCAGCTTTGCTGCACCGTGCTCACCCCTGGGCACTGACCAACTGTGCATGGAAATGCCCCAAACTCCCCGCATGCCCATCTCCTCCTCCAGCTGGATGATGGAGCACCACGTTGTGTCCACGCACCCTCAGCTGACGGCGGGTATTGACTACCAGACCAACCCCTACATCAAGCCACCCTACTCCTACACCACCCTCATCTGCATGGCGATGGAAGCCAGCAAGGAGCCCCAAGTCACCCTCTCCGACATCTACAAGTGGATTACCGACAACTTCTGCTACTTCCGTCAAGCTGATCCCGTGTGGCAGGTAGGACATTTGAGAACTCTTGCCCTGCCCCATCTCCCCTTATGGCTGGGAAGGGCCTTTCACAGCTTCCATCGTGTAAGAGAGAGCTCAGGGTCATTTTTGGAGTGGAAAGGTCCCCATTGCGCTGTTGGTCCCTGCATCTCCTCTTGACTCTGGAGTGAAGGTGTCTCTGTCTCCCACTTCAGCTTCCTGTAGCTTGCTGCCCTGCTCCGTCTCAGAGGACACTCTCCAGCACGGGTGGCTTTCTAGAATGTGGTGGGGCAGGAGGCACCTGGGTTGCTCCTCCCTCTGCTCTAGTTATTCCCAGCCCAAATCCAGAGCGTGCCAGCTATCCTGCACCACTGCTCCCCCAGGCAGGGCTGAGCTAAACCTTTCTTAGCCCCCCGCCCAGGAACTGTCCACCACCTCCCTGGGCAAGTGGGTGTCTGGAGGCTATTGAAGCCCACCAGAGAGAAAGGTAGGGAAGCCCTTGGTCCCTCTCCAGGGCCACAGGTGTTCCCCAGACTCCCTGTGCTGGGAAACTTATGGGAGGGACTCTATGGGAGAAGCTAAGTACCAGAATCTTGACTTTCTCTTGCAAACTCATGGCTGGATATTCACCACACTTTTAATTCAAAGTGTTCATTGACAGAAGGAAGAGATGCAGGAGGTACACAAGGTTCTTGCAGGGAGGAAGGATTAATATATTAACCCACCAGGAAATATGGCTGGAAAAGCAGAAAATCCTCTTTTTCTTTCTTTCTCTTCCCCATAGTCTTCCCCCCACCTCCTTTAAGCAGTGGCTGATGAGGATGCAGTGATTTTACCCGGAGCTCCTCTGGGCCAGAAGGCACCTCTGGGGACACACAGGGCTGGGGTGGGACAGCCCCCGTGCCTCTCCAGTTTTGCCCGTCCGGTTTGTGTCAGCCTGGCAGCAGGCAGACATGTGCCTGTATTTTAGCAAACCGCTTTCCCCACAACACTAACAGGAGGTGTGGGTCAAGCTGGGGATGCGAGGAGGGGTCTGATGGTGCTGTCCACCATGGTGATGCCACATGTTGCCGCTGGTAATGGGGCCACATGGATGTAAAGACCCTCCTCTTCCTCCTGGCTGCAAAGATGCTTCTCCACCAGCCTCCCCACGCAGATAGTTGCGGCACCAGCAGATGATTGTTCCACCTTGGTTTTTTTCTCTTTTTTCCCAGAACTCCATCCGGCACAACCTCTCCTCAAACAAGTGCTTCATCAAGGTGCCTCGAGAGAAGGACAAGCCAGGGAGAGGTGGCTTTTGGAAGCTTGACCCGCAATACGTTGAGCAGCTCAAGAGTGGTGCCTTCAAAAAGCAGAGGATGCGCCCAGTGCAGATCCTCCCAGCCTCCACTGCGAAAGCCCAGCAAGAAGCACAGCGTGGTGCCTCCCTGGCTGCTTCAGCTTGTGCCTCCAATAAAGTCCTCTCTGTCAACCTGGAGTCACAGCTGCTGCTGAAAAAGTTTGAAGAAGGTAATGGCAACCAGCACTGGAATCCAGTGGATGGCAATAGAGGGCTCAAGCGCAAGCAGCCCTTGCCCAAGCAAACAGCCAAAGCGTGTCGGCTTTCCAATTCCGCCTTGCTGAGCCAGGAGGAGCAGACCCAGCTGGAATCCCTGAAAGGGGACTCTGACCCCAGCCTGAACAGAGAGGTCTCCACTTTTGGGGATCTGGAGCTCTTATCTCCAGTCAGCCTCAAAACGCTCAACCTGGAGTTGATGGCACAAGGGCACCACTTTGAATGTCCCCAGGGGCCGGAGCAGGTCCTCACTGAGTCCTCCCAGAACAGCCTGAGCCTGGACGAAAGCTTCGTGTCCACTTCTTTCCTGCAGCATCTCTGTGATGAAGGGACAAGCGATCTCCTCTCAAATTCTGCCAATGCGGAGCAGTTGTTTGAAGTCAGCGATGCATCTGTAATAGCGGATGAGAGCAACTGGATCACTCTGGATTCCCTCTTGTAAGAGGCCAGTCACCGATCAAAGCCCACGTGTGCTTTAGCAGGATGCTCCCCCCACGCTACTGGGACTTCCAAGAACTGGATTCTTCACCTCTCCTTCGCTGTAGGTTATTAGAGGTAGAGTAGGCATCAGGTAGGAGTGAGCAGAAGCTGTAGTGTCAGTGGTTTGCCTTAGACTTGTTGAGAAGTCAAAGATTGTAGAGAATTTCTGTTTAGTAACAACAGCATTTAGGACCTTTAATGTTAGCAGCAATATTTATCGAGAGAGGTTGTAGCTTATGAATTAATAAAGAAGCCTTTAAAAAATCCCATTATCCTTGTTGCAATTTGTACTCAAATTTGGGGAGGGGGTGGGAGTGTGGAGGTGGGAGAATCATAGAATCATAGAACCACAGAATCGTAGAATACTTTGGGTTAAAGGGACCTTAGAGATCATCTAGTTCCAACTCCCCTGCCGTGGGCAGGGACACTTCCCACAAGATCAGGTTGCCCAGGGCCCTGTCCAACCTGGCCTTGAGCACCTCCAGGGATGATGCAGCCACAACTTCCCTGGAAAAGTTCTGCATTCCTTCCCCAGTAAAGCACGAGGCAAGCTGAGAATTGAATATCTTCCGGTCACGCAAGGGGCAGAGCAGGGCCTTGGGCTGTTGCTTTGTCCAGGTGCCACCGCCTGAAGTCCCCTGGGATGCCACCACATTGGTGGGGATAGTGTCCGGTGGGCACAGGGCTACAGGCTCTGGAGTGTGGTGTGGATGTATTTGTCTGTACTGATAAGGCCTCTCTTTATTTGCTGTTCTCATTCTATTTCCCTCTGTTGGGGCCTCCATACGGTGCCAAAGGGCTGCAGAGATTTGTGTGTGATTTCACCTTTTAATGGGGTGTTATTTACAATTAAAAAGAATAAATAAGAACAAGCCTTTTGCCTCCTTGTTCTCCTCCAGCCCCTCCTTACCCTGTCAGACCCTCTCTCCTGGAGGTGGGGGGACATCTCACCAGCCCAGCCCTGCCTGTACACCCGGCCCGGATACACAGATGCCCTCACCCCGCTCCGCAGCAGCACAGTGATTCCTCACGGGAAAACTGATGCACAAACAGCCAGCTGCGTGACAACGGCTACACGCTCTCTGTGGCACAAGGGTGGCTCTGTCCCGAGGCCTGGGAGCTGCTCCCAGCCCCTGGAGCATCCTTCCCTGTCCCTGCGCGGAGCTCCTGGGCGTGACATGGTGTAAGCACTCAACACTGTCCTTCTGCTCATGCCATGTTCCTACCTGCGTATTCACAGAATCACTAGGTATGGAAAGACCTCCAGGCTCATCTAGTCCAATCATTCCTATCAACCACTAAACCGTGCCCCTCAGCACCTCATCCACCTGCCATTTACATGACTCAATCCCCTCACTGGGCAGCCTCTGCCAGTGCCCAATGACCCTTTCTGTGAAAGATTAGTTGTAGAGAGCAACAAGGTCTCCCCTCAGCCTCCTCTTCTCTATCCCTCCACATGCCCTGTGAAACACAAGTGGCTTTGGAGACCTGGTGGGCACAGGAGTGTGAGCAGAGCTGCACAAAAGCTGCAGAAACAACCAAATCCTTGCAAAATCAACTAAGCTGAGAAGCAGTCGGGCTCTGCCAGGGCTTTGCAGAAAATCGGCACACGCTCAGCTGCTGGGGCAGGCGCGGTGGGGGCAGTGGGTCAAGAGGCAGCAGGTTTGGGAAGCTCCGAGGTGTTTTAACACAGGGTGCGCAGCACAAAGTGCGATCAGCATAAAAGCCCAAACTCTCCAATACTCTGTGAAATCAAGTTTTACTCATTACAACAATAAATGTAATAAATGATTCGTAGGGATTAACAGCGTTAACAGTAACAGCTTTCCAGGCAACTGTCACGGTCCACTCGTGGACGCGTGATGGTTCGTTTCATTTATGGTTTCAGAGCGCAAATAATTCAAAGAGTCAAGGGAGTCAAATTTCAGTCTAACCTGGCACTTTATTACTTATGCCCGTAAAGCGACGTACGATAGAAAGAGACAGAGAACAAGGAAAGAGATGGGGAGAAGAGGGAAGGAAAAGGGGTTCATGGCTACCACCACGGGTCCCCAGATGTCCGGCGTCTCTGGGAGACAAGGTCCAGAAGGCGTTCTGCTGTTTTGGTCTTTGATGGAGGTGATCCCAGAGTGGGGGGGTCTTCTTCTGTCTCGGTCTTCTGTTCCCCCCTAATTCAGCTGCTCCAGAGCTGTCTTTTATGCCAGTCAATACATGCCTTGCGCATTCAACTCTGGCTTTGCAGCCTAAAAATGTAGATTTATACTCTTAAAATTGGCTTTCATGTCCTATAGGCTTTGGATCCTAATAAAAAGACTTCGGGCTATATCAATGCGAGTTTTGGCTCTCCACATTTGAGTCTGTAAACTAAAGACTTTGCACCCTAAAAATAAAGCTTCATACCCTAAAATGAGGATTACAACTCTAAAATATAAGCTTAGTACCCCAACAAAGAAGGGTTGACACACTACAGATGAGGCCTTGTATTCTAAAAATTAGGATCTGGATTTGAAACTGATTCTTTGAGCCTTAAAAATGTTGGACCCAAAATATGTTTGGATGATACAATAAGGCTTTCAACAATAAAAAAATGAGGCTTTAAGGCCTTAAATGAGGTTTAGATGACGAGTCTGAACAATTACATTGTGGCTTTGTACCCTAGAATTCATGCTTTGGACTCTAACTATTACTTTTGAAACTAAAAATGGTACTTTGGACCCTACAGTGATAACTCAAACTCTACAACTGCAAGTCTTAGGAAGAAAGTGGCTTTGGCCCTAAAAATGGGAGTGTAGACCTGCAAGATGAAGCTTTGGGCCTTAAAATAAGATGATGGGTCCTAAAATTAAGACTTGGAGCTGCAAAAGATAGGCTTGGACCCCGTCAATGAGAATTTAGACCCTAAATCTAAAACTTTTGAGTTCTTTAATCTTAGGTTTGGATACCGAAATGAGGATTTAGAATCTGAAATGACCTTTTGTGTCTCAAACTAATATTTGGATGCTAAAAATGAGACTTTGCGATCTAAAACTGAGGTTTTGACCCTGAAAACTAAGCATCAGGCCTAGTTTAATGTATTTGACCTAAAATGAAGGTTTGGACCCTGAAGATGTGGCTTTGGGCTCTACGAATGAGCATTTGGAAATTAATAAAAGGAGCTTTGGGCCCTAAAAATGATGACTTAGGCTCCAAATTGAGGCTTTTGTACCATTAGATTTGTGTTCTGTGCCTTCAAAACGTAGCTTTGGACTACAAAATTTTACAGGCTTTGTGCCAAACCCAGGTAGGTTATGGCTCAAAGCCAAGAACCTGAGCTTTAAAAAAGCTTTTTTTTACCCAAAGAGTGTGCACACCTTGTACCAAGAGAGTGTTCATCCCTCAGTTGGGCATGTCCTTGAGCAGCCCGATGGGATGTGCTCTGAGCGTGAGGTTGGGCTGGGGATCTCTTGATGTTCGCTCTAAACAACACGGACCTGGGCCACGTACCTGTTTTGCTGCCTCAGGTGATGCTCCTGCTGCTCCTGGCACCCCAAGCCCTGATCGCTGCAGTCAGGACCACTCAGTCATGGAGGTGATGGGTGTGGTCTCCAGTGACTGGTGTTTAGACCTGAACTCCAAAAGGGAGGGCTGGAAGCTGTATCCTGCTAATATGGCCTTCTGAGGTTCTTTCAGCACAGACCAGAATGCCTCAGGCCTTGATTTCAGTAATTCTGCTGTCCTAAGTCCTGGTGGCTGTGGAGTGAAGACCTCAGGTTTATCGTACATCCTGGTCACAGAACTTGTTGACAGTAATTTCTGTCTGACAGGAACTTTCTTTTCTCCTTGTCCTCCTCCTCTGCAGCTCTGAGGTTCCCCTGCCTGCATTTGGCTCTGCTTTGCTGCTTGGCTGCCTTGTGTGGGTTTACCCTTGGGCTGGCTAGTCACAACCAGCTTTTTTCCAGCGGAGGTTTTTCCAGCGGAGTCCTGTGGGATGGCTGGCTGCCTCCTGGGAAAGGACACAACAGGGGAAATTTGCCTGAGAATGCAACAAGCCACGTGCCTGTGTGTGCAGCCACTGGCACCTCAACTGATGGCTGCGCTCAGCTCAGGAGAGTAAAATCCCTGCGTCAGGACGCTCGGCTGACAAGCAGCTGTCCCTGAGCAGAACCATGCAGGGGACTCTCCTGAAGGGCCAGAGAGGAACCAACCCTCTGAAATGTGGGGCTTCCAGCAGCCCCACCCCAGCCCTCTGAGCGCTGCCGTCACCACTGTTGGGCAGTGATGAATGGTATGTGTTTGGGGCTGGAAACGGATTCTTCCCTGGTCCAAAAGTGAACCTGTACAGACACCAGCCTCAGATTGCCTGCCTCACCTGACCAGAGACTTCTTCTGCATCACCGTATTCTTCATTTTCCGGAATCCTGGGATTTCAATATGACTCAAGCTAGCAGCAGCAGCTGAGGGCAGTTCAGCAAATGCCCCTGGAAAGTGGAAAGAGAAACCTTATCAGAAGAGCATCACTGGGATGCTGCTGGCCCTAGTGGAATGTAGACCTGATCAGTCTTCAGAGGCAGCCGTGGTCACCTTTGAGTACTTGAGGGGCTCCAGCTCCTTGTGTCCTGGAAAACCACACAAGATGGATGGAGGCACTCATCCAGTGTCACTTCCGCAGGCCTTTCCCAAGGGTGCCCATTGCAACCATTGCATCACCCAAACAGGTCATATTTTTGGACCTTCTCTGCAGACAGGGTGTTGTTTTAAGAGAAGCCTCTCAGATCCGGGGAAGGGATGCAACGACCACGCAGACAGCCAGGGTTTGAACTGCTGTCTTACCGGGCAGGTAATCCTTGTTGTCTATCAGGTTGTGGGCAGCTACAAGGTTTCTTGCCAGGCGAAACACTGGCCTCTGGACAGACACGGCCTCATCTCCAACCTGGATCCATTTGGGGATATTGTTGGAGGAACCAAGGGCAGCAACGAGCGCTTCTGGGATCTCCCTTAGTGTGGGCACAGGAGCTGGCAGGGGCCGGGTGGTGACACTGGGCACCAAGCTTCGGAACAAGGTGTGGCTGCCCTGAAGCTTCTTTTGGGGAGAAAAGCCTGTTCTGTGGGAGCGGGGCAGGTGGTTCTGCTGGCCCCGCCCCCCGCTGACTGTTGGGCGCAGCGTCATTCGAAAGGAGTAACCTCCAGCCCCAGCCGCCCCGCGCAGCCCGTGCAGAGCTCCTCGTCCCCGGCCGGCCTCGGCGGGCTCGCTCCTTGCCCAAAGACACGGGATCGCAGGTTCGTAGCAAAGCAGGGAAGGCAGACACTGCATCCCCAGCCTGGGAGTAACGGAGGGCTGAACGGGCAGCTGGCTCTGCGTGAGGGTGTGCCTGGGGTGGGTCTGCGCGGTCCCCCACCGCTGTGTTGGGGTGCCAGGAGCAGGGAGGAGCAGGAATAACGTGGAAGAGAGGGAAGCTGAAGGCGTTTTGTCCAGGTCTTTCATCTTGACATTTTGTCCTGCTTAGCAACGTGTGGGAGAAACGCCCACTCTGTTTGGGACGACAGGGCTGGATGTTGGTTACGTAAGGGGTGGTTTTAGTCGTTGTTGTTTTATTGATTACTTTCTGAATCCAAGACTTGCTGGGCCCACGAGGGTTGGGTGATACTGGGATGTAGGGGTTTGAGTGAATTTTCGCAAGGTTCCGGGCTGGTAGATCATCCAGGGGAGGTGTCACGGCTCTGGTGCGCAGCAGCCCGGGGATGGATCTCACTCAGCGGCACTGGGAGCACCCAGTCCCAGCCTTGCTCACAGGCCAGAGAGCAGCTGCTCCTCAGAGAGCCTCATCCCTTCCCTGTTGTCATTGCAGGATCTGCTCCGTCCCCTCCCTCTGCTTCAGACACACCCCGTGAATGCCAGAGCTGCCGATGAGGCATGGCTGAGGGGTGGCTGAGCCACGAGGAGACAGGGAAGGACAGAGGGCAGGAGGTCAGCAGGAGAGACTCGGACGATGTGGACGACAGCCTGCCCAACCTGACGTGGCTGCTGGACTTCTCCATCATCAGCGCTAGCATGGGCAACTCCTCCTGCTGCCCCAGCAGCCCGGACCCCCACAGCTGTCAGGACATCCCCAGCTTCGCCGCACCGTGCTCACCCCTGGGCACTGACTCAGTGCGCATGGAAACGCCCCACACTCCCCGCATGCCCATCTCCTCCTCCAGCTGGATGACGGAGCACCACGTTGTGTCCACACACCTTCAGCTGACGGAGGGCATTGACTACCAGACCAACCCCTACATCAAGCCACCCTACTCCTACACCACCCTCATCTGCATGGCGATGGAAGCCAGCAAGGAGCCCCACGTCACCCTCTCCGACATCTACAAGTGGATTACCGACAACTTCTGCTACTTCCGTCAAGCTGATCCCGTGTGGCAGGTAGGACATTTGAGAACTCTTGCCCTGCCCCATCTCCCCTTATGGCTGGGAAGGGCCTTTCACAGCTTCCATCGTGTAAGAGAGAGCTCAGGGTCATTTTTGGAGTGGAAAGGTCCCCATTGCGCTGTTGGTCCCTGCATCTCCTCTTGACTCTGGAGTGAAGGTGTCTCTGTCTCCCACTTCAGCTTCCTGTAGCTTGCTGCCCTGCTCCATCTCAGAGGACACTCTCCAGCACGGGTGGCTTTCTAGAATGTGGTGGGGCAGGAGGCACCTGGATTGCTCCTCCCTCTGCTCTAGTTATTCCCAGCCCAAATCCAGAGCGTGCCAGCTATCCTGCACCACTGCTCCCCCAGGCAGGGCTGAGCTAAACCTTTCTTAGCCCCCCGCCCAGGAACTGTCCACCACCTCCCTGGGCAAGTGGGTGTCTGGAGGCTATTGAAGCCCACCAGAGAGAAAGGTAGGGAAGCCCTTGGTCCCTCTCCAGGGCCACAGGTGTTCCCCAGACTCCCCGTGCTGGGAAACTTACGGGAGGGACTCTATGGGAGAAGCTGAGTACCAGAATCTTGACTTTCTCTTGCAAACTCATGGCTGGATATTCACCACACTTTTAACTCAAAGTGTTCATTGACAGAAGGAAGAGATGCAGGAGGTACACAAGGTTCTTGCAGGGAGGAAGGATTAATATATTAACCCACCAGGAAATATGGCTGGAAAAGCAGAAAATCCTCTTTTTCTTTCTTTCTCTTCCCCATAGTCTTCCCCCCACCTCCTTTAAGCAGTGGCTGATGAGGATGCAGTGATTTTACCCGGAGCTCCTCTGGGCCAGAAGGCACCTCTGGGGACACACAGGGCTGGGGTGGGACAGCCCCCGTGCCTCTCCAGTTTTGCCCGTCCGGTTTGTGTCAGCCTGGCAGCAGGCAGACATGTGCCTGTATTTTAGCAAACCGCTTTCCCCGCAACACTAACAGGAGGTGTGGGTCAAGCTGGGGATGCGAGGAGGGCCCTGATGGTGCTGTCCACCATGGTGATGCCACATGTTGCCGCTGGTAATGGGGCCACATGGATGTAAAGACCCTCCTCTTCCTCCTGGCTGCAAAGATGCTTCTCCACCAGCCTCCCCACGCAGATAGTTGCGGCACCAGCCGATGATTGTTCCACCTTGGTTTTTTTCTCTTTTTTCCCAGAACTCCATCCGGCACAACCTCTCCTCAAACAAGCGCTTCATCAAGGTGCCTCGAGAGAAGGACAAGCCAGGGAGAGGTGGCTTTTGGAAGCTTGACCCGCAATACGTTGAGCAGCTCAAGAGCGGTGCCTTCAAAAAGCAGAGGATGCGCCCAGTGCAGATCCACCCAGCCTCCACTGCGAAAGCCCAGCAAGAAGCACAGCGTGGTGCCTCCCTGGCCGCTTCAGCTTGTGCCTCCAATAAAGTCCTCTCTGTCAACCTGGAGTCACAGCTGCTGCTGAAGGAGTTTGAAGAAGGTAATGGCAACCAGAACTGGAATCCAGCGGATGCCAAAAGAGGGCTCAAGCGCAAGCAGCCCATGCCCAAGCAAACAGCCAAAGCATGTCGGCTTTCCAATTCCACCTTGCTGAGCCAGGAGGAGCAGACCCAGCTGGAATCCCTGAAAGGGGACTCTGACCCCAGCCTGAACAGAGAGGTCTCCACTTTTGGGGATCTGGAGCTCTTATCTCCAGTCAGCCTCAAAACGCTCAACCTGGAGTTGATGGCACAAGGGCACCACTTTGAATGTCCCCAGGGGCCGGAGCAGGTCCTCACTGAGTCCTCCCAGAACAGCCTGAGCCTGGACGAAAGCTTCGTGGCCACTTCTTTCCTGCAGCATCTCTGTGATGAAGGGACAAGCGATCTCTCAAATTCTGCCAATGCGGAGCAGTTGTTTGAAGTCAACGATGCCTCTGTAATAGCGGATGTCAGCAACTGGATCAATCTGGATTCCCTCTTGTAAGAGGCCAGTCACCGATCAAAGCCCACGTGTGCTTTAGCAGGATGCTCCCCCCACGCTACTGGGACTTCCAAGAACTGGATTCTTCACCTCTCCTTCGCTGTAGGTTATTAGAGATAGAGTAGGCATCAGGTAGGAGTGAGCAGAAGCTGTAGTGTCAGTGGTTTGCCTTAGACTTGTTGAGAAGTCAAAGATTGTAGAGAATTTCTGTTTAGTAACAACAGCATTTAGGACCTTTAATGTTAGCCGCAATATTTATTGAGAGAGGTTGTAGCTTATGAATTAATAAAGAAGCCTTTAAAAAATCCCATTATCCTTGTTGCAATTTGTACTCAAATTTGGGGAGGGGGTGGGAGTGTGGAGGTGGGAGAATCATAGAATCATAGAACCACAGAATCGTAGAATACTTTGGGTTAAAGGGACCTTAGAGATCATCTAGTTCCAACTCCCCTGCCATGGGCAGGGACACCTCCCACAAGATCAGGCTGCCCAGGGCCCTGTCCAACCTGGCCTTGAGCACCTCCAGGGATGATGCAGCCACAACTTCCCTGGAAAAGTTCTGCATTTCTTCCCGAGTAAAGCACGAGGCAAGCTGAGAATTGAATATCTTCAGGTCACGCAAGGGGCAGAGCAGGGCCTTGGGCTGTTGCTTTGTCCAGGTGCCACCGCCTGAAGTCCCCTGGGATGCCACCACATTGGTGGGGATAGTGTCCAGTGGGCACAGGGCTACAGGCTCTGGAGTGTGGTGTGGATGTATTTGTCTGTACTGATAAGGCCTCTCTTTATTTGCTGTTCTCATTCTATTTCCCTCTGTTGGGGCCTCCATACGGTGCCAAAGGGCTGCAGAGATTTGTGTGTGATTTCACCTTTTAATGGGATGTTATTTACAATTAAAAAGAATAAATAAGAACAAGCCTTTTGCCTCCTTGTTCTCCTCCAGCCCCTCCTTACCCTGTCAGACCCTCTCTCCTGGAGGTGGGGGTCACCCCACCAGCCCAGCCCTGCCTGTACACCCGGCCCGGATACACAGATGCCCTCACGCCGCTCCGCAGCAGCACAGTGATTCCTCACGGGAAAACTGATGCACAAACAGCCAGCTGCGTGACAACGGCTACACGCTCTCTGTGGCACAAGGGTGGCTCTGTCCCGAGGCCTGGGAGCTGCTCCCAGCCCCTGGAGCATCCTTCCCTGTCCCTGCGCGGAGCTCCTGGGCGTGACATGGTGTAAGCACTCGACACTGTCCTTCTGCTCATGCCATGTTCCTACCTGCGTATTCACAGAATCACTAGGTATGGAAAGACCTCCAGGCTCATCTAGTCCAATCATTCCTATCAACCACTAAACCGTGCCCCTCAGCACCTCATCCACCTGCCATTTACATGACTCAATCCCCTCACTGGGCAGCCTCTGCCAGTGCCCAATGACCCTTTCTGTGAAAAATTAGTTGTAGAGAGCAACAAGGTCTCCCCTCAGCCTCCTCTTCTCTATCCCTCCACATGCCCTGTGAAACACAAGTGGCTTTGGAGACCTGGTGGGCACAGGAGTGTGAGCAGAGCTGCACAGAAGCTGCAGAAACAACCAAAACTTGCAAAATCAACTAAGCTGAGAAGCAGTCAGGCTCTGCCAGGGCTGTGAAGAAGATCACCTCATGCTCAGCTGCTGGGGCAGGCGCGGTGGGGGCAGTGGGTCAAGAGGCAGCAGGTTTGGGAAGCTCCGAGGTGTTTTAACACAGGGTGCGCAGCACAAAGTGCGATCAGCATAAAAGCCCAAACTCTCCAATACTCTGTGAAATCAAGTTTTACTCATTACAACAATAAATGTAATAAATGATTCGTAGGGATTAACAGCGTTAACAGTAACAGCTTTCCAGGCAACTGTCACGGTCCACTCGTGGACGCGTGATGGTTCGTTTCATTTATGGTTTCAGAGCGCAAATAATTCAAAGAGTCAAGGGAGTCAAACTTCAATCTAACCTGGCACTTTATTACTTATGCCCGTAAAGCGACGTACGATAGAAAGAGACAGAGAACAAGGAAAGAGATGGGGAGAAGAGGGAAGGAAAAGGGGTTCATGGCTACCACCACGGGTCCCCAGATGGTCCCCACGGGTCCCTTGTCTCTGGGAGACAAGGTCCAGAAGGCGTTCTGCTGTTTTGGTCTTTGATGGAGGTGATCCCAGGGTGGGGGGGTCTTCTTCTGTCTCGGTCTTCTGTTCCCCCCTAATTCAGCTGCTCCAGAGCTGTCTTTTATGCCAGTCAATACACCTGTGACCCACCTTTGCCTGTGGAGATGTGCCTATCTCCACGTAGCAGGCCACACGTGCCAAGAGAGGAGTGTCTGCAGGTCTCCTCCCCTTGCGCATGTGCTCCTCCTGGCGCCAGTGGTCAACCTGGGGTCTCCCAATGAAGGCCAGTAGTCATCATCACCTTGCACGCATGCTGTGTTGGTTATGGGTCTGTGGTAAGTCCCGTCATTAATCTTCCTGTCTTTTCCTCCTTGCTTCATGGATCTTTCACAATGGTAGGGAGCAAGGAGGTTTGAAGACAGGTACAAAACATTGTTGAGATAAGGAGGAAGGTACAGGTAGTTAGGTACAAAGTATTCGTTCCGTGCCAGCTCTGGCCGTTTTCCTGAGGCCTGAATTTGTGATTTATACAGTCAATTTTGGAGGTTAAAAATGAGAAAATGTTGAGACAGAAATCGAACATTTGACCAACTCTTACAGCAACGTGCCCAATCATTGCTACAAGAGACCAACCAGGTTCCAGCTTTCATCCAATGGAGGCATTTTCTTGAGGAGAGCTTCACTCCTGCCCGGCCATCCAGGGCCAGCAGCACCGCGCCCACCGCTTCCGTGGTGACGTTGGCTGCTCCCCTAGAGCTCTCAGAATATGGATGTTCTGAGTTGCCAGAGATGAGACGGAGAGCTGGGGATCTTTCTCCAAAACCTGGAGGGCTGCGACAAAGGAAAGAGAAGGGAGCTGAACCCCACCTCTTTGCAGAGACCCTCAGGCATCTCCGCCAGACCTTGCCAGCCCCACCCTTCCGTTTCCCTGGCCGGGAGGAGCAGGTGGGACAAATACCTCGGCTGGCAGCTGTTGCTCAGGAAGGCCCCCAATGCCCCCAAGATGTTCCTCTGCCCTCGAACCCTGAAGCAGGGCAAGGCACAGCAGCTCGCTGCCCAGGCTCTGTCCCCTGCCCCAGCAGCCCCGGCACGCACAGCACTGCCCCTACTCACCCTGGCAGATCTCAGGCAGCTTCTCCTCCCGTTGGTGCCTCAGGTGGCGCGCGGCAAGCCCTAGGCACAGAGCTCTGTCAGCCGCCTGCTCCCCAGCGTGCTCCCAGCAGCACAGCTCCCGGCTCTGCCGGTCTGGCTGCAGCCCCTGCTCCCCCTCAGCAGGGAGACCCCAGGGAAGGGCAGTGCTGGGCTGGGGTGAGGGACTGAGCGAGGCTGCAGCCAAGCCCAGCGTTGTGGGCAGGGGTGGGAGAGGGAGGCACCGAGCCCTGGCTGCCCAGGCCCGTCACGGGGCACCCAGGGCTCTGGCAGCCCCAGGGCTCCCCTTGCTGCCAGCGCAGCGGCGGGGACTGGGGCCAGGCTGCAACAGAGGGACCCCGGGGGCTGTGGCTCACCGACAAACCGCACGGCCGCCTCTCGCAAGGTGTCCTGAGCATCCTGCAAGTATGCCAGGCTCTCGTGCAGGTATTCTGCAGCTCTGCCTTTGGCCTTCACCAGCTGGAGAGAGTAGAGGGGCACAGAGTGTCACGCAGCCTTCCCAGGCAGCTGGACCAGCATCCCCTTTACCCCTGCCACCTCAGGCCATTCCCATCTCCCAGACAGGAGCCCTGTGGCGCTGAGGCACAGAGACAGCTGCAGGCATAGGGGTCTGGAGGTCCTGTGACCCTTCTGTCCCGCTGCCAGGGCCCAGACAGCCTAGGGTCTCCTTCCACACCATGAGAGTGGGGAGGGGAAAGGGGCTTGGAGAAGCAGCCCCGGGGGCTCTGGGCCCAGGGGAAGGGAAGGAGGCTCCAGGCTCTGGGCTCTGGGCTCTAGGCTGGAGCAGAGCAGGAACGGCTGTCCCCTTGTCCAGACTGGGCTCTAGGGCTTGGGGCTTGTCCTCACCAAGTACTCCCCAACTCGGAATATCTGCTGCGTCTGGGTCAGGCGGGTGAGATTTCTCAACTTCAGCAGCTTTGCAGCAACGAGGAGGGCTTCCTGAGCTGCCTGTGGAGAAGGACAGGGGCTGGGGTTCCAGGGACTCAAAGCCCTGGCCTCCAGCACGTGCAGGGACAGCCAGAAAGTCTCTAGGGACTCTCGTGCTCAGGTGTTGGTGGCCATGGACTGCTGCTGAGCCCTGCTGGACCACGTATTGCAGGCGTGGGAGATGTCCGTGCCAGCTTCTCCTTCCTTCCTTTTGATCCTCTCTCTGGGTGCGCTGGAGGAGAGGTGAATGGGGGAAGGAGGGAGAAACAGGAGCCCATCTTCCTCGCCTCTGTGGCAGGAGGCCACAGGAAGGCAGTGGTGGGATCCATGCAGGGAAGCAGGGTCTGCCCCGTCCTCAGTGACTCCAGCTCTTGGACCCTGAGACCACACAGACTCCTCGTGTCGGACTGCCAGCAGCCCTTTTCCCTCCCTGGTGCCCAGGCCACACTTGTGGTGTCAGCTCAGCCTTCCCCGCATCCCTGCTCAGGTTCGTAATCTGTACCTTGGCCACGCTCTTGGTCTGGTCACTCATGCGAAAGAACAGTGGGATCAGGCTTCTCCACACATGCTCCTTTGTCTGCTGCTTGTTGTTCCCCACCACCATCTGCATCGCATCTTTGAAGAGGCAGATGGAGAGCTCTCGCAGCTGGCTGCACTCCTGGAAGGGAGGAGGACAGGAGACTTGGAGCGAGAGCCGCTCCCAGAGCAGGGTCGAGGGCAGGGCTGCTGTGAGAGGAGATGCTTTGGAGCCAGACTCCACAGCCAGGAGGGAAAACCCCGGCCCAAATAGCCCTGCGGGGCTGGGCTGATGGGCAGTTGTCCTTGCAGAGGGCCGAGCGGTGGGGCTGAGGCTCCCACAGCAGCCTTACATCATCAAAGACCGGCCGGAGCTTCTCCAGCAGCTGCAGAGCCACGGGGCTGGCCTCCTTCCTCCCCAGATGACGCAGCACGTTCTGGACAACCAGCAGAGCCTTCATCTTGTCCTCAGAGCCGGCATTCTCCTGGGTGCCCATGACGTCCGGCAGCAGGTCTAGCATTTTCCTTGCCTGTATCAAGCACAGAATTCCCTTTCGCAAAATGGGGAAAGAGCACCCTAGCAAAAATTCTCTGGCCACTGAGCACTAGCCTCCGCGTTACCCACAGCCCCAGCCCCAGGCTGCCAACGTGGCTGCAGCCTGCCCGTGCCCCACTCACCGTCTCAGGTCTCTGCGACAGTGTCACCAGGCTTCTGAGCTCCAGTGAGAGCAGACCCGGGCTTGTACGCTGCAGGAACCTCTGGGTTTGGTCCTGGCCAGCAATCTCCTCTGCGTTCCCGTAACCTGAGGCCAGCAGCTGGAAGAAAGAGAGCAGTGGGAGACTGGCAGGAGTTGCAGGGTTCCCCACACCGTGAGGCTCCCTGAGGGCAAGGGCTCCGGGGCCCACGCAGCGTGGGGTGGCCCTGGCACAGTTGGCGCAAAGGAACCCAGTGCTGGGCCGGTCCCTGCCGGCCCCAAGGGGCCGTGGCCGTATGTCCTGGAGGAGGTGACCATCTGGGGGCAGGTGGGAGGGGAGATGGCCGGGCCCCTTTTCCCACAGAGGCAGATGCAGCCCAGAGAGCGAGCAAGGACTGCTCTGGCCACTCACAGACAAACGAAGGAAGCAGGCGACCTCCTCTGCGTTGGAGCTGAAGACGCCGTGCAGCCACTTGCCCTGGAGCTGTCGGAGCAGCTCGCTCAAGGCCTTCTCCACCGTGTGGGGCTGGGAAAGCAGCACATCCCAGATGGCCAGAGCAGCCCTGCAGGACCAGAGTGCTCTGTCAGCAGAGCTGCCTCGACACCGCGCGGTTCCTGGGACAGCCCGCAGGATCCAGGCAGTCCTGCAGCCCCGGCCCCTTCCAGACCTTTGCTTGGGGGCCGGGTCCCTGCCTGGGTGAGCAGGAGGGGTCTGGGATAGCGTTCCTGTTGCTGCTGGGCATGGAAGAAGCTCACAGGGACTGTTGGGGTCAGTACCTGTCACACGACGGAGACAACCCCAACAGGATCGTGACCACTTCCCTGGGACACCAGTCGGTCACCAGCAGAAGCAGCGAGTCCAGGCTGTGCCGGGCTGATGCCGTGCAGATGCACTCCCTGTTTTCATAGATGCACCTCACGATGTCCGGAACCTGGAGGGCACACAGGGGAGGTCAGGGCTGCTGCTGGAGTGCAGCCATTTCCCAAGAAACCACTTCCCATCCGACTGTGCTGCCAGGTGCCTGAGGCGCCTGGGTCAGGGAGAGAGGGATACGGGGACACACAAAGCCTGGAAGCGCTCAAGGGAAGGGCACAGCAAGGCAGCCACATGCCACTTACCTGCACTAGCCATGAGGCGGGCTCTCCCATGGCCACATCCAGGATGCTGCTCGCCGCCTCCTTGGCATCCAGGCTTGAGTCTCTCAGGGCCTTAATGGCCATGAGGACGAGCTCTGTCTTCTCAGAAGGCTCGAGGTATCTTCCAAATGCCTGCGGGTGGAAGGAAGGCAGGGAAGACACGTCTCACCGAGTGCCCGGATGGTGCTACTCCGCTGAGCTGGGGGAGCAGCTCTGGGCACAGATGTCCTGGCAGCAGTGCCCGCAGGAAAGCTGGCAGCAGGGGCTGCAGTCGGTGCACAATGGAGCACGGGGACAGAGAGCCCTCAGCATGGGGGAGGAAGGGTGGAGGCTGTGGGCACAGCGCTGGGCCCGCGGAGAACCGGGGCTTGGTGGAAGCCAAGAGAGCTGAAGCTGCTGCTGGGTCCCTGCTCGGGGACAGCAGCAACCCCCTCACTGGAGACAGTGAGGCCATGCCACCCCGCTCATTCTGGATCCCTTCGCTCACACGAGTCTCCTGCTGATGTGCTCATTACCATGGCAATGCGGCTTGCGCTTGGTGAAGTCAGCCAGGTGTCCTCAGCTTCCCGCTCCCTTTGTCTCTCTGGATGTTCTGGATCATCCTGTGGACGTGCCGTGCCTAAACACGAGGGGATCACGGAAGAGTGGATAAATGAGAGGCAGGGGACGTCTGGAAGCTGGCAGGCTCTCATGGATGACTTCCAGAAGCACCGGAACAGTCCCTTGCAAGACTCGGGGAAACAACCAGGTGCATGAGGAGAGGTCTGTGTGTGTGCGGAGGGAGGCAGCCCATCCCAGCTCTTCTTACATTTTTGCTGCTGGAAGAATCTGAAGAGGTAATGAAGAGCATCCAAAGCCCCCGATCTGATCTCCCAGTTTTTGCCAAAGCAGCAAAAGATGAGACGTCCCAGCAGCTGTCCCAGGAGGGGGATACGGATCTCTGTGAGGCAGGCACGGCTGTCATCGTCTCCTTCGCAGGTGCTCCAGCCCTGGGTGTGGGAGGCAAGAGAGGTAGAAGGGCTGAGGGGCAGCAGGTGCAATCAAAGTCCTGAACCCAGGAGCTTCCACAAGGAAATATCCCCAGTGAGACAGGATTTGGAGGACCCTCCCAAAGGTGCTTGTAGGGCAGCAGGGCAGGGAGAGCTGCAGACCTGGCCTCCCACCATGCTCCTTGGGCAGTCCTGTCCTGCACAGGCCTGGGGACTGAGACGAGTCCTGGCAGAGAGGGCACTGGGGAGAGGAGACCGTGGGAATAGGAAAGAAACGGAGACCTTCTCTCCAGGGCAGAGCCTCACTGAACACCTCAACCAGACTCGCCTCACAGGCATCTCCGAGCTAGGGGCTGCTCCGGTGTGCAGGGAAGGGAAGAACCCCCAGCTGGAGGGTGCCTGTCTCCTTACCTGTGCTGAGGAACCGCTGGCCAGGAGGAAGTCACTCAGCCTCACAATCCGCCCCACCGCCCTCTCACACGCAGCTGTGCTCTGGCAGGTGGTGAAGGGCAGCAGCATCTGGGAGGAGAGAAACTGCTGGTGTGTCCTGGGAGCCGGCACCCGCGCCAGCAGAAGAAGCGCTGCCCGTGTCCTGGTGGGACTCACGCAGGTCCCCAGGGCAACACCTGATCCTTGTCCTGCCCTCCCCAAAACAGAGCCCTGAGCGCCCTCTCCGTGGAGGCTGGACTTTGGGACAGGAGCCTGCCTGGGGGTCTGCAGAGGGGAATGGCAGTCCAGCCCCCTGAGAAGCCAGGAGTGCAGGGCTCCAGGGTTGGGGTCCCTGTGTGGGACAGGAAGGTCCCAGTGGGTTGCTGCCCAGCAGATGTGGAGAGGAGAGAACAGGGGACCGCGAGGCAGGGGACGGGCAGCACCAGCTGCCACTGCTGCGGTGCCTGAGGAGAGGGATCAAAGGCCTCCCGCTGCCTCGGTGCAAGGAGAGCTCTGGGGACAGAGCTGGCCCAGAAGTGCCGCGGGCAAGGCTTTGCTGTGACGCAGCAGTGGGATGCAGAGGGGACATCACATGGACTGCGGGCAGGGGACGCAGGGCTCCCAGAAGAGCGTGATGGGCCACCCTTGGCTGCGTAAGGGAGCTGGGCACCCTCCCTGCAGAGTGCTCTGTGTGTGGTACTGGGCTGGGGACCGTCCCCTTAGGACGGTCCCCTCAGGAAGAGGCCCCGTGAACCCCACTCTTTGCCAATGCCAGACCTGTAAGATTGTTTGCAGCTCCACAAAGAAAGCGGCGGAAGAACGGAGCAGTATCTGCAGCATGGTGTCCACGTCCTCCAGGGCCTGCAAGGAGGACAGAGGGTGGTGGCAATCTTTCTGCAGTCCCTCTCATCCCAGGGATGGAGGCTGTGCAGGAAGCCCCACCAAGGGGCACCTCCTCTGTCCCTGGCATTGCCTTGGCCCAAGGACATCCTGGCAGGCAAGTCTCCTGCCTCCGTCTGTGGGGAACAGCTGAGACCGGGCGTGGAGCTGCAGGATCCCTCTGCTGTCCGCAGAGTTCCCCTCCTGGCACCACTGGGCTCTGCTGGCATGGGGGATGCTCCCAGAAGGGGGCGGGGCCACGGGCTGTTGAGAGGTGCTCGCCGAAGCAGGGGCTGGGCACGTACCTCAAGGCAGCGTCGCAAAGCATGGCTAGCTGCCGCATTGCTGTGTTCAGGTAGTTCTTGGGCTCCTCTTTCACCAGCATCTGCAGAGCACAACCACAACGGTTCCTGGCAGCCGCCAGCAGACCCAGCACCAGGCGGTGGAGCAGGAGGAGACCCTCTGCCTCTGCCCCCAGGGAACCCTCCGGCCCCACCAGTGCCAGGCTCTCTGCTTGCAGGGCTTCACAGCGGCACCCGAGTCCCCTCGTAGCAGCTCAGTGTCTACGCACGCTTGTCCCTGCCCTCCTCACAGTGTGCCGGTGCCCGGAACATTGACCCCATCCCCAGACCCGCTGCCTGTCCGCTCACCTCGATATTCTCTGCCAGCTCCAATTTGCGGCAGTAGGCGTTCAGGTCCTGGGGCAAGTCCTGGCACTGGGCAGGTTTGCACAGGGTGCAGAGGGACTGTGGGGAATGCATCGTCTGGGCCTCCTCCTGGCAACCAGGGACAGAGAGGCAAACGGGGAGCATGAGAAGGTTGGCACACGGCCAGCAGGACTGGGGTGCTGGGGCTGCAGTGCTGCCCAGGAGAGCCAGGGGAGACGCTCTGTCCGGCCAGCAGCCCCGGCAGCAGAGCCGGCGGCCCCGTCGGGAGACACGGGCACAGCTCCCATGCAAAGGGATGCGAGTACCTTCACTGAGAAGGTTAGAGACCCGAGAATGAGCTGCACGGGTTCTTCTTGCCCTCTGTCTAGAGTCGCCAAGCTGGACGCAGCTGAGGAGTCACCTAGCAAAGGAGGAAAGTAGGGAGGGCTGTAGAGAGGGGCTGCAGGTAAACGTGAGGAGAAGGAGCTCTGCCCTCTGTCCAGACCTGTCCCCGCTCCCCTGGCCCAGTTTTCCCGTGGGTGTCTCGTCTGGAGGGTGCCTGGCAGATGGGTTGCAATGCTGGAGCACAGCGTGGAAAGCCACCTCCCGCCCTGGGGGAGGCTGTGCTGGGTTTGGCTCTTAGCTCGGAGCAGCATTCCGGCAGTGCTGTGCCCCTGGCCTGTCAGACCCCCACTGCCGCTGTGCCAGGGAAGCAGGACCCTGTCCTCCCCCAGGGAGCAATCAGTGGCCCCAGCCCCGGGAGCCCTCACTTACTGCTTAGCAGTGACTTGGGCACGTGCCGCTGGTCGAACTCCGGAGAAGCGATGCTCTCCTGTGGAACCCCTTTGTCCTCCCAGGCAACCCTGGGGATGGGGGGTCTCTTCGCCATCCTGCAGAGAGCGGAGGTGTGGGAAGCGTTAGGGGTGGGGAAGGGGGACAGTTACTCTACAAAGAGCTGCAGGCTTTGAGGGCTGCGAAACAGCCGTCACGCTGTCTTGTGCATTGCGTTCTGCGAATGTCTCACCTACGCTTTGTCCGAAAGGCTCTGCTCCCACGACGTGTCAGGCTTCAGCAGGAGCTGCGTGTCCAGCCCAAACCTGAGCAGCGGTTGAGTGAACAGTTACAGCTGTGGCAGCGACACAGCAGGCAGAGGGTGGTGGTGTCTCTCGACCGGGTCACAGAGGGCAGCAGTGTCCAGGACACTATGATGTCACGTTGAGAGCTCTCGGGCAGGGCACGAAAGGTTCATCCCTTCCCTGTTGTCATTGCAGGATCTGCTCCGTCCCCTCCCTCCGCTTCAGACGCACCCCGTGAATTCCAGAGCTGCCGATGAGGCATGGCTGAGGGGTGGCAGAGCCACGAGGAGACAGGGAAGGACAGAGGGCAGGAGGGCAGCAGGAGAGACTCGGACGATGTGGACGACAGCCTGCCCAACCTGACGTGGCTGCTGGACTTCTCCATCATCAGCGCTAGCATGGGCAACTCCTCCTGCTGCCCCAGCAGCCCGGACCCCCACAGCTGTCAGGGCATCCCCAGCTTTGCCGCACCGTGCTCACCCCTGGGCACTGACTCAGTGCGCATGGAAACGCCCCACACTCCCCGCATGCCCATCTCCTCCTCCAGCTGGATGACGGAGCACCACGTTGTGTCCACGCACCCTCAGCTGACGGAGGGCATTGACAACCAGACCAACCCCTACATCAAGCCACCCTACTCCTACACCACCCTCATCTGCATGGCGATGGAAGCCAGCAAGGAGCCCCACGTCACCCTCTCCGACATCTACAAGTGGATTACCGACAACTTCTGCTACTTCCGTCAAGCTGATCCCGTGTGGCAGGTAGGACATTTGAGAACTCTTGCCCTGCCCCATCTCCCCTTATGGCTGGGAAGGGCCTTTCACAGCTTCCATCGTGTAAGAGAGAGCTCAGGGTCATTTTTGGAGTGGAAAGGTCCCCATTGCGCTGTTGGTCCCTGCATCTCCTCTTGACTCTGGAGTTAAGGTGTCTCTGTCTCCCACTTCAGCTTCCTGTAGCTTGCTGCCCTGCTCCATCTCAGAGGACACTCTCCAGCACGGGTGGCTTTCTAGAATGTGGTGGGGCAGGAGGCACCTGGATTGCTCCTCCCTCTGCTCTAGTTATTCCCAGCCCAAATCCAGAGCGTGCCAGCTATCCTGCACCACTGCTCCCCCAGGCAGGGCTGAGCTAAACCTTTCTTAGCCCCCCGCCCAGGAACTGTCCACCACCTCCCTGGGCAAGTGGGTGTCTGGAGGCTATTGAAGCCCACCAGAGAGAAAGGTAGGGAAGCCCTTGGTCCCTCTCCAGGGCCACAGGTGTTCCCCAGACTCCCCGTGCTGGGAAACTTACGGGAGGGACTCTATGGGAGAAGCTGAGTACCAGAATCTTGACTTTCTCTTGCAAACTCATGGCTGGATATTCACCACACTTTTAACTCAAAGTGTTCATTGACAGAAGGAAGAGATGCAGGAGGTACACAAGGTTCTTGCAGGGAGGAAGGATTAATATATTAACCCACCAGGAAATATGGCTGGAAAAGCAGAAAATCCTCTTTTTCTTTCTTTCTCTTCCCCCTAGTCTTCCCCCCACCTCCTTTAAGCAGTGGCTGATGAGGATGCAGTGATTTTACCCGGAGCTCCTCTGGGCCAGAAGGCACCTCTGGGGACACACAGGGCTGGGGTGGGACAGCCCCCGTGCCTCTCCAGTTTTGCCCGTCCGGTTTGTGTCAGCCTGGCAGCAGGCAGACATGTGCCTGTATTTTAGCAAACCGCTTTCCCCGCAACACTAACAGGAGGTGTGGGTCAAGCTGGGGATGCGAGGAGGGCCCTGATGGTGCTGTCCACCATGGTGATGCCACATGTTGCCGCTGGTCATGGGGCCACATGGATGTAAAGACCCTCCTCTTCCTCCTGGCTGCAAAGATGCTTCTCCACCAGCCTCCCCACCCAGATAGTTGCGGCACCAGCCGATGATTGTTCCACCTTGTTTTTTTTTCTCTTTTTTCACAGAACTCCATCCGGCACAACCTCTCCTCAAACAAGCGCTTCATCAAGGTGCCTCGAGAGAAGGACAAGCCAGGGAGAGGTGGCTTTTGGAAGCTTGACCCGCAATACGTTGAGCAGCTCAAGAGCGGTGCCTTCAAAAAGCAGAGGATGCGCCCAGTGCAGATCCACCCAGCCTCCACTGCGAAAGCCCAGCAAGAAGCACAGCGTGGTGCCTCCCTGGCCGCTTCAGCTTGTGCCTCCAATAAAGTCCTCTCTGTCAACCTGGAGTCACAGCTGCTGCTGAAAGAGTTTGAAGAAGGTCTTGGCAACCAGAACTGGAATCCAGTGGATGGCAAAAGAGGGCTCAAGCGCAAGCAGCCCTTGCCCAAGCAAACAGCCAAAGCGTGTCGGCTTTCCAATTCCGCCTTGCTGAGCCAGGAGGAGCAGACCCAGCTGGGATCCCTGAAAGGGGACTCTGACCCCATCCTGAACAGAGAGGTCTCCACTTTTGGGGATCTGGAGCTCTTATCTCCAGTCAGCCTCAAAACGCTCAACCTGGAGTTGATGGCACAAGGGCACCACTTTGAATGTCCCCAGGGGCCGGAGCAGGTCCTCACTGAGTCCTCCCAGAACAGCCTGAGCCTGGACGAAAGCTTCGTGGCCACTTCTTTCCTGCAGCATCTCTGTGATGAAGGGACAAGCGATCTCCTCTCAAATTCTGCCAATGCGGAGCAGTTGTTTGAAGTCAGCGATGCCTCTGTAATAGCGGATGTCAGCAACTGGATCACTCTGGATTCCCTCTTGTAAGAGGCCAGTCACCGATCAAAGCCCACGTGTGCTTTAGCAGGATGCTCCTCCCACGCTACTGGGACTTCCAAGAACTGGATTCTTCACCTCTCCTTCGCTGTAGGTTATTAGAGATAGAGTAGGCATCAGGTAGGAGTGAGCAGAAGCTGTAGTGTCAGTGGTTTGCCTTAGACTTGTTGAGAAGTCAAAGATTGTAGAGAATTTCTGTTTAGTAACAACAGCATTTAGGACCTTTAATGTTAGCCGCAATATTTATTGAGAGAGGTTGTAGCTTATGAATTAATAAAGAAGCCTTTAAAAAATCCCATTATCCTTGTTGCAATTTGTACTCAAATTTGGGGAGGGGGTGGGAGTGTGGAGGTGGGAGAATCATAGAATCATAGAACCACAGAATCGTAGAATACTTTGGGTTAAAGGGACCTTAGAGATCATCTAGTTCCAACTCCCCTGCCATGGGCAGGGACACCTCCCACAAGATCAGGCTGCCCAGGGCCCTGTCCAACCTGGCCTTGAGCACCTCCAGGGATGATGCAGCCACAACTTCCCTGGAAAAGTTCTGCATTTCTTCCCGAGTAAAGCACGAGGCAAGCTGAGAATTGAATATCT
Source organism: Phaenicophaeus curvirostris (assembly GCF_032191515.1). Taxonomy (NCBI): domain Eukaryota; kingdom Metazoa; phylum Chordata; class Aves; order Cuculiformes; family Cuculidae; genus Phaenicophaeus; species Phaenicophaeus curvirostris. The sequence continues at coordinate 16,866,923 of NC_091394.1, forward strand.
TCAGGTCACGCAAGGGGCAGAGCAGGGCCTTGGGCTGTTGCTTTGTCCAGGTGCCACCGCCTGAAGTCCCCTGGGATGCCACCACATTGGTGGGGATAGTGTCCGGGGGCCACAGGGCTACAGGCTCTGGAGTGTGGTGTGGATGTATTTGTCTGTACTGATAAGGCCTCTCTTTATTTGCTGTTCTCATTATATTTCCCTCTGTTGGGGCCTCCATACGGTGCCAAAGGGCTGCAGAGATTTGTGTGTGATTTCACCTTTTAATGGGATGTTATTTACAATTAAAAAGAATAAATAAGAACAAGACTTTTGCCTCCTTGTTCTCCTCCAGCCCCTCCTGACCCTGTCAGACCCTCTCTCCTGGAGGTGGGGGGACATCTCACCAGCCCAGCCCTGCCTGTACACCCGGCCCGGATACACAGATGCCCTCACGCCGCTCCGCAGCAGCACAGTGATTCCTCATGGGAAAACTGATGCACAAACAGCCAGCTGCGTGACAACGGCTACACGCTCTCTGTGGCACAAGGGTGGCTCTGTCCCGAGGCCTGGGAGCTGCTCCCAGCCCCTGGAGCATCCTTCCCTGTCCCTGCGCGGAGCTCCTGGGCGTGACATGGTATAAGCACTCGACACTGTCCTTCTGCTCATGCCATGTTCCTACCCCTGTATTCACAGAATCACTAGGTATGGAAAGACCTCCAGGCTCATCTAGTCCAATCATTCCTATCAACCACTAAACCGTGCCCCTCAGCACCTCATCCACCTGCCATTTACATGACTCAATCCCCTCACTGGGCAGCCTCTGCCAGTGCCCAATGACCCTTTCTGTGAAAAATTAGTTGTAGAGAGCAACAAGGTCTCCCCTCAGCCTCCTCTTCTCTATCCCTCCACATGCCCTGTGAAACACAAGTGGCTTTGGAGACCTGGTGGGCACAGGAGTGTGAGCAGAGCTGCACAAAAGCTGCAGAAACAACCAAATCCTTGCAAAATCAACTAAGCTGAGAAGCAGTCAGGCTCTGCCAGGGCTGTGAAGAAGATCACCTCATGCTCAGCTGCTGGGGCAGGCGCGGTGGGGGCAGTGGGTCAAGAGGCAGCAGGTTTGGGAAGCTCCGAGGTGTTTTAACACAGGGTGCGCAGCACAAAGTGCGATCAGCATAAAAGCCCAAACTCTCCAATACTCTGTGAAATCAAGTTTTACTCATTACAACAATAAATGTAATAAATGATTCGTAGGGATTAACAGCGTTAACAGTAACAGCTTTCCAGGCAACTGTCACGGTCCACTCGTGGATGCGTGATGGTTCGTTTCATTTATGGTTTCAGAGCGCAAATAATTCAAAGAGTCAAGGGAGTCAAACTTCAATCTAACCTGGCACTTTATTACTTATGCCCGTAAAGCGACGTACGATAGAAAGAGACAGAGAACAAGGAAAGAGATGGGGAGAAGAGGGAAGGAAAAGGGGTTCATGGCTACCACCACGGGTCCCCAGATGGTCCCCACGGGTCCCTTGTCTCTGGGAGACAAGGTCCAGAAGGCGTTCTGCTGTTTTGGTCTTTGATGGAGGTGATCCCAGGGTGGGGGGGTCTTCTTCTGTCTCGGTCTTCTGTTCCCCCCTAATTCAGCTGCTCCAGAGCTGTCTTTTATGCCAGTCAATACACCTGTGACCCACCTTTGCCTGTGGAGATGTGCCTATCTCCACGTAGCAGGCCACAGGTGCCAAGAGAGGAGTGTCTGCAGGTCTCCTCCCCTTGCGCATGTGCTCCTCCTGGCGCCAGTGGTCAACCTGGGGTCTCCCAATGAAGGCCAGTAGTCATCATCACCTTGCACGCATGCTGTGTTGGTTATGGGTCTGTGGTAAGTCCCGTCATTAATCTTCCTGTCTTTTCCTCCTTGCTTCATGGATCTTTCACAATGGTAGGGAGCAAGGAGGTTTGAAGACAGGTACAAAACATTGTTGAGATAAGGAGGAAGGTACAGGTAGTTAGGTACAAAGTATTCGTTCCGTGCCAGCTCTGGCCGTTTTCCTGAGGCCTGAATTTGTGATTTATACAGTCAATTTTGGAGGTTAAAAATGAGAAAATGTTGAGACAGAAATCGAACATTTGACCAACTCTTACAGCAACGTGCCCAATCATTGCTACAAGAGACCAACCAGGTTCCAGCTTTCATCCAATGGAGGCATTTTCTTGAGGAGAGCTTCACTCCTGCCCGGCCATCCAGGGCCAGCAGCACCGCGCCCACCGCTTCCGTGGTGACGTTGGCTGCTCCCCTAGAGCTCTCAGAATATGGATGTTCTGAGTTGCCAGAGATGAGATGGAGAGCTGGGGATCTTTCTCCAAAACCTGGAGGGCTGCGACAAAGGAAAGAGAAGGGAGCTGAACCCCACCTCTTTGCAGAGACCCTCAGGCATCTCCGCCAGACCTTGCCAGCCCCACCCTTCCCTTTCCCTGGCCGGGAGGAGCAGGTGGGACAAATACCTCGGCTGGCAGCTGTTGCTCAGGAAGGCCCCCAATGCCCCCGAGATGTTCCTCTGCCCTCGAACCCTGAAGCAGGGCAAGGCGCAGCAGCTCGCTGCCCAGGCTCTGTCCCCTGCCCCAGCAGCCCCGGCACGCACAGCACTGCCCCTACTCACCCTGGCAGATCTCAGGCAGCTTCTCCTCCCGTTGGTGCCTCAGGTGGCGCGCGGCAAGCCCTAGGCACAGAGCTCTGTCAGCCGCCTGCTCCCCAGCGTGCTCCCAGCAGCACAGCTCCCGGCTCTGCCGGTCTGGCTGCAGCCCCTGCTCCCCCTCAGCAGGGAGACCCCAGGGAAGGGCAGTGCCGGGCTGGGGTGAGGGACTGAGCGAGGCTGCAGCCAAGCCTAGCGTTGTGGGCAGGGGTGGGAGAGGGAGGCACCGAGCCCTGGCTGCCCAGGCCCGTCACGGGGCACCCAGGGCTCTGGCAGCCCCAGGGCTCCCCTTGCTGCCAGCGCAGCGGCGGGGACTGGGGCCAGGCTGCAACAGAGGGACCCCGGGGGCTGTGGCTCACCGACAAACCGCACGGCCGCCTCTCGCAAGGTGTCCTGAGCATCCTGCAAGTATGCCAGGCTCTCGTGCAGGTATTCTGCAGCTCTGCCTTTGGCCTTCACCAGCTGGAGAGAGTAGAGGGGCACAGAGTGTCACGCAGCCTTCCCAGGCAGCTGGACCAGCATCCCCTTTACCCCTGCCACCTCAGGCCATTCCCATCTCCCAGACAGGAGCCCTGTGGCGCTGAGGCACAGAGACAGCTGCAGGCATAGGGGTCTGGAGGTCCTGTGACCCTTCTGTCCCGCTGCCAGGGCCCAGACAGCCTAGGGTCTCCTTCCACACCATGAGAGTGGGGAGGGGAAAGGGGCTTGGAGAAGCAGCCCCGGGGGCTCTGGGCCCAGGGGAAGGGAAGGAGGCTCCAGGCTCTGGGCTCTGGGCTCTAGGCTGGAGCAGAGCAGGAACGGCTGTCCCCTTGTCCAGACTGGGCTCTAGGGCTTGGGGCTTGTCCTCACCAAGTACTCCCCAACTCGGAATATCTGCTGCGTCTGGGTCAGGCGGGTGAGATTTCTCAACTTCAGCAGCTTTGCAGCAACGAGGAGGGCTTCCTGAGCTGCCTGTGGAGAAGGACAGGGGCTGGGGTTCCAGGGACTCAAAGCCCTGGCCTCCAGCACGTGCAGGGACAGCCAGAAAGTCTCTAGGGACTCTCGTGCTCAGGTGTTGGTGGCCATGGACTGCTGCTGAGCCCTGCTGGACCACGTATTGCAGGCGTGGGAGATGTCCGTGCCAGCTTCTCCTTCCTTCCTTTTGATCCTCTCTCTGGGTGCGCTGGAGGAGAGGTGAATGGGGGAAGGAGGGAGAAACAGGAGCCCATCTTCCTCGCCTCTGTGGCAGGAGGCCACAGGAAGGCAGTGGTGGGATCCATGCAGGGAAGCAGGGTCTGCCCCGTCCTCAGTGACTCCAGCTCTTGGACCCTGAGACCACACAGACTCCTCGTGTCGGACTGCCAGCAGCCCTTTTCCCTCCCTGGTGCCCAGGCCACACTTGTGGTGTCAGCTCAGCCTTCCCCGCATCCCTGCTCAGGTTCGTAATCTGTACCTTGGCCACGCTCTTGGTCTGGTCACTCATGCGAAAGAACAGTGGGATCAGGCTTCTCCACACATGCTCCTTTGTCTGCTGCTTGTTGTTCCCCACCACCATCTGCATCGCATCTTTGAAGAGGCAGATGGAGAGCTCTCGCAGCTGGCTGCACTCCTGGAAGGGAGGAGGACAGGAGACTTGGAGCGAGAGCCGCTCCCAGAGCAGGGTCGAGGGCAGGGCTGCTGTGAGAGGAGATGCTTTGGAGCCAGACTCCACAACCAGGAGGGAAAACCCCGGCCCAAATAGCCCTGCGGGGCTGGGCTGATGGGCAGTTGTCCTTGCAGAGGGCCGAGCGGTGGGGCTGAGGCTCCCACAGCAGCCTTACATCATCAAAGACCGGCCGGAGCTTCTCCAGCAGCTGCAGAGCCACGGGGCTGGCCTCCTTCCTCCCCAGATGACGCAGCACGTTCTGGACAACCAGCAGAGCCTTCATCTTGTCCTCAGAGCCGGCATTCTCCTGGGTGCCCATGACGTCCGGCAGCAGGTCTAGCATTTTCCTTGCCTGTATCAAGCACAGAATTCCCTTTTGCAAAATGGGGAAAGAGCACCCTAGCACAAATTCTCTGGCCACTGAGCACTAGCCTCCGCGTTACCCACAGCCCCAGCCCCAGGCTGCCAACGTGGCTGCAGCCTGCCCGTGCCCCACTCACCGTCTCAGGTCTCTGCGACAGTGTCACCAGGCTTCTGAGCTCCAGTGAGAGCAGACCCGGGCTTGTACGCTGCAGGAACCTCTGGGTTTGGTCCTGGCCAGCAATCTCCTCTGCGTTCCCGTAACCTGAGGCCAGCAGCTGGAAGAAAGAGAGCAGTGGGAGACTGGCAGGAGTTGCAGGGTTCCCCACACCGTGAGGCTCCCTGAGGGCAAGGGCTCCGGGGCCCACGCAGCGTGGGGTGGCCCTGGCACAGTTGGCGCAAAGGAACCCAGTGCTGGGCCGGTCCCTGCCGGCCCCAAGGGGCCGTGGCCGTATGTCCTGGAGGAGGTGACCATCTGGGGGCAGGTGGGAGGGGAGATGGCCGGGCCCCTTTTCCCACAGAGGCAGATGCAGCCCAGAGAGCGAGCAAGGACTGCTCTGGCCACTCACAGACAAACGAAGGAAGCAGGCGACCTCCTCTGCGTTGGAGCTGAAGACGCCGTGCAGCCACTTGCCCTGGAGCTGTCGGAGCAGCTCGCTCAAGGCCTTCTCCACCGTGTGGGGCTGGGAAAGCAGCACATCCCAGATGGCCAGAGCAGCCCTGCAGGACCAGAGTGCTCTGTCAGCAGAGCTGCCTCGACACCGCGCGGTTCCTGGGACAGCCCGCAGGATCCAGGCAGTCCTGCAGCCCCGGCCCCTTCCAGACCTTTGCTTGGGGGCCGGGTCCCTGCCTGGGTGAGCAGGAGGGGTCTGGGATAGCGTTCCTGTTGCTGCTGGGCATGGAAGAAGCTCACAGGGACTGTTGGGGTCAGTACCTGTCACACGACGGAGACAACCCCAACAGGATCGTGACCACTTCCCTGGGACACCAGTCGGTCACCAGCAGAAGCAGCGAGTCCAGGCTGTGCCGGGCTGATGCCGTGCAGATGCACTCCCTGTTTTCATAGATGCACCTCACGATGTCCGGAACCTGGAGGGCACACAGGGGAGGTTGGGGCTGCTGCTGGAGTGCAGCCATTTCCCAAGAAACCACTTCCCATCCGACTGTGCTGCCAGGTGCCTGAGGCGCCTGGGTCAGGGAGAGAGGGATACGGGGACACACAAAGCCTGGAAGCGCTCAAGGGAAGGGCACAGCAAGGCAGCCACATGCCACTTACCTGCACTAGCCATGAGGCGGGCTCTCCCATGGCCACATCCAGGATGCTGCTCGCCGCCTCCTTGGCATCCAGGCTTGAGTCTCTCAGGGCCTTAATGGCCATGAGGACGAGCTCTGTCTTCTCAGAAGGCTCGAGGTATCTTCCAAATGCCTGCGGGTGGAAGGAAGGCAGGGAAGACACGTCTCACCGAGTGCCCGGATGGTGCTACTCCGCTGAGCTGGGGGAGCAGCTCTGGGCACAGATGTCCTGGCAGCAGTGCCCGCAGGAAAGCTGGCAGCAGGGGCTGCAGTCGGTGCACAATGGAGCACGGGGACAGAGAGCCCTCAGCATGGGGGAGGAAGGGTGGAGGCTGTGGGCACAGTGCTGGGCCCGCGGAGAACCGGGGCTTGGTGGAAGCCAAGAGAGCTGAAGCTGCTGCTGGGTCCCTGCTCGGGGACAGCAGCAACCCCCTCACTGGAGACAGTGAGGCCATGCCACCCCGCTCATTCTGGATCCCTTCGCTCACACGAGTCTCCTGCTGATGTGCTCATTACCATGGCAATGCGGCTTGCGCTTGGTGAAGTCAGCCAGGTGTCCTCAGCTTCCCGCTCCCTTTGTCTCTCTGGATGTTCTGGATCATCCTGTGGACGTGCCGTGCCTAAACACGAGGGGATCACGGAAGAGTGGATAAATGAGAGGCAGGGGACGTCTGGAAGCTGGCAGGCTCTCATGGATGACTTCCAGAAGCACCGGAACAGTCCCTTGCAAGACTCGGGGAAACAACCAGGTGCATGAGGAGAGGTCTGTGTGTGTGCGGAGGGAGGCAGCCCATCCCAGCTCTTCTTACATTTTTGCTGCTGGAAGAATCTGAAGAGGTAATGAAGAGCATCCAAAGCCCCCGATCTGATCTCCCAGTTTTTGCCAAAGCAGCAAAAGATGAGACGTCCCAGCAGCTGTCCCAGGAGGGGGATACGGATCTCTGTGAGGCAGGCACGGCTGTCATCGTCTCCTTCGCAGGTGCTCCAGCCCTGGGTGTGGGAGGCAAGAGAGGTAGAAGGGCTGAGGGGCAGCAGGTGCAATCAAAGTCCTGAACCCAGGAGCTTCCACAAGGAAATATCCCCAGTGAGACAGGATTTGGAGGACCCTCCCAAAGGTGCTTGTAGGGCAGCAGGGCAGGGAGAGCTGCAGACCTGGCCTCCCACCATGCTCCTTGGGCAGTCCTGTCCTGCACAGGCCTGGGGACTGAGACGAGTCCTGGCAGAGAGGGCACTGGGGAGAGGAGACCGTGGGAATAGGAAAGAAACGGAGACCTTCTCTCCAGGGCAGAGCCTCACTGAACACCTCAACCAGACTCGCCTCACAGGCATCTCCGAGCTAGGGGCTGCTCCGGTGTGCAGGGAAGGGAAGAACCCCCAGCTGGAGGGTGCCTGTCTCCTTACCTGTGCTGAGGAACCGCTGGCCAGGAGGAAGTCACTCAGCCTCACAATCCGCCCCACCGCCCTCTCACACGCAGCTGTGCTCTGGCAGGTGGTGAAGGGCAGCAGCATCTGGGAGGAGAGAAACTGCTGGTGTGTCCTGGGAGCCGGCACCCGCGCCAGCAGAAGAAGCGCTGCCCGTGTCCTGGTGGGACTCACGTAGGTCCCCAGGGCAACACCTGCTCCTTGTCCTGCCCTCCCCAAAACAGAGCCCTGAGCGCCCTCTCCGTGGAGGCTGGACTTTGGGACAGGAGCCTGCCTGGGGGTCTGCAGAGGGGAATGGCAGTCCAGCCCCCTGAGAAGCCAGGAGTGCAGGGCTCCAGGGTTGGGGTCCCTGTGTGGGACAGGAAGGTCCCAGTGGGTTGCTGCCCAGCAGACGTGGAGAGGAGAGAACAGGGGACCGCGAGGCAGGGGACGGGCAGCACCAGCTGCCGCTGCTGCGGTGCCTGAGGAGAGGGATCAAAGGCCTCCCGCTGCCTCGGTGCAAGGAGAGCTCTGGGGACAGAGCTGGCCCAGAAGTGCCGCGGGCAAGGCTTTGCTGTGACGCAGCAGTGGGATGCAGAGGGGACATCACACGGACTGCGGGCAGGGGACGCTGGGCTCCCAGAAGAGCGTGATGGGCCACCCTTGGCTGCGTAAGGGAGCTGGGCACCCTCCCTGCAGAGTGCTCTGTGTGTGGTACTGGGCTAAGGGGACGGTCCCCTCAGGAAGAGGCCCCGTGAACCCCACTCTTTGCCAATGCCAGACCTGTAAGATTGTCTGCAGCTCCACAAAGAAAGCGGCGGAAGAACGGAGTAGTATCTGCAGCACGGTGTCCACGTCCTCCAGGGCCTGCAAGGAGGACAGAGGGTGGTGGCAATCTTTCTGCAGTCCCTCTCACCCCAGGGACAGATCTGACAGAGCAGCCTGCGGTGCTGGACATGGCCAGACCCGTGGGAAGGGGATGAAGGCTTGAGGGTGGGAAGGCAGAGTTGAGTCCCTGCCCTGCCTTGGCTGTCTCTCAGCAGGCGGTGTCAGGGAGAAGATCAGAGGGACTCGGGGCTCCCGTAGCTCAGCCAGCGCTTACCCTGAAGTAGAGAGCTTTGAGAGGGGCCGGCATGTCCATTTGTGGTGGAAGGAAGAAGACGCTGCTGAAACAGGCCTGCAAGAGGCGTTTCATTTTCTCGTCCAGCACCATCTGCACTTGGCTGCAAAGCGAGACAGGGCCATGTTGGACACTGGTGCTGGGAGCGGAGCCTCGATGCCTTGGGCAGGTGGACAGGGACCTCTGGAGGAGGGATCGCCAAGAGGGATGGAGGCTGTGCAGGAAGCCCCACCAAGGGGCACCTCCTCTGTCCCTGGCATTGCCTTGGCCCAAGGACATCCTGGCAGGCAAGTCTCCTGCCTCCGTCTGTGGGGAACAGCTGAGACCGGGCGTGGAGCTGCAGGATCCCTCTGCTGTCCGCAGAGTTCCCCTCCTGGCACCACTGGGCTCTGCTGGCATGGGGGATGCTCCCAGAAGGGGGCGGGGCCACGGGCTGTTGAGAGGTGCTCGCTGAAGCAGGGGCTGGGCACGTACCTCAAGGCAGCGTCGCAAAGCATGGCTTGCTGCCGCATTGCTGTGTTCAGGTAGTTCTTGGGCTCCTCTTTCACCAGCATCTGCAGAGCACAACCACAACGGTTCCTGGCAGCCGCCAGCAGACCCAGCACCAGGCGGTGGAGCAGGAGGAGACCCTCTGCCTCTGCCCCCAGGGAACCCTCCGGCCCCACCAGTGCCAGGCTCTCTGCTTGCAGGGCTTCACAGCGGCACCCGAGTCCCCTCGTAGCAGCTCAGTGTCTACGCAAGCTTGTCCCTGCCCTCCTCACAGTGTGCCGGTGCCCGGAACATTGACCCCATCCCCAGACCCGCTGCCTGTCCGCTCACCTCGAAATTCTCTGCCGGCTCCAATTTGCGGCAGTAGGCGTTCAGGTCCTGGGGCAAGTCCTGGCACTGGGCAGGTTTGCACAGGGTGCAGAGGGACTGTGGGGAATGCATCGTCTGGGCCTCCTCCTGGCAACCAGGGTCAGAGAGGCAAACGGGGAGCATGAGAAGGTTGGCACACGGCCAGCAGGACTGGGGTGCTGGGGCTGCAGTGCTGCCCAGGAGAGCCAGGGGAGACGCTCTGTCCGGCCAGCAGCCCCGGCAGCAGAGCCGGCGGCCCCGTCGGGAGACACGGGCACAGCTCCCATGCAAAGGGATGCGAGTACCTTCACTGAGAAGGTTAGAGACCCGAGAATGAGCTGCACGGGTTCTTCTTGCCCTCTGTCTAGAGTCGCCAAGCTGGACGCAGCTGAGGAGTCACCTAGCAAAGGAGGAAAGTAGGGAGGGCTGTAGAGAGGGGCTGCAGGTAAACGTGAGGAGAAGGAGCTCTGCCCTCTGTCCAGACCTGTCCCCGCTCCCCTGGCCCAGTTTTCCCGTGGGTGTCTCGTCTGGAGGGTGCCTGGCAGATGGGTTGCAATGCTGGAGCACAGCGTGGAAAGCCACCTCCCGCCCTGGGGGAGGCTGTGCTGGGTTTGGCTCTTAGCTCGGAGCAGCATTCCGGCAGTGCTGTGCCCCTGGCCTGTCAGACCCCCACTGCCGCTGTGCCAGGGAAGCAGGACCCTGTCCTCCCCCAGGGAGCAATCAGTGGCCCCAGCCCCGGGAGCCCTCACTTACTGCTTAGCAGTGACTTGGGCACGTGCCGCTGGTCGAACTCCGGAGAAGCGATGCTCTCCTGTGGAACCCCTTTGTCCTCCCAGGCAACCCTGGGGATGGGGGGTCTCTTCGCCATCCTGCAGAGAGCGGAGGTGTGGGAAGCGTTAGGGGTGGGGAAGGGGGACAGTTACTCTACAAAGAGCTGCAGGCTTTGAGGGCTGCGAAACAGCCATCACGCTGTCTTGTGCATTGCGTTCTGCGAATGTCTCACCTACGCTTTGTCCTAAAGGCTCTGCTCCCACGACGTGTCAGGCTTCAGCAGGAGCTGCGTGTCCAGCCCAAACCTGAGCAGCGGTTGAGTGAACAGTTACAGCTGTGGCAGCGACACAGCAGGCAGAGGGTGGTGGTGTCTCTCGACCGGGTCACAGAGGGCAGCAGTGTCCAGGACACTATGATGTCACGTTGAGAGCTCTCGGGCAGGGCACGAAAGGTTCATCCCTTCCCTGTTGTCATTGCAGGATCTGCTCCGTCCCCTCCCTCCGCTTCAGACGCACCCCGTGAATGCCAGAGCTGCCGATGAGGCATGGCTGAGGGGTGGCTGAGCCACGAGGAGACAGGGAAGGACAGAGGGCAGGAGGTCAGCAGGAGAGACTCGGACGATGTGGATGACAGCCTGCCCAACCTGACGTGGCTGCTGGACTTCTCCATCATCAGCGCTAGCATGGGCAACTCCTCCTGCTGCTCCATCATCCCGGACCCCCACAGCTGTCAGGGCATCCCCAGCTCTGCAGTGCCGTGCTCACCCCTGGGCACTGACTCAGCGCGCATGGAAACGCCCCACACTCCCCGCATGCCCATCTCCTCCTCCAGCTGGATGACGGAGCACCACGTTGTGTCCACGCACCCTCAGCTGACGGAGGGCATTGACTACCAGACCAACCCCTACATCAAGCCACCCTACTCCTACACCACCCTCATCTGCATGGCGATGGAAGCCAGCAAGGAGCCCCACGTCACCCTCTCCGACATCTACAAGTGGATTACCGACAACTTCTGCTACTTCCGTCAAGCTGATCCCGTGTGGCAGGTAGGACATTTGAGAACTCTTGCCCTGCCCCATCTCCCCTTATGGCTGGGAAGGGCCTTTCACAGCTTCCATCGTGTAAGAGAGAGCTCAGGGTCATTCATGGAGTGGAAAGGCCCCATTGGGCTGTTGGTCCCTGCATCTCCTCTTGACTCTGGAGTTAAGGTGTCTCTGTCTCCCACTTCAGCTTCCTGTAGCTTGCTGCCCTGCTCCATCTCAGAGGACACTCTCCAGCACGGGTGGCTTTCTAGAATGTGGTGGGGCAGGAGGCACCTGGGTTGCTCCTCCCTCTGCTCTAGTTATTCCCAGCCCAAATCCAGAGCGTGCCAGCTATCCTGCACCACTGCTCCCCCAGGCAGGGCTGAGCTAAACCTTTCTTAGCCCCCCGCCCAGGAACTGTCCACCACCTCCCTAGGCAAGTGGGTGTCTGGAGGCTATTGAAGCCCACCAGAGAGAAGGGTAGGGAAGCCCTTGGTCCCTCTCCAGGGCCACAGGTGTTCCCCAGACTCCCTGTGCTGGGAAACTTATGGGAGGGACTCTATGGGAGAAGCTGAGTACCAGAATATTGACTTTCTCTTGCAGACTCATGGCTGGATATTCACCACACTTTTAATTCAAAGTGTTCATTGACAGAAGGAAGAGATGCAGGAGGTACACAAGGTTCTTGCAGGGAGGAAGGATTAATATATTAACCCACCAGGAAATATGGCTGGAAAAGCAGAAAATCCTCTTTTTCTTTCTTTTTCTTCCCCCATAGTCTTCCCCCCACCTCCTTTAAGCAGTGGCTGATGAGGATGCAGTGATTTTACCCGGAGCTCCTCTGGGCCAGAAGGCACCTCTGGGGACACACAGGGCTGGGGTGGGACAGCCCCCGTGGCTCTCCAGTTTCGCCCGTCCAGTTTGTGTCAGCCTGGCAGCAGGCAGACATGTGCCTGTATTTTAGCAGACTTGTGTTCCACCCTGTTTTTTTTCTCTTTTTTCCCAGAACTCCATCCGGCACAACCTCTCCTCAAACAAGCGCTTCATCAAGGTGCCTCGAGAGAAGGACAAGCCAGGGAGAGGTGGCTTTTGGAAGCTTGACCCGCAATACGTTGAGCAGCTCAGGAGCGGTGCCTTCAAAAAGCAGAGGATGCGCCCAGTGCAGATCCTCACAGCCTACACTGCGAAAGCCCAGCAAGAAGCACAGCATGGTGCCTCCCTGGCCGCTTCAGCTTGTGCCTCCAATAAAGTCCTCTCTGTCAACATGGAGTCACAGCTGCTGCTGAAGGAGTTTGAAGAAGGTCTTGGCAACCAGAACTGGAATCCAGTGGATGGCAAAAGAGGGCTCAAGCGCAAGCAGCCCTTGCCCAAGCAAACAGCCAAAGCTTGTCGGCTTTCCAATTCCGCCTTGCTGAGCCTGGAGGAGCAGACCCAGCTGGGATCCCTGAAAGGGGACTCTGACCCCAGCCTGAACAGAGAGGTCTCCACTTTTGGGGATCTGGAGCTCTTATCTCCAGTCAGCCTCAAAACGCTCAACCTGGAGTTGATGGCACAAGGGCACCACTTTGAATGTCCCCAGGGGCTGGAGCAGGTCCTCACTGAGTCCTCCCAGAACAGCCTGAGCCTGGATGAAAGCTTCATGGCCACTTCTTTCCTGCAGCATCTCTGTGATGAAGGGACAAGCGATCTCCTCTCGGATTCTGCCAATGCGGAGCAGTTGTTTGAAGTCAACGATGCCTCTGTAATAGCAGATGTCAGCAACTGGATCAATCTGGATTCCCTCTTGTAAGAGGCCAGTCACCGATCAAAGCCCACGTGTGCTTTAGCAGGATGCTCCCCCCACGCTACTGGGACTTCCAAGAACTGGATTCTTCACCTCTCCTTCGCTGTAGGTTATTAGAGATAGAGTAGGCATCAGGTAGGTGAGAGCAGAAGCTGTAGTGTCAGTGGTTTGCCTTAGACTTGTTGAGAAGTCAAAGATTGTAGAGAATTTCTGTTTAGTAACAACAGCATTTAGGACCTTTAATGTTAGCCGCAATATTTATTGAGAGAGGTTGTAGCTTATGAATTAATAAAGAAGCCTTTAAAAAATCCCATTATCCTTGTTGCAATTTGTACTCAAATTTGGGGAGGGGGTGGGAGTGTGGAGGTGGGAGAATCATAGAATCATAGAACCACAGAATCGTAGAATACTTTGGGTTAAAGGGACCTTAGAGATCATCTAGTTCCAACTCCCCTGCCATGGGCAGGGACACCTCCCACAAGATCAGGCTGCCCAGGGCTCTGTCCAACCTGGCCTTGAGCACCTCCAGGGATGATGCAGCCACAACTTCCGTGGAAAAGTTCTGCATTCCTTCCCCAGTAAAGCACGAGGCAAGCTGAGAATTGAATATCTTCCGGTCACGCAAGGGGCAGAGCAGGGCCTTGGGCTGTTGCTTTGTCCAGGTGCCACCGCCTGAAGTCCCCTGGGATGCCACCACATTGGTGGGGATAGTGTCCGGTGGGCACAGGGCTACAGGCTCTGGAGTGTGGTGTGGATGTATTTGTCTGTACTGATAAGGCCTCTCTTTATTTGCTGTTCTCATTATATTTCCCTCTGTTGGGGCCTCCATACGGTGCCAAAGGGCTGCAGAGATTTGTGTGTGATTTCACCTTTTAATGGGATGTTATTTACAATTAAAAAGAATAAATAAGAACAAGCCTTTTGCCTCCTTGTTCTGTTCCAGCCCCTCCTGACCCTGTCAGACCCTCTCTCCTGGAGTGGGGGGACATCTCACCAGCCCAGCCCTGCCTGTACACCCGGCCCGGATACACAGATGCCCTCACCCCGCTCCGCAGCAGCACAGTGATTCCTCACGGGAAAACTGATGCACAAACAGCCAGCTGCGTGACAACGGCTACACGCTCTCTGTGGCACAAGGGTGGCTCTGTCCCGAGGCCTGGGAGCTGCTCCCAGCCCCTGGAGCATCCTTCCCTGTCCCTGCGCGGAGCTCCTGGGCGTGACATGGTGTAAGCACTCAACACTGTCCTTCTGCTCATGCCATGTTCCTACCTGCGTATTCACAGAATCACTAGGTATGGAAAGACCTCCAGGCTCATCTAGTCCAATCATTCCTATCAACCACTAAACCGTGCCCCTCAGCACCTCATCCACCTGCCATTTACATGACTCAATCCCCTCACTGGGCAGCCTCTGCCAGTGCCCAATGACCCTTTCTGTGAAAAATTAGTTGTAGAGAGCAACAACGTCTCCCCTCAGCCTCCTCTTCTCTATCCCTCCACACGCCCTGTGAAACATAAGTGGCTTTGGAGACCTGGTGGGCACAGGAGTGTGAGCAGAGCTGCACAAAAGCTGCAGGAACAACCAAATCCTTGCAAGATCAACTAAGCTGAGAAGCAGTCAGGCTCTGCCAGGGCCGTGAAGAAAATCACCTCATGCTCAGCTGCTGGGGCAGGCGCGGTGGGGGCAGTGGGTCAAGAGGCAGCAGGTTTGGGAAGCTCCGAGGTGTTTTAACACAGGGTGCGCAGCACAAAGTGCGATCAGCATAAAAGCCCAAACTCTCCAATACTCTGTGAAATCTAGTTTTACTCATTACAACAATAAATGTAATAAATGATTCGTAGGGATTAACAGCATTAACAGTAACAGCTTTCCAGGCAACTGTCACGGTCCACTCGTGGACGCGTGATGGTTCGTTTCATTTATGGTTTCAGAGCGCAAATAATTCAAAGAGTCAAGGGAGTCAAATTTCAATCTAACCTGGCACTTTATTACTTATGCCTGTAAAGCAACCTACGATGGAAAGAGACAGAGAACAAGGAAAGAGATGGGGAGAAGAGGGAAGGAAAAGGGGTTCATGGCTACCACCACGGGTCCCCAGATCGTCCCCACGGGTCCCTTGTCTCTGGGAGAAAAGGTCCAGAAGGCGTTCTGCTGTTTTGGTCTTTGATGGAGGTGATCCCAGGGTGGGGGGGTCTTCTTCTGTCTCGGTCTTCTGTTCCCCCCTAATTCAGCTGCTCCAGAGCTGTCTTTTATGCCAGTCAATACACCTGTGACCCACCTTTGCCTGTGGAGATGTGCCTTTCTCCACGTAGCAGGCCACAGGTGCCAAGAGAGGAGTGTCTGCAGGTCTCCTCCCCTTGCGCGTGTGCTCCTCCTGGCGCCAGTGGTCAACCTGGGGTCTCCCAATGAAGGCCAGTAGTCATCATCACCTTGCACGCATGCTGTGTTGGTTATGGGTCTGTGCTAAGTCCCGTCATTAATCTTCCTGTCTTTTCCTCCTTGCTTCATGGATCTTTCACAATGGTAGGGAGCAAGGAGGTTTGAAGACAGGTACAAAACATTGTTGAGATAAGGAGGAAGGTACAGGTAGTTAGGTACAAAGTATTCGTTCCGTGCCAGCTCTGGCCGTTTTCCTGAGGCCTGAATTTGTGATTTATACAGTCAAGTTTGGAGGTTAAAAATGAGAAAATGTTGAGACAGAAATCGAACATTTGACCAACTCTTACAGCAACGTGCCCAATCATTGCTACAAGAGACCAACCAGGTTCCAGCTTTCATCCAATGGAGGCATTTTCTTGAGGAGAGCTTCACTCCTGCCCGGCCATCCAGGGCCAGCAGCACCGCGCCCACCGCTTCCGTGGTGACGTTGGCTGCTCCCCTAGAGCTCTCAGAATATGGATGTTCTGAGTTGCCAGAGATGAGACGGAGAGCTGGGGATCTTTCTCCAAAACCTGGAGGGCTGCGACAAAGGAAAGAGAAGGGAGCTGAACCCCACCTCTTTGCAGAGACCCTCAGGCATCTCCACCAGACCTTGCCAGCCCCACCCTTCCCTTTCCCTGGCTGGGAGGAGCAGGTGGGACAAATACCTCGGCTGGCAGCTGTTGCTCAGGAAGGCCCCCAATGCCCCAGAGATGTTCCTCTGCCCTCGAACCCTGAAGCAGGGCAAGGCACAGCAGCTCGCTGCCCAGGCTCTGTCCCCTGCCCCAGCAGCCCCGGCACGCACAGCACTGCCCCTACTCACCCTGGCAGATCTCAGGCAGCTTCTCCTCCCGTTGGTGCCTCAGGTGGCGCGCGGCAAGCCCTAGGCACAGAGCTCTGTCAGCCGCCTGCTCCCCAGCGTGCTCCCAGCAGCACAGCTCCCGGCTCTGCCGGTCTGGCTGCAGCCCCTGCTCCCCCTCAGCAGGGAGACCCCAGGGAAGGGCAGTGCCGGGCTGGGGTGAGGGACTGAGCGAGGCTGCAGCCAAGCCCAGCGTTGTGGGCAGGGGTGGGAGAGGGAGGCACCGAGCCCTGGCTGCCCAGGCCCGTCACGGGGCACCCAGGGCTCTGGCAGCCTCAGGGCTCCCCTTGCTGCCAGCGCAGCGGCGGGGACTGGGGCCAGGCTGCAACAGAGGGACCCCGGGGGCTGTGGCTCACCGACAAACCGCACGGCCGCCTCTCGCAAGGTGTCCTGAGCATCCTGCAAGTATGCCAGGCTCTCGTGCAGGTATTCTGCAGCTCTGCCTTTGGCCTTCACCAGCTGGAGAGAGTAGAGGGGCACAGAGTGTCACGCAGCCTTCCCAGGCAGCTGGACCAGCATCCCCTTTACCCCTGCCACCTCAGGCCATTCCCATCTCCCAGACAGGAGCCCTGTGGCGCTGAGGCACAGAGACAGCTGCAGGCATAGGGGTCTGGAGGTCCTGTGACCCTTCTGTCCCGCTGCCAGGGCCCAGACAGCCTAGGGTCTCCTTCCACACCATGAGAGTGGGGAGGGGAAAGGGGCTTGGAGAAGCAGCCCCGGGGGCTCTGGGCCCAGGGGAAGGGAAGGAGGCTCCAGGCTCTGGGCTCTGGTCTCTAGGCTGGAGCAGAGCAGGAACGGCTGTCCCCTTGTCCAGACTGGGCTCTAGGGCTTGGGGCTTGTCCTCACCAAGTACTCCCCAACTCGGAATATCTGCTGCGTCTGGGTCAGGCGGGTGAGATTTCTCAACTTCAGCAGCTTTGCAGCAACGAGGAGGGCTTCCTGAGCTGCCTGTGGAGAAGGACAGGGGCTGGGGTTCCAGGGACTCAAAGCCCTGGCCTCCAGCATGTGCAGGGACAACCAGAAAGTCTCTAGGGACTCTCGTGGTCAGGTGTTGGTGGCCATGGACTGCTGCTGAGCCCTGCTGGACCACGTATTGCAGGCGTGGGAGATGTCCGTGCCAGCTTCTCCTTCCTTCCTTTTGATCCTCTCTCTGGGTGCGCTGGAGGAGAGGTGAATGGGGGAAGGAGGGAGAAACAGGAGCCCATCTTCCTCGCCTCTGTGGCAGGAGGCCACAGGAAGGCAGTGGTGGGATCCATGCAGGGAAGCAGGGTCTGCCCCGTCCTCAGTGACTCCAGCTCTTGGACCCTGAGACCACACAGACTCCTCGTGTCGGACTGCCAGCAGCCCTTTTCCCTCCCTGGTGCCCAGGCCACACTTGTGGTGTCAGCTCAGCCTTCCCCGCATCCCTGCTCAGGTTCGTAATCTGTACCTTGGCCACGCTCTTGGTCTGGTCACTCATGCGAAAGAACAGTGGGATCAGGCTTCTCCACACATGCTCCTTTGTCTGCTGCTTGTTGTTCCCCACCACCATCTGCATCGCATCTTTGAAGAGGCAGATGGAGAGCTCTCGCAGCTGGCTGCACTCCTGGAAGGGAGGAGGACAGGAGACTTGGAGCGAGAGCCGCTCCCAGAGCAGGGTCGAGGGCAGGGCTGCTGTGAGAGGAGATGCTTTGGAGCCAGACTCCACAGCCAGGAGGGAAAACCCCGGCCCAAATAGCCCTGCGGGGCTGGGCTGATGGGCAGTTGTCCTTGCAGAGGGCCGAGCGGTGGGGCTGAGGCTCCCACAGCAGCCTTACATCATCAAAGACCGGCCGGAGCTTCTCCAGCAGCTGCAGAGCCACGGGGCTGGCCTCCTTCCTCCCCAGATGACGCAGCACGTTCTGGACAACCAGCAGAGCCTTCATCTTGTCCTCAGAGCCGGCATTCTCCTGGGTGCCCATGACGTCCGGCAGCAGGTCTAGCATTTTCCTTGCCTGTATCAAGCACAGAATTCCCTTTCGCAAAATGGGGAAAGAGCACCCTAGCACAAATTCTCTGGCCACTGAGCACTAGCCTCCGCGTTACCCACAGCCCCAGCCCCAGGCTGCCAACGTGGCTGCAGCCTGCCCGTGCCCCACTCACCGTCTCAGGTCTCTGCGACAGTGTCACCAGGCTTCTGAGCTCCAGTGAGAGCAGACCCGGGCTTGTACGCTGCAGGAACCTCTGGGTTTGGTCCTGGCCAGCAATCTCCTCTGCGTTCCCGTAACCTGAGGCCAGCAGCTGGAAGAAAGAGAGCAGTGGGAGACTGGCAGGAGTTGCAGGGTTCCCCACACCGTGAGGCTCCCTGAGGGCAAGGGCTCCGGGGCCCACGCAGCGTGGGGTGGCCCTGGCACAGTTGGCGCAAAGGAACCCAGTGCTGGGCCGGTCCCTGCCGGCCCCAAGGGGCCGTGGCCGTATGTCCTGGAGGAGGTGACCATCTGGGGGCAGGTGGGAGGGGAGATGGCCGGGCCCCTTTTCCCACAGAGGCAGATGCAGCCCAGAGAGCGAGCAAGGACTGCTCTGGCCACTCACAGACAAACGAAGGAAGCAGGCGACCTCCTCTGCGTTGGAGCTGAAGACGCCGTGCAGCCACTTGCCCTGGAGCTGTCGGAGCAGCTCGCTCAAGGCCTTCTCCACCGTGTGGGGCTGGGAAAGCAGCACATCCCAGATGGCCAGAGCAGCCCTGCAGGACCAGAGTGCTCTGTCAGCAGAGCTGCCTCGACACCGCGTGGTTCCTGGGACAGCCCGCAGGATCCAGGCAGTCCTGCAGCCCCGGCCCCTTCCAGACCTTTGCTTGGGGGCCGGGTCCCTGCCTGGGTGAGCAGGAGGGGTCTGGGATAGCGTTCCTGTTGCTGCTGGGCATGGAAGAAGCTCACAGGGACTGTTGGGGTCAGTACCTGTCACACGACGGAGACAACCCCAACAGGATCGTGACCACTTCCCTGGGACACCAGTCGGTCACCAGCAGAAGCAGCGAGTCCAGGCTGTGCCGGGCTGATGCCGTGCAGATGCACTCCCTGTTTTCATAGATGCACCTCACGATGTCCGGAACCTGGAGGGCACACAGGGGAGGTCGGGGCTGCTGCTGGAGTGCAGCCATTTCCCAAGAAACCACTGCCCTTCCCATCCGACTGTGCTGCCAGGTGCCTGAGGTGCCTGGGTCAGGGAGAGAGGGATACGGGGACACACAAAGCCTGGAAGCGCTCAAGGGAAGGGCACAGCAAGGCAGCCACACGCCACTTACCTGCGCTAGCCATGAGGCGGGCTCTCCCATGGCCACATCCAGGATGCTGCTCGCCGCCTCCTTGGCATCCAGGCTTGAGTCTCTCAGGGCCTTAATGGCCATGAGGACGAGCTCTGTCTTCTCAGAAGGCTCGAGGTATTTTCCAAATGCCTGCGGGCGGAAGGAAGGCAGGGAAGACACGTCTCACCGAGTGCCCGGATGGTGCTACTCCACTGAGCTGGGGGAGCAGCTCTGGGCACAGATGTCCTGGCAGCAGTGCCTGCAGGAAAGCTGGCAGCAGGGGCTGCACTCGGTGCACAATGGAGCACGGGGACAGAGAGCCCTCAGCATGGGGGAGGAAGGGTGGAGGCTGTGGGCACAGTGCTGGGCCCGCGGAGAACCAGGGCTTGCTGGACACCAGGAGATCTGAAGCTGCTGCTGGGTCCCTGCTCGGGGACAGCAGCAACCCCCTCACTGAGGCCATGCCACCGCACTCATTCTGGATCCCTTTGCTCACACGAGTCTCCTGCTGATGTGCTCATTACCATGGCAATGCGGCTTGCGCTTGGTGAAGTCAGCCAGGTGTCCTCAGCTTCCTGCTCCCTTTGTTTCTCTGGATGTTCTGGATCATCCTGTGGATGTGCCGTGCCTAAACACGAGGGGATCACGGAAGAGTGGATAAATGAGAGGCAGGGGACGTCTGGAAGCTGGCTTGCTGCCGCATTGCTGTGTTCAGGTAGTTCTTGGGCTCCTCTTTCACCAGCATCTGCAGAGCACAACCACAACGGTTCCTGGCAGCCGCCAGCAGACCCAGCACCAGGCGGTGGAGCAGGAGGAGACCCTCTGCCTCTGCCCCCAGAGAACCCTCCACCACCCCCAGTGCCAGGCTCTCTGCTTGCAGGGCTTCACAGCGGCACCCGAGTCCCCTTGTAGCAGCTCAGTGTCCACGCACGCTTGTCCCTGCCCTCCTCACAGTGTGCCGGTGCCCGGAACATTGACCCCATCCCCAGACCCGCTGCCTGTCCGCTCACCTCGAAATTCTCTGCCGGCTCCAATTTGCGGCAGTAGGCGTTCAGGTCCTGGGGCAAGTCCTGGCACTGGGCAGGTTTGCACAGGGTGCAGAGGGACTGTGGAGAATGCATCGTCTGGGCCTCCTCCTGGCAACCAGGGACAGAGAGGCAAACGGGGAGCGTGAGAAGGTTGGCACACGGCCAGCAGGACTGGGGTGCTGGGGCTGCAGTGCTGCCCAGGAGAGCCAGGGGAGACGCTCTGTCCGGCCAGCAGCCCCGGCAGCAGAGCCGGCGGCCCCGTCGGGAGACACGGGCACAGCTCCCATGCAAAGGGATGCGAGTACCTTCACTGAGAAGGTTAGAGACCCGAGGATGAGCTGCACGGGTTCTTCTTGCCCTCTGTCCTGAGTCACCAAGCTGGACGCAGCAGAGGAGTCACCTAGCAAAGGAGGAAAGTAGGGAGGGCTGTAGAGAGGGACTGCAGGTAAACGTGAGGAGAAGAAGGAGCTCTGCCCTCTGTCCAGACCTGTCCCCGCTCCCCTGGCCCAGTTTTCCCATGGGTGTCTCGTCTGGAGGGTGCCTGGCAGATGGGTTGCAATGCTGGAGCACAGCGTGGAAAGCCACCTCCCGCCCTGGGGGAGGCTGTGCTGGGTTCGGCAGGGCACGAAAGGTAAAGGTAAAGCTGCTCCTGGCTCTTTACGATGCACAGCCAACCAGCTGCTCTGGTACGCTGGGGAAATCCTTCAGCGATGAATGTCAGAAGGCTCAGATTTCTGCCAAAGCTTCCTGGCAGCTCGGCACAGCCTTTTCTGCAAACAACTCCTTGGCTTCCACAGAACTGAACGCTGGGATGGGACGTGCCCAAAGGGAACAGTAGGAGGATAGCAATCCAAGGCCCCCAGGAAATGAGCCCTCTGCAGAAGTCCCTGTCCCATCACCAGCACCACCCAGCTCCTCTTTCCTAAACCTGGTGCCGATAACATGGTCACAAAACCACACTGTGATGTGGAAATGAGGAGCTGAGCATGAGTGAGTGTCAGGTGGCTGCAAGGGCAGCAGAACAGCCCCCTTCGATGTTGCGGGAAGGAGACTGATCACATCTACATTCCACCAAGGCCAGCAGCATCCCAGTGATGCTCCTCTGATAAGGTTTCTCCTTCCCATTTCCAGGGGCATTTGCTGAAATGCCCTCGCGTGCCCCTTCAAGCTTGACTAAAATTGAAGACCCACAGCTCCAGGAAAGAGGAAGATTGTGAAGTGGAAGAAGTCTCTGGTCAGGTGAGGCAGGAGATTTGGGGCTGGTGTCTGCATAGGGTCACTTGTGGACCAGACAAGAGCCCGTTCCCAGCCCCAAACACGCACTGCTCATCACCGTCCATCAGCTGTGGGTCTTCAGTTTTAGTCAAGTTTTGACTAGTCGAAAATAACAGCCTGGGTTGTTCACTATTGGATCCACAGTTTTTCGATGTTATGGATATTTAAACAATATATGATACCAGGCACATACAACACTTAAAATATGCACATGCATTATCTAATAAGGCTTGCATCAATTGTCTAACAAGCATTTCAAGTCCGGTAAAATATTGTTCTCCATTGCTTTGCCTCATCACAAAGAATCTCTTCCTCATGTCTACTCTAAGTCCTCCCCTTTCAAACCTGAACTCACTCCCACTCGCCCTGTCACCACGTGCCATCCCCAGCTTTATTGTAGCCCCTTCAGGTGCCACAAGGCCACTACGAGGTCTCCCGAGAGCCTTCTCTTCTCCAGGCTGAACAACCCAAACTCTCTCAGCCTGTCCTCGTAGCAGAGGTGCCTCAGCCCCAGTCCGTGCTCCAGCTACAGCCACGGCAGGAGGAGCTGCGTGACAGGAGCTGCTCACATCAGCCGCGTTTGCACCTGGCAGGAGACACGGCTGTGCCCCATCCCCACGCCAGTGCTGAGCCCAGCACCAAGGGCCTTCCTCAGCCTTGCCTTCCTGGGTGGTGAGATGTCCTGTCGTGACACCCAGGACATCCTCCTGTGGCCAGAAGGAAGGACGGAGCCCATCACTTGTCCCACAGGGGCTGCACGTGTTTTTCTCGCCTCGCTATTCCCCGCTGTTGGCACAATAAATCTGGACAAGTCTGGTGTCCCACAGGCTCCCAGATCCCATCTGAGGGTGCAGGGGAAGGCTCCTTCAACTCTCACCAAGTGCTGGCACAGCCCTTGCGCTGGCAGACCCCTCAGGGTAGGACACCCACCCCCTGCCCCACGACGCTTCCCCACAGCTGGGACAGACCCCCACCACAACCCCACTAAAACCCCACCCTTTTCAGCAGCAACCACAAGCCATCAGAGATGTCCAACCAACAAGGCTGGGGACATCGAGGACAGTGCCTCTGCTCCCAGCCCCCATCAGCCCCGCCTGCACCCTGCCTCAGCCTCCTCCCTCTCAGGGCAGATGTTCCTGACCGGCACCTCCGGCATCTCCTGCCGGGTACAGCCCAGATCAGGAGGGGCAGTCAGCAAGAAGGCCAAGCACCATGCTCCAGCCAACACCACCAAGAAGCAGGAGGCCTCCCTGCAGGATAACATCCCACTGAAGAAAAAAAAGACAAAGCCGGTGCGCCGGCTGGCCAAACACTAGAGGAGCCTCTGAGAGGTGAATCTGGACAAGGACGGAGCGGCGGTGGGCAGTGCTGGGACACAGAGAGATCCAAAGGCCGGTGCCTGCACTCACCCTCTCCAGCCCCAGCCCTCTCCCAGATCCCTGTTCCTTGTTTAATTCAGTAACAGGACTGTGTGTTCACTTGCCAGCACCTCTCTGCTTGCAGAACTATTTGCAGTGGGAGAGGGGGATGAGGGTGTTAACGCAGCCCCTGCCCAGCCCATGGTGACTGAGCTGGGCTTGGGACTGACACTGAGAGGTTGGGGAGACGGGGCATCACTCCAGGTGCTGAATACCCCTGGGAGCCCAGTTTTTACCACAGATTGCCTTTTTTTTTTTTTTTTTTGTGTGTGTGTGAGTGTGTGTGTGTTCTAAGTCCTCCTCTTGCAAAGCTCGTGTCCTGCAAAGACAGCTGTGCCAAGGTCCTGACCTTGCCTCCCAAACGGACCAGAGAGTGGAGAAACTCCAGAAGCTGTGGAGTTGGACAGCCAGGGGCCTCCCAAAAGGTTCTCCTGGAGCTCTGCAGAGAAGCAGCAGCTCTCCCACCAGCGTGCGCAGCCTAAGGGCTCCCTTCCACACGCATGTTCCTTGGCTTTCCCCAAGCTTGCTGCCCCCTGCTAGCAGAGGAGATTCCAGGGAAACAAGGGCTGTCTTTGCTCAGCACTTGGAGCTGCTTCTCTCCACTCAGCTGAGGCACAAAGGCTGCAGCCCTCCTCCATCATGCAAACCTTGTGTGCCTGTCCCACAGGTCCCCCAGACATCATGTGCAGGGAATTCCTTGGGAAGGACCAAAGGCTGGGGAAAGGAATGGATCTAGGTGCATGGGGGTGGGAAGCAGGGTGGAAAAGAGGAGCACGGAAATCATACGGTCACCAGTTCATGCAAGTTGGGAAGGACGGGGTGGGTAGTCCTTTAGACCTCAAGCTCCAGCAGTGCCAGTGAGGATGGCAGGCCAAGATGCTGGGGGGGTTCATCCAGTGGGGTCTAAAAAGCCTCAAAGGATTGAGGCCTGACATCGCACAGCTTCACATCTTCGCGTTGTCCACTCTAGGAATGATGGTGGCCGTAGCGAAGTGTCTCTCTCCCGGCCACCTTCTCTTTAAATCACTATAAAGAGCTTCCACATAGCAGAAAACGGCAGTTGGCTGCAGTTGTGAGACACGGTGACATCAGGAAAGCAGCTCAATCAGCAGCTGGCGTGAAGAAATCCTTGTGGAAGAAGAGGAGGAGAGCATGGCAGAGGGAGAGGTGTCTCAGCCGGCTTCGTTGTGAGGAATGCAGACCTTGAAAGACAAAGTATCAGACAATAAAAGCTGATCTCCTATGGCAACTGTTATTTTCAAGTTGGGGGATGTCACTCGGACGGGTTCAGGGGCGGCAGCGGTGGCAGAAAGCCGCGGGGAGCGTTGGACTCTCTGGGGAGGGAGATGGTACGAGCCCATGGGATAGCAGTGCTGAGGGCTGAGCCGTGTGGCTGGAGCGAAGCCGGCTGTCAGGAGCAGTGAGTTTGCACAGGGGATGGTTATTGTTATCACTCTTTTTCTTCTTTGAATTCCCCCGTGCCCCATCCAGACCACGGCAGCGAGGGCTTCTGGGATCTCCCTTACTGTGGGCACAGGAGCTGGCAGGGGCCGGGTGGCGACCGGCTTAGACCCTGAGGGCTTAGACCCTAAAAACGCAGCCTTGGATCCTAAAATGAGGATTTGGAACCTAAAATCACGTCTTGGGAATTGAGAATGCAGTGAACGTTTCTGCCCTAAAAATGAAGCTCTGCGCCTAAAAGTGAGCTTTGCAAACTAGAAATTAGGCTACATAAATTAGATTTTGACCCGCAGGAAGAGGGTGTTTGACCCAATTACTGACTGTTTGGACCCCCTAAAATTCAACCTCAGACCCATTAAACCCAGCTTCTGACGCATTTCTGAGTAAGAGGCTTGGAATCTGTGGTGTGCTGGAAGCCAGAATGTCTTCCTAGCAGCTCCAATCCCTGTGAACTGTCACCCTCTGGCAGTTCAAGTTTATGGCAGCCAAGTAATGCACAGTCAGACCCAAACCCCTCTGGTTTGTTAAAAAACACCTCCCACAACAGCCTCAACCCTGCGGCTCTAAAATGAAGCTCTGCAGAACAGCTAACCCTTTGTGCCCTTAAGTGATGCTTTGAACCCTCAAACACAGGCTTTTGAAACTCATATTACACTTTGGGCACTGAAATGAGGGTTTCAAAACTAATTATGCTCCTTTGGGGCACAAAACAGAAGACCTGAACCTTAAGGAAAGTGTTTTGGAACCCCATCATTCCCCCCCATGCAACCTAAAAACAAAGCTTTGGCTTCTAAACACAGGATTTCGGGGGCTCAAAAAATGGGGTTGAGGGACTGAAAATGGATCTCTAGAAACAAAAACTTAAGCTGCGGGGCCTAAAACTGGGCTTCAGAGGAGATATCAGAGGACAGTCCTATGGAAAGTCCTTGGAACAATGCACACACCCACGAGCTGGTACCAGTCACTGGGGCTACACAACACTACTGCACAAATAACCAGAATCTCTAAGGGCTTTAGGAGGTGGGGGAGGATCCTACAGCACATGTACTCACCTGGTGAAGAGGTGACACCAAACCGCAGGGAGAAGACCAGCCGACGTACTCCTAGCACAGGGACAACCTCCCCCCACACTCCTACTGCTCGAGGAGGCCTCAAAATGGCCTCTGGCAGGGCTGCCTTTAGGCTCAAGGCAGAATGGGATCATGGTCATATATGGTCATGTTGGCAGCCATTGGCTGGAGGGTCCCCAGGCAGCACCAGGGTGGGGTCTGTAAGCTGAGCCCCAGCTCCCCTGCACCCTGCCTCAGCCTCCTCCCTCTCAGGGCAGATGTTCCTGCTACAGGAAGCTTTCCAGAAAGTTCTCCTGGAAGTATGCTGGACACTTTAAAGACAGTCCCCTGGAAAGTGCCTTCTCAGATGTTTTGAAGCGTCCTGCAGAGCGTTTGCCGGCTGTCAGGAGCAGTGGGTTTGCACAGGGGATGGTTATTGTTATCGCTCTTTTCCTTCTTTGAATTCCCCTGTGCCCCCATCCAGACCACGGCAGCGAGCGCTTCTGGGATCTCCCTTAGTGTGGGCACAGGAGCTGGCAGGGGCCGGGTGGTGACACTGGGCACCAAGCTTCGGAACAAGGTGTGGCTGCCCTGAAGCTTCTTTTGGGGAGAAAAGCCTGTTCTGTGGGAGCGGGGCAGGTGGTTCTGCTGGCCCCGCCCCCCGCTGACTGTTGGGCGCAGCGTCATTCGAAAGGAGGAACCTCCAGCCCCAGCCGCCCCGCGCAGCCCGTGCAGAGCTCCTCGTCCCCGGCCGGCCTCGGCGGGCTCGCTCCTTGCCCAAAGACACGGGATCGCAGGTTCGTAGCAAAGCAGGGAAGGCAGACACTGCATCCCCAGCCTGGGAGTAACGGAGGGCTGAACGGGCAGCTGGCTCTGCGTGAGGGTGTGCCTGGGGTGGGTCTGCGCGGTCCCCCACCGCGTTGTGTTGGGGTGCCAGGAGCAGGGAGGAGCAGGAATAACATGGAAGAGAGGGAAGCTGAAGGCGTTTTGTCCAGGTCTTTCATCTTGACATTTTGTCCTGCTTAGCAACGTGTGGGAGAAACGCCCACTCTGTTTGGGACGGCAGGGCTGGATGTTGGTTACGTAAGGGGTGGTTTTAGTCATTGTTTTATTGATTTCTTTCTGAATCCAAGACTTGCTGGGCCCACGAGGGTTGGGTGATACTGGGATGTAGGGGTTTGAGTGAATTTTCGCAAGCTTCCGGGCTGGTAGATCATCCAGGGGAGGTGTCACGGCTCTGGTGCGCAGCAGCCCGGGGATGGATCTCACTCAGCGGCACTGGGAGCACCCAGTCCCTGCCTTGCTCACAGGCCAGAGAGCAGCTGCTCCTCAGAGAGCCTCATCCCTTCCCTGTTGTCATTGCAGGATCTGCTCCATCCCCTCCCTCCGCTTCAGACGCACCCCGTGAATGCCAGAGCTGCCGATGAGGCATGGCTGAGGGGTGGCAGAGCCACGAGGAGACAGGGAAGGACAGAGGGCAGGAGGGCAGCAGGAGAGACTTGGACGATGTGGACGACAGCCTGCCCAACCTGACGTGGCTGCTGGACTTCTCCATCATCAGCGCTAGCATGGGCAACTCCTCCTGCTGCCCCAGCAGCCCGGACCCCCACAGCTGTCAGGACATCCCCAGCTTTGCTGCACCGTGCTCACCCCTGGGCACTGACCAACTGTGCATGGAAATGCCCCAAACTCCACGCATGCCCATCTCCTCCTCCAGCTGGATGACGGAGCACCACGTTGTGTCCACGCACCCTCAGCTGACGGCGGGTATTGACTACCAGACCAACCCCTACATCAAACCACCCTATTCTTATGCCACCCTCATCTGCATGGCGATGGAAGCCAGCAAGGAGCCCCACGTCACCCTCTCAGACATCTACAAGTGGATTACCGACAACTTCTGCTACTTCCGTCAAGCTGATCCCGTGTGGCAGGTAGGACATTTGAGAACTCTTGCCCTGCCCCATCTCCCCTTATGGCTGGGAAGGGCCTTTCACAGCTTCTATCGTGTAAGAGAGAGCTCAGGGTCATTTTTGGAGTGGAAAGGTCCCCATTGCGCTGTTGGTCCCTGCATCTCCTCTTGACTCTGGAGTGAAGGTGTCTCTGTCTCCCACTTCAGCTTCCTGTAGCTCGCTGCCCTGCTCCATCTCAGAGGACACTCTCCAGCACGGGTGGCTTTCTAGAATGTGGTGGGGCAGGAGGCACCTGGGTTGCTCCTCACTCTGCTCTAGTTATTCCCAGCCCAAATCCAGAGCGTGCCAGCTATCCTGCACCACTGCTCCCCCAGGCAGGGCTGAGCTAAACCTTTCTTAGCCCCCCGCCCAGGAACTGTCCACCACCTCCCTGGGCAAGTGGGTGTCTGGAGGCTATTGAAGCCCACCAGAGAGAAAGGTAGGGAAGCCCTTGGTCCCTCTCCAGGGCCACAGGTGTTCCCCAGACTCCCCGTGCTGGGAAACTTATGGGAGGGACTCTATGGGAGAAGCTGAGTACCAGAATCTTGACATTCTCTTGCAAACTCATGGCTGGATATTCACCACACTTTTAATTCAAAGTGTTCATTGACAGAAGGAAGAGATGCAGGAGGTACACAAGGTTCTTGCAGGGAGGAAGGATTAATATATTAACCCACCAGGAAATATGGCTGGAAAAGCAGAAAATCCTCTTTTTCTTTCTTTCTCTTCCCCATAGTCTTCCCCCCACCTCCTTTAAGCAGTGGCTGATGAGGATGCAGTGATTTTACCCGGAGCTCCTCTGGGCCAGAAGGCACCTCTGGGGACACACAGGGCTGGGGTGGGACAGCCCCCGTGCCTCTCCAGTTTTGCCCGTCCGGTTTGTGTCAGCCTGGCAGCAGGCAGACATGTGCCTGTATTTTAGCAAACCGCTTTCCCCGCAACACTAACAGGAGGTGTGGGTCAAGCTGGGGATGCGAGGAGGGCCCTGATGGTGCTGTCCACCATGGTGATGCCACATGTTGCCACTGGTAATGGGGCCACATGGATGTAAAGACCCTCCTCTTCCTCCTGGCTGCAAAGATGCTTCTCCACCAGCCTCCCCACGCAGATAGTTGCGGCACCAGCCGATGATTGTTCCACCTTGGTTTTTTTCTCTTTTTTCCCAGAACTCCATCCGGCACAACCTCTCCTCAAACAAGCGCTTCATCAAGGTGCCTCGAGAGAAGGACAAGCCAGGGAGAGGTGGCTTTTGGAAGCTTGACCCGCAATACGTTGAGCAGCTCAAGAGCGGTGCCTTCAAAAAGCAGAGGATGCGCCCAGTGCAGATCCACCCAGCCTCCACTGCGAAAGCCCAGCAAGAAGCACAGCGTGGTGCCTCCCTGGCTGCTTCAGCTTGTGCCTCCAATAAAGTCCTCTCTGTCAACCTGGAGTCACAGCTGCTGCTGAAAGAGTTTGAAGAAGGTCTTGGCAACCAGAACTGGAATCCAGTGGATGGCAAAAGAGGGCTCAAGCGCAAGCAGCCCTTGCCCAAGCAAACAGCCAAAGCGTGTCGGCTTTCCAATTCCACCTTGCTGAGCCAGGAGGAGCAGACCCAGCTGGGATCCCTGAAAGGGGACTCTGACCCCAGCCTGAACAGAGAGGTCTCCACTTTTGGGGATCTGGAGCTCTTATCTCCAGTCAGCCTCAAAACGCTCAACCTGGAGTTGATGGCACAAGGGCACCACTTTGAATGTCCCCAGGGGCCGGAGCAGGTCCTCACTGAGTCCTCCCAGAACAGCCTGAGCCTGGACGAAGGCTTCGTGGCCACTTCTTTCCTGCAGCATCTCTGTGATGAAGGGACAAGCGATCTCTCAAATTCTGCCAATGCGGAGCAGTTGTTTGAAGTCAACGATGCATCTGTAATAGCGGATGTCAGCAACTGGATCAATCTGGATTCCCTCTTGTAAGAGGCCAGTCACCGATCAAAGCCCACGTGTGCTTTAGCAGGATGCTCCTCCCACGCTACTGGGACTTCCAAGAACTGGATTCTTCACCTCTCCTTCGCTGTAGGTTATTAGAGATAGAGTAGGCATCAGGTAGGAGTGAGCAGAAGCTGTAGTGTCAGTGGTTTGCCTTAGACTTGTTGAGAAGTCAAAGATTGTAGAGAATTTCTGTTTAGTAACAACAGCATTTAGGACCTTTAATGTTAGCCGCAATATTTATTGAGAGAGGTTGTAGCTTATGAATTAATAAAGAAGCCTTTAAAAAATCCCATTATCCTTGTTGCAATTTGTACTCAAATTTGGGGAGGGGGTGGGAGTGTGGAGGTGGGAGAATCATAGAATCATAGAACCACAGAATCGTAGAATACTTTGGGTTAAAGGGACCTTAGAGATCATCTAGTTCCAACTCCCCTGCCATGGGCAGGGACACCTCCCACAAGATCAGGCTGCCCAGTGCCCTGTCCAACCTGGTCTTGAGCACCTCCAGGGATGATGCAGCCACAACTTCCCTGGAAAAGTTCTGCATTTCTTCCCGAGTAAAGCACGAGGCAAGCTGAGAATTGAATATCTTCAGGTCACGCAAGGGGCAGAGCAGGGCCTTGGGCTGTTGCTTTGTCCAGGTGCCACCGCCTGAAGTCCCCTGGGATGCCACCACATTGGTGGGGATAGTGTCCGGTGGGCACAGGGCTACAGGCTCTGGAGTGTGGTGTGGATGTATTTGTCTGTACTGATAAGGCCTCTCTTTATTTGCTGTTCTCATTCTATTTCCCTCTGTTGGGGCCTCCATACGGTGCCAAAGGGCTGCAGAGATTTGTGTGTGATTTCACCTTTTAATGGGATGTTATTTACAATTAAAAAGAATAAATAAGAACAAGCCTTTTGCCTCCTTGTTCTCCTCCAGCCCCTCCTGACCCTTTCAGACCCTCTCTCCTGGAGGTGGGGGGACATCTCACCAGCCCAGCCCTGCCTGTACACCCGGCCCGGATACACAGATGCCCTCACCCCGCTCCGCAGCAGCACAGTGATTCCTCACGGGAAAACTGATGCACAAACAGCCAGCTGCGTGACAACGGCTACACGCTCTCTGTGGCACAAGGGTGGCTCTGTCCTGAGGCCTGGGAGCTGCTCCCAGCCCCTGGAGCATCCTTCCCTGTCCCTGCGCGGAGCTCCTGGGCGTGACATGGTGTAAGCACTCAACACTGTCCTTCTGCTCATGCCATGTTCCTACCTGCGTATTCACAGAATCACTAGGTATGGAAAGACCTCCAGGCTCATCTAGTCCAATCATTCCTATCAACCACTAAACCGTGCCCCTCAGCACCTCATCCACCTGCCATTTACATGACTCAATCCCCTCACTAGGCAGACTCTGCCAGTGCCCAATGACCCTTTCTGTGAAAAATTAGTTGTAGAGAGCAACAAGGTCTCCCCTCAGCCTCCTCTTCTCTATCCCTCCACATGCCCTGAGAAACACAAGTGGCTTTGGAGACCTGGTGGGCACAGGAGTGTGAGCAGAGCTGCACAAAAGCTGCAGAAACAACCAAATCCTTGCAAAATCAACTAAGCTGAGAAGCAGTCGGGCGCTGCCAGGGCTGTGCAGAAAATCGGCACACGCTCAGCTGCTGGGGCAGGCGCGGTGGGGGCAGTGGGTCAAGAGGCAGCAGGTTTGGGAAGCTCCGAGGTGTTTTAACACAGGGTGCGCAGCACAAAGTGCGATCAGCATAAAAGCCCAAACTCTCCAATACTCTGTGAAATCAAGTTTTACTCATTACAACAATAAATGTAATAAATGATTCGTAGGGATTAACAGCGTTAACAGTAACAGCTTTCCAGGCAACTGTCACGGTCCACTCGTGGACGCGTGATGGTTCGTTTCATTTATGGTTTCAGAGCGCAAATAATTCAAAGAGTCAAGGGAGTCAAATTTCAATCTAACCTGGCACTTTATTACTTATGCCCGTAAAGCGACGTACGATAGAAAGAGACAGAGAACAAGGAAAGAGATGGGGAGAAGAGGGAAGGAAAAGGGGTTCATGGCTACCACCACGGGTCCCCAGATGTCCGGCGTCTCTGGGAGACAAGGTTCACAAGGCGTTCTGCTGTTTTGGTCTTTGATGGAGGTGATCCCAGGGTGGGGGGTTCTTCTTCTGTCTCGGTCTTCTGTTCCCCCCTAATTCAGCTGCTCCAGAGCTGTCTTTTATGCCAGTCAATACACCTGTGACCCACCTATGCCTGTGGAGATGTGCCAATCTCCACCTAGCAGGCCACACGTGCCAAGAAAGGAGTGTCTGCAGGTCTCCTCCCCTTGCGCATGCGCTCCTCCTGGCGCCAGTGGTCAACCTGGGGTCTCCCAATGAAGGCCAGTAGTCATCATCACCTTGCACGCATGCTGTGTTGGTTATGGGTCTGTGCTAAGTCCCGTCATTAATCTTCCTGTCTTTTCCTCCTTGCTTCATGGATCTTTCACAATGGTAGGGAGCAAGGAGGTTTGAAGACAGGTACAAAACTTTGTTGAGATAAGGAAGAAAGGTACAGGTAGTTAGGTACAAAGTATTCACTCTGTGCCAGCTCTGGCCGTTTTCCTGATGAGAAATGAGAAAATGTTGAGACAGAAAATGTTGAGACAGAAATCGAACCTTTGACCAACTCTTACAGCAACGTGCCCAATCCTTGCTACAAGAGACCAACCAGGTTCCAGCTTTCATCCAATGGAGGCATTTTCTTGAGGAGAGCTTCACTCCTGCCCGGCCATCCAGGGCCAGCAGCACCGCGCCCACCGGTTCCGTGGTGACGTTGGCTGCTCCCCTAGAGCTCTCAGAATATGGATGTTCTGAGTTGCCAGAGATGAGATGGAGAGCTGGGGATCTTTCTCCAAAACCTGGAGGGCTGCGACAAAGGAAAGAGAAGGGAGCTGAACCCCACCTCTTTGCAGAGACCCTCAGGCATCTCCGCCAGACCTTGCCAGCCCCACCCTTCCCTTTCCCTGGCCGGGAGGAGCAGGTGGGACAAATACCTCGGCTGGCAGCTGCTGCTCAGGAAGGCCCCCAATGCCCCCGAGATGTTCCTCTGCCCTTGAACCCTGAAGCAGGGCAAGGCACAGCAGCTCGCTGCCCAGGCTCTGTCCCCTGCCCCAGCAGCCCCGGCACGCACAGCACTGCCCCTACTCACCCTGGCAGATCTCAGGCAGCTTCTCCTCCCGTTGGTGCCTCAGGTGGCGCGCGGCAAGCCCTAGGCACAGAGCTCTGTCAGCCGCCTGCTCCCCAGCGTGCTCCCAGCAGCACAGCTCCCGGCTCTGCCGGTCTGGCTGCAGCCCCTGCTCCCCCTCAGCAGGGAGACCCCAGGGAAGGGCAGTGCCGGGCTGGGGTGAGGGACTGAGCGAGGCTGCAGCCAAGCCCAGCGTCGTGGGCAGGGGTGGGAGAGGGAGGCACCGAGCCCTGGCTGCCCAGGCCCGTCACAGGGCACCCAGGGCTCTGGCAGCCCCAGGGCTCCTCTTGCTGCCAGCGCAGCGGCGGGGACTGGGGCCAGGCTGCAACAGAGGGACCCCGGGGGCTGTGGCTCACCGACAAACCGCACGGCCGCCTCTCGCAAGGTGTCCTGAGCATCCTGCAAGTATGCCAGGCTCTCGTGCAGGTATTCTGCAGCTCTGCCTTTGGCCTTCACCAGCTGGAGAGAGTAGAGGGGCACAGAGTGTAACGCAGCCTCCCCAGGCAGCTGGACCAGCATCCCCTTTACCCCTGCCACCTCAAGCCATTCCCATCTCCCAGACAGGAGCCCTGTGGCGCTGAGGCACAGAGACAGCTGCAGGCATAGGGGTCTGGAGGTCCTGTGACCCTTCTGTCCCGCTGCCAGGGCCCAGACAGCCTAGGGTCTCCTTCCACACCATGAGAGTGGGGAGGGAAAAGGGCCTTGGAGAAGCAGCCCCGGGGGCTCTGGGCCCAGGGGAAGGGAAGGAGGCTCCAGGCTCTGGGCTCTGGGCTGGAGCAGAGCAGGAACGGCTGTCCCCTTGTCCAGACTGGGCTCTAGGGCTTGGGGCTTGTCCTCACCAAGTACTCCCCAACTCGGAATATCTGCTGCGTCTGGGTCAGGCGAGTGAGATTTCTCAACTTCAGCAGCTTTGCAGCAACGAGGAAGGCTTCCTGAGCTGCCTGTGGAGAAGGACAGGGGTTGGGGTTCCAGGGACTCAAAGCCCTGGCCTCCAGCACGTGCAGGGACAGCCAGAAAGTCTCTAGGGACTCTCGTGGTCAGGTGTTGGTGGCCATGGACTGCTGCTGAGCCCTGCTGGACCACGTATTGCAGGCGTGGGAGATGTCCGTGCCAGCTTCTCCTTCCTTCCTTTTGATCCTCTCTCTGGGTGCGCTGGAGGAGAGGTGAATGGGGGAAGGAGGGAGAAACAGGAGCCCATCTTCCTCGCCTCTGTGGCAGGAGGCCACAGGAAGGCAGTGGTGGGATCCATGCAGGGAAGCAGGGTCTGCCCCGTCCTCAGTGACTCCAGCTCTTGGACCCTGAGACCACACAGACTCCTCGTGTCGGACTGCCAGCAGCCCTTTTCCCTCTCTGGTGCCCAGGCCACACTTGTGGCATCAGCTCAGCCTTCCCCGCATCCCTGCTCAGGTTCGTAATCTGTACCTTGGCCACGCTCTTGGTCTGGTCACTCATGCGAAAGAACAGTGGGATCAGGCTTCTCCACACATGCTCCTTTGTCTGCTGCTTGTTGTTCCCCACCACCATCTGCATCGCATCTTTGAAGAGGCAGATGGAGAGCTCTCGCAGCTGGCTGCACTCCTGGAAGGGAGGAGGACAGGAGACTTGGAGCGAGAGCCGCTCCCAGAGCAGGGTCGAGGGCAGGGCTGCTGTGAGAGGAGATGCTTTGGAGCCAGACTCCACAGCCAGGAGGGAAAACCCCGGCCCAAATAGCCCTGCGGGACTGGGCTGATGGGCAGTTGTCCTTGCAGAGGGCCGAGCGGTGGGGCTGAGGCTCCCACAGCAGCCTTACATCATCAAAGACCGGCCGGAGCTTCTCCAGCAGCTGCAGAGCCACGGGGCTGGCCTCCTTCCTCCCCAGATGACGCAGCACGTTCTGGACAACCAGCAGAGCCTTCATCTTGTTCTCGGAGCCGGCATTCTCCTGGGTGCCCATGACGTCCGGCAGCAGGTCTAGCATTTTCCTTGCCTGTATCAAGCACAGAATTCCCTTTCGCAAAATGGGGAAAGAGCACCCTAGCACAAATTCTCTGGCCACTGAGCACCAGCCTCCGCGTTACCCACAGCCCCAGCCCCAGGCTGCCAACGTGGCTGCAGCCTGTCCGTGCCCCGCTCACCGTCTCAGGTCTCTGCGACAGTGTCACCAGGCTTCTGAGCTCCAGTGAGAGCAGACCCGGGCTTGTACGCTGCAGGAACCTCTGGGTTTGGTCCTGGCCAGCAATCTCCTCTGCGTTCCCGTAACCTGAGGCCAGCAGCTGGAAGAAAGAGAGCAGTGGGAGACTGGCAGGAGTTGCAGGGTTCCCCACACCGTGAGGCTCCCTGAGGGCAAGGGCTCCGGGGCCCACGCAGCGTGGGGTGGCCCTGGCACAGTTGGCGCAAAGGAGCCCAGTGCTGGGCCGGTCCCTGCCGGCCCCAAGGGGCCGTGGCCGTATGTCCTGGAGGAGGTGACCATCTGGGGGCAGGTGGGAGGGGAGATGGCCGGGCCCCTTTTCCCGCAGAGGCAGACGCAGCCCAGAGAGCGAGCAAGGACTGCTCTGGCCACTCACAGACAAACGAAGGAAGCAGGCGACCTCCTCTGCGTTGGAGCTGAAGACGCCGTGCAGCCACTTGCCCTGGAGCTGTCGGAGCAGCTCGCTCAAGGCCTTCTTCACCATGTGGGGCTGGGAAAGCAGCACATCCCAGATGGCCAGAGCAGCCCTGCAGGACCAGAGCGCTCTGTCAGCAGAGCTGCCTCGACACCGCGCGGTTCCTGGGACAGCCCGCAGGATCCAGGCAGTCCTGCAGCCCCGGCCCCTTCCAGACCTTTGCTTGGGGGCCGGGTCCCTGCCTGGGCGAGCAGGAGGGGTCTGGGATAGCGTTCCTGTTGCTGCTGGGCATGGAAGAAGCTCACAGGGACTGTTGGGGTCAGTACCTGTCACACGACGGAGACAACCCCAACAGGATCGTGACCACTTCCCTGGGACACCAGTCGGTCACCAGCAGAAGCAGCGAGTCCAGGCTGTGCCGGGCTGATGCCGTGCAGATGCACTCCCTGTTTTCATAGATGCACCTCACGATGTCCGGAACCTGGAGGGCACACAGGGGAGGTCGGGGCTGCTGCTGGAGTGCAGCCATTTCCCAAGAAACCACTGCCCTTCCCATCCGACTGTGCTGCCAGGTGCCTGAGGTGCCTGGGTCAGGGAGAGAGGGATACGGGGACACACAAAGCCTGGAAGCGCTCAAGGGAAGGGCACAGCAAGGCAGCCACACGCCACTTACCTGCGCTAGCCATGAGGCGGGCTCTCCCATGGCCACATCCAGGATGCTGCTCGCCGCCTCCTTGGCATCCAGGCTTGAGTCTCTCAGGGCCTTAATGGCCATGAGGACGAGCTC
Organism: Phaenicophaeus curvirostris; assembly: GCF_032191515.1. Classification (NCBI taxonomy): domain Eukaryota; kingdom Metazoa; phylum Chordata; class Aves; order Cuculiformes; family Cuculidae; genus Phaenicophaeus; species Phaenicophaeus curvirostris. Next base: position 16,903,076 of record NC_091394.1, read on the forward strand.
TGTCTTCTCAGAAGGCTCGAGGTATTTTCCAAATGCCTGCGGGCGGAAGGAAGGCAGGGAAGACACGTCTCACCGAGTGCCCGGATGGTGCTACTCCGCTGAGCTGGGGGAGCAGCTCTGGGCACGGATGTCCTGGCAGCAGTGCCCGCAGGAAAGCTGGCAGCAGGGGCTGCACTCGGTGCACAATGGAGCACGGGGACAGAGAGCCCTCAGCATGGGGGAGGAAGGGTGGAGGCTGTGGGCACAGTGCTGGGCCCGCGGAGAACCGGGGCTTGCTGGACACCAGGAGATCTGAAGCTGCTGCTGGGTCCCTGCTCGGGGACAGCAGCAACCCCCTCACTGAGGCCATGCCACCGCACTCATTCTGGATCCCTTTGCTCACACAAGTCTCCTGCTGATGTGCTCATTACCATGGCAATGCGGCTTGCGCTTGGTGAAGTCAGCCAGGTGTCCTCAGCTTCCTGCTCCCTTTGTTTCTCTGGATGTTCTGGATCATCCTGTGGATGTGCCGTGCCTAAACACGAGGGGATCACGGAAGAGTGGATAAATGAGAGGCAGGGGACGTCTGGAAGCTGGCTTCCTGCCGCATTGCTGTGTTCAGGTAGTTCTTGGGCTCCTCTTTCACCAGCATCTGCAGAGCACAACCACAACGGTTCCTGGCAGCCGCCAGCAGACCCAGCACCAGGCGGTGGAGCAGGAGGAGACCCTCTGCCTCTGCCCCCAGAGAACCCTCCACCACCCCCAGTGCCAGGCTCTCTGCTTGCAAGGCTTCACAGCGGCACCCGAGTGACCTTGTAGCAGCTCAGTGTCCACGCACGCTTGTCCCTGCCCTCCTCACAGTGTGCCGGTGCCCGGAACATTGACCCCATCCCCAGACCCGCTGCCTGTCCGCTCACCTCGAAATTCTCTGCCGGCTCCAATTTGCGGCAGTAGGCGTTCAGGTGCTGGGGCTGCAGTGCTGCCCAGGAGAGCCAGGGGAGACGCTCTGTCCAGCCAGCAGCCCCGGCAGCAGAGCCGGCGGCCCCGTCGGGAGACACGGGCACAGCTCCCATGCAAAGGGATGCGAGTACCTTCACTGAGAAGGTTAGAGACCCGAGGATGAGCTGCACGGGTTCTTCTTGCCCTCTGTCCTGAGTCACCAAGCTGGACGCAGCAGAGGAGTCACCTAGCAAAGGAGGAAAGTAGGGAGGGCTGTAGAGAGGGGCTGCAGGTAAACGTGAGGAGAAGAAGGAGCTCTGCCCTCTGTCCAGACCTGTCCCTGCTCCCCTGGCCCAGTTTTCCCGTGGGTGTCTCGTCTGGAGGGTGCCTGGCAGATGGGTTGCAATGCTGGAGCACAGCGTGGAAAGCCACCTCCCGCCCTGGGGGAGGCTGTGCTGGGTTCGGCAGGGCACGAAAGGTAAAGGTAAAGCTGCTCCTGGCTCTTTACGATGCACAGCCAACCAGCTGCTCTGGTACGCTGGGGAAATCCTTCAGCGATGAATGTCAGAAGGCTCAGATTTCTGCCAAAGCTTCCTGGCAGCTCGGCACAGCCTTTTCTGCAAACAACTCCTTGGCTTCCACAGAACTGAACGCTGGGATGGGACGTGCCCAAAGGGAACAGTAGGAGGATAACAATCCAAGGCCCCCAGGAAATGAGCCCTCTGCAGAAGTCCCTGTCCTATCACCAGCACCACCCAGCTCCTCTTTCCTAAACCTGGTGCCGATAACATGGTCACAAAACCACACTGTGATGTGGAAATGAGGAGCTGAGCATGAGTGAGTGTCAGGTGGCTGCAAGGGCAGCAGAACAGCCCCCTTCGATGTTGCGGGAAGGAGACTGATCACATCTACATTCCACCAAGGCCAGCAGCATCCCAGTGATGCTCCTCTGATAAGGTTTCTCCTTCCCATTTCCAGGGGCATTTGCTGAAATGCCCTCGCGTGCCCCTTCAAGCTTGACTAAAATTGAAGACCCACAGCTCCAGGAAAGAGGAAGATTGTGAAGTGGAAGAAGTCTCTGGTCAGGTGAGGCAGGAGATTTGGGGCTGGTGTCTGCATAGGGTCACTTGTGGACCAGACAAGAGCCCGTTCCCAGCCCCAAACACGCACTGCTCATCACCGTCCATCAGCTGTGGGTCTTCAGTTTTAGTCAAGTTTTGACTAGTCGAAAATAACAGCCTGGGTTGTTCACTATTGGATCCACAGTTTTTCGATGTTATGGATATTTAAACAATATATGATACCAGGCACATACAACACTTAAAATATGCACATGCATTATCTAATAAGGCTTGCATCAATTGTCTAACAAGCATTTCAAGTCCGGTAAAATATTGTTCTCCATTGCTTTGCCTCATCACAAAGAATCTCTTCCTCATGTCTACTCTAAGTCCTCCCCTTTCAAACCTGAACTCACTCCCACTCGCCCTGTCACCACGTGCCATCCCCAGCTTTATTGTAGCCCCTTCAGGTGCCACAAGGCCACTACGAGGTCTCCCGAGAGCCTTCTCTTCTCCAGGCTGAACAACCCAAACTCTCTCAGCCTGTCCTCGTAGCAGAGGTGCCTCAGCCCCAGTCCGTGCTCCAGCTACAGCCACGGCAGGAGGAGCTGCGTGACAGGAGCTGCTCACATCAGCCGCGTTTGCACCTGGCAGGAGACACGGCTGTGCCCCATCCCCACGCCAGTGCTGAGCCCAGCACCAAGGGCCTTCCTCAGCCTTGCCTTCCTGGGTGGTGAGATGTCCTGTCCTGACACCCAGGACATCCTCCTGTGGCCAGAAGGAAGGACGGAGCCCATCACTTGTCCCACAGGGGCTGCACGTGTTTTTCTCACCTCGCTATTCCCCGCTGTTGGCACAATAAATCTGGACAAGTCTGGTGTCCCACAGGCTCCCAGATCCCATCTGAGGGTGCAGGGGAAGGCTCCTTCAACTCTCACCAAGTGCTGGCACAGCCCTTGCGCTGGCAGACCCCTCAGGGTAGGACACCCACCCCCTGCCCCACGACGCTTCCCCACAGCTGGGACAGACCCCCACCACAACCCCACTAAAACCCCACCCTTTTCAGCAGCAACCACAAGCCATCAGAGATGTCCAACCAACAAGGCTGGGGACATCGAGGACAGTGCCTCTGCTCCCAGCCCCCATCAGCCCCGCCTGCACCCTGCCTCAGCCTCCTCCCTCTCAGGGCAGATGTTCCTGACCGGCACCTCCGGCATCTCCTGCCGGGTACAGCCCAGATCAGGAGGGGCAGTCAGCAAGAAGGCCAAGCACCATGCTCCAGCCAACACCACCAAGAAGCAGGAGGCCTCCCTGCAGGATAACATCCCACTGAAGAAAAAAAAGACAAAGCCGGTGCGCCGGCTGGCCAAACACTAGAGGAGCCTCTGAGAGGTGAATCTGGACAAGGACGGAGCGGCGGTGGGCAGTGCTGGGACACAGAGAGATCCAAAGGCCGGTGCCTGCACTCACCCTCTCCAGCCCCAGCCCTCTCCCAGATCCCTGTTCCTTGTTTAATTCAGTAACAGGACTGTGTGTTCACTTGCCAGCACCTCTCTGCTTGCAGAACTATTTGCAGTGGGAGAGGGGGATGAGGGTGTTAACGCAGCCCCTGCCCAGCCCATGGTGACTGAGCTGGGCTTGGGACTGACACTGAGAGGTTGGGGAGACGGGGCATCACTCCAGGTGCTGAATACCCCTGGGAGCCCAGTTTTTACCACAGATTGCCTTTTTTTTTATTTTTTTTTTGTGTGTGTGTGAGTGTGTGTGTGTTCTAAGTCCTCCTCTTGCAAAGCTCGTGTCCTGCAAAGACAGCTGTGCCAAGGTCCTGACCTTGCCTCCCAAACGGACCAGAGAGTGGAGAAACTCCAGAAGCTGTGGAGTTGGACAGCCAGGGGCCTCCCAAAAGGTTCTCCTGGAGCTCTGCAGAGAAGCAGCAGCTCTCCCACCAGCGTGCGCAGCCTAAGGGCTCCCTTCCACACGCATGTTCCTTGGCTTTCCCCAAGCTTGCTGCCCCCTGCTAGCAGAGGAGATTCCAGGGAAACAAGGGCTGTCTTTGCTCAGCACTTGGAGCTGCTTCTCTCCACTCAGCTGAGGCACAAAGGCTGCAGCCCTCCTCCATCATGCAAACCTTGTGTGCCTGTCCCACAGGTCCCCCAGACATCGTGTGCAGGGAATTCCTTGGGAAGGACCAAAGGCTGGGGAAAGGAATGGATCTAGGTGCATGGGGGTGGGAAGCAGGGTGGAAAAGAGGAGCACGGAAATCATACGGTCACCAGTTCATGCAAGTTGGGAAGGACGGGGTGGGTAGTCCTTTAGACCTCAAGCTCCAGCAGTGCCAGTGAGGATGGCAGGCCAAGATGCTGGGGGGGTTCATCCAGTGGGGTCTAAAAAGCCTCAAAGGATTGAGGCCTGACATCGCACAGCTTCACATCTTCGCGTTGTCCACTCTAGGAATGATGGTGGCCGTAGCGAAGTGTCTCTCTCCCAGCCACCTTCTCTTTAAATCACTATAAAGAGCTTCCACATAGCAGAAAACGGCAGTTGGCTGCAGTTGTGAGACACGGTGACATCAGGAAAGCAGCTCAATCAGCAGCTGGCGTGAAGAAATCCTTGTGGAAGAAGAGGAGGAGAGCATGGCAGAGGGAGAGGTGTCTCAGCCGGCTTCGTTGTGAGGAATGCAGACCTTGAAAGACAAAGTATCAGACAATAAAAGCTGATCTCCTATGGCAACTGTTATTTTCAAGTTGGGGGATGTCACTCGGACGGGTTCAGGGGCGGCAGCGGTGGCAGAAAGCCGCGGGGAGCGTTGGACTCTCTGGGGAGGGAGATGGTACGAGCCCATGGGATAGCAGTGCTGAGGGCTGAGCCGTGTGGCTGGAGCGAAGCCGGCTGTCAGGAGCAGTGAGTTTGCACAGGGGATGGTTATTGTTATCACTCTTTTTCTTCTTTGAATTCCCCCGTGCCCCATCCAGACCACGGCAGCGAGGGCTTCTGGGATCTCCCTTACTGTGGGCACAGGAGCTGGCAGGGGCCGGGTGGTGACCGGCTTAGACCCTGAGGGCTTAGACCCTAAAAACGCAGCCTTGGATCCTAAAATGAGGATTTGGAACCTAAAATCACGTCTTGGGAATTGAGAATGCAGTGAACGTTTCTGCCCTAAAAATGAAGCTCTGCGCCTAAAAGTGAGCTTTGCAAACTAGAAATTAGGCTACATAAATTAGATTTTGACCCGCAGGAAGAGGGTGTTTGACCCAATTACTGACTGTTTGGACCCCCTAAAATTCAACCTCAGACCCATTAAACCCAGCTTCTGACGCATTTCTGAGTAAGAGGCTTGGAATCTGTGGTGTGCTGGAAGCCAGAATGTCTTCCTAGCAGCTCCAATCCCTGTGAACTGTCACCCTCCGGCAGTTCAAGTTTATGGCAGCCAAGTAATGCACAGTCAGACCCAAACCCCTCTGCTTTGTTAAAAAACACCTCCCACAACAGCCTCAACCCTGCGGCTCTAAAATGAAGCTCTGCAGAACAGCTAACGCTTTGTGCCCTTAAGTGATGCTTTGAACCCTCAAACACAGGCTTTTGAACCTCATATTACACTTTGGGCACTGAAATGAGGGTTTCAAAACTAATTATGCTCCTTTGGGGCACAAAACAGAAGACCTGAACCTTAAGGAAAGTGTTTTGGAACCCCATCATTCCCCCCCATGCAACCTAAAAACAAAGCTTTGGCTTCTAAACACAGGATTTCGGGGGCTCAAAAAATGGGGTTGAGAGACTGAAAATGGATCTCTAGAAACAAAAACTTAAGCTGCGGGGCCTAAAACTGGGCTTCAGAGGAGATATCAGAGGCAAGTCCTATGGAAAGTCCTTGGAACAATGCACACACCCACGAGCTGGTACCAGTCACTGGGGCTACACAACACTACTGCACAAATAACCAGAATCTCTAAGGGCTTTAGGAGGTGGGGGAGGATCCTACAGCACATGTACTCACCTGGTGAAGAGGTGACACCAAACCGCAAGGAGAAGACCAGCCGACGTACTCCTAGCACAGGAACAACCTCCCCCCACACTCCTACTGCTCCAGGAGGCCTCAAAATGGCCTCTGGCAGGGCTGCCTTTAGGCTCAAGGCAGAATGGGATCACGGTCATATATGGTCATGTTGGCAGCTGGAGGGTCCCCAGGCAGCACCAGGGTGGGGTCTGTAAGCTGAGCCCCAGCTCCCCTGCACCCTGCCTCAGCCTCCTCCCTCTCAGGGCAGATGTTCCTGCTACAGGAAGCTTTCCAGAAAGTTCTCCTGGAAGTATGCTGGACACTTTAAAGACAGTCCCCTGGAAAGTGCCTTCTCAGATGTTTTGAAGCGTCCTGCAGAGCGTTTGCCGGCTGTCAGGAGCAGTGGGTTTGCACAGGGGATGGTTATTGTTATCGCTCTTTTCCTTCTTTGAATTCCCCTGTGCCCCCATCCAGACCACGGCAGCGAGTGCTTCTGGGATCTCCCTTAGTGTGGGCACAGGAGCTGGCAGGGGCCGGGTGGTGACACTGGGCACCAAGCTTCGGAACAAGGTGTGGCTGCCCTGAAGCTTCTTTTGGGGAGAAAAGCCTGTTCTGTGGGAGCGGGGCAGGTGGTTCTGCTGGCCCCGCCCCCCGCTGACTGTTGGGCGCAGCGTCATTCGAAAGGAGGAACCTCCAGCCCCAGCCGCCCCGCGCAGCCCGTGCAGAGCTCCTCGTCCCCGGCCGGCCTCGGCGGGCTCGCTCCTTGCCCAAAGACACGGGATCGCAGGTTCGTAGCAAAGCAGGGAAGGCAGACACTGCATCCCCAGCCTGGGAGTAACGGAGGGCTGAACGGGCAGCTGGCTCTGCGGGAGGGTGTGCCTGGGGTGGGTCTGCGCGGTCCCCCACCGCGTTGTGTTGGGGTGCCAGGAGCAGGGAGGAGCAGGAATAACGTGGAAGAGAGGGAAGCTGAAGACGTTTTGTCCAGGTCTTTCATCTTGACATTTTGTCCTGCTTAGCAACGTGTGGGAGAAACGCCCACTCTGTTTGGGACAGCAGGGCTGGATGTTGGTTACGTAAGGGGTGGTTTTAGTCGTTGTTGTTTTATTGATTACTTTCTGAGTCCAAGACTTGCTGGGCCCACGAGGGTTGGGTGATACTGGGATGTAGGGGTTTGAGTGAATTCTCCCAAGGTTCCAGGCTGGTAGATCACCCAGGGGAGGTATCACGGCTCTGGTGCGCAGTAGTCCGGGGATGGATCTCGCTCAGCAGCACTGGGAGCACCCAGTCCCAGCCTTGCTCACAGGCCAGAGAGCAGCTGGTCCTCAGAGAGCCTCATCCCTTCCCTGTTGTCATTGCAGGATCTGCTCCGTCCCCTCCCTCCGCTTCAGACGCACCCCGTGAATTCCAGAGCTGCCGATGAGGCATGGCTGAGGGGTGGCAGAGCCACGAGGAGACAGGGAAGGACAGAGGGCAGGAGGGCAGCAGGAGAGACTTGGACGATGTGGACGACAGCCTGCCCAACCTGACGTGGCTGCTGGACTTCTCCATCATCAGCGCTAGCATGGGCAACTCCTCCTGCTGCTCCAGCATCCCGGACCCCCACAGCTGTCAGGACATCCCCAGCTTTGCCGCACCGTGCTCACCCCTGGGCACTGACTCAGTGCGCATGGAAACGCCCCACACTCCCCGCATGCCCATCTCCTCCTCCAGCTGGATGACGGAGCACCACGTTGTGTCCACGCACCCTCAGCTGACGGAGGGCATTGACTACCAGACCAACCCCTACATCAAGCCACCCTACTCCTACACCACCCTCATCTGCATGGCGATGGAAGCCAGCAAGGAGCCCCACGTCACCCTCTCCGACATCTACAAGTGGATTACCGACAACTTCTGCTACTTCCGTCAAGCTGATCCCGTGTGGCAGGTAGGACATTTGAGAACTCTTGCCCTGCCCCATCTCCCCTTATGGCTGGGAAGGGCCTTTCACAGCTTCCATCGTGTAAGAGAGAGCTCAGGGTCATTCATGGAGTGGAAAGGCCCCATTGGGCTGTTGGTCCCTGCATCTCCTCTTGACTCTGGAGTGAAGGTGTCTCTGTCTCTCACTTCAGCTTCCTGTAGCTTGCTGCCCTGCTCCATCTCAGAGGACACTCTCCAGCACGGGTGGCTTTCTAGAATGTGGTGGGGCAGGAGGCACCTGGGTTGCTCCTCCCTCTGCTCTAGTTATTCCCAGCCCAAATCCAGAGCGTGCCAGCTATCCTGCACCACTGCTCCCCCAGGCAGGGCTGAGCTAAACCTTTCTTAGCCCCCCGCCCAGGAACTGTCCACCACCTCCCTAGGCAAGTGGGTGTCTGGAGGCTATTGAAGCCCACCAGAGAGAAGGGTAGGGAAGCCCTTGGTCCCTCTCCAGGGCCACAGGTGTTCCCCAGACTCCCTGTGCTGGGAAACTTATGGGAGGGACTCTATGGGAGAACCTAAGTACCAGAATCTTGACTTTCTCTTGCAAACTCATGGCTGGATATTCACCACAGTTTTAATTCAAAGTGTTCATTGACAGAAGGAAGAGATGCAGGAGGTACACAAGGTTGTTGCAGGGAGGAAGGATTAATATATTAACCCACCAGGAAATACGGCTGGAAAAGCAGAAAATCCTCTTTTTCTTTCTTTTTCTTCCCCCATAGTCTTCCCCCCACCTCCTTTAAGCAGTGGCTGATGAGGATGCAGTGATTTTACCCGGAGCTCCTCTGGGCCAGAAGGCACCTCTGGGGACACACAGGGCTGGGGTGGGACAGCCCCCGTGGCTCTCCAGTTTCGCCCGTCCAGTTTGTGTCAGCCTGGCAGCAGGCAGACATGTGCCTGTATTTTAGCAGACTTGTGTTCCACCCTGGTTTTTTTCTCTTTTTTCCCAGAACTCCATCCGGCACAACCTCTCCTCAAACAAGCGTTTCATCAAGGTGCCTCGAGAGAAGGACAAGCCAGGGAGAGGTGGCTTTTGGAAGCTTGACCCGCAATACGTTGAGCAGCTCAAGAGCGGTGCCTTCAAAAAGCAGAGGATGCGCCCAGTGCAGATCCTCCCAGCCTCCACTGCGAAAGCCCAGCAAGAAGCACAGCATGGTGCCTCCCTGGCCGCTTCGGCTTGTGCCTCCAATAAAGTCTTCTCTGTCAACATGGAGTCACAGCTGCTGCTGAAGGAGTTTGAAGAAGGTCTTGGCAACCAGAACTGGAATCCAGTGGATGGCAAAAGAGGGCTCAAGCGCAAGCAGCCCTTGCCCAAGCAAACAGCCAAAGCTTGTCGGCTCTCCAATTCCGCCTTGCTGAGCCTGGAGGAGCAGACCCAGCTGGGATCCCTGAAAGGGGACTCTGACCCCAGCCTGAACAGAGAGGTCTCCACTTTTGGGGATCTGGAGCTCTTATCTCCAGTCAGCCTCAAAACGCTCAACCTGGAGTTGATGGCACAAGGGCACCACTTTGAATGTCCCCAGGGGCCGGAGCAGGTCCTCACTGAGTCCTCCCAGAACAGCCTGAGCCTGGATGAAAGCTTCGTGGCCACTTCTTTCCTGCAGCATCTCTGTGATGAAGGGACAAGCGATCTCCTCTCAAATTCTGCCAATGCGGAGCAGTTGTTTGAAGTCAGCGATGCCTCTGTAATAGCGGATGTCAGCAACTGGATCAATCTGGATTCCCTCTTGTAAGAGGCCAGTCACCGATCAAAGCCCACGTGTGCTTTAGCAGGATGCTCCCCCCACGCTACTGGGACTTCCAAGAACTGGATTCTTCACCTCTCCTTCGCTGTAGGTTATTAGAGATAGAGTAGGCATCAGGTAGGAGTGAGCAGAAGCTGTAGTGTCAGTGGTTTGCCTTAGACTTGTTGAGAAGTCAAAGATTGTAGAGAATTTCTGTTTAGTAACAACAACATTTAGGACCTTTAATGTTAGCCGCAATATTTATTGAGAGAGGTTGTAGCTTACGAATTAATAAAGAAGCCTTTAAAAAATCCCATTATCCTTGTTGCAATTTGTACTCAAATTAGGGGAGAGGGTGGGAGTGTGGAGGTGGGAGAATCATAGAATCATAGAACCACAGAATCGTAGAATACTTTGGGTTAAAGGGACCTTAGAGATCATCTAGTTCCAACTCCCCTGCCATGGGCAGGGACACCTCCCACAAGATCAGGCTGCCCAGGGCCCTGTCCAACCTGGCCTTGAGCACCTCCCGGGATGATGCAGCCACAACTTCCCTGGAAAAGTTCTGCATTCCTTCCCCAGTAAAGCACGAGGCAAGCTGAGAATTGAATATTTTCAGGTCACGCAAGGGGCAGAGCAGGGCCTTGGGCTGTTGCTTTGTCCAGGTGCCACCGCCTGAAGTCCCCTGGGATGCCACCACATTGGTGGGGATAGTGTCCGGTGGGCACAGGGCTACAGGCTCTGGAGTGTGGTGTGGATGTATTTGTCTGTACTGATAAGGCCTCTCTTTATTTGCTGTTCTCATTCTATTTCCCTCTGTTGGGGCCTCCATACGGTGCCAAAGGGCTGCAGAGATTTGTGTGTGATTTCACCTTTTAATGGGATGTTATTTACAATTAAAAAGAATAAATAAGAACAAGCCTTTTGCCTCCTTGTTCTGTTCCAACCCTCCTGACCCTGTCAGACCCTCTCTCCTGGAGTGGGGGGACATCTCACCAGCCCAGCCCTGCCTGTACACCCAGCCCGGATACACAGGTGCCCTCACCCCGCTCCGCAGCAGCACAGTGATTCCTCATGGGAAAACTGATGCACAAACAGCCAGCTGCGTGACAACGGCTACACGCTCTCTGTGGCACAAGGGTGGCTCTGTCCCGAGGCCTGGGAGCTGCTCCCAGCCCCTGGAGCATCCTTCCCTGTCCCTGCGCGGAGCTCCTGGGCGTGACATGGTGTAAGCACTCGACACTGTCCTTCTGCTCATGCCATGTTCCTACCTGCGTATTCACAGAATCACTAGGTATGGAAAGACCTCCAGGCTCATCTAGTCCAATCATTCCTATCAACCACTAAACCGTGCCCCTCAGCACCTCCTCCACCTGCCATTTACATGACTCAATCCCCTCACTGGGCAGCCTCTGCCAGTGCCCAATGACCCTTTCTGTGAAAAATTAGTTTTAGAGAGCAACAGGGTCTCCCCTCAGCCTCCTCTTCTCTATCCCTCCACATGCCCTGTGAAACACAAGTGGCTTTGGAGACCTGGTGGGCACAGGAGTGTGAGCAGAGCTGCACAGAAGCTGCAGGAACAACCAAATCCTTGCAAGATCAACTAAGCTGAGAAGCAGTCGGGCTCTGCCAGGGCCGTGAAGAAAATCGGCACACGCTCAGCTGCCGGGGCAGGCGCGGTGGGGGCAGTGGGTCAAGAGGCAGCAGGTTTGGGAAGCTCCGAGGTGTTTTAACACAGGGTGCGCAGCACAAAGTGCGATCAGCATAAAAGCCCAAACTCTCCAATACTCTGTGAAATCTAGTTTTACTCATTACAACAATAAATGTAATAAATGATTTGTAGGGATTAACAGCGTTAACAGTAACAGCTTTCCAGGCAACTGTCACGGTCCACTCGTGGACGCGTGATGGTTCGTTTCATTTATGGTTTCAGAGCGCAAATAACTCAAAGAGTCAAGGGAGTCAAATTTCAATCTAACCTGGCACTTTATTACTTATGCCTGTAAAGCAACCTACGATGGAAAGAGACAGAGAACAAGGAAAGAGATGGGGAGAAGAGGGAAGGAAAAGGGGTTCATGGCTACCACCACGGGTCCCCAGATGTCCGGCGTCTCTGGGAGACAAGGTCCAGAAGGCGTTCTGCTGTTTTGGTCTTTGATGGAGGTGATCCCAGGGTGGGGGGGTCTTCTTCTGTCTCGGTCTTCTGTTCCCCCCTAATTCAGCTGCTCCAGAGCTGTCTTTTATGCCAGTCAATACACCTGTGACCCACCTTTGCCTGTGGAGATGTGCCTATCTCCACCTAGCAGGCCACACGTGCCAAGAGAGGAGTGTCTGCAGGTCTCCTCCCCTTGCGCATGTGTTCCTCCTGGCGCCAGTGGTCAGCCTGGGGTCTCCCAATGAAGGCCAGTAGTCATCATCACCTTGCACGCATGCTGTGTTGGTTATGGGTCTGTGCTAAGTCCCGTCATTAATCTTCCTGTCTTTTCCTCCTTGCTTCATGGATCTTTCACAATGGTAGGGAGCAAGGAGGTTTGAAGACAGGTACAAAACATTGTTGAGATAAGGAGGAAGGTACAGGTAGTTAGGTACAAAGTATTCGTTCCGTGCCAGCTCTGGCCGTTTTCCTGAGGCCTGAATTTGTGATTTATACAGTCAAGTTTGGAGGTTAAAAATGAGAAAATGTTGAGACAGAAATCGAACATTTGACCAACTCTTACAGCAACGTGCCCAATCATTGCTACAAGAGACCAACCAGGTTCCAGCTTTCATCCAATGGAGGCATTTTCTTGAGGAGAGCTTCACTCCTGCCCGGCCATCCAGGGCCAGCAGCACCGCGCCCACCGCTTCCGTGGTGACGTTGGCTGCTCCCCTAGAGCTCTCAGAATATGGATGTTCTGAGTTGCCAGAGATGAGACGGAGAGCTGGGGATCTTTCTCCAAAACCTGGAGGGCTGCGACAAAGGAAAGAGAAGGGAGCTGAACCCCACCTCTTTGCAGAGACCCTCAGGCATCTCCGCCAGACCTTGCCAGCCCCACCCTTCCCTTTCCCTGGCCGGGAGGAGCAGGTGGGACAAATACCTCGGCTGGCAGCTGCTGCTCAGGAAGGCCCCCAATGCCCCCGAGATGTTCCTCTGCCCTCGAACCCTGAAGCAGGGCAAGGCGCAGCAGCTCGCTGCCCAGGCTCTGTCCCCTGCCCCAGCAGCCCCGGCAAGCACAGCACTGCCCCTACTCACCCTGGCAGATCTCAGGCAGCTTCTCCTCCCGTTGGTGCCTCAGGTGGCGCGCGGCAAGCCCTAGGCACAGAGCTCTGTCAGCCGCCTGCTCCCCAGCGTGCTCCCAGCAGCACAGCTCCCGGCTCTGCCGGTCTGGCTGCAGCCCCTGCTCCCCCTCAGCAGGGAGACCCCAGGGAAGGGCAGTGTCGGGCTGGGGTGAGGGACTGAGCGAGGCTGCAGCCAAGCCCAGCGTCGTGGGCAGGGGTGGGAGAGGGAGGCACCGAGCCCTGGCTGCCCAGGCCCGTCACGGGGCACCCAGGGCTCTGGCAGCCCCAGGGCTCCCCTTGCTGCCAGCGCAGTGGCGGGGACTGGGGCCAGGCTGCAACAGAGGGACCCCGGGGGCTGTGGCTCACCGACAAACCGCACGGCCGCCTCTCGCAAGGTGTCCTGAGCATCCTGCAAGTATGCCAGGCTCTCGTGCAGGTATTCTGCAGCTCTGCCTTTGGCCTTCACCAGCTGGAGAGAGTAGAGGGGCACAGAGTGTCACGCAGCCTTCCCAGGCAGCTGGACCAGCATCCCCTTTACCCCTGCCACCTCAGGCCATTCCCATCTCCCAGACAGGAGCCCTGTGGCACTGAGGCACAGAGACAGCTGCAGGCATAGGGGTCTGGAGGTCCTGTGACCCTTCTGTCCCGCTGCCAGGGCCCAGACAGCCTAGGGTCTCCTTCCACACCATGAGAGTGGGGAGGGGAAAGGGGCTTGGAGAAGCAGCCCCGGGGGCTCTGGGCCCAGGGGAAGGGAAGGAGGCTCCAGGCTCTGGGCTCTGGGCTCTAGGCTGGAGCAGAGCAGGAACGGCTGTCCCCTTGTCCAGACTGGGCTCTAGGGCTTGGGGCTTGTCCTCACCAAGTACTCCCCAACTCGGAATATCTGCTGCGTCTGGGTCAGGCGGGTGAGATTTCTCAACTTCAGCAGCTTTGCAGCAACGAGGAGGGCTTCCTGAGCTGCCTGTGGAGAAGGACAGGGGCTGGGGTTCCAGGGACTCAAAGCCCTGGCCTCCAGCACGTGCAGGGACAGCCAGAAAGTCTCTAGGGACTCTCGTGCTCAGGTGTTGGTGGCCATGGACTGCTGCTGAGCCCTGCTGGACCACCTATTGCAGGCGTGGGAGATGTCCGTGCCAGCTTCTCCTTCCTTCCTTTTGATCCTCTCTCTGGGTGCGCTGGAGGAGAGGTGAATGGGGGAAGGAGGGAGAAACAGTAGCCCATCTTCCTCACCTCTGTGGCAGGAGGCCACAGGAAGGCAGTGGTGGGATCCATGCAGGGAAGCAGGGTCTGCCCCGTCCTCAGTGACTCCAGCTCTTGGACCCTGAGACCACACAGACTCCTCGTGTCAGACTGCCAGCAGCCCTTTTCCCTCCCTGGTGCCCAGGCCACACTTGTGGTGTCAGCTCAGCCTTCCCCGCATCCCTGCTCAGGTTCGTAATCTGTACCTTGGCCACGCTCTTGGTCTGGTCACTCATGCGAAAGAACAGTGGGATCAGGCTTCTCCACACATGCTCCTTTGTCTGCTGCTTGTTGTTCCCCACCACCATCTGCATCGCATCTTTGAAGAGGCAGATGGAGAGCTCTCGCAGCTGGCTGCACTCCTGGAAGGGAGGAGGACAGGAGACTTGGAGCGAGAGCCGCTCCCAGAGCAGGGTCGAGGGCAGGGCTGCTGTGAGAGGAGATGCTTTGGAGCCAGACTCCACAGCCAGGAGGGAAAACCCCGGCCCAAATAGCCCTGCGGGGCTGGGCTGATGGGCAGTTCTCCTTACAGAGGGCCGAGCGGTGGGGCTGAGGCTCCCACAGCAGCCTTACATCACCAAAGACCGGCCGGAGCTTCTCCAGCAGCTGCAGAGCCACGGGGCTGGCCTCCTTCCTCCCCAGATGACGCAGCATGTTCTGGACAACCAGCAGAGCCTTCATCTTGTCCTCGGAGCCGGCATTCTCCTGGGTGCCCATGACGTCCGGCAGCAGGTCTAGCATTTTCCTTGCCTGTATCAAGCACAGAATTCCCTTTTGCAAAATGGGGAAAGAGCACCCTAGCACAAATTCTCTGGCCACTGAGCACTAGCCTCCGCGTTACCCACAGCCCCAGCCCCAGGCTGCCAACGTGGCTGCAGCCTGCCCGTGCCCCACTCACCGTCTCAGGTCTCTGCGACAGTGTCACCAGGCTTCTGAGCTCCAGTGAGAGCAGACCCGGGCTTGTATGCTGCAGGAACCTCTGGGTTTGGTCCTGGCCAGCAATCTCCTCTGCGTTCCCGTAACCTGAGGCCAGCAGCTGGAAGAAAGAGAGCAGTGGGAGACTGGCAGGAGTTGCAGGGTTCCCCACACCGTGAGGCTCCCTGAGGGCAAGGGCTCCGGGGCCCACGCAGCGTGGGGTGGCCCTGGCACAGTTGGCGCAAAGGAACCCAGTGCTGGGCCGGTCCCTGCCGGCCCCAAGGGGCCGTGGCCGTATGTCCTGGAGGAGGTGACCATCTGGGGGCAGGTGGGAGGGGAGATGGCCGGGCCCCTTTTCCCACAGAGGCAGATGCAGCCCAGAGAGCGAGCAAGGACTGCTCTGGCCACTCACAGACAAACGAAGGAAGCAGGCGACCTCCTCTGCGTTGGAGCTGAAGACGCCGTGCAGCCACTTGCCCTGGAGCTGTCGGAGCAGCTCGCTCAAGGCCTTCTTCACCATGTGGGGCTGGGAAAGCAGCACATCCCAGATGGCCAGAGCAGCCCTGCAGGACCAGAGTGCTCTGTCAGCAGAGCTGCCTCGACACCGCGTGGTTCCTGGGACAGCCCGCAGGATCCAGGCAGTCCTGCAGCCCCGGCCCCTTCCAGACCTTTGCTTGGGGGCCGGGTCCCTGCCTGGGCGAGCAGGAGGGGTCTGGGATAGCGTTCCTGTTGCTGCTGGGCATGGAAGAAGCTCACAGGGACTGTTGGGGTCAGTACCTGTCACACGACGGAGACAACCCCAACAGGATCATGACCACTTCCCTGGGACACCAGTCGGTCACCAGCAGAAGCAGCGAGTCCAGGCTGTGCCGGGCTGATGCCGTGCAGATGCACTCCCTGTTTTCATAGATGCACCTCACGATGTCCGGAACCTGGAGGGCACACAGGGGAGGTCGGGGCTGCTGCTGGAGTGCAGCCATTTCCCAAGAAACCACTTCCAATCCGACTGTGCTGCCAGGTGCCTGAGGCGCCTGGGTCAGGGAGAGAGGGATACGGGGACACACAAAGCCTGGAAGCGCTCAAGGGAAGGGCACAGCAAGGCAGCCACATGTCACTTACCTGCACTAGCCATGAGGCGGGCTCTCCCATGGCCACATCCAGGATGCTGCTCGCCGCCTCCTTGGCATCCAGGCTTGAGTCTCTCAGGGCCTTAATGGCCATGAGGACGAGCTCTATCTTCTCAGAAGGCTCGAGGTATTTTCCAAATGCCTGCGGGCGGAAGGAAGGCAGGGAAGACACGTCTCACCGAGTGCCCGGATGGTGCTACTCCGCTGAGCTGGGGGAGCAGCTCTGGGGACAGATGTCCTGGCAGCAGTGCCCGCAGGAAAGCTGGCAGCAGGGGCTACAGTCGGTGCACAATGGAGCACGGGGACAGAGAGCCCTCAGCATGGGGGAGGAAGGGTGGAGGCTGTGGGCACAGCGCTGGGCCCGCGGAGAACCGGGGCTTGCTGGAAGCCAGGAGAGCTGAAGCTGCTGCTGGGTCCCTGCTCGGGGACAGCAGCAACCCCCTCACTGGAGACAGTGAGGCCATGCCACCCCGCTCATTCTGGATCCCTTCGCTCACACGAGTCTCCTGCTGATGTGCTCATTACCATGGCAATGCGGCTTGCGCTTGGTGAAGTCAGCCAGGTGTCCTCAGCTTCCCGCTCCCTTTGTCTCTCTGGATGTTCTGGATCATCCTGTGGACGTGCCGTGCCTAAACACGAGGGGATCACGGAAGAGTGGATAAACGAGAGGCAGGGGACGTCTGGAAGCTGGCAGGCTCTCATGGATGACTTCCAGAAGCACCGGAACAGTCCCTTGCAAGACTCGGGGAAACAACCAGGTGCATGAGGAGAGGTCTGTGTGTGTGTGGAGGGAGGCAGCCCATCCCAGCTCCTCTTACATTTTTGCTGCTGGAAGAATCTGAAGAGGTAATGAAGAGCATCCAAAGCCCCCGATCTGATCTCCCAGTTTTTGCCAAAGCAGCAAAAGATGAGACGTCCCAGCAGCTGTCCCAGGAGGGGGATACGGATCTCTGTGAGGCAGGCACGGCTGTCATCGTCTCCTTCGCAGGTGCTCCAGCCCTGGGTGTGGGAGGCAAGAGAGGTAGAAGGGCTGAGGGGCAGCAGGTGCAATCAAAGTCCTGAACCCAGGAGCTTCCACAAGGAAATATCCCCAGTGAGACAGGATTTGGAGGACCCTCCCAACGGTGCTTGTAGGGCAGCAGGGCAGGGAGAGCTGCAGACCTGGCCTCCCACCATGCTCCTTGGGCAGTCCTGTCCTGCACAGGCCTGGGGACTGAGACGAGTCCTGGCAGAGAGGGCACTGGGGAGAGGAGACCGTGGGAATAGGAAAGAAACGGAGACCTTCTCTCCAGGGCAGAGCCTCACTGAACACCTCAACCAGACTCGCCTCACAGGCATCTCCGAGCTAGGGGCTGCTCCGGTGTGCAGGGAAGGGAAGAACCCCCAGCTGGAGGGTGCCTGTCTCCTTACCTGTGCTGAGGAACCGCTGGCCAGGAGGAAGTCACTCAGCCTCACAATCCGCCCCACCGCCCTCTCACACGCAGCTGTGCTCTGGCAGGTGGTGAAGGGCAGCAGCATCTGGGAGGAGAGAAACTGCTGGTGTGTCCTGGGAGCCGGCACCCGCGCCAGCAGAAGAAGCGCTGCCCGTGTCCTGGTGGGACTCACGCAGGTCCCCAGGGCAGCACCTGCTCCTTGTCCTGCCCTCCCCAAAACAGAGCCCTGAGCGCCCTCTCCGTGGAGGCTGGACTTTGGGACAGGAGCCTGCCTGGGGGTCTGCAGAGGGGAATGGCAGTCCAGCCCCCTGAGAAGCCAGGAGTGCAGGGCTCCAGGGTTGGGGCCCCTGTGTGGGACAGGAAGGTCCCAGTGGGTTGCTGCCCAGCAGATGTGGAGAGGAGAGAACAGGGGACCGCGAGGCAGGGGACGGGCAGCACCAGCTGCCACTGCTGCGGTGCCTGAGGAGAGGGATCAAAGGCCTCCCGCTGCCTCGGTGCAAGGAGAGCTCTGGGGACAGAGCTGGCCCAGAAGTGCCGCGGGCAAGGCTTTGCTGTGACGCAGCAGTGGGATGCAGAGGGGATATCACATGGACTGAGGGCAGGGGACGCTGGGCTCCCAGAAGAGCGTGATGGGCCACCCTTGGCTGCGTAAGGGAGCTGGGCACCCTCCCTGCAGAGTGCTCTGTGTGTGGTACTGGGCTGGGGACCGTCCCCTTAGGACGGTCACCTCAGGAAGAGGCCCCGTGAACCCCACTCTTTGCCAATGCCAGACCTGTAAGATTGTCTGCAGCTCCACAAAGAAAGCGGCGGAAGAACGGAGTAGTATCTGCAGCACGGTGTCCACGTCCTCCAGGGCCTGCAAGGAGGACAGAGGGTGGTGGCAATCTTTCTGCAGTCCCTCTCACCCCAGGGACAGATCTGACAGAGCAGCCTGCAGTGCTGGACATGGCCAGACCCGTGGGAAGGGGATGAAGGCTTGAGGGTGGGAAGGCAGAGTTGAGTCCCTGCCCTGCCTTGGCTGTCTCTCAGCAGGCGGTGTCAGGGAGAAGATCAGAGGGACTCGGGGCTCCCGTAGCTCAGCCAGCGCTTACCCTGAAGTAGAGACCTTTGAGAGGGGCCGGCATTTCCATTTGTGGTGGAAGCAAGAAGACGTTGCTGAAACAGGCCTGCAAGAGGCGTTTCATTTTCTCGTCCAGCACCATCTGCACTTGGCTGCAAAGCGAGACAGGGCCATGTTGGACACTGGTGCTGGGAGCGGAGCCTCGATGCCTTGGGCAGGTGGACAGGGACCTCTGGAGGAGGGATCGCCAAGAGGGATGGAGGCTGTGCAGGAAGCCCCACCAAGGGGCATCTCCTCTGTCCCTGGCATTGCCTTGGCCCAAGGACATCCTGGCAGGCAAGTCTCCTGCCTCCGTCTGTGGGGAACAGCTGAGACCGGGCGTGGAGCTGCAGGATCCCTCTGCTGTCCGCAGAGTTCCCCTCCTGGCACCACTGGGCTCTGCTGGCATGGGGGATGCTCCCAGAAGGGGGCGGGGCCACGGGCTGTTGAGAGGTGCTCGCCGAAGCAGGGGCTGGGCACGTACCTCAAGGCAGCGTCGCAAAGCATGGCTTGCTGCCGCATTGCTGTGTTCAGGTAGTTCTTGGGCTCCTCTTTCACCAGCATCTGCAGAGCACAACCACAACGGTTCCTGGCAGCCGCCAGCAGACCCAGCACCAGGCGGTGGAGCAGGAGGAGACCCTCTGCCTCTGCCCCCAGGGAACCCTCCGGCCCCACCAGTGCCAGGCTCTCTGCTTGCAGGGCTTCACAGCGGCACCCGAGTCCCCTCGTAGCAGCTCAGTGTCCACGCACGCTTGTCCCTGCGCTCCTCACAGTGTGCCGGTGCCCGGAACATTGACCCCATCCCCAGACCCGCTGCCTGTCCGCTCACCTCGATATTCTCTGCCAGCTCCAATTTGCGGCAGTAGGCGTTCAGGTCCTGGGGCAAGTCCTGGCACTGGGCAGGTTTGCACAGGGTGCAGAGGGACTGTGGAGAATGCATCGTCTGGGCCTCCTCCTGGCAACCAGGGACAGAGAAGCAAACGGGGAGCATGAGAAGGTTGGCACACGGCCAGCAGGACTGGGGTGCTGGGGCTGCAGTGCTGCCCAGGAGAGCCAGGGGAGACGCTCTGTCCGGCCAGCAGCCCCGGCAGCAGAGCTGGCGGCCCCGTCGGGAGACACGGGCACAGCTCCCATGCAAAGGGATGCGAGTACCTTCACTGAGAAGGTTAGAGACCCGAGAATGAGCTGCACGGGTTCTTCTTGCCCTCTGTCTAGAGTCGCCAAGCTGGACGCAGCTGAGGAGTCACCTAGCAAAGGAGGAAAGTAGGGAGGGCTGTAGAGAGGGGCTGCAGGTAAACGTGAGGAGAAGAAGGAGCTCTGCCCTCTGTCCAGACCTGTCCCCGCTCCCCTGGCCCAGTTTTCCCGTGGGTGTCTCGTCTGGAGGGTGCCTGGCAGATGGGTTGCAATGCTGGAGCACAGCGTGGAAAGCCACCTCCCGCCCTGGGGGAGGCTGTGCTGGGTTCGGCAGGGCACGAAAGGTAAAGGTAAAGCTGCTCCTGGCTCTTTACGATGCACAGCCAACCAGCTGCTCTGGTACGCTGGGGAAATCCTTCAGCGATGAATGTCAGAAGGCTCAGATTTCTGCCAAAGCTTCCTGGCAGCTCGGCACAGCCTTTTCTGCAAACAACTCCTTGGCTTCCACAGAACTGAATGCTGGGATGGGATGTGCCCAAAGGGAACAGTCGGAGGATAGCAATCCAAGGCGCCCAGGAAATGAGCCCTCTGCAGAAGTCCCTGTCCCATCACCAGCACCAGCACCACCCAGCTCCTCTTTCCTAAACCTGGTGCCGATAACATGGTCACAAAACCACACTGTGATGTGGAAATGAGGAGCTGAGCATGAGTGAGTGTCAGGTGGCTGCAAGGGCAGCAGAACAGCCCCCTTCGATGTTGCGGGAAGGAGACTGATCACATCTACATTCCACCAAGGCCAGCAGCATCCCAGTGATGCTCCTCTGATAAGGTTTCTCCTTCCCATTTCCAGGGGCATTTGCTGAAATGCCCTCGCGTGCCCCTTCAAGCTTGACTAAAATTGAAGACCCACAGCTCCAGGAAAGAGGAAGATTGTGAAGTGGAAGAAGTCTCTGGTCAGGTGAGGCAGGAGATTTGGGGCTGGTGTCTGCATAGGGTCACTTGTGGACCAGACAAGAGCCCGTTCCCAGCCCCAAACACGCACTGCTCATCACCGTCCATCAGCTGTGGGTCTTCAGTTTTAGTCAAGTTTTGACTAGTCGAAAATAACAGCCTGGGTTGTTCACTATTGGATCCACAGTTTTTCAATGTTATGGATATTTAAACAATATATGATACCAGGCACATACAACACTTAAAATATGCACATGCGTTATCTAATAAGGCTTGCATCAATTGCCCTACAAGCATTTCAAGTCCGGTAAAATATTGTTCTCCATTGCTTTGTGAGTATCGTACTTTGCAGTTTAACATCAGTCATGATTTTTGTAGTTTCCACGTCCAAAGAGTCACGGACTGGTCAGTTGACCCAAAGCCTCCGTCTCCCTATATGCTACTTTCTGCATGGGGTTCAATTGCTGGCAAACAAACCATCTGAGTAATTCTTGTGCCCTTTGGTATAAAGCGAGGAGGCACACGCAATCCAAGCCATCGTTTGTATTGCTCTCGTAAAGTCGGCATCAGTCAATTCCGGTAAAACCAACAAACTTTGTGACAGGTGATCCTGCAATTAACTGTGCACTAAGCCTGGTTTTGCATTCTCTAAGGCTAATTGTTTAAGCATAAACTTCTCGAGTGGCGATATTGCCCGCCTGCCTATTTAAGGCCTCTTGTAATTTGTCTAGAAATATCATGTAATAAATGCCATTTTGCCAGATTTCTTTTTGATCACCAATACAGGTGTGTTCCAAGGACTGTTAGTTGGGACTATATGCCCTTGATCTGTTTGCTCCTCCACGAACTTCTGCAACGCACCCAATTTTTCACTCCTTCATGTTTCCAATGCCTATTCCCATTGCACTTAACAGATCTCCCCGGCACAAGATTAGGGGAACGCCCTTGCCCACTGTTGTTCCTGCGTTTCCTCCCTCTGTTAGGCTGCCCCCCAAAAGAAGTCATGTTTGTTAACCCCCTGTGGGAGTCCTTTTCTTTAGGGAGGCAGAGGGCAAAGGATAAGGCACTCATTGAGGGAGAGGGCATTGAGCCTCTTGGTCCCCAGGCTTTCCAGCACTGAGAAGACGGCAGACCCTCATGGGTCCTGCATGGATCCCACCACTGTCTTCCTCCTCCCCCTGTACCTCCTGCCACAGAAGACAGGAAGGTGGCGTCCTCTCCCTCCCTCCCTCCTCTCCCCATTCACCTCTCCTCCGGAGCATCCCAGGGGAAGGATCCCAGCATACCCATCCCAAGAAAGGACAGAGACGCAGGCACAGACGTCCAGTAGGGCTGAGCAGCAGACCACGGCCACAAAGACCTGACCAGGAGAGTTCCCAGAGGTTTTCCAGCTGTCCCTGCTGGTGTTGCAGACCAGGGCCTCGAGTCCCTGTCCCCCCGATCCCTGTCCCACTCTGCAGGCAACACCAGCCTCATCACAAAGAATTTCTTCCTCATGTCTACTCTAAGTCCTCCCCTTTCAAACCTGAACTCACTCCCACTCGCCTTGTCACCACGTGCCATCCCCAGCTTTATTGTAGCCCCTTCAGGTGCCACAAGGCCACTACGAGGTCTCCCGAGAGCCTTCTCTTCTCCAGGCTGAACAACCCAAACTCTCTCAGCCTGTCCTCGTAGCAGAGGTGCCTCAGCCCCAGTCCGTGCTCCAGCTACAGCCATGGCAGGAGGAGCTGCGTGACAGGAGCTGCTCACATCAGCCGCATTTGCACCTGGCAGGAGACACGGCTGTGCCCCATCCCCACGCCAGTGCTGAGCCCAGCACCAAGGGCCTTCCTCAGCCTTGCCTTCCTGGGTGGTGAGATGTCCTGTCCTGACACCCAGGACATCCTCCTGTGGCCAGAAGGAAGGACGGAGCCCATCACTTGTCCCACAGGGGCTGCACGTGTTTTTCTCGCCTCGCTATTCCCTGCTGTTGGCACAATAAATCTGGACAAGTCTGGTGTCCCACAGGCTCCCAGATCCCATCTGAGGGTGCAGGGGAAGGCTCCTTCAACTCTCACCAAGTACTGGCACAGCCCTTGCGCTGGCAGACCCCTCAGGGTAGGACACCCACCCCCTGCCCCACGACGCTTCCCCACAGCTGGGACAGACCCCCACCACAACCCCACTAAAACCCCACCCTTTTCAGCAGCAACCACAAGCCATCAGAGATGTCCAACAAGGCTGGGGACATCGAGGACAGTGCCTCTGCTCCCAGCCCCCATCAGCCCCGCCTGCACCCTGCCTCAGCCTCCTCCCTCTCAGGGCAGATGTTCCTGACCGGCACCTCCGGCATCTCCTGCCGGGTACAGCCCAGATCAGGAGGGGCAGTCAGCAAGAAGGCCAAGCACCATGCTCCAGCCAACACCACCAAGAAGCAGGAGGCCTCCCTGCAGGATAACATCCCACTGAAGAAAAAAAAGACAAAGCCAGTGCGCCGGCTGGCCAAACACTAGAGGAGCCTCTGAGAGATGAATCTGGACAAGGACGGAGCGGCGGTGGGCAGTGCTGGGACACAGAGAGATCCAAAGGCCGGTGCCTGCACTCAACCTCTCCAGCCCCAGCCCTCTCCCAGATCCCTGTTCCTTGTTTAATTCAGTAACAGGATTGTGTGTTCACTTGCCAGCACCTCTCTGCTTGCAGAACTATTTGTATTGGGAGAGGGGGATGAGGGTGTTAACGCAGCCCCTGCCCAGCCCATGGTGACTGAGCTGGGCTTGGGACTGACACTGAGAGGTTGGGGAGACGGGGCATCACTCCAGGTGCTGAATACCCCTGGGAGCCCAGTTTTTACCACGGATTGCCCTTTTTTTTTTTTTTTGTGTGTGTGTGAGTGTGTGTGTGTTCTAAGTCCTCCTCTTGCAAAGCTCGTGTCCTGCAAAGACAGCTGTGCCAAGGTCCTGACCTTGCCTCCCAAACGGACAAGAGGGTGGAGAAACTCCAGAAGCTGTGGAGTTGGACAGCCAGGGGCCTCCCAAAAGGTTCTCCTGGAGCTCTGCAGAGAAGCAGCAGCTGTCCCACCAGCGTGCGCAGCCTAAGGGCTCCCTTCCACACGCATGTTCCTTGGCTTTCCCCAAGCTTGCTGCCCCCTGCTAGCAGAGGAGATTCCAGGGAAACAAGGGCTGTCTTTGCTCAGCACTCGGAGCTGCTTCTCTCCACTCAGCTGAGGCACAAAGGCTGCAGCCCTCCTCCATCATGCAAACCTTGTGTGCCTGTCCCACAGGTCCCCCAGACATCGTGTGCAGGGAATTCCTTGGGAAGGACCAAAGGCTGGGGAAAAGAATGGATCTAGATGGATGGGGGCGGGAAGCAGGGTGGAAAAGAGGAGCACGGAAATCATACGGTCACCAGTTCATGCAAGTTGGGAAGGACGGGGTGGGTAGTCCTTTAGACCTCAAGCTCCAGCAGTGCCAGTGAGGATGGCAGGCCAAGATGCTGGGGGGGTTCATCCAGTGGGGTCTAAAAAGCCTCAAAGGATTGAGGCCTGACATCGCACAGCTTCACATCTTCGCGTTGTCCACTCTAGGAATGATGGTGGCCATAGCGAAGTGTCTCTCTCCCAGCCACCTTCTCTTTAAATCACTATAAAGAGCTTCCACATAGCAGAAAATGGCAGTTGGCTGCAGTTGTGAGACACGGTGACATCATGAAAGCGGCTCAATCAGCAGCTGGCGTGAAGACACCCTTGTGGAAGAAGAGGAGGAGAGCATGGCAGAGGGAGAGGTGTCTCAGCCGGCTTCGTTGTGGGGAATGCAGACCTTGAAAGACAACATATCAGACAATAAAAGCTGATCTCCTATGGCAACTGTTATTTTCAAGTTGGGGGATGTCACTCGGACAGGATCAGGGGTGGCAGCGGTGGCAGAAAGCCGCGGGGAGCGTTGGACTCTCTGGGGAGGGAGATGGGACGAGCCCATGGCATAGCAGTGCTGAGGGCTGAGCCGTGTGGCTGGAGCGAAGCCGGCTGTCAGGAGCAGTGAGTTTGCACAGAGGATGGTCATTGTTATCACTCTTTTTCTTCTTTGAATTCCCCTGTGACCCAATCCAGACCACGGCAGCGAGTGCTTCTGGGATCTCCCTTACTGTGGGCACAGGAGCTGGCAGGGGCCGGGTGGTGACCGGCTTATACCCTGAGGGCTTAGACCCTAAAAACGCAGCCTTGGATCCTAAAATGAGGATTTGGAACCTAAAATCACGTCTTGGGAATTGAGAATGCAGTGAACGTTTCTGCCCTAAAAATGAAGCTCTGCGCCTAAAAGTGAGCTTTGCAAACTAGAAATTAGGCTACATAAATTAGATTTTGACCCGCAGGAAGAGGGTGTTTGACCCAATTACTGACAGTTTGGAACCCCTAAAATTCAACCTCAGACCCATTAAACCCAGCTTCTGACGCATTTCTGAGTAAGAGGCTTGGAATCTGTGGTGTGCTGGAAGCCAGAATGTCTTCCTAGCAGCTCCAATCCCTGTGAACTGTCACCCTCCGGCAGTTCAAGTTTATGGCAGCCAAGTAATGCACAGTCAGACCCAAACCCCTCTGGTTTGTTAAAAAACACCTCCCACAACAGCCTCAACCCTGCGGCTCTAAAATGAAGCTCTGCAGAACAGCTAACCCTTTGTGCCCTTAAGTGATGCTTTGAACCCTCAAACAGAGGCTTTTGAACCTCATATTACACTTTGGGCACTGAAATGAGGGTTTCAAAACTAATTATGCTCCTCTGGGGCACAAACCAGAAGACCTGGACCTTAAGGAAAGTGTTTTGGAACCCCATCATTCCCCCCCATGCAACCTAAAAACGAAGCTTTGGCTTCTAAACACAGGGTTGCGGGGGCTCAAAAAATGGGGTTGAGGGACTGAAAATGGATCTCTAGAAACAAAAACTTAAGCTGCAGGGCCTAAAACTGGGCTTCAGAGGAGATATCAGAGGACAGTCCTATGGAAAGTCTTTGGAACAATGCACACACCCACGAGCTGGTACCAGTCACTGGGGCTACACAACACTACTGCACAAATAACCAGAATCTCTAAGGGCTTTAGGAGGTGGGGGAGGATCCTACAGCGCATGTACTCACCTGGTGAAGAGGTGACACCAAACCGCAAGGAGAAGACCAGCCTACGTACTCCTAGCACAGGAACAACCTCCCCCCACACTCCTACTGCTCGAGGAGGCCTCAAAATGGCCTCTGGCAGGGCTGCCTTTATGCTCAAGGCAGAATGGGATCATGGTCATATATGGTCATGTTGGCAGCTGGAGGGTCCCCAGGCAGCACCAGGGTGGGGTCTGTAAGCTGAGCCCCAGCTCCCCTGCACCCTGCCTCAGCCTCCTCCCTCTCAGGGCAGATGTTCCTGCTACAGGAAGCTTTCCAGAAAGTTCTCCTGGAAGTATGCTGGACACTTTAAAGACAGTCCCCTGGAAAGTGCCTTCTCAGATGTTTTGAAGCGTCCTGCAGAGCGTTTGCCGGCTGTCAGGAGCAGTGGGTTTGCACAGGGGATGGTTATTGTTATCGCTCTTTTCCTTCTTTGAATTCCCCTGTGCCCCCATCCAGACCACGGCAGCGAGCGCTTCTGGGATCTCCCTCAGTGTGGGCACAGGAGCTGGCAGGGGCCGGGTGGTGACACTGGGCACCAAGCTTCTGAAGAAGGTGTGGCTGCCCTGAAGCTTCTTTTGGGGAGAAAAGCCTGTTCTGTGGGAGCGGGGCAGGTGGTTCTGCTGGCCCCGCCCCCCGCTGACTGTTGGGCGCAGCGTCATTCGAAAGGAGGAACCTCCAGCCCCAGCCGCCCCGCGCAGCCCGTGCAGAGCTCCTCGTCCCCGGCCGGCCTCGGCGGGCTCGCTCCTTGCCCAAAGACACGGGATCGCAGGTTCGTAGCAAAGCAGGGAAGGCAGACACTGCATCCCCAGCCTGGGAGTAACGGAGGGCTGAACGGGCAGCTGGCTCTGCGTGAGGGTGTGCCTGGGGTGGGTCTGCGCGGTCCCCCACCGCGTTGTGTTGGGGTGCCAGGAGCAGGGAGGAGCAGGAATAGCGTGGAAGAGAGGGAAGCTGAAGACGTTTTGTCCAGGTCTTTCATCTTGACATTTTGTCCTGCTTAGCAACGTGTGGGAGAAACGCCCACTCTGTTTGGGACGGCAGGGCTGGATGTTGGTTACGTAAGGGGTGGTTTTAGTCGTTGTTGTTTTATTGATTACTTTCTGAGTCCAAGACTTGCTGGGCCCACGAGGGTTGGGTGATACTGGGATGTAGGGGTTTGAGTGAATTCTCCCAAGGTTCCAGGCTGGTAGATCACCCAGGGGAGGTATCACGGCTCTGGTGCGCAGTAGTCCGGGGATGGATCTCGCTCAGCAGCACTGGGAGCACCCAGTCCCAGCCTTGCTCACAGGCCAGAGAGCAGCTGGTCCTCAGAGAGCCTCATCCCTTCCCTGTTGTCATTGCAGGATCTGCTCCGTCCCCTCCCTCCGCTTCAGACGCACCCCGTGAATTCCAGAGCTGCCGATGAGGCATGGCTGAGGGGTGGCTGAGCCACGAGGAGACAGGGAAGGACAGAGGGCAGGAGGGCAGCAGGAGAGACTCGGACGATGTGGATGACAGCCTGCCCAACCTGACGTGGCTGCTGGACTTCTCCATCATCAGCGCTAGCATGGGCAACTCCTCCTGCTGCCCCAGCAGCCCGGACCCCCACAGCTGTCAGGGCATCCCCAGCTTTGCCGCACCGTGCTCACCCCTGGGCACTGACTCAGTGCGCATGGAAACGCCCCACACTCCCCGCATGCCCATCTCCTCCTCCAGCTGGATGACGGAGCACCACGTTGTGTCCACGCACCCTCAGCTGACGGAGGGCATTGACTACCAGACCAACCCCTACATCAAGCCACCCTACTCCTACACCACCCTCATCTGCATGGCGATGGAAGCCAGCAAGGAGCCCCACGTCACCCTCTCCGACATCTACAAGTGGATTACCGACAACTTCTGCTACTTCCGTCAAGCTGATCCCGTGTGGCAGGTAGGACATTTGAGAACTCTTGCCCTGCCCCATCTCCCCTTATGGCTGGGAAGGGCCTTTCACAGCTTCCATCGTGTAAGAGAGAGCTCAGGGTCATTTTTGGAGTGGAAAGGTCCCCATTGCGCTGTTGGTCCCTGCATCTCCTCTTGACTCTGGAGTGAAGGTGTCTCTGTCTCCCACTTCAGCTTCCTGTAGCTTGCTGCCCTGCTCCATCTCAGAGGACACTCTCCAGCACGGGTGGCTTTCTAGAATGTGGTGGGGCAGGAGGCACCTGGGTTGCTCCTCCCTCTGCTCTAGTTATTCCCAGCCCAAATCCAGAGCGTGCCAGCTATCCTGCACCACTGCTCCCCCAGGCAGGGCTGAGCTAAACCTTTCTTAGCCCCCCGCCCAGGAACTGTCCACCACCTCCCTAGGCAAGTGGGTGTCTGGAGGCTATTGAAGCCCACCAGAGAGAAGGGTAGGGAAGCCCTTGGTCCCTCTCCAGGGCCACAGGTGTTCCCCAGACTCCCTGTGCTGGGAAACTTATGGGAGGGACTCTATGGGAGAACCTAAGTACCAGAATCTTGACTTTCTCTTGCAAACTCATGGCTGGATATTCACCACAGTTTTAATTCAAAGTGTTCATTGACAGAAGGAAGAGATGCAGGAGGTACACAAGGTTGTTGCAGGGAGGAAGGATTAATATATTAACCCACCAGGAAATATGGCTGGAAAAGCAGAAAATCCTCTTTTTCTTTCTTTTTCTTCCCCCATAGTCTTCCCCCCACCTCCTTTAAGCAGTGGCTGATGAGGATGCAGTGATTTTACCCGGAGCTCCTCTGGGCCAGAAGGCACCTCTGGGGACACACAGGGCTGGGGTGGGACAGCCCCCGTGGCTCTCCAGTTTTGCCCGTCCAGTTTGTGTCAGCCTGGCAGCAGGCAGACATGTGCCTGTATTTTAGCAGACTTGTGTTCCACCCTGGTTTTTTTCTCTTTTTTCCCAGAACTCCATCCGGCACAACCTCTCCTCAAACAAGCGCTTCATCAAGGTGCCTCGAGAGAAGGACAAGCCAGGGAGAGGTGGCTTTTGGAAGCTTGACCCGCAATACGTTGAGCAGCTCAGGAGCGGTGCCTTCAAAAAGCAGAGGATGCGCCCAGTGCAGATCCTCCCAGCCTCCACTGCGAAAGCCCAGCAAGAAGCACAGCATGGTGCCTCCCTGGCCGCTTCAGCTTGTGCCTCCAATAAAGTCCTCTCTGTCAACCTGGAGTCACAGCTGCTGCTGAAGGAGTTTGAAGAAGGTCTTGGCAACCAGAACTGGAATCCAGTGGATGGCAAAAGAGGGCTCAAGCGCAAGCAGCCCTTGCCCAAGCAAACAGCCAAAGCGTGTCGGCTTTCCAATTCCGCCTTGCTGAGCCTGGAGGAGCAGACCCATCTGGGATCCCTGAAAGGGGACTCTGACCCCAGCCTGAACAGAGAGGTCTCCACTTTTGGGGATCTGGAGCTCTTATCTCCAGTCAGCCTCAAAACGCTCAACCTGGAGTTGATGGCACAAGGGCACCACTTTGAATGTCCCCAGGGGCCGGAGCAGGTCCTCACTGAGTCCTCCCAGAACAGCCTGAGCCTGGACGAAAGCTTCGTGGCCACTTCTTTCCTGCAGCATCTCTGTGATGAAGGGACAAGCGATCTCCTCTCAAATTCTGCCAATGCAGAGCAGTTGTTTGAAGTGAGCGATGCATCTGTAATAGCGGATGTCAGCAACTGGATCACTCTGGATTCCCTCTTGTAAGAGGCCAGTCACCGATCAAAGCCCACGTGTGCTTTAGCAGGATGCTCCCCCCACGCTACTGGGACTTCCAAGAACTGGATTCTTCACCTCTCCTTCGCTGTAGGTTATTAGAGATAGAGTAGGCATCAGGTAGGAGTGAGCAGAAGCTGTAGTGTCAGTGGTTTGCCTTAGACTTGTTGAGAAGTCAAAGATTGTAGAGAATTTCTGTTTAGTAACAACAGCATTTAGGACCTTTAATGTTAGCCGCAATATTTATTGAGAGAGGTTGTAGCTTATGAATTAATAAAGAAGCCTTTAAAAAATCCCATTATCCTTGTTGCAATTTGTACTCAAATTAGGGGAGAGGGTGGGAGTGTGGAGGTGGGAGAATCATAGAATCATAGAACCACAGAATCGTAGAATACTTTGGGTTAAAGGGACCTTAGAGATCATCTAGTTCCAACTCCCCTGCCATGGGCAGGGACACCTCCCACAAGATCAGGCTGCCCAGGGCCCTGTCCAACCTGGCCTTGAGCACCTCCAGGGATGATGCAGCCACAACTTCCCTGGAAAAGTTCTGCATTTCTTCCCGAGTAAAGCACGAGGCAAGCTGAGAATTGAATATCTTCAGGTCACGCAAGGGGCAGAGCAGGGCCTTGGGCTGTTGCTTTGTCCAGGTGCCACCGCCTGAAGTCCCCTGGGATGCCACCACATTGGTGGGGATAGTGTCCAGTGGGCACAGGGCTACAGGCTCTGGAGTGTGGTGTGGATGTATTTGTCTGTACTGATAAGGCCTCTCTTTATTTGCTGTTCTCATTCTATTTCCCTCTGTTGGGGCCTCCATACGGTGCCAAAGGGCTGCAGAGATTTGTGTGTGATTTCACCTTTTAATGGGATGTTATTTACAATTAAAAAGAATAAATAAGAACAAGCCTTTTGCCTCCTTGTTCTCCTCCAGCCCCTCCTGACCCTGTCAGACCCTCTCTCCTGGAGGTGGGGGGACATCTCACCAGCCCAGCCCTGCCTGTACACCCGGCCCGGATACACAGATGCCCTCACGCCGCTCCGCAGCAGCACAGTGATTCCTCACGGGAAAACTGATGCACAAACAGCCAGCTGCGTGACAACGGCTACACGCTCTCTGTGGCACAAGGGTGGCTCTGTCCCGAGGCCTGGGAGCTGCTCCCAGCCCCTGGAGCATCCTTCCCTGTCCCTGCGCGGAGCTCCTGGGCGTGACATGGTGTAAGCACTCAACACTGTCCTTCTGCTCATGCCATGTTCCTACCTGCGTATTCACAGAATCACTAGGTATGGAAAGACCTCCAGGCTCATCTAGTCCAATCATTCCTATCAACCACTAAACCGTGCCCCTCAGCACCTCATCCACCTGCCATTTACATGACTCAATCCCCTCACTGGGCAGCCTCTGCCAGTGCCCAATGACCCTTTCTGTGAAAAATTAGTTGTAGAGAGCAACAAGGTCTCCCCTCAGCCTCCTCTTCTCTATCCCTCCACATGCCCTGTGAAACACAAGTGGCTTTGGAGACCTGGTGGGCACAGGAGTGTGAGCAGAGCTGCACAGAAGCTGCAGAAACAACCAAATCCTTGCAAAATCAACTAAGCTGAGAAGCAGTCAGGCTCTGCCAGGGCTGTGAAGAAGATCACCTCATGCTCAGCTGCTGGGGCAGGCGCGGTGGGGGCAGTGGGTCAAGAGGCAGCAGGTTTGGGAAGCTCCGAGGTGTTTTAACACAGGGTGCGCAGCACAAAGTGCGATCAGCATAAAAGCCCAAACTCTCCAATACTCTGTGAAATCAAGTTTTACTCATTACAACAATAAATGTAATAAATGATTCGTAGGGATTAACA
This sequence comes from Phaenicophaeus curvirostris, assembly GCF_032191515.1. Lineage (NCBI taxonomy): Eukaryota > Metazoa > Chordata > Aves > Cuculiformes > Cuculidae > Phaenicophaeus > Phaenicophaeus curvirostris. Next base: position 16,934,526 of record NC_091394.1, read on the forward strand.
GCGTTAACAGTAACAGCTTTCCAGGCAACTGTCACGGTCCACTCGTGGACGCGTGATGGTTCGTTTCATTTATGGTTTCAGAGTGCAAATAATTCAAAGAGTCAAGGGAGTCAAACTTCAGTCTAACCTGGCACTTTATTACTTATGCCCGTAAAGCGACGTACGATAGAAAGAGACAGAGAACAAGGAAAGAGATGGGGAGAAGAGGGAAGGAAAAGGGGTTCATGGCTACCACCACGGGTCCCCAGATGTCCGGCGTCTCTGGGAGACAAGGTCCAGAAGGCGTTCTGCTGTTTTGGTCTTTGATGGAGGTGATCCCAGAGTGGGGGGGTCTCCTTCTGTCTCGGTCTTCTGTTCCCCCCTAATTCAGCTGCTCCAGAGCTGTCTTTTATGCCAGTCAATACATGCCTTGCGCATTCAACTCTGGCTTTGCAGCCTAAAAATGTAGATTTATACTCTTAAAATTGGCTTTCATGTCCTATAGGCTTTGGATCCTAATAAAAAGACTTCGGGCTATATCAATGCGAGTTTTGGCTCTCCACATTTGAGTCTGTAAACTAAAGACTTTGCACCCTAAAAATAAAGCTTCATACCCTAAAATGAGGATTACAACTCTAAAATATAAGCTTAGTACCCCAACAAAGAAGGGTTGACACACTACAGATGAGGCCTTGTATTCTAAAAATTAGGATCTGCATTTGAAACTGATTCTTTGAGCCTTAAAAATGTTGGACCCAAAATATGTTTGGATGATACAATAAGGCTTTCAACAATAAAAAAATGAGGCTTTAAGGCCTTAAATGAGGTTTAGATGACGAGTCTGAACAATTACATTGTGGCTTTGTACCCTAGAACTCATGCTTTCGACTCTAACTATTACTTTTGAAACTAAAAATGGTACTTTGGACCCTACAGTGATAACTCAAACTCTACAACTGCAAGTCTTAGGAAGAAAGTGGCTTTGGCCCTAAAAATGAGAGTGTAGACCTGCAAGATGAAGCTTTGGGCCTTAAAATAAGATGATGGGTCCTAAAATTAAGACTTGGAGCTGCAAAAGATAGGCTTGGACCCCGTCAATGAGAATTTAGACCCTAAATCTAAAACTTTTGAGTTCTTTAATCTTAGGTTTGGATACCGAAATGAGGATTTAGAATCTGAAATGACCTTTTGTGTCTCAAACTAATATTTGGATGCTAAAAATGAGACTTTGCGATCTAAAACTGAGGTTTTGACCCTGAAAACTAAGCATCAGGCCTAGTTTAATGTATTTGACCTAAAATGAAGGTTTGGACCCTGAAGATGTGGCTTTGGGCTCTACGAATGAGCATTTGGAAATTAATAAAAGGAGCTTTGGGCCCTAAAAATGATGACTTAGGCTCCAAATTGAGGCTTTTGTACCATTAGATTTGGGTTCTGTGCCTTCAAAACGTAGCTTTGGACTACAAAATTTTACAGGCTTTGTGCCAAACCCAGGTAGGTTATGGCTCAAAGCCAAGAACCTGAGCTTTAAAAAAGCTTTTTTTTACCCAAAGAGTGTGCACACCTTGTACCAAGAGAGTGTTCATCCCTCAGTTGGGCATGTCCTTGAGCAGCCCGATGGGATGTGCTCTGAGCGTGAGGTTGGCCTGGGGATCTCTTGATGTTCGCTCTAAACAACACGGACCTGGGCCACGTACCTGTTTTGCTGCCTCAGGTGATGCTCCTGCTGCTCCTGGCACCCCAAGCCCTGATCGCTGCAGTCAGGACCACTCAGTCATGGAGGTGATGGGTGTGGTCTCCAGTGACTGGTGTTTAGACCTGAACTCCAAAAGGGAGGGCTGGAAGCTGTATCCTGCTAATATGGCCTTCTGAGGTTCTTTCAGCACAGACCAGAACGCCTCAGGCCTTGATTTCAGTAATTCTGCTGTCCTAAGTCCTGGTGGCTGTGGAGTGAAGACCTCAGGTTTATCGTACATCCTGGTCACAGAACTTGTTGACAGTAATTTCTGTCTGACAGGAACTTTCTTTTCTCCTTGTCCTCCTCCTCTGCAGCTCTGAGGTTCCCCTGCCTGCATTTGGCTCTGCTTTGCTGCTTGGCTGCCTTGTGTGGGTTTACCCTTGGGCTGGCTAGTCACAACCAGCTTTTTTCCAGCGGAGGTTTTTCCAGCGGAGTCCTGTGGGATGGCTGGCTGCCTCCTGGGAAAGGACACAACAGGGGAAATTTGCCTGAGAATGCAACAAGCCACGTGCCTGTGTGTGCAGCCACTGGCACCTCAACTGATGGCTGCGCTCAGCTCAGGAGAGTAAAATCCCTGCGTCAGGACGCTCGGCTGACAAGCAGCTGTCCCTGAGCAGAACCATGCAGGGGACTCTCCTGAAGGGCCAGAGAGGAACCAACCCTCTGAAATGTGGGGCTTCCAGCAGCCCCACCCCAGCCCTCTGAGCGCTGCCGTCACCACTGTTGGGCAGTGATGAATGGTATGTGTTTGGGGCTGGAAACGGATTCTTCCCTGGTCCAAAAGTGAACCTGTACAGACACCAGCCTCAGATTGCCTGCCTCACCTGACCAGAGACTTCTTCTGCATCACCGTATTCTTCATTTTCCGGAATCCTGGGATTTCAATATGACTCAAGCTAGCAGCAGCAACTGAGGGCAGTTCAGCAAATGCCCCTGGAAAGTGGAAAGAGAAACCTTATCAGAAGAGCATCACTGGGATGCTGCTGGCCCTAGTGGAATGTAGACCTGATCAGTCTTCAGAGGCAGCCGTGGCCACCTTTGAGTACTTGAGGGGCTCCAGCTCCTTGTGTCCTGGAAAACCACACAAGATGGATGGAGGCACTCATCCAGTGTCACTTCCGCAGGCCTTTCCCAAGGGTGCCCATTGCAACCATTGCATCACCCAAACAGGTCATATTTTTGGACCTTCTCTGCAGACAGGGTGTTGTTTTAAGAGAAACCTCTCAGATCCAGGGAAGGGATGCAACGACCACGCAGACAGCCAGGGTTTGAACTGCTGTCTTACCGGGCAGGTAATCCTTGTTGTCTATCAGGTTGTGGGCAGCTACAAGGTTTCTTGCCAGGCGAAACACTGGCCTCTGGACAGACACGGCCTCATCTCCAACCTGGATCCATTTGGGGATATTGTTGGAGGAACCAAGGGCAGCAACGAGCGCTTCTGGGATCTCCCTTAGTGTGGGCACAGGAGCTGGCAGGGGCCGGGTGGTGACACTGGGCACCAAGCTTCTGAAGAAGGTGTGGCTGCCCTGAAGCTTCTTTTGGGGAGAAAAGCCTGTTCTGTGGGAGCGGGGCAGGTGGTTCTGCTGGCCCCGCCCCCCGCTGACTGTTGGGCGCAGCGTCATTCGAAAGGAGGAACCTCCAGCCCCAGCCGCCCCGCGCAGCCCGTGCAGAGCTCCTCGTCCCTGGCCGGCCTCGGCGGGCTCGCTCCTTGCCCAAAGACACGGGATCGCAGGTTCGTAGCAAAGCAGGGAAGGCAGACACTGCATCCCCAGCCTGGGAGTAACGGAGGGCTGAACAGGCAGCTGGCTCTGCGTGAGGGTGTGCCTGGGGTGGGTCTGCGCGGTCCCCCACCGCTGTGTTGGGGTGCCAGGAGCAGGGAGGAGCAGGAATAACGTGGAAGAGAGGGAAGCTGAAGGCGTTTTGTCCAGGTCTTTCATCTTGACATTTTGTCCTGCTTAGCAACGTGTGGGAGAAACGCCCACTCTGTTTGGGACAGCAGGGCTGGATGTTGGTTACGTAAGGGGTGGTTTTAGTCGTTGTTGTTTTATTGATTACTTTCTGAATCCAAGACTTGCTGGGCCCACGAGGGTTGGGTGATACTGGGATGTAGGGGTTTGAGTGAATTTTCGCAAGCTTCCGGGCTGGTAGATCATCCAGGGGAGGTGTCACGGCTCTGGTGCGCAGCAGCCCGGGGATGGATCTCACTCAGCGGCACTGGGAGCACCCAGTCCCAGCCTTGCTCACAGGCCAGAGAGCAGCTGCTCCTCAGAGAGCCTCATCCCTTCCCTGTTGTCATTGCAGGATCTGCTCCGTCCCCTCCCTCCGCTTCAGACGCACCCCGTGAATTCCAGAGCTGCCGATGAGGCATGGCTGAGGGGTGGCAGAGCCACGAGGAGACAGGGAAGGACAGAGGGCAGGAGGGCAGCAGGAGAGACTCGGACGATGTGGACGACAGCCTGCCCAACCTGACGTGGCTGCTGGACTTCTCCATCATCAGCGCTAGCATGGGCAACTCCTCCTGCTGCCCCAGCAGCCCGGACCCCCACAGCTGTCAGGGCATCCCCAGCTTTGCCGCACCGTGCTCACCCCTGGGCACTGACTCAGTGCACATGGAAACGCCCCACACTCCCCGCATGCCCATCTCCTCCTCCAGCTGGATGACGGAGCACCACGTTGTGTCCACGCACCCTCAGCTGACGGAGGGCATTGACTACCAGACCAACCCCTACATCAAGCCACCCTACTCCTACACCACCCTCATCTGCATGGCGATGGAAGCCAGCAAGGAGCCCCACGTCACCCTCTCCGACATCTACAAGTGGATTACCGACAACTTCTGCTACTTCCGTCAAGCTGATCCCGTGTGGCAGGTAGGACATTTGAGAACTCTTGCCCTGCCCCATCTCCCCTTATGGCTGGGAAGGGCCTTTCACAGCTTCCATCGTGTAAGAGAGAGCTCAGGGTCATTTTTGGAGTGGAAAGGTCCCCATTGCGCTGTTGGTCCCTGCATCTCCTCTTGACTCTGGAGTTAAGGTGTCTCTGTCTCCCACTTCAGCTTCCTGTAGCTTGCTGCCCTGCTCCATCTCAGAGGACACTCTCCAGCACGGGTGGCTTTCTAGAATGTGGTGGGGCAGGAGGCACCTGGGTTGCTCCTCCCTCTGCTCTAGTTATTCCCAGCCCAAATCCAGAGCGTGCCAGCTATCCTGCACCACTGCTCCCCCAGGCAGGGCTGAGCTAAACCTTTCTTAGCCCCCCGCCCAGGAACTGTCCACCACCTCCCTGGGCAAGTGGGTGTCTGGAGGCTATTGAAGCCCACCAGAGAGAAAGGTAGGGAAGCCCTTGGTCCCTCTCCAGGGCCACAGGTGTTCCCCAGACTCCCCGTGCTGGGAAACTTACGGGAGGGACTCTATGGGAGAAGCTGAGTACCAGAATCTTGACTTTCTCTTGCAAACTCATGGCTGGATATTCACCACACTTTTAATTCAAAGTGTTCATTGACAGAAGGAAGAGATGCAGGAGGTACACAAGGTTCTTGCAGGGAGGAAGGATTAATATATTAACCCACCAGGAAATATGGCTGGAAAAGCAGAAAATCCTCTTTTTCTTTCTTTCTCTTCCCCATAGTCTTCCCCCCACCTCCTTTAAGCAGTGGCTGATGAGGATGCAGTGATTTTACCCGGAGCTCCTCTGGGCCAGAAGGCACCTCTGGGGACACACAGGGCTGGGGTGGGACAGCCCCCGTGCCTCTCCAGTTTTGCCCGTCCGGTTTGTGTCAGCCTGGCAGCAGGCAGACATGTGCCTGTATTTTAGCAAACCGCTTTCCCCGCAACACTAACAGGAGGTGTGGGTCAAGCTGGGGATGCGAGGAGGGCCCTGATGGTGCTGTCCACCATGGTGATGCCACATGTTGCCGCTGGTCATGGGGCCACATGGATGTAAAGACCCTCCTCTTCCTCCTGGCTGCAAAGATGCTTCTCCACCAGCCTCCCCACGCAGATAGTTGCGGCACCAGCCGATGATTGTTCCACCTTGTTTTTTTTTCTCTTTTTTCACAGAACTCCATCCGGCACAACCTCTCCTCAAACAAGCGCTTCATCAAGGTGCCTCGAGAGAAGGACAAGCCAGGGAGAGGTGGCTTTTGGAAGCTTGACCCGCAATACGTTGAGCAGCTCAAGAGCGGTGCCTTCAAAAAGCAGAGGATGCGCCCAGTGCAGATCCACCCAGCCTCCACTGCGAAAGCCCAGCAAGAAGCACAGCGTGGTGCCTCCCTGGCTGCTTCAGCTTGTGCCTCCAATAAAGTCCTCTCTGTCAACCTGGAGTCACAGCTGCTGCTGAAAGAGTTTGAAGAAGGTCTTGGCAACCAGAACTGGAATCCAGTGGATGGCAAAAGAGGGCTCAAGCGCAAGCAGCCCTTGCCCAAGCAAACAGCCAAAGCGTGTCGGCTTTCCAATTCCGCCTTGCTGAGCCAGGAGGAGCAGACCCAGCTGGGATCCCTGAAAGGGGACTCTGACCCCAGCCTGAACAGAGAGGTCTCCACTTTTGGGGATCTGGAGCTCTTATCTCCAGTCAGCCTCAAAACGCTCAACCTGGAGTTGATGGCACAAGGGCACCACTTTGAATGTCCCCAGGGGCCGGAGCAGGTCCTCACTGAGTCCTCCCAGAACAGCCTGAGCCTGGACGAAAGCTTCGTGGCCACTTCTTTCCTGCAGCATCTCTGTGATGAAGGGACAAGCGATCTCCTCTCAAATTCTGCCAATGCAGAGCAGTTGTTTGAAGTCAACGATGCCTCTGTAATAGCGGATGTCAGCAACTGGATCAATCTGGATTCCCTCTTGTAAGAGGCCAGTCACCGATCAAAGCCCATGTGTGCTTTAGCAGGATGCTCCCCCCACGCTACTGGGACTTCCAAGAACTGGATTCTTCACCTCTCCTTCGCTGTAGGTTATTAGAGATAGAGTAGGCATCAGGTAGGAGTGAGCAGAAGCTGTAGTGTCAGTGGTTTGCCTTAGACTTGTTGAGAAGTCAAAGATTGTAGAGAATTTCTGTTTAGTAACAACAGCATTTAGGACCTTTAATGTTAGCCGCAATATTTATTGAGAGAGGTTGTAGCTTATGAATTAATAAAGAAGCCTTTAAAAAATCCCATTATCCTTGTTGCAATTTGTACTCAAATTTGGGGAGGGGGTGGGAGTGTGGAGGTGGGAGAATCATAGAATCATAGAACCACAGAATCGTAGAATACTTTGGGTTAAAGGGACCTTAGAGATCATCTAGTTCCAACTCCCCTGCCATGGGCAGGGACACCTCCCACAAGATCAGGCTGCCCAGGGCCCTGTCCAACCTGGCCTTGAGCACCTCCAGGGATGATGCAGCCACAACTTCCCTGGAAAAGTTCTGCATTCCTTCCCGAGTAAAGCACGAGGCAAGCTGAGAATTGAATATCTTCAGGTCACGCAAGGGGCAGAGCAGGGCCTTGGGCTGTTGCTTTGTCCAGGTGCCACCGCCTGAAGTCCCCTGGGATGCCACCACATTGGTGGGGATAGTGTCCAGTGGGCACAGGGCTACAGGCTCTGGAGTGTGGTGTGGATGTATTTGTCTGTACTGATAAGGCCTCTCTTTATTTGCTGTTCTCATTCTATTTCCCTCTGTTGGGGCCTCCATACGGTGCCAAAGGGCTGCAGAGATTTGTGTGTGATTTCACCTTTTAATGGGATGTTATTTACAATTAAAAAGAATAAATAAGAACAAGCCTTTTGCCTCCTTGTTCTCCTCCAGCCCCTCCTGACCCTGTCAGACCCTCTCTCCTGGAGGTGGGGGTCACCCCACCAGCCCAGCCCTGCCTGTACACCCGGCCCGGATACACAGATGCCCTCACGCCGCTCCGCAGCAGCACAGTGATTCCTCACGGGAAAACTGATGCACAAACAGCCAGCTGCGCGACAACGGCTACACGCTCTCTGTGGCACAAGGGTGGCTCTGTCCCGAGGCCTGGGAGCTGCTCCCAGCCCCTGGAGCATCCTTCCCTGTCCCTGCGCGGAGCTCCTGGGTGTGACATGGTGTAAGCACTCGACACTGTCCTTCTGCTCATGCCATGTTCCTACCTGCGTATTCACAGAATCACTAGGTATGGAAAGACCTCCAGGCTCATCTAGTCCAATCATTCCTATCAACCACTAAACCGTGCCCCTCAGCACCTCATCCACCTGCCATTTACATGACTCAATCCCCTCACTGGGCAGCCTCTGCCAGTGCCCAATGACCCTTTCTGTGAAAAATTAGTTGTAGAGAGCAACAAGGTCTCCCCTCAGCCTCCTCTTCTCTATCCCTCCACATGCCCTGTGAAACACAAGTGGCTTTGGAGACCTGGTGGGCACAGGAGTGTGAGCAGAGCTGCACAGAAGCTGCAGAAACAACCAAATCCTTGCAAAATCAACTAAGCTGAGAAGCAGTCAGGCTCTGCCAGGGCTGTGAAGAAGATCACCTCATGCTCAGCTGCTGGGGCAGGCGCGGTGGGGGCAGTGGGTCAAGAGGCAGCAGGTTTGGGAAGCTCCGAGGTGTTTTAACACAGGGTGCGCAGCACAAAGTGCGATCAGCATAAAAGCCCAAACTCTCCAATACTCTGTGAAATCAAGTTTTACTCATTACAACAATAAATGTAATAAATGATTCGTAGGGATTAACAGCGTTAACAGTAACAGCTTTCCAGGCAACTGTCACGGTCCACTCGTGGACGCGTGATGGTTCGTTTCATTTATGGTTTCAGAGCGCAAATAATTCAAAGAGTCAAGGGAGTCAAACTTCAATCTAACCTGGCACTTTATTACTTATGCCCGTAAAGCGACGTACAATAGAAAGAGACAGAGAACAAGGAAAGAGATGGGGAGAAGAGGGAAGGAAAAGGGGTTCATGGCTACCACCACGGGTCCCCAGATGTCCGGCGTCTCTGGGAGACAAGGTCCAGAAGGCGTTCTGCTGTTTTGGTCTTTGATGGAGGTGATCCCAGGGTGGGGGGGTCTTCTTCTGTCTCGGTCTTCTGTTCCCCCCTAATTCAGCTGCTCCAGAGCTGTCTTTTATGCCAGTCAATACATGCCTTGCGCATTCAACTCTGGCTTTGCAGCCTAAAAATGTAGATTTATACTCTTAAAATTGGCTTTCATGTCCTATAGGCTTTGGATCCTAATAAAAAGACTTCGGGCTATATCAATGCGAGTTTTGGCTCTCCACATTTGAGTCTGTAAACTAAAGACTTTGCACCCTAAAAATAAAGCTTCATACCCTAAAATGAGGATTACAACTCTAAAATATAAGCTTAGTACCCCAACAAAGAAGGGTTGACACACTACAGATGAGGCCTTGTATTCTAAAAATTAGGATCTGGATTTGAAACTGATTCTTTGAGCCTTAAAAATGTTGGACCCAAAATATGTTTGGATGATACAATAAGGCTTTCAACAATAAAAAAATGAGGCTTTAAGGCCTTAAATGAGGTTTAGATGACGAGTCTGAACAATTACATTGCGGCTTTGTACCCTAGAATTCATGCTTTGGACTCGAACTATTACTTTTGAAACTGAAAATGGTACTTTGGACCCTACAGTGATAACTCAAACTCTACAACTGCAAGTCTTAGGAAGAAAGTGGCTTTGGCCCTAAAAATGAGAGTGTAGACCTGCAAGATGAAGCTTTGGGCCTTAAAATAAGATGATGGGTCCTAAAATTAAGACTTGGAGCTGCAAAAGATAGGCTTGGACCCCGTCAATGAGAATTTAGACCCTAAATCTAAAACTTTTGAGTTCTTTAATCTTAGGTTTGGATACCAAAATGAGGATTTAGAATCTGAAATGACCTTTTGTGTCTCAAACTAATATTTGGATGCTAAAAATGAGACTTTGCGATCTAAAACTGAGGTTTTGACCCTGAAAACTAAGCATCAGGCCTAGTTTAATGTATTTGACCTAAAATGAAGGTTTGGACCCTGAAGATGTGGCTTTGGGCTCTACGAATGAGCATTTGGAAATTAATAAAAAGAGCTTTGGGCCCTAAAAATGATGACTTAGGCTCCAAATTGAGGCTTTTGTACCATTAGATTTGTGTTCTGTGCCTTCAAAACGTAGCTTTGGACTACAAAATTTTACAGGCTTTGTGCCAAACCCAGGTAGGTTATGGCTCAAAGCCAAGAACCTGAGCTTTAAAAAAGCTTTTTTTTACCCAAAGAGTGTGCACACCTTGTACCAAGAGAGTGTTCATCCCTCAGTTGGGCATGTCCTTGAGCAGCCCGATGGGATGTGCTCTGAGCGTGAGGTTGGCCTGGGGATCTCTTGATGTTCGCTCTAAACAACACGGACCTGGGCCACGTACCTGTTTTGCTGCCTCAGGTGATGCTCCTGCTGCTCCTGGCACCCCAAGCCCTGATCGCTGCAGTCAGGACCACTCAGTCATGGAGGTGATGGGTGTGGTCTCCAGTGACTGGTGTTTAGACCTGAACTCCAAAAGGGAGGGCTGGAAGCTGTATCCTGCTAATATGGCCTTCTGAGGTTCTTTCAGCACAGACCAGAATGCCTCAGGCCTTGATTTCAGTAATTCTGCTGTCCTAAGTCCTGGTGGCTGTGGAGTGAAGCTTTTTTCCAGCGGAGGTTTTTCCAGCGGAGTCCTGTGGGATGGCTGGCTGCCTCCTGGGAAAGGACACAACAGGGGAAATTTGCCTGAGAATGCAACGAGCCACGTGCCTGTGTGTGCAGCCACTGGCACCTCAACTGATGGCTGCGCTCAGCTCAGGAGAGTAAAATCCCTGCGTCAGGACGCTCAGCTGACAAGCAGCTGTCCCTGAGCAGAACCATGCAGGGGACTCTCCTGACGGGCCAGAGAGGAACCAACCCTCTGAAATGTGGGGCTTCCAGCAGCCCCAGCCCAGCCCTCTGAGCGCTGCCGTCACCACTGTCGGCAAGTGATGAATGGTATGTGTTTGGGGCTGGAAACGGATTCTTCCCTGGTCCAAAAGTGAACCTGTACAGACACCAGCCTCAGATTGCCTGCCTCACCTGACCAGAGACTTCTTCTGCATCACCGTATTCTTCATTTTCCGGAATCCTGGGATTTCAATATGACTCAAGCTAGCAGCAGCAGCTGAGGGCAGTTCAGCAAATGCCCCTGGAAAGTGGAAAGAGAAACCTTATCAGAAGAGCATCACTGGGATGCTGCTGGCCCTAGTGGAATGTAGACCTGATCAGTCTTCTTCCCAAAACGTCAAATGCGACTGTTCCGCTGCCCTCCCAGCCACCCTGACCCGCTCAGTTCCTCATTTCCATGTCACAGTGTGGATTGTGACCATGTTATCATCCCCAGATTTGGGAAAGAGGAGCTGGGTGGTGCTGGTGATGGGACAGGGACTTCTGCAGAGGGGTCATCTCCTGGGAGCGCGCCATTGCCATCGTCCTACTGTTCCCTTGGGCACATCCCATCCCAGTATTCAGTTCTGTGGAAGCCAGTGAGTTGTTTGAAGAAAAGGCTGCGCCAAGCTGTCATGAAACTTTGGCAGAAATCTGAGCCTTCTGACATTCATCGCTGAAGATTTCCCCAGTGTACCAGAGAATTTGGTTGGCTATGCTATGAAAAGGAGCCAAGAGCAGCTTTACCTTTTGTGTCCTGCCTGAGAGGTGTCAAAATCCTTCTTTGCTCCCAGTTTTTCTCACCAGGGACTCCTCTCCAGTGCTTGAGACGGTCCCTGGCCAGCGGTTTGGGCACCCACTGCTGGGCAAACCTGGAGACAAAGAGATGGCACCATCATGGCCACCAGCCCTTGGCACTTGCTGTGATCACCTGCTCATACGCAGGTTTCGGCATTGCAGAAAGACCTTTTCTTTTTTCCCCAAGCTAACTACAAGCTGTCCCCTAAGACCATCACGGGAAACGCAATGACCCCGCAAAGAACTCCAGGACATAATGGGAAGAAAGTGTCCACCCTTGCCATCAGATCCTCCCAAAAGGACTGACTGCTTGCCAGGGACACGTTGCTGCCTGGTGCCCCTGTGGCAGCGCAACTGCAATCACATGGAGCCAACACAACCAAAGCATAGCAGAGCAGCGAGCGGCTCCCTCTGCAGATGTACTCACTCAGGAAAGGTGATGACATGGCCAGAAACTGTCAGGGAGGCCAAAGGTACATCCGAGGACACCACCATGTCCAGCAGCTGGGGGACCTGCAACAGAAGAGCCCAAAGATGGCAGCACATCCTCAGCATGGCTGAGGCACTCAGTATTGGAGGAGCCCGAGGCAGCCGGAGTAGGTAGGACCGTAGCTCTCTCCTGGCCTGAGTCTGCCGGCCGTGTCCTCCTGGGCCACACTCAAGCATTGCTGGGGCACTGCTGTGTGACTGCCTGGGCTGTGGAGAAATGAAAACGCTCACCTTAGCAACAGCTTTGTCCCAGTTCTCCTTCCCAGACAGCCTCTCCAGGAAGTTGCAAGAGAACTTCATTTGCACCTTTGTGCCTTCGATGAGTAGCACCCCTATGTCCCTCAGGACAAGGGCAATGTTCTTCCCCTTCCCCAGGCAGGCAGAGAGGAAGGATGGGGTGCCCTGGATGCAGTTCTCCGCTTTCAGTCGCGATACAGAGGCAGCCATGGCCACCTTTGAGTACTTGAGGGGCTCCAGCTCCTTGTGTCCTGGAAAACCACACAAAATGGATGGAGGCACTCATCCAGTGTCACTTCCGCAGGCCTTTCCCAAGGGTGCCCATTGCAACCATTGCATCACCCAAACAGGTCATATTTTTGGACCTTCTCTGCAGACAGGGAGTTGTTTTAAGAGAAGCCTCTCAGATCCAGGGAAGGGATGCAACGACCACGCAGCCACCCAGGGTTTGAACTGCTGTCTTACCGGGCAGGTAATCCTTGGTGTCTATCCGGTTGTGGGCAGCTACAAGGTTTCTTGCCAGGCGAAACACTGGCCTCTGGACAGTCACAGCCTCATCTCCAACCTGGATCCATTTGGGGACATTGTCGGAGAAACCAAGGGCGGCAACGAGTGCTTCTGAGATCTCCCTTAGTGTGGGCACAGGAGCTGGCAGGGGCCGGGTGGTGACACTGGGCACCAAGCTTCGGAACAAGGTGTGGCTGCCCTGAAGCCTGTGACCCACCTTTGCCTGTGGAGATGTGCCAATCTCCACCTAGCAGGCCACACGTGCCAAGAAAGGAGTGTCTGCAGGTCTCCTCCCCTTGCGCATGCGCTCCTCCTGGCGCCAGTGGTCAACCTGGGGTCTCCCAATGAAGGCCAGTAGTCATCATCACCTTGCACGCATGCTGTGTTGGTTATGGGTCTGTGCTAAGTCCCGTCATTAATCTTCCTGTCTTTTCCTCCTTGCTTCATGGATCTTTCACAGTGGTAGGGAGCAAGGAGGTTTGAAGACAGGTACAAAACTTTGTTGAGATAAGGAGGAAGGTACAGGTAGTTAGGTACAAAGTATTCACTCTGTGCCAGCTCTGGCCGTTTTCCTGATGAGAAATGAGAAAATGTTGACACAGAAAATGTTGAGACAGAAATCGAACCTTTGACCAACTCTTACAGCAACGTGCCCAATCCTTGCTACAAGAGACCAACCAGGTTCCAGCTTTCATCCAATGGAGGCATTTTCTTGAGGAGAGCTTCACTCCTGCCCGGCCATCCAGGGCCAGCAGCACCGCGCCCACCGCTTCCGTGGTGACGTTGGCTTTCTCCAAAACCTGGAAGGCTGCGACAAAGGAAAGAGAAGGGAGCTGAACCCCACCTCTTTGCAGAGACCCTCAGGCATCTCTGCCAGACCTTGCCAGCCCCACCCTTCCCTTTCCCTGGCCGGGAGGAGCAGGTGGGACAAATACCTCGGCTGTCAGCTGCTGCTCAGGAAGGCCCCCAATGCCCCCGAGATGTTCCTCTGCCCTCGAACCCTGAAGCAGGGCAAGGCACAGCAGCTCGCTGCCCAGGCTCTGTCCCCTGCCCCAGCAGCCCCGGCACGCACAGCACTGCCCCTACTCACCCTGGCAGATCTCAGGCAGCTTCTCCTCCCGTTGGTGCCTCAGGTGGCGCGCGGCAAGCCCTAGGCACAGAGCTCTGTCAGCCGCCTGCTCCCCAGCGTGCTCCCAGCAGCACAGCTCCCGGCTCTGCCGGTCTGGCTGCAGCCCCTGCTCCCCCTCAGCAGGGAGACCCCAGGGAAGGGCAGTGCCGGGCTGGGGTGAGGGACTGAGCGAGGCTGCAGCCAAGCCCAGCATCGTGGGCAGGGGTGGGAGAGGGAGGCACCGAGCCCTGGCTGCCCAGGCCCGTCACAGGGCACCCAGGGCTCTGGCAGCCCCAGGGCTCCCCTTGCTGCCAGTGCAGCGGCGGGGACTGGGGCCAGGCTGCAACAGAGGGACCCCGGGGGCTGTGGCTCACCGACAAACCGCACGGCCGCCTCTCGCAAGGTGTCCTGAGCATCCTGCAAGTATGCCAGGCTCTCGTGCAGGTATTCTGCAGCTCTGCCTTTGGCCTTCACCAGCTGGAGAGAGTAGAGGGGCACAGAGTGTCACGCAGCCTTCCCAGGCAGCTGGACCAGCATCCCCTTTACCCCTGCCACCTCAGGCCATTCCCATCTCCCAGACAGGAGCCCTGTGGCGCTGAGGCACAGAGACAGCTGCAGGCATAGGGGTCTGGAGGTCCTGTGACCCTTCTGTCCCGCTGCCAGGGCCCAGACAGCCTAGGGTCTCCTTCCACACCATGAGAGTGGGGAGGGGAAAGGGGCTTGGAGAAGCAGCCCCGGGGGCTCTGGGCCCAGGGGAAGGGAAGGAGGCTCCAGGCTCTGGGCTCTGGGCTCTAGGCTGGAGCAGAGCAGGATCGGCTGTCCCCTTGTCCAGACTGGGCTCTAGGGCTTGGGGCTTGTCCTCACCAAGTACTCCCCAACTCGGAATATCTGCTGCGTCTGGGTCAGGCGGGTGAGATTTCTCAACTTCAGCAGCTTTGCAGCAACGAGGAGGGCTTCCTGAGCTGCCTGTGGAGAAGGACAGGGGCTGGGGTTCCAGGGACTCAAAGCCCTGGCCTCCAGCACGTGCAGGGACAGCCAGAAAGTCTCTAGGGACTCTCGTGCTCAGGTGTTGGTGGCCATGGACTGCTGCTGAGCCCTGCTGGACCACGTATTGCAGGCGTGGGAGATGTCCGTGCCAGCTTCTCCTTCCTTCCTTTTGATCCTCTCTCTGGGTGCGCTGGAGGAGAGGTGAATGGGGGAAGGAGGGAGAAACAGGAGCCCATCTTCCTCGCCTCTGTGGCAGGAGGCCACAGCAAGGCAGTGGTGGGATCCATGCAGGGAAGCAGGGTCTGCCCCGTCCTCAGTGACTCCAGCTCTTGGACCCTGAGACCACACAGACTCCTCGTGTCGGACTGCCAGCAGCCCTTTTCCCTCCCTGGTGCCCAGGCCACACTTGTGGTGTCAGCTCAGCCTTCCCCGCATCCCTGCTCAGGTTCGTAATCTGTACCTTGGCCACGCTCTTGGTCTGGTCACTCATGCGAAAGAACAGTGGGATCAGGCTTCTCCACACATGCTCCTTTGTCTGCTGCTTGTTGTTCCCCACCACCATCTGCATCGCATCTTTGAAGAGGCAGATGGAGAGCTCTCGCAGCTGGCTGCACTCCTGGAAGGGAGGAGGACAGGAGACTTGGAGCGAGAGCCGCTCCCAGAGCAGGGTCGAGGGCAGGGCTGCTGTGAGAGGAGATGCTTTGGAGCCAGACTCCACAGCCAGGAGGGAAAACCCCGGCCCAAATAGCCCTGCGGGGCTGGGCTGATGGGCAGTTGTCCTTGCAGAGGGCCGAGCGGTGGGGCTGAGGCTCCCACAGCAGCCTTACATCATCAAAGACCGGCCGGAGCTTCTCCAGCAGCTGCAAAGCCACGGGGCTGGCCTCCTTCCTCCCCAGATGACGCAGCACGTTCTGGACAACCAGCAGAGCCTTCATCTTGTCCTCAGAGCTGGCATTCTCCTGGGTGCCCATGACGTCCGGCAGCAGGTCTAGCATTTTCCTTGCCTGTATCAAGCACAGAATTCCCTTTCGCAAAATGGGGAAAGAGCACCCTAGCACAAATTCTCTGGCCACTGAGCACTAGCCTCCGCGTTACCCACAGCCCCAGCCCCAGGCTGCCAACGTGGCTGCAGCCTGCCCGTGCCCCACTCACCGTCTCAGGTCTCTGCGACAGTGTCACCAGGCTTCTGAGCTCCAGTGAGAGCAGACCCGGGCTTGTATGCTGCAGGAACCTCTGGGTTTGGTCCTGGCCAGCAATCTCCTCTGCGTTCCCGTAACCTGAGGCCAGCAGCTGGAAGAAAGAGAGCAGTGGGAGACTGGCAGGAGTTGCAGGGTTCCCCACACCGTGAGGCTCCCTGAGGGCAAGGGCTCCGGGGCCCACGCAGCGTGGGGTGGCCCTGGCACAGTTGGCGCAAAGGAACCCAGTGCTGGGCCGGTCCCTGCCAGCCCCAAGGGGCCGTGGCCGTATGTCCTGGAGGAGGTGACCATCTGGGGGCAGGTGGGAGGGGAGATGGCCGGGCCCCTTTTCCCACAGAGGCAGATGCAGCCCAGAGAGCGAGCAAGGACTGCTCTGGCCACTCACAGACAAACGAAGGAAGCAGGCGACCTCCTCTGCGTTGGAGCTGAAGACGCCGTGCAGCCACTTGCCCTGGAGCTGTCGGAGCAGCTCGCTCAAGGCCTTCTCCACTGTGTGGGGCTGGGAAAGCAGCACATCCCAGATGGCCAGAGCAGCCCTGCAGGACCAGAGTGCTCTGTCAGCAGAGCTGCCTCGACACCGCGCGGTTCCTGGGACAGCCCGCAGGATCCAGGCAGTCCTGCAGCCCCGGCCCCTTCCAGACCTTTGCTTGGGGGCCGGGTCCCTGCCTGGGCGAGCAGGAGGGGTCTGGGATAGCGTTCCTGTTGCTGCTGGGCATGGAAGAAGCTCACAGGGACTGTTGGGGTCAGTACCTGTCACACGACGGAGACAACCCCAACAGGATCATGACCACTTCCCTGGGACACCAGTCGGTCACCAGCAGAAGCAGCGAGTCCAGGCTGTGCCGGGCTGATGCCGTGCAGATGCACTCCCTGTTTTCATAGATGCACCTCACGATGTCCGGAACCTGGAGGGCACACAGGGGAGGTTGGGGCTGCTGCTGGAGTGCAGCCATTTCCCAAGAAACCACTTCCCATCCGACTGTGCTGCCAGGTGCCTGAGGCGCCTGGGTCAGGGAGAGAGGGATACGGGGACACACAAAGCCTGGAAGCGCTCAAGGGAAGGGCACAGCAAGGCAGCCACACGCCACTTACCTGCGCTAGCCATGAGGCGGGCTCTCCCATGGCCACATCCAGGATGCTGCTCGCCGCCTCCTTGGCATCCAGGCTTGAGTCTCTCAGGGCCTTAATGGCCATGAGGACGAGCTCTGTCTTCTCAGAAGGCTCGAGGTATTTTCCAAGTGCATGCGGGCGGAAGGAAGGCAGGGAAGACACGTCTCACCGAGTGCCCGGATGGTGCTACTCCGCTGAGCTGGGGGAGCAGCTCTGGGCACAGATGTCCTGGCAGCAGTGCCCGCAGGAAAGCTGGCAGCAGGGGCTGCACTCGGTGCACAATGGAGCACGGGGACAGAGAGCCCTCAGCATGGGGGAGGAAGGGTGGAGGCTGTGGGCACAGCGCTGGGCCCGCGGAGAACCGGGGCTTGCTGGAAGCCAGGAGAGCTGAAGCTGCTGCTGGGCCCCTGCTCGGGGACAGCAGCAACCCCCTCACTGGAGACAGTGAGGCCATGCCACCCCGCTCATTCTGGATCCCTTCGCTCACACGAGTCTCCTGCTGATGTGCTCATTACCATGGCAATGCAGCTTGCGCTTGGTGAAGTCAGCCAGGTGTCCTCAGCTTCCCGCTCCCTTTGTCTCTCTGGATGTTCTGGATCATCCTGTGGACGTGCCGTGCCTAAACACGAGGGGATCACGGAAGAGTGGATAAACGAGAGGCAGGGGACGTCTGGAAGCTGGCAGGCTCTCATGGATGACTTCCAGAAGCACCGGAACAGTCCCTTGCAAGACTCGGGGAAACAACCAGGTGCATGAGGAGAGGTCTGTGTGTGTGTGGAGGGAGGCAGCCCATCCCAGCTCCTCTTACATTTTTGCTGCTGGAAGAATCTGAAGAGGTAATGAAGAGCATCCAAAGCCCCCGATCTGATCTCCCAGTTTTTGCCAAAGCAGCAAAAGATGAGACGTCCCAGCAGCTGTCCCAGGAGGGGGATACGGATCTCTGTGAGGCAGGCACGGCTGTCATCGTCTCCTTCGCAGGTGCTCCAGCCCTGGGTGTGGGAGGCAAGAGAGGTAGAAGGGCTGAGGGGCAGCAGGTGCAATCAAAGTCCTGAACCCAGGAGCTTCCACAAGGAAATATCCCCAGTGAGACAGGATTTGGAGGACCCTCCCAACGGTGCTTGCAGGGCAGCAGGGCAGGGAGAGCTGCAGACCTGGCCTCCCACCATGCTCCTTGGGCAGTCCTGTCCTGCACAGGCCTGGGGACTGAGACGAGTCCTGGCAGAGAGGGCACTGGGGAGAGGAGACCGTGGGAATAGGAAAGAAACGGAGACCTTCTCTCCAGGGCAGAGCCTCACTGAACACCTCAACCAGACTCGCCTCACAGGCATCTCCGAGCTAGGGGTTGCTCCGGTGTGCAGGGAAGGGAAGAACCCCCAGCTGGAGGGTGCCTGTCTCCTTACCTGTGCTGAGGAACCGCTGGCCAGGAGGAAGTCACTCAGCCTCACAATCCGCCCCACCGCCCTCTCACACGCAGCTGTGCTCTGGCAGGTGGTGAAGGGCAGCAGCATCTGGGAGGAGAGAAACTGCTGGTGTGTCCTGGGAGCCGGCACCCGCGCCAGCAGAAGAAGCGCTGCCCGTGTCCTGGTGGGACTCACGCAGGTCCCCAGGGCAGCACCTGCTCCTTGTCCTGCCCTCCCCAAAACAGAGCCCTGAGCGCCCTCTCCGTGGAGGCTGGACTTTGGGACAGGAGCCTGCCTGGGGGTCTGCAGAGGGGAATGGCAGTCCAGCCCCCTGAGAAGCCAGGAGTGCAGGGCTCCAGGGTTGGGGTCCCTGTGTGGGACAGGAAGGTCCCAGTGGGTTGCTGCCCAGCAGATGTGGAGAGGAGAGAACAGGGGACCGCGAGGCAGGGGACGGGCAGCACCAGCTGCCGCTGCTGCGGTGCCTGAGGAGAGGGATCAAAGGCGTCCCGCTGCCTCGGTGCAAGGAGAGCTCTGGGGACAGAGCTGGCCCAGAAGTGCCGCGGGCAAGGCTTTGCTGTGACGCAGCAGTGGGATGCAGAGGGGATATCACATGGACTGAGGGCAGGGGACGCTGGGCTCCCAGAAGAGCGTGATGGGCCACCCTTGGCTGCGTAAGGGAGCTGGGCACCCTCCCTGCAGAGTGCTCTGTGTGTGGTACTGGGCCTCAGGAAGAGGCCCCGTGAACCCCACTCTTTGCCAATGCCAGACCTGTAAGATTGTCTGCAGCTCCACAAAGAAAGCAGCGGAAGAACGGAGCAGTATCTGCAGCACGGTGTCCACGTCCTCCAGGGCCTGCAAGGAGGACAGAGGGTGGTGGCAATCTTTCTGCAGTCCCTCTCACCCCAGGGACAGATCTGACAGAGCAGCCTACGGTGCTGGACATGGCCAGACCCGTGGGAAGGGGATGAAGGCTTGAGGGCGGGAAGGCAGAGTTGAGTCCCTGCCCTGCCTTGGCTGTCTCTCAGCAGGCGGTGTCAGGGAGAAGATCAGAGGGGCTCGGGGCTCCCGTAGCTCAGCCAGCGCTTACCCTGAAGTAGAGAGCTTTGAGAGGGGCCGGCATGTCCATTTGTGGTGGAAGGAAGAAGACGCTGCTGAAACAGACCTGCAAGAGGCGTTTCATTTTCTTGTCCAGCACCATCTGCACTTGGCTGCAAAGCGAGACAGGGCCATGTTGGACACTGGTGCTGGGAGCGGTGCCTCGATGCCTTGGGCAGGTGGACAGGGACCTCTGGAGGAGGGATCGCCAAGAGGGATGGAGGCTGTGTGGGAAGCCCCACCAAGGGGCACCTCCTCTGTCCCTGGCATTGCCTTGGCCCAAGGACATCCTGGCAGGCAAGTCTCCTGCCTCCGTCTGTGGGGAACAGCTGAGACCGGGCGTGGAGCTGCAGGATCCCTCTGCTGTCCGCAGAGTTCCCCTCCTGGCACCACTGGGCTCTGCTGGCATGGGGGATGCTCCCAGACAGGGACGGGGCCACGGGCTGTTGAGAGGTGCTCGCGGAAGCAGGGGCTGGGCACGTACCTCAAGGCAGCGTCGCAAAGCATGGCTTGCTACCGCATTGCTGTGTTCAGGTAGTTCTTGGGCTCCTCTTTCACCAGCATCTGCAGAGCACAACCACAACGGTTCCTGGCAGCCGCCAGCAGACCCAGCATCAGGCGGTGGAGCAGGAGGAGACCCTCTGCCTCTGCCCCCAGGGAACCCTCCGCCCCCGCCAGTGCCAGGCTCTCTGCTTGCAGGGCTTCACAGCGGCACCCGAGTCCCCTCGGGGCAGCTCAGTGTCCACGCACGCTTGTCCCTGCCCTCCTCACAGTGTGCCGGTGCCCGGAACATTGACCCCATCCCCAGACCTGCTGCCTGTCACTCACCTCGATATTCTATCCCAGCTCCAATCTGCGGCAGAATGCATTCAGGTCCTGGGGCAAGTCCTGGCACTGGGCAGGTGTGCACAGGGTGCAGAGGGACTGTGGGGAATGCATCGTCTGGGCCTCCTCCTGGCAGCCAGGGACAGAGAGGCAAACAGGGAGCGTGAGAAGGTTGGCACACGGCCAGCAGGACTGGGGTGCTGGGGCTGCAGTGCTGCCCAGGAGAGCCAGGGGAGACGCTCTGTCCGGCCAGCAGCCCCGGCAGCAAAGCCGGCGGCCCCGTCGGGAGACACGGGCACAGCTCCCATGCAAAGGGATGCGAGTACCTTCACTGAGAAGGTTAGAGACCCGAGGATGAGCTGCACGGGTTCTTCTTGCACTCTGTCCTGAGTCACCAAGCTGGACGCAGCAGAGGAGTCACCTAGCAAAGGAGGAAAGTAGGGAGGGCTGTAGAGAGGGGCTGCAGGTAAACGTGAGGAGAAGAAGGAGCTCTGCCCTCTGTCCAGACCTGTCCCCGCTCCCCTGGCCCAGTTTTCCCATGGGTGTCTCGTCTGGAGGGTGCCTGGCAGATGGGATGCAATGCTGGAGCACAGCGTGGAAAGCCACCTCCCGCCCTGGGGGAGGCTGTGCTGGGTTCGGCAGGGCACGAAAGGTAAAGGTAAAGCTGCTCCTGGCTCTTTACGATGCACAGCCAACCAGCTTCTCTGGTATGCTGGGGAAATCCTTCAGCGATGAATGTCAGAAGGCTCAGATTTCTGCCAAAGCTTCCTGGCAGCTCGGCACAGCCTTTTCTGCAAACAACTCCTTGGCTTCCACAGAACTGAACGCTGGGATGGGATGTGCCCAAAGGGAACAGTAGGAGGATAGCAATCCAAGGCGCCCAGGAAATGAGCCCTCTGCAGAAGTCCCTGTCCCATCACCAGCACCAGCACCACCCAGCTCCTCTTTCCTAAATCTGGTGCCGATAACATGGTCACAAAACCACACTGTGATGTGGAAATGAGGAGCTGAGCATGAGTGAGTGTCAGGTGGCTGCAAGGGCAGCAGAACAGCCCCCTTCGATGTTGCGGGAAGGAGACTGATCACATCTACATTCCACCAAGGCCAGCAGCATCCCAGTGATGCTCCTCTGATAAGGTTTCTCCTTCCCATTTCCAGGGGCATTTGCTGAAATGCCCTCGCGTGCCCCTTCAAGCTTGACTAAAATTGAAGACCCACAGCTCCAGGAAAGAGGAAGATTGTGAAGTGGAAGAAGTCTCTGGTCAGGTGAGGCAGGAGATTTGGGGCTGGTGTCTGCATAGGGTCACTTGTGGACCAGACAAGAGCCCGTTCCCAGCCCCAAACACGCACTGCTCATCACCGTCCATCAGCTGTGGGTCTTCAGTTTTAGTCAAGTTTTGACTAGTCGAAAATAACAGCCTGGGTTGTTCACTATTGGATCCACAGTTTTTCAATGTTATGGATATTTAAACAATATATGATACCAGGCACATACAACACTTAAAATATGCACATGCGTTATCTAATAAGGCTTGCATCAATTGCCCTACAAGCATTTCAAGTCCGGTAAAATATTGTTCTCCATTGCTTTGTGAGTATCGTACTTTGCAGTTTAACAGCAGTCATGATTTTTGTAGTTTCCACGTCCAAAGAGTCACGGACTGGTCAGTTGACCCAAAGCCTCCGTCTCCCTATATGCTACTTTCTGCATGGGGTTCAATTGCTGGCAAACAAACCATCTGAGTAATTCTTGTGCCCTTTGGTATAAAGCGAGGAGGCACACGCAATCCAAGCCATCGTTTGTATTGCTCTCGTAAAGTCGGCATCAGTCAATTCCGGTAAAACCAACAAACTTTGTGACAGGTGATCCTGCAATTAACTGTGCACTAAGCCTGGTTTTGCATTCTCTAAGGCTAATTGTTTAAGCATAAACTTCTCGAGTGGCGATATTGCCCGCCTGCCTATTTAAGGCCTCTTGTAATTTGTCTAGAAATATCATGTAATAAATGCCATTTTGCCAGATTGCTTTTTGATCACCAATACAGGTGTGTTCCAAGGACTGTTAGTTGGGACTATATGCCCTTGATCTGTTTGCTCCTCCACGAACTTCTGCAACGCACCCAATTTTTCACTCCTTCATGTTTCCAATGCCTATTCCCATTGCACTTAACAGATCTCCCCGGCACAAGATTAGGGGAACGCCCTTGCCCACTGTTGTTCCTGCGTTTCCTCCCTCTGTTAGGCTGCCCCCCAAAAGAAGTCATGTTTGTTAACCCCCCGTGGGAGTCCTTTTCTTTAGGGAGGCAGAGGGCAAAGGATAAGGCACTCATTGAGGGAGAGGGCATTGAGCCTCTTGGTCCCCAGGCTTTCCAGCACTGAGAAGACGGCAGACCCTCATGGGTCCTGCATGGATCCCACCCCTGTCTTCCTCCTCCCCCTGTACCTCCTGCCACAGAAGACAGGAAGGTGGCGTCCTCTCCCTCCCTCCCTCCTCTCCCCATTCACCTCTCCTCCGGAGCATCCCAGGGGAAGGATCCCAGCATACCCATCCCAAGAAAGGACAGAGACGCAGGCACAGACGTCCAGTAGGGCTGAGCAGCAGACCACGGCCACAAAGACCTGACCAGGAGAGTCCCCAGAGGTTTTCCAGCTGTCCCTGCTGGTGTTGCAGACCAGGGCCTCGAGTCCCTGTCCCCCCGATCCCTGTCCCACTCTGCAGGCAACACCAGCCTCATCACAAAGAATTTCTTCCTCATGTCTACTCTAAGTCCTCCCCTTTCAAACCTGAACTCACTCCCACTCGCCCTGTCACCACGTGCCATCCCCAGCTTTATTGTAGCCCCTTCAGGTGCCACAAGGCCACTACGAGGTCTCCCGAGAGCCTTCTCTTCTCCAGGCTGAACAACCCAAACTCTCTCAGCCTGTCCTCGTAGCAGAGGTGCCTCAGCCCCAGTCCGTGCTCCAGCTACAGCCACGGCAGGAGGAGCTGCGTGACAGGAGCTGCTCACATCAGCCGCGTTTGCACCTGGCAGGAGACACGGCTGTGCCCCATCCCCACGCCAGTGCTGAGCCCAGCACCAAGGGCCTTCCTCAGCCTTGCCTTCCTGGGTGGTGAGATGTCCTGTCCTGACACCCAGGACATCCTCCTGTGGCCAGAAGGAAGGACGGAGCCCATCACTTGTCCCACAGGGGCTGCACGTGTTTTTCTCGCCTCGCTATTCCCCGCTGTTGGCACAATAAATCTGGACAAGTCTGGTGTCCCACAGGCTCCCAGATCCCATCTGAGGGTGCAGGGGAAGGCTCCTTCAACTCTCACCAAGTGCTGGCACAGCCCTTGCGCTGGCAGACCCCTCAGGGTAGGACACCCACCCCCTGCCCCACGACGCTTCCCCACAGCTGGGACAGACCCCCACCACAACCCCACTAAAACCCCACCCTTTTCAGCAGCAACCACAAGCCATCAGAGATGTCCAACCAACAAGGCTGGGGACATCGAGGACAGTGCCTCTGCTCCCAGCCCCCATCAGCCCCGCCTGCACCCTGCCTCAGCCTCCTCCCTCTCAGGGCAGATGTTCCTGACCGGCACCTCCGGCATCTCCTGCCGGGTACAGCCCAGATCAGGAGGGGCAGTCAGCAAGAAGGCCAAGCACCATGCTCCAGCCAACACCACCAAGAAGCAGGAGGCCTCCCTGCAGGATAACATCCCACTGAAGAAAAAAAAGACAAAGCCGGTGCGCCGGCTGGCCAAACACTAGAGGAGCCTCTGAGAGGTGAATCTGGACAAGGACGGAGCGGCGGTGGGCAGTGCTGGGACACAGAGAGATCCAAAGGCCGGTGCCTGCACTCACCCTCTCCAGCCCCAGCCCTCTCCCAGATCCCTGTTCCTTGTTTAATTCAGTAACAGGATTGTGTGTTCACTTGCCAGCACCTCTCTGCTTGCAGAACTATTTGCAGTGGGAGAGGGGGATGAGGGTGTTAACGCAGCCCCTGCCCAGCCCATGGTGACTGAGCTGGGCTTGGGACTGACACTGAGAGGTTGGGGAGACGGGGCATCACTCCAGGTGCTGAATACCCCTGGGAGCCCAGTTTTTACCACAGATTGCCTTTTTTTTTTTTTTTTTTGTGTGTGTGTGAGTGTGTGTGTGTTCTAAGTCCTCCTCTTGCAAAGCTCGTGTCCTGCAAAGACAGCTGTGCCAAGGTCCTGACCTTGCCTCCCAAACGGACCAGAGAGTGGAGAAACTCCAGAAGCTGTGGAGTTGGACAGCCAGGGGCCTCCCAAAAGGTTCTCCTGGAGCTCTGCAGAGAAGCAGCAGCTCTCCCACCAGCGTGCGCAGCCTAAGGGCTCCCTTCCACACGCATGTTCCTTGGCTTTCCCCAAGCTTGCTGCCCCCTGCTAGCAGAGGAGATTCCAGGGAAACAAGGGCTGTCTTTGCTCAGCACTTGGAGCTGCTTCTCTCCACTCAGCTGAGGCACAAAGGCTGCAGCCCTCCTCCATCATGCAAACCTTGTGTGCCTGTCCCACAGGTCCCCCAGACATCGTGTGCAGGGAATTCCTTGGGAAGGACCAAAGGCTGGGGAAAGGAATGGATCTAGGTGCATGGGGGTGGGAAGCAGGGTGGAAAAGAGGAGCACGGAAATCATACGGTCACCAGTTCATGCAAGTTGGGAAGGACGGGGTGGGTAGTCCTTTAGACCTCAAGCTCCAGCAGTGCCAGTGAGGATGTCAGGCCAAGATGCTGGGGGGGTTCATCCAGTGGGGTCTAAAAAGCCTCAAAGGATTGAGGCCTGACATCGCACAGCTTCACATCTTCGCGTTGTCCACTCTAGGAATGATGGTGGCCGTAGTGAAGTGTCTCTCTCCCAGCCACCTTCTCTTTAAACCACTATAAAGAGCTTCCACATAGCAGAAAACGGCAGTTGGCTGCAGTTGTGAGACACGGTGACATCAGGAAAGCAGCTCAATCAGCAGCTGGCGTGAAGAAATCCTTGTGGAAGAAGAGGAGGAGAGCATGGCAGAGGGAGAGGTGTCTCAGCCGGCTTCGTTGTGAGGAATGCAGACCTTGAAAGACAAAGTATCAGACAATAAAAGCTGATCTCCTATGGCAACTGTTATTTTCAAGTTGGGGGATGTCACTCGGACGGGTTCAGGGGCGGCAGCGGTGGCAGAAAGCCGCGGGGAGCGTTGGACTCTCTGGGGAGGGAGATGGGACGAGCCCATGGGATAGCAGTGCTGAGGGCTGAGCCGTGTGGCTGGAGCGAAGCCGGCTGTCAGGAGCAGTGAGTTTGCACAGGGGATGGTTATTGTTATCACTCTTTTTCTTCTTTGAATTCCCCCGTGCCCCATCCAGACCACGGCAGCGAGGGCTTCTGGGATCTCCCTTACTGTGGGCACAGGAGCTGGCAGGGGCCGGGTGGCGACCGGCTTAGACCCTGAGGGCTTAGACCCTAAAAACGCAGCCTTGGATCCTAAAATGAGGATTTGGAACCTAAAATCACGTCTTGGGAATTGAGAATGCAGTGAACGTTTCTGCCCTAAAAATGAAGCTCTGCGCCTAAAAGTGAGCTTTGCAAACTAGAAATTAGGCTACATAAATTAGATTTTGACCCGCAGGAAGAGGGTGTTTGACCCAATTACTGACTGTTTGGACCCCCTAAAATTCAACCTCAGACCCATTAAACCCAGCTTCTGACGCATTTCTGAGTAAGAGGCTTGGAATCTGTGGTGTGCTGGAAGCCAGAATGTCTTCCTAGCAGCTCCAAGCCCTGTGAACTGTCACCCTCCGGCAGTTCAAGTTTATGGCAGCCAAGTAATGCACAGTCAGACCCAAACCCCTCTGGTTTGTTAAAAAACACCTCCCACAACAGCCTCAACCCTGCGGCTCTAAAATGAAGCTCTGCAGAACAGCTAACCCTTTGTGCCCTTAAGTGATGCTTTGAACCCTCAAACACAGGCTTTTGAACCTCATATTACACTTTGGGCACTGAAATGAGGGTTTCAAAACTAATTATGCTCCTTTGGGGCACAAAACAGAAGACCTGAACCTTAAGGAAAGTGTTTTGGAACCCCATCATTCCCCCCCATGCAACCTAAAAACAAAGCTTTGGCTTCTAAACACAGGATTTCGGGGGCTCAAAAAATGGGGTTGAGGGACTGAAAATGGATCTCTAGAAACAAAAACTTAAGCTGCGGGGCCTAAAACTGGGCTTCAGAGGAGATATCAGAGGACAGTCCTATGGAAAGTCCTTGGAACAATGCACACACCCACGAGCTGGTACCAGTCACTGGGGCTACACAACACTACTGCACAAATAACCAGAATCTCTAAGGGCTTTAGGAGGTGGGGGAGGATCCTACAGCACATGTACTCACCTGGTGAAGAGGTGACACCAAACCGCAGGGAGAAGACCAGCCGACGTACTCCTAGCACAGGGACAACCTCCCCCCACACTCCTACTGCTCGAGGAGGCCTCAAAATGGCCTCTGGCAGGGCTGCCTTTAGGCTCAAGGCAGAATGGGATCATGGTCATATATGGTCATGTTGGCAGCCATTGGCTGGAGGGTCCCCAGGCAGCACCAGGGTGGGGTCTGTAAGCTGAGCCCCAGCTCCCCTGCACCCTGCCTCAGCCTCCTCCCTCTCAGGGCAGATGTTCCTGCTACAGGAAGCTTTCCAGAAAGTTCTCCTGGAAGTATGCTGGACACTTTAAAGACAGTCCCCTGGAAAGTGCCTTCTCAGATGTTTTGAAGCGTCCTGCAGAGCGTTTGCCGGCTGTCAGGAGCAGTGGGTTTGCACAGGGGATGGTTATTGTTATCGCTCTTTTCCTTCTTTGAATTCCCCTGTGCCCCCATCCAGACCACGGCAGCGAGCGCTTCTGGGATCTCCCTTAGTGTGGGCACAGGAGCTGGCAGGGGCCGGGTGGTGACACTGGGCACCAAGCTTCGGAACAAGGTGTGGCTGCCCTGAAGCTTCTTTTGGGGAGAAAAGCCTGTTCTGTGGGAGCGGGGCAGGTGGTTCTGCTGGCCCCGCCCCCCGCTGACTGTTGGGCGCAGCGTCATTCGAAAGGAGGAACCTCCAGCCCCAGCCGCCCCGCGCAGCCCATGCAGAGCTCCTCGTCCCCGGCCGGCCTCGGCGGGCTCGCTCCTTGCCCAAAGACACGGGATCGCAGGTTCGTAGCAAAGCAGGGAAGGCAGACACTGCATCCCCAGCCTGGGAGTAACGGAGGGCTGAACGGGCAGCTGGCTCTGCGTGAGGGTGTGCCTGGGGTGGGTCTGCGCGGTCCCCCACCGCGTTGTGTTGGGGTGCCAGGAGCAGGGAGGAGCAGGAATAACGTGGAAGAGAGGGAAGCTGAAGGCGTTTTGTCCAGGTCTTTCATCTTGACATTTTGTCCTGCTTAGCAACGTGTGGGAGAAACGCCCACTCTGTTTGGGACGGCAGGGCTGGATGTTGGTTACGTAAGGGGTGGTTTTAGTCATTGTTTTATTGATTTCTTTCTGAATCCAAGACTTGCTGGGCCCACGAGGGTTGGGTGATACTGGGATGTAGGGGTTTGAGTGAATTTTCGCAAGCTTCCGGGCTGGTAGATCATCCAGGGGAGGTGTCACGGCTCTGGTGCGCAGCAGCCCGGGGATGGATCTCACTCAGCGGCACTGGGAGCACCCAGTCCCTGCCTTGCTCACAGGCCAGAGAGCAGCTGCTCCTCAGAGAGCCTCATCCCTTCCCTGTTGTCATTGCAGGATCTGCTCCATCCCCTCCCTCCGCTTCAGACGCACCCCGTGAATGCCAGAGCTGCCGATGAGGCATGGCTGAGGGGTGGCAGAGCCACGAGGAGACAGGGAAGGACAGAGGGCAGGAGGGCAGCAGGAGAGACTCGGACGATGTGGACGACAGCCTGCCCAACCTGACGTGGCTGCTGGACTTCTCCATCATCAGCGCTAGCATGGGCAACTCCTCCTGCTGCCCCAGCAGCCCGGACCCCCACAGCTGTCAGGACATCCCCAGCTTTGCTGCACCGTGCTCACCCCTGGGCACTGACCAACTGTGCATGGAAATGCCCCAAACTCCACGCATGCCCATCTCCTCCTCCAGCTGGATGACGGAGCACCACGTTGTGTCCACGCACCCTCAGCTGACGGCGGGTATTGACTACCAGACCAACCCCTACATCAAACCACCCTATTCTTATGCCACCCTCATCTGCATGGCGATGGAAGCCAGCAAGGAGCCCCACGTCACCCTCTCCGACATCTACAAGTGGATTACCGACAACTTCTGCTACTTCCGTCAAGCTGATCCCGTGTGGCAGGTAGGACATTTGAGAACTCTTGCCCTGCCCCATCTCCCCTTATGGCTGGGAAGGGCCTTTCACAGCTTCCATCGTGTAAGAGAGAGCTCAGGGTCATTTTTGGAGTGGAAAGGTCCCCATTGCGCTGTTGGTCCCTGCATCTCCTCTTGACTCTGGAGTGAAGGTGTCTCTGTCTCCCACTTCAGCTTCCTGTAGCTCGCTGCCCTGCTCCATCTCAGAGGACACTCTCCAGCACGGGTGGCTTTCTAGAATGTGGTGGGGCAGGAGGCACCTGGGTTGCTCCTCCCTCTGCTCTAGTTATTCCCAGCCCAAATCCAGAGCGTGCCAGCTATCCTGCACCACTGCTCCCCCAGGCAGGGCTGAGCTAAACCTTTCTTAGCCCCCCGCCCAGGAACTGTCCACCACCTCCCTGGGCAAGTGGGTGTCTGGAGGCTATTGAAGCCCACCAGAGAGAAAGGTAGGGAAGCCCTTGGTCCCTCTCCAGGGCCACAGGTGTTCCCCAGACTCCCCGTGCTGGGAAACTTATGGGAGGGACTCTATGGGAGAAGCTGAGTACCAGAATCTTGACTTTCTCTTGCAAACTCATGGCTGGATATTCACCACACTTTTAATTCAAAGTGTTCATTGACAGAAGGAAGAGATGCAGGAGGTACACAAGGTTGTTGCAGGGAGGAAGGATTAATATATTAACCCACCAGGAAATATGGCTGGAAAAGCAGAAAATCCTCTTTTTCTTTCTTTCTCTTCCCCATAGTCTTCCCCCCACCTCCTTTAAGCAGTGGCTGATGAGGATGCAGTGATTTTACCCGGAGCTCCTCTGGGCCAGAAGGCACCTCTGGGGACACACAGGGCTGGGGTGGGACAGCCCCCGTGCCTCTCCAGTTTTGCCCGTCCGGTTTGTGTCAGCCTGGCAGCAGGCAGACATGTGCCTGTATTTTAGCAAACCGCTTTCCCCGCAACACTAACAGGAGGTGTGGGTCAAGCTGGGGATGCGAGGAGGGCCCTGATGGTGCTGTCCACCATGGTGATGCCACATGTTGCCACTGGTAATGGGGCCACATGGATGTAAAGACCCTCCTCTTCCTCCTGGCTGCAAAGATGCTTCTCCACCAGCCTCCCCACGCAGATAGTTGCGGCACCAGCCGATGATTGTTCCACCTTGTTTTTTTTCTCTTTTTTCCCAGAACTCCATCCGGCACAACCTCTCCTCAAACAAGCGCTTCATCAAGGTGCCTCGAGAGAAGGACAAGCCAGGGAGAGGTGGCTTTTGGAAGCTTGACCCGCAATACGTTGAGCAGCTCAAGAGCGGTGCCTTCAAAAAGCAGAGGATGCGCCCAGTGCAGATCCACCCAGCCTCCACTGCGAAAGCCCAGCAAGAAGCACAGCGTGGTGCCTCCCTGGCTGCTTCAGCTTGTGCCTCCAATAAAGTCCTCTCTGTCAACCTGGAGTCACAGCTGCTGCTGAAAGAGTTTGAAGAAGGTCTTGGCAACCAGAACTGGAATCCAGTGGATGGCAAAAGAGGGCTCAAGCGCAAGCAGCCCTTGCCCAAGCAAACAGCCAAAGCGTGTCGGCTTTCCAATTCCGCCTTGCTGAGCCAGGAGGAGCAGACCCAGCTGGGATCCCTGAAAGGGGACTCTGACCCCAGCCTGAACAGAGAGGTCTCCACTTTTGGGGATCTGGAGCTCTTATCTCCAGTCAGCCTCAAAACGCTCAACCTGGAGTTGATGGCACAAGGGCACCACTTTGAATGTCCCCAGGGGCCGGAGCAGGTCCTCACTGAGTCCTCCCAGAACAGCCTGAGCCTGGACGAAAGCTTCGTGGCCACTTCTTTCCTGCAGCATCTCTGTGATGAAGGGACAAGCGATCTCTCAAATTCTGCCAATGCGGAGCAGTTGTTTGAAGTCAACGATGCCTCTGTAATAGCGGATGTCAGCAACTGGATCAATCTGGATTCCCTCTTGTAAGAGGCCAGTCACCGATCAAAGCCCACGTGTGCTTTAGCAGGATGCTCCTCCCACGCTACTGGGACTTCCAAGAACTGGATTCTTCACCTCTCCTTCGCTGTAGGTTATTAGAGATAGAGTAGGCATCAGGTAGGAGTGAGCAGAAGCTGTAGTGTCAGTGGTTTGCCTTAGACTTGTTGAGAAGTCAAAGATTGTAGAGAATTTCTGTTTAGTAACAACAGCATTTAGGACCTTTAATGTTAGCCGCAATATTTATTGAGAGAGGTTGTAGCTTATGAATTAATAAAGAAGCCTTTAAAAAATCCCATTATCCTTGTTGCAATTTGTACTCAAATTTGGGGAGGGGGTGGGAGTGTGGAGGTGGGAGAATCATAGAATCATAGAACCACAGAATCGTAGAATACTTTGGGTTAAAGGGACCTTAGAGATCATCTAGTTCCAACTCCCCTGCCATGGGCAGGGACACCTCCCACAAGATCAGGCTGCCCAGGGCCCTGTCCAACCTGGTCTTGAGCACCTCCAGGGATGATGCAGCCACAACTTCCCTGGAAAAGTTCTGCATTTCTTCCCGAGTAAAGCACGAGGCAAGCTGAGAATTGAATATCTTCAGGTCACGCAAGGGGCAGAGCAGGGCCTTGGGCTGTTGCTTTGTCCAGGTGCCACCGCCTGAAGTCCCCTGGGATGCCACCACATTGGTGGGGATAGTGTCCGGTGGGCACAGGGCTACAGGCTCTGGAGTGTGGTGTGGATGTATTTGTCTGTACTGATAAGGCCTCTCTTTATTTGCTGTTCTCATTATATTTCCCTCTGTTGGGGCCTCCATACGGTGCCAAAGGGCTGCAGAGATTTGTGTGTGATTTCACCTTTTAATGGGATGTTATTTACAATTAAAAAGAATAAATAAGAACAAGCCTTTTGCCTCCTTGTTCTCCTCCAGCCCCTCCTGACCCTGTCAGACCCTCTCTCCTGGAGGTGGGGGGACATCTCACCAGCCCAGCCCTGCCTGTACACCCGGCCCGGATACACAGATGCCCTCACGCCGCTCCGCAGCAGCACAGTGATTCCTCACGGGAAAACTGATGCACAAACAGCCAGCTGCGTGACAACGGCTACACGCTCTCTGTGGCACAAGGGTGGCTCTGTCCCGAGGCCTGGGAGCTGCTCCCAGCCCCTGGAGCATCCTTCCCTGTCCCTGCGCGGAGCTCCTGGGGGTGACATGGTGTAAGCACTCGACACTGTCCTTCTGCTCATGCCATGTTCCTACCTGCGTATTCACAGAATCACTAGGTATGGAAAGACCTCCAGGCTCATCTAGTCCAATCATTCCTATCAACCACTAAACCGTGCCCCTCAGCACCTCATCCACCTGCCATTTACATGACTCAATCCCCTCACTAGGCAGACTCTGCCAGTGCCCAATGACCCTTTCTGTGAAAAATTAGTTGTAGAGAGCAACAAGGTCTCCCCTCAGCCTCCTCTTCTCTATCCCTCCACATGCCCTGAGAAACACAAGTGGCTTTGGAGACCTGGTGGGCACAGGAGTGTGAGCAGAGCTGCACAGAAGCTGCAGAAACAACCAAATCCTTGCAAAATCAACTAAGCTGAGAAGCAGTCGGGCGCTGCCAGGGCTGTGCAGAAAATCGGCACACGCTCAGCTGCTGGGGCAGGCGCGGTGGGGGCAGTGGGTCAAGAGGCAGCAGGTTTGGGAAGCTCCGAGGTGTTTTAACACAGGGTGCGCAGCACAAAGTGCGATCAGCATAAAAGCCCAAACTCTCCAATACTCTGTGAAATCAAGTTTTACTCATTACAACAATAAATGTAATAAATGATTCGTAGGGATTAACAGCGTTAACAGTAACAGCTTTCCAGGCAACTGTCACGGTCCACTCGTGGACGCGTGATGGTTCGTTTCATTTATGGTTTCAGAGCGCAAATAATTCAAAGAGTCAAGGGAGTCAAATTTCAATCTAACCTGGCACTTTATTACTTATGCCCGTAAAGCGACGTACGATAGAAAGAGACAGAGAACAAGGAAAGAGATGGGGAGAAGAGGGAAGGAAAAGGGGTTCATGGCTACCACCACGGGTCCCCAGATGTCCGGCGTCTCTGGGAGACAAGGTTCACAAGGCGTTCTGCTGTTTTGGTCTTTGATGGAGGTGATCCCAGGGTGGGGGGTTCTTCTTCTGTCTCGGTCTTCTGTTCCCCCCTAATTCAGCTGCTCCAGAGCTGTCTTTTATGCCAGTCAATACACCTGTGACCCACCTATGCCTGTGGAGATGTGCCAATCTCCACCTAGCAGGCCACACGTGCCAAGAAAGGAGTGTCTGCAGGTCTCCTCCCCTTGCGCATGCGCTCCTCCTGGCGCCAGTGGTCAACCTGGGGTCTCCCAATGAAGGCCAGTAGTCATCATCACCTTGCACGCATGCTGTGTTGGTTATGGGTCTGTGCTAAGTCCCGTCATTAATCTTCCTGTCTTTTCCTCCTTGCTTCATGGATCTTTCACAATGGTAGGGAGCAAGGAGGTTTGAAGACAGGTACAAAACTTTGTTGAGATAAGGAAGAAAGGTACAGGTAGTTAGGTACAAAGTATTCACTCTGTGCCAGCTCTGGCCGTTTTCCTGATGAGAAATGAGAAAATGTTGAGACAGAAAATGTTGAGACAGAAATCGAACCTTTGACCAACTCTTACAGCAACGTGCCCAATCCTTGCTACAAGAGACCAACCAGGTTCCAGCTTTCATCCAATGGAGGCATTTTCTTGAGGAGAGCTTCACTCCTGCCCGGCCATCCAGGGCCAGCAGCACCGCGCCCACCGGTTCCGTGGTGACGTTGGCTGCTCCCCTAGAGCTCTCAGAATATGGATGTTCTGAGTTGCCAGAGATGAGATGGAGAGCTGGGGATCTTTCTCCAAAACCTGGAGGGCTGCGACAAAGGAAAGAGAAGGGAGCTGAACCCCACCTCTTTGCAGAGACCCTCAGGCATCTCCGCCAGACCTTGCCAGCCCCACCCTTCCCTTTCCCTGGCCGGGAGGAGCAGGTGGGACAAATACCTCGGCTGGCAGCTGTTGCTCAGGAAGGCCCCCAATGCCCCCGAGATGTTCCTCTGCCCTCGAACCCTGAAGCAGGGCAAGGCACAGCAGCTCGCTGCCCAGGCTCTGTCCCCTGCCCCAGCAGCCCCGGCACGCACAGCACTGCCCCTACTCACCCTGGCAGATCTCAGGCAGCTTCTCCTCCCGTTGGTGCCTCAGGTGGCGCGCGGCAAGCCCTAGGCACAGAGCTCTGTCAGCCGCCTGCTCCCCAGCGTGCTCCCAGCAGCACAGCTCCCGGCTCTGCCGGTCTGGCTGCAGCCCCTGCTCCCCCTCAGCAGGGAGACCCCAGGGAAGGGCAGTGCCGGGCTGGGGTGAGGGACTGAGCGAGGCTGCAGCCAAGCCCAGCGTCGTGGGCAGGGGTGGGAGAGGGAGGCACCGAGCCCTGGCTGCCCAGGCCCGTCACAGGGCACCCAGGGCTCTGGCAGCCCCAGGGCTCCTCTTGCTGCCAGCGCAGCGGCGGGGACTGGGGCCAGGCTGCAACAGAGGGACCCCGGGGGCTGTGGCTCACCGACAAACCGCACGGCCGCCTCTCGCAAGGTGTCCTGAGCATCCTGCAAGTATGCCAGGCTCTCGTGCAGGTATTCTGCAGCTCTGCCTTTGGCCTTCACCAGCTGGAGAGAGTAGAGGGGCACAGAGTGTAACGCAGCCTCCCCAGGCAGCTGGACCAGCATCCCCTTTACCCCTGCCACCTCAAGCCATTCCCATCTCCCAGACAGGAGCCCTGTGGCGCTGAGGCACAGAGACAGCTGCAGGCATAGGGGTCTGGAGGTCCTGTGACCCTTCTGTCCCGCTGCCAGGGCCCAGACAGCCTAGGGTCTCCTTCCACACCATGAGAGTGGGGAGGGAAAAGGGCCTTGGAGAAGCAGCCCCGGGGGCTCTGGGCCCAGGGGAAGGGAAGGAGGCTCCAGGCTCTGGGCTCTGGGCTGGAGCAGAGCAGGAACGGCTGTCCCCTTGTCCAGACTGGGCTCTAGGGCTTGGGGCTTGTCCTCACTAAGTACTCCCCAACTCGGAATATCTGCTGCGTCTGGGTCAGGCGAGTGAGATTTCTCAACTTCAGCAGCTTTGCAGCAACGAGGAAGGCTTCCTGAGCTGCCTGTGGAGAAGGACAGGGGTTGGGGTTCCAGGGACTCAAAGCCCTGGCCTCCAGCACGTGCAGGGACAGCCAGAAAGTCTCTAGGGACTCTCGTGGTCAGGTGTTGGTGGCCATGGACTGCTGCTGAGCCCTGCTGGACCACGTATTGCAGGCGTGGGAGATGTCCGTGCCAGCTTCTCCTTCCTTCCTTTTGATCCTCTCTCTGGGTGCGCTGGAGGAGAGGTGAATGGGGGAAGGAGGGAGAAACAGGAGCCCATCTTCCTCGCCTCTGTGGCAGGAGGCCACAGCAAGGCAGTGGTGGGATCCATGCAGGGAAGCAGGGTCTGCCCCGTCCTCAGTGACTCCAGCTCTTGGACCCTGAGACCACACAGACTCCTCGTGTCGGACTGCCAGCAGCCCTTTTCCCTCCCTGGTGCCCAGGCCACACTTGTGGCATCAGCTCAGCCTTCCCCGCATCCCTGCTCAGGTTCGTAATCTGTACCTTGGCCACGCTCTTGGTCTGGTCACTCATGCGAAAGAACAGTGGGATCAGGCTTCTCCACACATGCTCCTTTGTCTGCTGCTTGTTGTTCCCCACCACCATCTGCATCGCATCTTTGAAGAGGCAGATGGAGAGCTCTCGCAGCTGGCTGCACTCCTGGAAGGGAGGAGGACAGGAGACTTGGAGCGAGAGCCGCTCCCAGAGCAGGGTCGAGGGCAGGGCTGCTGTGAGAGGAGATGCTTTGGAGCCAGACTCCACAGCCAGGAGGGAAAACCCCGGCCCAAATAGCCCTGCGGGACTGGGCTGATGGGCAGTTGTCCTTGCAGAGGGCCGAGCGGTGGGGCTGAGGCTCCCACAGCAGCCTTACATCATCAAAGACCGGCCGGAGCTTCTCCAGCAGCTGCAGAGCCACGGGGCTGGCCTCCTTCCTCCCCAGATGACGCAGCACGTTCTGGACAACCAGCAGAGCCTTCATCTTGTTCTCGGAGCCGGCATTCTCCTGGGTGCCCATGACGTCCGGCAGCAGGTCTAGCATTTTCCTTGCCTGTATCAAGCACAGAATTCCCTTTCGCAAAATGGGGAAAGAGCACCCTAGCACAAATTCTCTGGCCACTGAGCACCAGCCTCCGCGTTACCCACAGCCCCAGCCCCAGGCTGCCAACGTGGCTGCAGCCTGTCCGTGCCCCGCTCACCGTCTCAGGTCTCTGCGACAGTGTCACCAGGCTTCTGAGCTCCAGTGAGAGCAGACCCGGGCTTGTACGCTGCAGGAACCTCTGGGTTTGGTCCTGGCCAGCAATCTCCTCTGCGTTCCCGTAACCTGAGGCCAGCAGCTGGAAGAAAGAGAGCAGTGGGAGACTGGCAGGAGTTGCAGGGTTCCCCACACCGTGAGGCTCCCTGAGGGCAAGGGCTCCGGGGCCCACGCAGCGTGGGGTGGCCCTGGCACAGTTGGCGCAAAGGAACCCAGTGCTGGGCCGGTCCCTGCCGGCCCCAAGGGGCCGTGGCCGTATGTCCTGGAGGAGGTGACCATCTGGGGGCAGGTGGGAGGGGAGATGGCCGGGCCCCTTTTCCCGCAGAGGCAGACGCAGCCCAGAGAGCGAGCAAGGACTGCTCTGGCCACTCACAGACAAACGAAGGAAGCAGGCGACCTCCTCTGCGTTGTAGCTGAAGACGCCGTGCAGCCAAGGCCTTCTTCACCATGTGGGGCTGGGAAAGCAGCACATCCCAGATGGCCAGAGCAGCCCTGCAGGACCAGAGCGCTCTGTCAGCAGAGCTGCCTCGACACCGCGCGGTTCCTGGGACAGCCCGCAGGATCCAGGCAGTCCTGCAGCCCCGGCCCCTTCCAGACCTTTGCTTGGGGGCCGGGTCCCTGCCTGGGCGAGCAGGAGGGGTCTGGGATAGCGTTCCTGTTGCTGCTGGGCATGGAAGAAGCTCACAGGGACTGTTGGGGTCAGTACCTGTCACACGACGGAGACAACCCCAACAGGATCGTGACCACTTCCCTGGGACACCAGTCGGTCACCAGCAGAAGCAGCGAGTCCAGGCTGTGCCGGGCTGATGCCGTGCAGATGCACTCCCTGTTTTCATAGATGCACCTCACGATGTCCGGAACCTGGAGGGCACACAGGGGAGGTCGGGGCTGCTGCTGGAGTGCAGCCATTTCCCAAGAAACCACTGCCCTTCCCATCCGACTGTGCTGCCAGGTGCCTGAGGTGCCTGGGTCAGGGAGAGAGGGATACGGGGACACACAAAGCCTGGAAGCGCTCAAGGGAAGGGCACAGCAAGGCAGCCACACGCCACTTACCTGCGCTAGCCATGAGGCGGGCTCTCCCATGGCCACATCCAGGATGCTGCTCGCCGCCTCCTTGGCATCCAGGCTTGAGTCTCTCAGGGCCTTAATGGCCATGAGGACGAGCTCTGTCTTCTCAGAAGGCTCGAGGTATTTTCCAAATGCCTGCGGGCGGAAGGAAGGCAGGGAAGACACGTCTCACCGAGTGCCCGGATGGTGCTACTCCACTGAGCTGGGGGAGCAGCTCTGGGCACGGATGTCCTGGCAGCAGTGCCCGCAGGAAAGCTGGCAGCAGGGGCTGCACTCGGTGCACAATGGAGCACGGGGACAGAGAGCCCTCAGCATGGGGGAGGAAGGGTGGAGGCTGTGGGCACAGTGCTGGGCCCGCGGAGAACCGGGGCTTGCTGGACACCAGGAGATCTGAAGCTGCTGCTGGGTCCCTGCTCGGGGACAGCAGCAACCCCCTCACTGAGGCCATGCCACCGCACTCATTCTGGATCCCTTTGCTCACACAAGTCTCCTGCTGATGTGCTCATTACCATGGCAATGCGGCTTGCGCTTGGTGAAGTCAGCCAGGTGTCCTCAGCTTCCTGCTCCCTTTGTTTCTCTGGATGTTCTGGATCATCCTGTGGATGTGCCGTGCCTAAACACGAGGGGATCACGGAAGAGTGGATAAATGAGAGGCAGGGGACGTCTGGAAGCTGGCTTCCTGCCGCATTGCTGTGTTCAGGTAGTTCTTGGGCTCCTCTTTCACCAGCATCTGCAGAGCACAACCACAACGGTTCCTGGCAGCCGCCAGCAGACCCAGCACCAGGCGGTGGAGCAGGAGGAGACCCTCTGCCTCTGCCCCCAGAGAACCCTCCACCACCCCCAGTGCCAGGCTCTCTGCTTGCAAGGCTTCACAGCGGCACCCGAGTGACCTTGTAGCAGCTCAGTGTCCACGCACGCTTGTCCCTGCCCTCCTCACAGTGTGCCGGTGCCCGGAACATTGACCCCATCCCCAGACCCGCTGCCTGTCCGCTCACCTCGAAATTCTCTGCCGGCTCCAATTTGCGGCAGTAGGCGTTCAGGTGCTGGGGCTGCAGTGCTGCCCAGGAGAGCCAGGGGAGACGCTCTGTCCGGCCAGCAGCCCCGGCAGCAGAGCCGGCGGCCCCGTCGGGAGACACGGGCACAGCTCCCATGCAAAGGGATGCGAGTACCTTCACTGAGAAGGTTAGAGACCCGAGGATGAGCTGCACGGGTTCTTCTTGCCCTCTGTCCTGAGTCACCAAGCTGGACGCAGCAGAGGAGTCACCTAGCAAAGGAGGAAAGTAGGGAGGGCTGTAGAGAGGGGCTGCAGGTAAACGTGAGGAGAAGAAGGAGCTCTGCCCTCTGTCCAGACCTGTCCCTGCTCCCCTGGCCCAGTTTTCCCGTGGGTGTCTCGTCTGGAGGGTGCCTGGCAGATGGGTTGCAATGCTGGAGCACAGCGTGGAAAGCCACCTCCCGCCCTGGGGGAGGCTGTGCTGGGTTCGGCAGGGCACGAAAGGTAAAGGTAAAGCTGCTCCTGGCTCTTTACGATGCACAGCCAACCAGCTGCTCTGGTACGCTGGGGAAATCCTTCAGCGATGAATGTCAGAAGGCTCAGATTTCTGCCAAAGCTTCCTGGCAGCTCGGCACAGCCTTTTCTGCAAACAACTCCTTGGCTTCCACAGAACTGAACGCTGGGATGGGACGTGCCCAAAGGGAACAGTAGGAGGATAACAATCCAAGGCCCCCAGGAAATGAGCCCTCTGCAGAAGTCCCTGTCCTATCACCAGCACCACCCAGCTCCTCTTTCCTAAACCTGGTGCCGATAACATGGTCACAAAACCACACTGTGATGTGGAAATGAGGAGCTGAGCATGAGTGAGTGTCAGGTGGCTGCAAGGGCAGCAGAACAGCCCCCTTCGATGTTGCGGGAAGGAGACTGATCACATCTACATTCCACCAAGGCCAGCAGCATCCCAGTGATGCTCCTCTGATAAGGTTTCTCCTTCCCATTTCCAGGGGCATTTGCTGAAATGCCCTCGCGTGCCCCTTCAAGCTTGACTAAAATTGAAGACCCACAGCTCCAGGAAAGAGGAAGATTGTGAAGTGGAAGAAGTCTCTGGTCAGGTGAGGCAGGAGATTTGGGGCTGGTGTCTGCATAGGGTCACTTGTGGACCAGACAAGAGCCCGTTCCCAGCCCCAAACACGCACTGCTCATCACCGTCCATCAGCTGTGGGTCTTCAGTTTTAGTCAAGTTTTGACTAGTCGAAAATAACAGCCTGGGTTGTTCACTATTGGATCCACAGTTTTTCAATGTTATGGATATTTAAACAATATATGATACCAGGCACATACAACACTTAAAATATGCACATGCGTTATCTAATAAGGCTTGCATCAATTGTCTAACAAGCATTTCAAGTCCGGTAAAATATTGTTCTCCATTGCTTTGCCTCATCACAAAGAATCTCTTCCTCATGTCTACTCTAAGTCCTCCCCTTTCAAACCTGAACTCACTCCCACTCGCCCTGTCACCACGTGCCATCCCCAGCTTTATTGTAGCCCCTTCAGGTGCCACAAGGCCACTACGAGGTCTCCCGAGAGCCTTCTCTTCTCCAGGCTGAACAACCCAAACTCTCTCAGGCTGTCCTCGTAGCAGAGGTGCCTCAGCCCCAGTCCGTGCTCCAGCTACAGCCACGGCAGGAGGAGCTGCGTGACAGGAGCTGCTCACATCAGCCGCGTTTGCACCTGGCAGGAGACACGGCTGTGCCCCATCCCCACGCCAGTGCTGAGCCCAGCACCAAGGGCCTTCCTCAGCCTTGCCTTCCTGGGTGGTGAGATGTCCTGTCCTGACACCCAGGACATCCTCCTGTGGCCAGAAGGAAGGACGGAGCCCATCACTTGTCCCACAGGGGCTGCACGTGTTTTTCTCGCCTCGCTATTCCCCGCTGTTGGCACAATAAATCTGGACAAGTCTGGTGTCCCACAGGCTCCCAGATCCCATCCGAGGGTGCAGGGGAAGGCTCCTTCAACTCTCACCAAGTGCTGGCACAGCCCTTGCGCTGGCAGACCCCTCAGGGTAGGACACCCACCCCCTGCCCCACGACGCTTCCCCACAGCTGGGACAGACCCCCACCACAACCCCACTAAAACCCCACCCTTTTCAGCAGCAACCACAAGCCATCAGAGATGTCCAACCAACAAGGCTGGGGACATCGAGGACAGTGCCTCTGCTCCCAGCCCCCATCAGCCCCGCCTGCACCCTGCCTCAGCCTCCTCCCTCTCAGGGCAGATGTTCCTGACCGGCACCTCCGGCATCTCCTGCCGGGTACAGCCCAGATCAGGAGGGGCAGTCAGCAAGAAGGCCAAGCACCATGCTCCAGCCAACACCACCAAGAAGCAGGAGGCCTCCCTGCAGGATAACATCCCACTGAAGAAAAAAAAGACAAAGCCGGTGCGCCGGCTGGCCAAACACTAGAGGAGCCTCTGAGAGGTGAATCTGGACAAGGACGGAGCGGCGGTGGGCAGTGCTGGGACACAGAGAGATCCAAAGGCCGGTGCCTGCACTCACCCTCTCCAGCCCCAGCCCTCTCCCAGATCCCTGTTCCTTGTTTAATTCAGTAACAGGACTGTGTGTTCACTTGCCAGCACCTCTCTGCTTGCAGAACTATTTGCAGTGGGAGAGGGGGATGAGGGTGTTAACGCAGCCCCTGCCCAGCCCATGGTGACTGAGCTGGGCTTGGGACTGACACTGAGAGGTTGGGGAGACGGGGCATCACTCCAGGTGCTGAATACCCCTGGGAGCCCAGTTTTTACCACAGATTGCCTTTTTTTTTATTTTTTTTTGTGTGTGTGTGAGTGTGTGTGTGTTCTAAGTCCTCCTCTTGCAAAGCTCGTGTCCTGCAAAGACAGCTGTGCCAAGGTCCTGACCTTGCCTCCCAAACGGACCAGAGAGTGGAGAAACTCCAGAAGCTGTGGAGTTGGACAGCCAGGGGCCTCCCAAAAGGTTCTCCTGGAGCTCTGCAGAGAAGCAGCAGCTCTCCCACCAGCGTGCGCAGCCTAAGGGCTCCCTTCCACACGCATGTTCCTTGGCTTTCCCCAAGCTTGCTGCCCCCTGCTAGCAGAGGAGATTCCAGGGAAACAAGGGCTGTCTTTGCTCAGCACTTGGAGCTGCTTCTCTCCACTCAGCTGAGGCACAAAGGCTGCAGCCCTCCTCCATCATGCAAACCTTGTGTGCCTGTCCCACAGGTCCCCCAGACATCGTGTGCAGGGAATTCCTTGGGAAGGACCAAAGGCTGGGGAAAGGAATGGATCTAGGTGGATGGGGGTGGGAAGCAGGGTGGA
The DNA here is from genome assembly GCF_032191515.1 of Phaenicophaeus curvirostris. Taxonomy (NCBI): domain Eukaryota; kingdom Metazoa; phylum Chordata; class Aves; order Cuculiformes; family Cuculidae; genus Phaenicophaeus; species Phaenicophaeus curvirostris. The sequence continues at coordinate 16,975,944 of NC_091394.1, forward strand.
AAAGAGGAGCACGGAAATCATACGGTCACCAGTTCATGCAAGTTGGGAAGGACGGGGTGGGTAGTCCTTTAGACCTCAAGCTCCAGCAGTGCCAGTGATGATGTCAGGCCAAGATGCTGGGGGGGTTCATCCAGTGGGGTCTAAAAAGCCTCAAAGGATTGAGGCCTGACATCGCACAGCTTCACATCTTCGCGTTGTCCACTCTAGGAATGATGGTGGCCGTAGCGAAGTGTCTCTCTCCCAGCCACCTTCTCTTTAAATCACTATAAAGAGCTTCCACATAGCAGAAAACGGCAGTTGGCTGCAGTTGTGAGACACGGTGACATCAGGAAAGCAGCTCAATCAGCAGCTGGCGTGAAGAAATCCTTGTGGAAGAAGAGGAGGAGAGCATGGCAGAGGGAGAGGTGTCTCAGCCGGCTTCGTTGTGAGGAATGCAGACCTTGAAAGACAAAGTATCAGACAATAAAAGCTGATCTCCTATGGCAACTGTTATTTTCAAGTTGGGGGATGTCACTCGGACGGGTTCAGGGGCGGCAGCGGTGGCAGAAAGCCGCGGGGAGCGTTGGACTCTCTGGGGAGGGAGATGGTACGAGCCCATGGGATAGCAGTGCTGAGGGCTGAGCCGTGTGGCTGGAGCGAAGCCGGCTGTCAGGAGCAGTGAGTTTGCACAGGGGATGGTTATTGTTATCACTCTTTTTCTTCTTTGAATTCCCCCGTGCCCCATCCAGACCACGGCAGCGAGGGCTTCTGGGATCTCCCTTACTGTGGGCACAGGAGCTGGCAGGGGCCGGGTGGTGACCGGCTTATACCCTGAGGGCTTAGACCCTAAAAACGCAGCCTTGGATCCTAAAATGAGGATTTGGAACCTAAAATCACGTCTTGGGAATTGAGAATGCAGTGAACGTTTCTGCCCTAAAAATGAAGCTCTGCGCCTAAAAGTGAGCTTTGCAAACTAGAAATTAGGCTACATAAATTAGATTTTGACCCGCAGGAAGAGGGTGTTTGACCCAATTACTGACTGTTTGGACCCCCTAAAATTCAACCTCAGACCCATTAAACCCAGCTTCTGACGCATTTCTGAGTAAGAGGCTTGGAATCTGTGGTGTGCTGGAAGCCAGAATGTCTTCCTAGCAGCTCCAATCCCTGTGAACTGTCACCCTCCGGCAGTTCAAGTTTATGGCAGCCAAGTAATGCACAGTCAGACCCAAACCCCTCTGGTTTGTTAAAAAACACCTCCCACAACAGCCTCAACCCTGCGGCTCTAAAATGAAGCTCTGCAGAACAGCTAACGCTTTGTGCCCTTAAGTGATGCTTTGAACCCTCAAACACAGGCTTTTGAACCTCATATTACACTTTGGGCACTGAAATGAGGGTTTCAAAACTAATTATGCTCCTTTGGGGCACAAAACAGAAGACCTGAACCTTAAGGAAAGTGTTTTGGAACCCCATCATTCCCCCCCATGCAACCTAAAAACAAAGCTTTGGCTTCTAAACACAGGATTTCGGGGGCTCAAAAAATGGGGTTGAGAGACTGAAAATGGATCTCTAGAAACAAAAACTTAAGCTGCGGGGCCTAAAACTGGGCTTCAGAGGAGATATCAGAGGCAAGTCCTATGGAAAGTCCTTGGAACAATGCACACACCCACGAGCTGGTACCAGTCACTGGGGCTACACAACACTACTGCACAAATAACCAGAATCTCTAAGGGCTTTAGGAGGTGGGGGAGGATCCTACAGCACATGTACTCACCTGGTGAAGAGGTGACACCAAACCGCAAGGAGAAGACCAGCCGACGTACTCCTAGCACAGGAACAACCTCCCCCCACACTCCTACTGCTCCAGGAGGCCTCAAAATGGCCTCTGGCAGGGCTGCCTTTAGGCTCAAGGCAGAATGGGATCACGGTCATATATGGTCATGTTGGCAGCTGGAGGGTCCCCAGGCAGCACCAGGGTGGGGTCTGTAAGCTGAGCCCCAGCTCCCCTGCACCCTGCCTCAGCCTCCTCCCTCTCAGGGCAGATGTTCCTGCTACAGGAAGCTTTCCAGAAAGTTCTCCTGGAAGTATGCTGGACACTTTAAAGACAGTCCCCTGGAAAGTGCCTTCTCAGATGTTTTGAAGCGTCCTGCAGAGCGTTTGCCGGCTGTCAGGAGCAGTGGGTTTGCACAGGGGATGGTTATTGTTATCGCTCTTTTCCTTCTTTGAATTCCCCTGTGCCCCCATCCAGACCACGGCAGCGAGTGCTTCTGGGATCTCCCTTAGTGTGGGCACAGGAGCTGGCAGGGGCCGGGTGGTGACACTGGGCACCAAGCTTCGGAACAAGGTGTGGCTGCCCTGAAGCTTCTTTTGGGGAGAAAAGCCTGTTCTGTGGGAGCGGGGCAGGTGGTTCTGCTGGCCCCGCCCCCCGCTGACTGTTGGGCGCAGCGTCATTCGAAAGGAGGAACCTCCAGCCCCAGCCGCCCCGCGCAGCCCGTGCAGAGCTCCTCGTCCCTGGCCGGCCTCGGCGGGCTCGCTCCTTGCCCAAAGACACGGGATCGCAGGTTCGTAGCAAAGCAGGGAAGGCAGACACTGCATCCCCAGCCTGGGAGTAACGGAGGGCTGAACGGGCAGCTGGCTCTGCGGGAGGGTGTGCCTGGGGTGGGTCTGCGCGGTCCCCCACCGCGTTGTGTTGGGGTGCCAGGAGCAGGGAGGAGCAGGAATAACGTGGAAGAGAGGGAAGCTGAAGACGTTTTGTCCAGGTCTTTCATCTTGACATTTTGTCCTGCTTAGCAACGTGTGGGAGAAACGCCCACTCTGTTTGGGACAGCAGGGCTGGATGTTGGTTACGTAAGGGGTGGTTTTAGTCGTTGTTGTTTTATTGATTACTTTCTGAGTCCAAGACTTGCTGGGCCCACGAGGGTTGGGTGATACTGGGATGTAGGGGTTTGAGTGAATTCTCCCAAGGTTCCAGGCTGGTAGATCACCCAGGGGAGGTATCACGGCTCTGGTGCGCAGTAGTCCGGGGATGGATCTCGCTCAGCAGCACTGGGAGCACCCAGTCCCAGCCTTGCTCACAGGCCAGAGAGCAGCTGGTCCTCAGAGAGCCTCATCCCTTCCCTGTTGTCATTGCAGGATCTGCTCCGTCCCCTCCCTCCGCTTCAGACGCACCCCGTGAATTCCAGAGCTGCCGATGAGGCATGGCTGAGGGGTGGCAGAGCCACGAGGAGACAGGGAAGGACAGAGGGCAGGAGGGCAGCAGGAGAGACTTGGACGATGTGGACGACAGCCTGCCCAACCTGACGTGGCTGCTGGACTTCTCCATCATCAGCGCTAGCATGGGCAACTCCTCCTGCTGCTCCAGCATCCCGGACCCCCACAGCTGTCAGGACATCCCCAGCTTTGCCGCACCGTGCTCACCCCTGGGCACTGACTCAGTGCGCATGGAAACGCCCCACACTCCCCGCATGCCCATCTCCTCCTCCAGCTGGATGACGGAGCACCACGTTGTGTCCACGCACCCTCAGCTGACGGAGGGCATTGACTACCAGACCAACCCCTACATCAAGCCACCCTACTCCTACACCACCCTCATCTGCATGGCGATGGAAGCCAGCAAGGAGCCCCACGTCACCCTCTCCGACATCTACAAGTGGATTACCGACAACTTCTGCTACTTCCGTCAAGCTGATCCCGTGTGGCAGGTAGGACATTTGAGAACTCTTGCCCTGCCCCATCTCCCCTTATGGCTGGGAAGGGCCTTTCACAGCTTCCATCGTGTAAGAGAGAGCTCAGGGTCATTCATGGAGTGGAAAGGCCCCATTGGGCTGTTGGTCCCTGCATCTCCTCTTGACTCTGGAGTGAAGGTGTCTCTGTCTCTCACTTCAGCTTCCTGTAGCTTGCTGCCCTGCTCCATCTCAGAGGACACTCTCCAGCACGGGTGGCTTTCTAGAATGTGGTGGGGCAGGAGGCACCTGGGTTGCTCCTCCCTCTGCTCTAGTTATTCCCAGCCCAAATCCAGAGCGTGCCAGCTATCCTGCACCACTGCTCCCCCAGGCAGGGCTGAGCTAAACCTTTCTTAGCCCCCCGCCCAGGAACTGTCCACCACCTCCCTAGGCAAGTGGGTGTCTGGAGGCTATTGAAGCCCACCAGAGAGAAGGGTAGGGAAGCCCTTGGTCCCTCTCCAGGGCCACAGGTGTTCCCCAGACTCCCTGTGCTGGGAAACTTATGGGAGGGACTCTATGGGAGAACCTAAGTACCAGAATCTTGACTTTCTCTTGCAAACTCATGGCTGGATATTCACCACAGTTTTAATTCAAAGTGTTCATTGACAGAAGGAAGAGATGCAGGAGGTACACAAGGTTGTTGCAGGGAGGAAGGATTAATATATTAACCCACCAGGAAATACGGCTGGAAAAGCAGAAAATCCTCTTTTTCTTTCTTTTTCTTCCCCCATAGTCTTCCCCCCACCTCCTTTAAGCAGTGGCTGATGAGGATGCAGTGATTTTACCCGGAGCTCCTCTGGGCCAGAAGGCACCTCTGGGGACACACAGGGCTGGGGTGGGACAGCCCCCGTGGCTCTCCAGTTTCGCCCGTCCAGTTTGTGTCAGCCTGGCAGCAGGCAGACATGTGCCTGTATTTTAGCAGACTTGTGTTCCACCCTGGTTTTTTTCTCTTTTTTCCCAGAACTCCATCCGGCACAACCTCTCCTCAAACAAGCGTTTCATCAAGGTGCCTCGAGAGAAGGACAAGCCAGGGAGAGGTGGCTTTTGGAAGCTTGACCCGCAATACGTTGAGCAGCTCAAGAGCGGTGCCTTCAAAAAGCAGAGGATGCGCCCAGTGCAGATCCTCCCAGCCTCCACTGCGAAAGCCCAGCAAGAAGCACAGCATGGTGCCTCCCTGGCCGCTTCGGCTTGTGCCTCCAATAAAGTCCTCTCTGTCAACCTGGAGTCACAGCTGCTGCTGAAGGAGTTTGAAGAAGGTCTTGGCAACCAGAACTGGAATCCAGTGGATGGCAAAAGAGGGCTCAAGCGCAAGCAGCCCTTGCCCAAGCAAACAGCCAAAGCGTGTCGGCTTTCCAATTCCGCCTTGCTGAGCCTGGAGGAGCAGACCCATCTGGGATCCCTGAAAGGGGACTCTGACCCCAGCCTGAACAGAGAGGTCTCCACTTTTGGGGATCTGGAGCTCTTATCTCCAGTCAGCCTCAAAACGCTCAACCTGGAGTTGATGGCACAAGGGCACCACTTTGAATGTCCCCAGGGGCCGGAGCAGGTCCTCACTGAGTCCTCCCAGAACAGCCTGAGCCTGGACGAAAGCTTCGTGGCCACTTCTTTCCTGCAGCATCTCTGTGATGAAGGGACAAGCGATCTCCTCTCAAATTCTGCCAATGCGGAGCAGTTGTTTGAAGTGAGCGATGCATCTGTAATAGCGGATGTCAGCAACTGGATCACTCTGGATTCCCTCTTGTAAGAGGCCAGTCACCGATCAAAGCCCACGTGTGCTTTAGCAGGATGCTCCCCCCACGCTACTGGGACTTCCAAGAACTGGATTCTTCACCTCTCCTTCGCTGTAGGTTATTAGAGATAGAGTAGGCATCAGGTAGGAGTGAGCAGAAGCTGTAGTGTCAGTGGTTTGCCTTAGACTTGTTGAGAAGTCAAAGATTGTAGAGAATTTCTGTTTAGTAACAACAGCATTTAGGACCTTTAATGTTAGCCGCAATATTTATTGAGAGAGGTTGTAGCTTATGAATTAATAAAGAAGCCTTTAAAAAATCCCATTATCCTTGTTGCAATTTGTACTCAAATTAGGGGAGAGGGTGGGAGTGTGGAGGTGGGAGAATCATAGAATCATAGAACCACAGAATCGTAGAATACTTTGGGTTAAAGGGACCTTAGAGATCATCTAGTTCCAACTCCCCTGCCATGGGCAGGGACACCTCCCACAAGATCAGGCTGCCCAGGGCCCTGTCCAACCTGGCCTTGAGCACCTCCAGGGATGATGCAGCCACAACTTCCCTGGAAAAGTTCTGCATTTCTTCCCGAGTAAAGCACGAGGCAAGCTGAGAATTGAATATCTTCAGGTCACGCAAGGGGCAGAGCAGGGCCTTGGGCTGTTGCTTTGTCCAGGTGCCACCGCCTGAAGTCCCCTGGGATGCCACCACATTGGTGGGGATAGTGTCCAGTGGGCACAGGGCTACAGGCTCTGGAGTGTGGTGTGGATGTATTTGTCTGTACTGATAAGGCCTCTCTTTATTTGCTGTTCTCATTCTATTTCCCTCTGTTGGGGCCTCCATACGGTGCCAAAGGGCTGCAGAGATTTGTGTGTGATTTCACCTTTTAATGGGATGTTATTTACAATTAAAAAGAATAAATAAGAACAAGCCTTTTGCCTCCTTGTTCTCCTCCAGCCCCTCCTGACCCTGTCAGACCCTCTCTCCTGGAGTGGGGGGACATCTCACCAGCCCAGCCCTGCCTGTACACCCGGCCCGGATACACAGATGCCCTCACGCCGCTCCGCAGCAGCACAGTGATTCCTCACGGGAAAACTGATGCACAAACAGCCAGCTGCGTGACAACGGCTACACGCTCTCTGTGGCACAAGGGTGGCTCTGTCCCGAGGCCTGGGAGCTGCTCCCAGCCCCTGGAGCATCCTTCCCTGTCCCTGCGCGGAGCTCCTGGGCGTGACATGGTGTAAGCACTCAACACTGTCCTTCTGCTCATGCCATGTTCCTACCTGCGTATTCACAGAATCACTAGGTATGGAAAGACCTCCAGGCTCATCTAGTCCAATCATTCCTATCAACCACTAAACCGTGCCCCTCAGCACCTCATCCACCTGCCATTTACATGACTCAATCCCCTCACTGGGCAGCCTCTGCCAGTGCCCAATGACCCTTTCTGTGAAAAATTAGTTGTAGAGAGCAACAAGGTCTCCCCTCAGCCTCCTCTTCTCTATCCCTCCACATGCCCTGTGAAACACAAGTGGCTTTGGAGACCTGGTGGGCACAGGAGTGTGAGCAGAGCTGCACAGAAGCTGCAGAAACAACCAAATCCTTGCAAAATCAACTAAGCTGAGAAGCAGTCAGGCTCTGCCAGGGCTGTGAAGAAGATCACCTCATGCTCAGCTGCTGGGGCAGGCGCGGTGGGGGCAGTGGGTCAAGAGGCAGCAGGTTTGGGAAGCTCCGAGGTGTTTTAACACAGGGTGCGCAGCACAAAGTGCGATCAGCATAAAAGCCCAAACTCTCCAATACTCTGTGAAATCAAGTTTTACTCATTACAACAATAAATGTAATAAATGATTCGTAGGGATTAACAGCGTTAACAGTAACAGCTTTCCAGGCAACTGTCACGGTCCACTCGTGGACGCGTGATGGTTCGTTTCATTTATGGTTTCAGAGTGCAAATAATTCAAAGAGTCAAGGGAGTCAAACTTCAGTCTAACCTGGCACTTTATTACTTATGCCCGTAAAGCGACGTACGATAGAAAGAGACAGAGAACAAGGAAAGAGATGGGGAGAAGAGGGAAGGAAAAGGGGTTCATGGCTACCACCACGGGTCCCCAGATGTCCGGCGTCTCTGGGAGACAAGGTCCAGAAGGCGTTCTGCTGTTTTGGTCTTTGATGGAGGTGATCCCAGAGTGGGGGGGTCTCCTTCTGTCTCGGTCTTCTGTTCCCCCCTAATTCAGCTGCTCCAGAGCTGTCTTTTATGCCAGTCAATACATGCCTTGCGCATTCAACTCTGGCTTTGCAGCCTAAAAATGTAGATTTATACTCTTAAAATTGGCTTTCATGTCCTATAGGCTTTGGATCCTAATAAAAAGACTTCGGGCTATATCAATGCGAGTTTTGGCTCTCCACATTTGAGTCTGTAAACTAAAGACTTTGCACCCTAAAAATAAAGCTTCATACCCTAAAATGAGGATTACAACTCTAAAATATAAGCTTAGTACCCCAACAAAGAAGGGTTGACACACTACAGATGAGGCCTTGTATTCTAAAAATTAGGATCTGCATTTGAAACTGATTCTTTGAGCCTTAAAAATGTTGGACCCAAAATATGTTTGGATGATACAATAAGGCTTTCAACAATAAAAAAATGAGGCTTTAAGGCCTTAAATGAGGTTTAGATGACGAGTCTGAACAATTACATTGTGGCTTTGTACCCTAGAACTCATGCTTTCGACTCTAACTATTACTTTTGAAACTAAAAATGGTACTTTGGACCCTACAGTGATAACTCAAACTCTACAACTGCAAGTCTTAGGAAGAAAGTGGCTTTGGCCCTAAAAATGAGAGTGTAGACCTGCAAGATGAAGCTTTGGGCCTTAAAATAAGATGATGGGTCCTAAAATTAAGACTTGGAGCTGCAAAAGATAGGCTTGGACCCCGTCAATGAGAATTTAGACCCTAAATCTAAAACTTTTGAGTTCTTTAATCTTAGGTTTGGATACCGAAATGAGGATTTAGAATCTGAAATGACCTTTTGTGTCTCAAACTAATATTTGGATGCTAAAAATGAGACTTTGCGATCTAAAACTGAGGTTTTGACCCTGAAAACTAAGCATCAGGCCTAGTTTAATGTATTTGACCTAAAATGAAGGTTTGGACCCTGAAGATGTGGCTTTGGGCTCTACGAATGAGCATTTGGAAATTAATAAAAGGAGCTTTGGGCCCTAAAAATGATGACTTAGGCTCCAAATTGAGGCTTTTGTACCATTAGATTTGGGTTCTGTGCCTTCAAAACGTAGCTTTGGACTACAAAATTTTACAGGCTTTGTGCCAAACCCAGGTAGGTTATGGCTCAAAGCCAAGAACCTGAGCTTTAAAAAAGCTTTTTTTTACCCAAAGAGTGTGCACACCTTGTACCAAGAGAGTGTTCATCCCTCAGTTGGGCATGTCCTTGAGCAGCCCGATGGGATGTGCTCTGAGCGTGAGGTTGGCCTGGGGATCTCTTGATGTTCGCTCTAAACAACACGGACCTGGGCCACGTACCTGTTTTGCTGCCTCAGGTGATGCTCCTGCTGCTCCTGGCACCCCAAGCCCTGATCGCTGCAGTCAGGACCACTCAGTCATGGAGGTGATGGGTGTGGTCTCCAGTGACTGGTGTTTAGACCTGAACTCCAAAAGGGAGGGCTGGAAGCTGTATCCTGCTAATATGGCCTTCTGAGGTTCTTTCAGCACAGACCAGAACGCCTCAGGCCTTGATTTCAGTAATTCTGCTGTCCTAAGTCCTGGTGGCTGTGGAGTGAAGACCTCAGGTTTATCGTACATCCTGGTCACAGAACTTGTTGACAGTAATTTCTGTCTGACAGGAACTTTCTTTTCTCCTTGTCCTCCTCCTCTGCAGCTCTGAGGTTCCCCTGCCTGCATTTGGCTCTGCTTTGCTGCTTGGCTGCCTTGTGTGGGTTTACCCTTGGGCTGGCTAGTCACAACCAGCTTTTTTCCAGCGGAGGTTTTTCCAGCGGAGTCCTGTGGGATGGCTGGCTGCCTCCTGGGAAAGGACACAACAGGGGAAATTTGCCTGAGAATGCAACAAGCCACGTGCCTGTGTGTGCAGCCACTGGCACCTCAACTGATGGCTGCGCTCAGCTCAGGAGAGTAAAATCCCTGCGTCAGGACGCTCGGCTGACAAGCAGCTGTCCCTGAGCAGAACCATGCAGAGGACTCTCCTGAAGGGCCAGAGAGGAACCAACCCTCTGAAATGTGGGGCTTCCAGCAGCCCCACCCCAGCCCTCTGAGCGCTGCCGTCACCACTGTTGGGCAGTGATGAATGGTATGTGTTTGGGGCTGGAAACGGATTCTTCCCTGGTCCAAAAGTGAACCTGTACAGACACCAGCCTCAGATTGCCTGCCTCACCTGACCAGAGACTTCTTCTGCATCACCGTATTCTTCATTTTCCGGAATCCTGGGATTTCAATATGACTCAAGCTAGCAGCAGCAACTGAGGGCAGTTCAGCAAATGCCCCTGGAAAGTGGAAAGAGAAACCTTATCAGAAGAGCATCACTGGGATGCTGCTGGCCCTAGTGGAATGTAGACCTGATCAGTCTTCAGAGGCAGCCGTGGCCACCTTTGAGTACTTGAGGGGCTCCAGCTCCTTGTGTCCTGGAAAACCACACAAGATGGATGGAGGCACTCATCCAGTGTCACTTCCGCAGGCCTTTCCCAAGGGTGCCCATTGCAACCATTGCATCACCCAAACAGGTCATATTTTTGGACCTTCTCTGCAGACAGGGTGTTGTTTTAAGAGAAACCTCTCAGATCCAGGGAAGGGATGCAACGACCACGCAGACAGCCAGGGTTTGAACTGCTGTCTTACCGGGCAGGTAATCCTTGTTGTCTATCAGGTTGTGGGCAGCTACAAGGTTTCTTGCCAGGCGAAACACTGGCCTCTGGACAGACACGGCCTCATCTCCAACCTGGATCCATTTGGGGATATTGTTGGAGGAACCAAGGGCAGCAACGAGCGCTTCTGGGATCTCCCTTAGTGTGGGCACAGGAGCTGGCAGGGGCCGGGTGGTGACACTGGGCACCAAGCTTCTGAACAAGGTGTGGCTGCCCTGAAGCTTCTTTTGGGGAGAAAAGCCTGTTCTGTGGGAGCGGGGCAGGTGGTTCTGCTGGCCCCGCCCCCCGCTGACTGTTGGGCGCAGCGTCATTCGAAAGGAGGAACCTCCAGCCCCAGCCGCCCCGCGCAGCCCGTGCAGAGCTCCTCGTCCCTGGCCGGCCTCGGCGGGCTCGCTCCTTGCCCAAAGACACGGGATCGCAGGTTCGTAGCAAAGCAGGGAAGGCAGACACTGCATCCCCAGCCTGGGAGTAACGGAGGGCTGAACAGGCAGCTGGCTCTGCGTGAGGGTGTGCCTGGGGTGGGTCTGCGCGGTCCCCCACCGCTGTGTTGGGGTGCCAGGAGCAGGGAGGAGCAGGAATAACGTGGAAGAGAGGGAAGCTGAAGGCGTTTTGTCCAGGTCTTTCATCTTGACATTTTGTCCTGCTTAGCAACGTGTGGGAGAAACGCCCACTCTGTTTGGGACAGCAGGGCTGGATGTTGGTTACGTAAGGGGTGGTTTTAGTCGTTGTTGTTTTATTGATTACTTTCTGAATCCAAGACTTGCTGGGCCCACGAGGGTTGGGTGATACTGGGATGTAGGGGTTTGAGTGAATTTTCGCAAGCTTCCGGGCTGGTAGATCATCCAGGGGAGGTGTCACGGCTCTGGTGCGCAGCAGCCCGGGGATGGATCTCACTCAGCGGCACTGGGAGCACCCAGTCCCAGCCTTGCTCACAGGCCAGAGAGCAGCTGGTCCTCAGAGAGCCTCATCCCTTCCCTGTTGTCATTGCAGGATCTGCTCCGTCCCCTCCCTCCGCTTCAGACGCACCCCGTGAATTCCAGAGCTGCCGATGAGGCATGGCTGAGGGGTGGCAGAGCCACGAGGAGACAGGGAAGGACAGAGGGCAGGAGGGCAGCAGGAGAGACTCGGACGATGTGGACGACAGCCTGCCCAACCTGACGTGGCTGCTGGACTTCTCCATCATCAGCGCTAGCATGGGCAACTCCTCCTGCTGCCCCAGCAGCCCGGACCCCCACAGCTGTCAGGGCATCCCCAGCTTTGCCGCACCGTGCTCACCCCTGGGCACTGACTCAGTGCGCATGGAAACGCCCCACACTCCCCGCATGCCCATCTCCTCCTCCAGCTGGATGACGGAGCACCACGTTGTGTCCACGCACCCTCAGCTGACGGAGGGCATTGACTACCAGACCAACCCCTACATCAAGCCACCCTACTCCTACACCACCCTCATCTGCATGGCGATGGAAGCCAGCAAGGAGCCCCACGTCACCCTCTCCGACATCTACAAGTGGATTACCGACAACTTCTGCTACTTCCGTCAAGCTGATCCCGTGTGGCAGGTAGGACATTTGAGAACTCTTGCCCTGCCCCATCTCCCCTTATGGCTGGGAAGGGCCTTTCACAGCTTCCATCGTGTAAGAGAGAGCTCAGGGTCATTTTTGGAGTGGAAAGGTCCCCATTGCGCTGTTGGTCCCTGCATCTCCTCTTGACTCTGGAGTTAAGGTGTCTCTGTCTCCCACTTCAGCTTCCTGTAGCTTGCTGCCCTGCTCCATCTCAGAGGACACTCTCCAGCACGGGTGGCTTTCTAGAATGTGGTGGGGCAGGAGGCACCTGGGTTGCTCCTCCCTCTGCTCTAGTTATTCCCAGCCCAAATCCAGAGCGTGCCAGCTATCCTGCACCACTGCTCCCCCAGGCAGGGCTGAGCTAAACCTTTCTTAGCCCCCCGCCCAGGAACTGTCCACCACCTCCCTGGGCAAGTGGGTGTCTGGAGGCTATTGAAGCCCACCAGAGAGAAAGGTAGGGAAGCCCTTGGTCCCTCTCCAGGGCCACAGGTGTTCCCCAGACTCCCCGTGCTGGGAAACTTACGGGAGGGACTCTATGGGAGAAGCTGAGTACCAGAATCTTGACTTTCTCTTGCAAACTCATGGCTGGATATTCACCACACTTTTAATTCAAAGTGTTCATTGACAGAAGGAAGAGATGCAGGAGGTACACAAGGTTCTTGCAGGGAGGAAGGATTAATATATTAACCCACCAGGAAATATGGCTGGAAAAGCAGAAAATCCTCTTTTTCTTTCTTTCTCTTCCCCATAGTCTTCCCCCCACCTCCTTTAAGCAGTGGCTGATGAGGATGCAGTGATTTTACCCGGAGCTCCTCTGGGCCAGAAGGCACCTCTGGGGACACACAGGGCTGGGGTGGGACAGCCCCCGTGCCTCTCCAGTTTTGCCCGTCCGGTTTGTGTCAGCCTGGCAGCAGGCAGACATGTGCCTGTATTTTAGCAAACCGCTTTCCCCGCAACACTAACAGGAGGTGTGGGTCAAGCTGGGGATGCGAGGAGGGCCCTGATGGTGCTGTCCACCATGGTGATGCCACATGTTGCCGCTGGTCATGGGGCCACATGGATGTAAAGACCCTCCTCTTCCTCCTGGCTGCAAAGATGCTTCTCCACCAGCCTCCCCACGCAGATAGTTGCGGCACCAGCCGATGATTGTTCCACCTTGTTTTTTTTTCTCTTTTTTCACAGAACTCCATCCGGCACAACCTCTCCTCAAACAAACGCTTCATCAAGGTGCCTCGAGAGAAGGACAAGCCAGGGAGAGGTGGCTTTTGGAAGCTTGACCCGCAATACGTTGAGCAGCTCAAGAGCGGTGCCTTCAAAAAGCAGAGGATGCGCCCAGTGCAGATCCACCCAGCCTCCACTGCGAAAGCCCAGCAAGAAGCACAGCGTGGTGCCTCCCTGGCTGCTTCAGCTTGTGCCTCCAATAAAGTCCTCTCTGTCAACCTGGAGTCACAGCTGCTGCTGAAAGAGTTTGAAGAAGGTCTTGGCAACCAGAACTGGAATCCAGTGGATGGCAAAAGAGGGCTCAAGCGCAAGCAGCCCTTGCCCAAGCAAACAGCCAAAGCGTGTCGGCTTTCCAATTCCGCCTTGCTGAGCCAGGAGGAGCAGACCCAGCTGGGATCCCTGAAAGGGGACTCTGACCCCAGCCTGAACAGAGAGGTCTCCACTTTTGGGGATCTGGAGCTCTTATCTCCAGTCAGCCTCAAAACGCTCAACCTGGAGTTGATGGCACAAGGGCACCACTTTGAATGTCCCCAGGGGCCGGAGCAGGTCCTCACTGAGTCCTCCCAGAACAGCCTGAGCCTGGACGAAAGCTTCGTGGCCACTTCTTTCCTGCAGCATCTCTGTGATGAAGGGACAAGCGATCTCCTCTCAAATTCTGCCAATGCGGAGCAGTTGTTTGAAGTCAACGATGCCTCTGTAATAGCGGATGTCAGCAACTGGATCAATCTGGATTCCCTCTTGTAAGAGGCCAGTCACCGATCAAAGCCCATGTGTGCTTTAGCAGGATGCTCCCCCCACGCTACTGGGACTTCCAAGAACTGGATTCTTCACCTCTCCTTCGCTGTAGGTTATTAGAGATAGAGTAGGCATCAGGTAGGAGTGAGCAGAAGCTGTAGTGTCAGTGGTTTGCCTTAGACTTGTTGAGAAGTCAAAGATTGTAGAGAATTTCTGTTTAGTAACAACAGCATTTAGGACCTTTAATGTTAGCCGCAATATTTATTGAGAGAGGTTGTAGCTTATGAATTAATAAAGAAGCCTTTAAAAAATCCCATTATCCTTGTTGCAATTTGTACTCAAATTTGGGGAGGGGGTGGGAGTGTGGAGGTGGGAGAATCATAGAATCATAGAACCACAGAATCGTAGAATACTTTGGGTTAAAGGGACCTTAGAGATCATCTAGTTCCAACTCCCCTGCCATGGGCAGGGACACCTCCCACAAGATCAGGCTGCCCAGGGCCCTGTCCAACCTGGCCTTGAGCACCTCCAGGGATGATGCAGCCACAACTTCCCTGGAAAAGTTCTGCATTTCTTCCCGAGTAAAGCACGAGGCAAGCTGAGAATTGAATATCTTCAGGTCACGCAAGGGGCAGAGCAGGGCCTTGGGCTGTTGCTTTGTCCAGGTGCCACCGCCTGAAGTCCCCTGGGATGCCACCACATTGGTGGGGATAGTGTCCAGTGGGCACAGGGCTACAGGCTCTGGAGTGTGGTGTGGATGTATTTGTCTGTACTGATAAGGCCTCTCTTTATTTGCTGTTCTCATTCTATTTCCCTCTGTTGGGGCCTCCATACGGTGCCAAAGGGCTGCAGAGATTTGTGTGTGATTTCACCTTTTAATGGGATGTTATTTACAATTAAAAAGAATAAATAAGAACAAGCCTTTTGCCTCCTTGTTCTCCTCCAGCCCCTCCTGACCCTGTCAGACCCTCTCTCCTGGAGGTGGGGGTCACCCCACCAGCCCAGCCCTGCCTGTACACCCGGCCCGGATACACAGATGCCCTCACGCCGCTCCGCAGCAGCACAGTGATTCCTCACGGGAAAACTGATGCACAAACAGCCAGCTGCGTGACAACGGCTACACGCTCTCTGTGGCACAAGGGTGGCTCTGTCCCGAGGCCTGGGAGCTGCTCCCAGCCCCTGGAGCATCCTTCCCTGTCCCTGCGCGGAGCTCCTGGGCGTGACATGGTGTAAGCACTCGACACTGTCCTTCTGCTCATGCCATGTTCCTACCTGCGTATTCACAGAATCACTAGGTATGGAAAGACCTCCAGGCTCATCTAGTCCAATCATTCCTATCAACCACTAAACCGTGCCCCTCAGCACCTCATCCACCTGCCATTTACATGACTCAATCCCCTCACTGGGCAGCCTCTGCCAGTGCCCAATGACCCTTTCTGTGAAAAATTAGTTGTAGAGAGCAACAAGGTCTCCCCTCAGCCTCCTCTTCTCTATCCCTCCACATGCCCTGTGAAACACAAGTGGCTTTGGAGACCTGGTGGGCACAGGAGTGTGAGCAGAGCTGCACAGAAGCTGCAGAAACAACCAAATCCTTGCAAAATCAACTAAGCTGAGAAGCAGTCAGGCTCTGCCAGGGCTGTGAAGAAGATCACCTCATGCTCAGCTGCTGGGGCAGGCGCGGTGGGGGCAGTGGGTCAAGAGGCAGCAGGTTTGGGAAGCTCCGAGGTGTTTTAACACAGGGTGCGCAGCACAAAGTGCGATCAGCATAAAAGCCCAAACTCTCCAATACTCTGTGAAATCAAGTTTTACTCATTACAACAATAAATGTAATAAATGATTCGTAGGGATTAACAGCGTTAACAGTAACAGCTTTCCAGGCAACTGTCACGGTCCACTCGTGGACGCGTGATGGTTCGTTTCATTTATGGTTTCAGAGCGCAAATAATTCAAAGAGTCAAGGGAGTCAAACTTCAATCTAACCTGGCACTTTATTACTTATGCCCGTAAAGCGACGTACGATAGAAAGAGACAGAGAACAAGGAAAGAGATGGGGAGAAGAGGGAAGGAAAAGGGGTTCATGGCTACCACCACGGGTCCCCAGATGTCCGGCGTCTCTGGGAGACAAGGTCCAGAAGGCGTTCTGCTGTTTTGGTCTTTGATGGAGGTGATCCCAGGGTGGGGGGGTCTTCTTCTGTCTCGGTCTTCTGTTCCCCCCTAATTCAGCTGCTCCAGAGCTGTCTTTTATGCCAGTCAATACATGCCTTGCGCATTCAACTCTGGCTTTGCAGCCTAAAAATGTAGATTTATACTCTTAAAATTGGCTTTCATGTCCTATAGGCTTTGGATCCTAATAAAAAGACTTCGGGCTATATCAATGCGAGTTTTGGCTCTCCACATTTGAGTCTGTAAACTAAAGACTTTGCACCCTAAAAATAAAGCTTCATACCCTAAAATGAGGATTACAACTCTAAAATATAAGCTTAGTACCCCAACAAAGAAGGGTTGACACACTACAGATGAGGCCTTGTATTCTAAAAATTAGGATCTGGATTTGAAACTGATTCTTTGAGCCTTAAAAATGTTGGACCCAAAATATGTTTGGATGATACAATAAGGCTTTCAACAATAAAAAAATGAGGCTTTAAGGCCTTAAATGAGGTTTAGATGACGAGTCTGAACAATTACATTGCGGCTTTGTACCCTAGAATTCATGCTTTGGACTCTAACTATTACTTTTGAAACTGAAAATGGTACTTTGGACCCTACAGTGATAACTCAAACTCTACAACTGCAAGTCTTAGGAAGAAAGTGGCTTTGGCCCTAAAAATGAGAGTGTAGACCTGCAAGATGAAGCTTTGGGCCTTAAAATAAGATGATGGGTCCTAAAATTAAGACTTGGAGCTGCAAAAGATAGGCTTGGACCCCGTCAATGAGAATTTAGACCCTAAATCTAAAACTTTTGAGTTCTTTAATCTTAGGTTTGGATACCAAAATGAGGATTTAGAATCTGAAATGACCTTTTGTGTCTCAAACTAATATTTGGATGCTAAAAATGAGACTTTGCGATCTAAAACTGAGGTTTTGACCCTGAAAACTAAGCATCAGGCCTAGTTTAATGTATTTGACCTAAAATGAAGGTTTGGACCCTGAAGATGTGGCTTTGGGCTCTACGAATGAGCATTTGGAAATTAATAAAAAGAGCTTTGGGCCCTAAAAATGATGACTTAGGCTCCAAATTGAGGCTTTTGTACCATTAGATTTGTGTTCTGTGCCTTCAAAACGTAGCTTTGGACTACAAAATTTTACAGGCTTTGTGCCAAACCCAGGTAGGTTATGGCTCAAAGCCAAGAACCTGAGCTTTAAAAAAGCTTTTTTTTACCCAAAGAGTGTGCACACCTTGTACCAAGAGAGTGTTCATCCCTCAGTTGGGCATGTCCTTGAGCAGCCCGATGGGATGTGCTCTGAGCGTGAGGTTGGCCTGGGGATCTCTTGATGTTCGCTCTAAACAACACGGACCTGGGCCACGTACCTGTTTTGCTGCCTCAGGTGATGCTCCTGCTGCTCCTGGCACCCCAAGCCCTGATCGCTGCAGTCAGGACCACTCAGTCATGGAGGTGATGGGTGTGGTCTCCAGTGACTGGTGTTTAGACCTGAACTCCAAAAGGGAGGGCTGGAAGCTGTATCCTGCTAATATGGCCTTCTGAGGTTCTTTCAGCACAGACCAGAATGCCTCAGGCCTTGATTTCAGTAATTCTGCTGTCCTAAGTCCTGGTGGCTGTGGAGTGAAGCTTTTTTCCAGCGGAGGTTTTTCCAGCGGAGTCCTGTGGGATGGCTGGCTGCCTCCTGGGAAAGGACACAACAGGGGAAATTTGCCTGAGAATGCAACGAGCCACGTGCCTGTGTGTGCAGCCACTGGCACCTCAACTGATGGCTGCGCTCAGCTCAGGAGAGTAAAATCCCTGCGTCAGGACGCTCAGCTGACAAGCAGCTGTCCCTGAGCAGAACCATGCAGGGGACTCTCCTGACGGGCCAGAGAGGAACCAACCCTCTGAAATGTGGGGCTTCCAGCAGCCCCAGCCCAGCCCTCTGAGCGCTGCCGTCACCACTGTCGGCAAGTGATGAATGGTATGTGTTTGGGGCTGGAAACGGATTCTTCCCTGGTCCAAAAGTGAACCTGTACAGACACCAGCCTCAGATTGCCTGCCTCACCTGACCAGAGACTTCTTCTGCATCACCGTATTCTTCATTTTCCGGAATCCTGGGATTTCAATATGACTCAAGCTAGCAGCAGCAGCTGAGGGCAGTTCAGCAAATGCCCCTGGAAAGTGGAAAGAGAAACCTTATCAGAAGAGCATCACTGGGATGCTGCTGGCCCTAGTGGAATGTAGACCTGATCAGTCTTCTTCCCAAAACGTCAAATGCGACTGTTCCGCTGCCCTCCCAGCCACCCTGACCCGCTCAGTTCCTCATTTCCATGTCACAGTGTGGATTGTGACCATGTTATCATCCCCAGATTTGGGAAAGAGGAGCTGGGTGGTGCTGGTGATGGGACAGGGACTTCTGCAGAGGGGTCATCTCCTGGGAGCGCGCCATTGCCATCGTCCTACTGTTCCCTTGGGCACATCCCATCCCAGTATTCAGTTCTGTGGAAGCCAGTGAGTTGTTTGAAGAAAAGGCTGCGCCAAGCTGTCATGAAACTTTGGCAGAAATCTGAGCCTTCTGACATTCATCGCTGAAGATTTCCCCAGTGTACCAGAGAATTTGGTTGGCTATGCTATGAAAAGGAGCCAAGAGCAGCTTTACCTTTTGTGTCCTGCCTGAGAGGTGTCAAAATCCTTCTTTGCTCCCAGTTTTTCTCACCAGGGACTCCTCTCCAGTGCTTGAGACGGTCCCTGGCCAGCGGTTTGGGCACCCACTGCTAGGCAAACCTGGAGACAAAGAGATGGCACCATCATGGCCACCAGCCCTTGGCACTTGCTGTGATCACCTGCTCATACGCAGGTTTCGGCATTGCAGAAAGACCTTTTCTTTTTTCCCCAAGCTAACTACAAGCTGTCCCCTAAGACCATCACAGGAAACGCAATCACCCCGCAAAGAACTCCAGGACATAATGGGAAGAAAGTGTCCACCCTTGCCATCAGATCCTCCCAAAAGGACTGACTGCTTGCCAGGGACACGTTGCTGCCTGGTGCCCCTGTGGCAGCGCAACTGCAATCACATGGAGCCAACACAACCAAAGCATAGCAGAGCAGCGAGCGGCTCCCTCTGCAGATGTACTCACTCAGGAAAGGTGATGACATGGCCAGAAACTGTCAGGGAGGCCAAAGGTACATCCGAGGACACCACCATGTCCAGCAGCTGGGGGACCTGCAACAGAAGAGCCCAAAGATGGCAGCACATCCTCAGCATGGCTGAGGCACTCAGTATTGGAGGAGCCCGAGGCAGCCGGAGTAGGTAGGACCGTAGCTCTCTCCTGGCCTGAGTCTGCCGGCCGTGTCCTCCTGGGCCACACTCAAGCATTGCTGGGGCACTGCTGTGTGACTGCCTGGGCTGTGGAGAAATGAAAACGCTCACCTTAGCAACAGCTTTGTCCCAGTTCTCCTTCCCAGACAGCCTCTCCAGGAAGTTGCAAGAGAACTTCATTTGCACCTTTGTGCCTTCGATGAGTAGCACCCCTATGTCCCTCAGGACAAGGGCAATGTTCTTCCCCTTCCCCAGGCAGGCAGAGAGGAAGGATGGGGTGCCCTGGATGCAGTTCTCCGCTTTCAGTCGCGATACAGAGGCAGCCATGGCCACCTTTGAGTACTTGAGGGGCTCCAGCTCCTTGTGTCCTGGAAAACCACACAAAATGGATGGAGGCACTCATCCAGTGTCACTTCCGCAGGTCTTTCCCAAGGGTGCCCATTGCAACCATTGCATCACCCAAACAGGTCATATTTTTGGACCTTCTCTGCAGACAGGGAGTTGTTTTAAGAGAAGCCTCTCAGATCCAGGGAAGGGATGCAACGACCACGCAGACAGCCAGGGTTTGAACTGCTGTCTTACCGGGCAGGTAATCCTTGGTGTCTATCCGGTTGTGGGCAGCTACAAGGTTTCTTGCCAGGCGAAACACTGGCCTCTGGACAGTCACAGCCTCATCTCCAACCTGGATCCATTTGGGGACATTGTCGGAGAAACCAAGGGCGGCAACGAGTGCTTCTGAGATCTCCCTTAGTGTGGGCACAGGAGCTGGCAGGGGCCGGGTGGTGACACTGGGCACCAAGCTTCGGAACAAGGTGTGGCTGCCCTGAAGCCTGTGACCCACCTTTGCCTGTGGAGATGTGCCAATCTCCACCTAGCAGGCCACACGTGCCAAGAAAGGAGTGTCTGCAGGTCTCCTCCCCTTGCGCATGCGCTCCTCCTGGCGCCAGTGGTCAACCTGGGGTCTCCCAATGAAGGCCAGTAGTCATCATCACCTTGCACGCATGCTGTGTTGGTTATGGGTCTGTGCTAAGTCCCGTCATTAATCTTCCTGTCTTTTCCTCCTTGCTTCATGGATCTTTCACAGTGGTAGGGAGCAAGGAGGTTTGAAGACAGGTACAAAACTTTGTTGAGATAAGGAGGAAGGTACAGGTAGTTAGGTACAAAGTATTCACTCTGTGCCAGCTCTGGCCGTTTTCCTGATGAGAAATGAGAAAATGTTGACACAGAAAATGTTGAGACAGAAATCGAACCTTTGACCAACTCTTACAGCAACGTGCCCAATCCTTGCTACAAGAGACCAACCAGGTTCCAGCTTTCATCCAATGGAGGCATTTTCTTGAGGAGAGCTTCACTCCTGCCCGGCCATCCAGGGCCAGCAGCACCGCGCCCACCGCTTCCGTGGTGACGTTGGCTTTCTCCAAAACCTGGAAGGCTGCGACAAAGGAAAGAGAAGGGAGCTGAACCCCACCTCTTTGCAGAGACCCTCAGGCATCTCTGCCAGACCTTGCCAGCCCCACCCTTCCCTTTCCCTGGCCGGGAGGAGCAGGTGGGACAAATACCTCGGCTGGCAGCTGCTGCTCAGGAAGGCCCCCAATGCCCCCGAGATGTTCCTCTGCCCTCGAACCCTGAAGCAGGGCAAGGCACAGCAGCTCGCTGCCCAGGCTCTGTCCCCTGCCCCAGCAGCCCCGGCACGCACAGCACTGCCCCTACTCACCCTGGCAGATCTCAGGCAGCTTCTCCTCCCGTTGGTGCCTCAGGTGGCGCGCGGCAAGCCCTAGGCACAGAGCTCTGTCAGCCGCCTGCTCCCCAGCGTGCTCCCAGCAGCACAGCTCCCGGCTCTGCCGGTCTGGCTGCAGCCCCTGCTCCCCCTCAGCAGGGAGACCCCAGGGAAGGGCAGTGTCGGGCTGGGGTGAGGGACTGAGCGAGGCTGCAGCCAAGCCCAGCGTCGTGGGCAGGGGTGGGAGAGGGAGGCACCGAGCCCTGGCTGCCCAGGCCCGTCACAGGGCACCCAGGGCTCTGGCAGCCCCAGGGCTCCCCTTGCTGCCAGTGCAGCGGCGGGGACTGGGGCCAGGCTGCAACAGAGGGACCCCGGGGGCTGTGGCTCACCGACAAACCGCACGGCCGCCTCTCGCAAGGTGTCCTGAGCATCCTGCAAGTATGCCAGGCTCTCGTGCAGGTATTCTGCAGCTCTGCCTTTGGCCTTCACCAGCTGGAGAGAGTAGAGGGGCACAGAGTGTCACGCAGCCTTCCCAGGCAGCTGGACCAGCATCCCCTTTACCCCTGCCACCTCAGGCCATTCCCATCTCCCAGACAGGAGCCCTGTGGCGCTGAGGCACAGAGACAGCTGCAGGCATAGGGGTCTGGAGGTCCTGTGACCCTTCTGTCCCGCTGCCAGGGCCCAGACAGCCTAGGGTCTCCTTCCACACCATGAGAGTGGGGAGGGGAAAGGGGCTTGGAGAAGCAGCCCCGGGGGCTCTGGGCCCAGGGGAAGGGAAGGAGGCTCCAGGCTCTGGGCTCTGGGCTCTAGGCTGGAGCAGAGCAGGATCGGCTGTCCCCTTGTCCAGACTGGGCTCTAGGGCTTGGGGCTTGTCCTCACCAAGTACTCCCCAACTCGGAATATCTGCTGCGTCTGGGTCAGGCGGGTGAGATTTCTCAACTTCAGCAGCTTTGCAGCAACGAGGAGGGCTTCCTGAGCTGCCTGTGGAGAAGGACAGGGGCTGGGGTTCCAGGGACTCAAAGCCCTGGCCTCCAGCACGTGCAGGGACAGCCAGAAAGTCTCTAGGGACTCTCGTGCTCAGGTGTTGGTGGCCATGGACTGCTGCTGAGCCCTGCTGGACCACGTATTGCAGGCGTGGGAGATGTCCGTGCCAGCTTCTCCTTCCTTCCTTTTGATCCTCTCTCTGGGTGCGCTGGAGGAGAGGTGAATGGGGGAAGGAGGGAGAAACAGGAGCCCATCTTCCTCGCCTCTGTGGCAGGAGGCCACAGCAAGGCAGTGGTGGGATCCATGCAGGGAAGCAGGGTCTGCCCCGTCCTCAGTGACTCCAGCTCTTGGACCCTGAGACCACACAGACTCCTCGTGTCGGACTGCCAGCAGCCCTTTTCCCTCCCTGGTGCCCAGGCCACACTTGTGGTGTCAGCTCAGCCTTCCCCGCATCCCTGCTCAGGTTCGTAATCTGTACCTTGGCCACGCTCTTGGTCTGGTCACTCATGCGAAAGAACAGTGGGATCAGGCTTCTCCACACATGCTCCTTTGTCTGCTGCTTGTTGTTCCCCACCACCATCTGCATCGCATCTTTGAAGAGGCAGATGGAGAGCTCTCGCAGCTGGCTGCACTCCTGGAAGGGAGGAGGACAGGAGACTTGGAGCGAGAGCCGCTCCCAGAGCAGGGTCGAGGGCAGGGCTGCTGTGAGAGGAGATGCTTTGGAGCCAGACTCCACAGCCAGGAGGGAAAACCCCGGCCCAAATAGCCCTGCGGGGCTGGGCTGATGGGCAGTTGTCCTTGCAGAGGGCCGAGCGGTGGGGCTGAGGCTCCCACAGCAGCCTTACATCATCAAAGACCGGCCGGAGCTTCTCCAGCAGCTGCAAAGCCACGGGGCTGGCCTCCTTCCTCCCCAGATGACGCAGCACGTTCTGGACAACCAGCAGAGCCTTCATCTTGTCCTCAGAGCTGGCATTCTCCTGGGTGCCCATGACGTCCGGCAGCAGGTCTAGCATTTTCCTTGCCTGTATCAAGCACAGAATTCCCTTTCGCAAAATGGGGAAAGAGCACCCTAGCACAAATTCTCTGGCCACTGAGCACTAGCCTCCGCGTTACCCACAGCCCCAGCCCCAGGCTGCCAACGTGGCTGCAGCCTGCCCGTGCCCCACTCACCGTCTCAGGTCTCTGCGACAGTGTCACCAGGCTTCTGAGCTCCAGTGAGAGCAGACCCGGGCTTGTATGCTGCAGGAACCTCTGGGTTTGGTCCTGGCCAGCAATCTCCTCTGCGTTCCCGTAACCTGAGGCCAGCAGCTGGAAAAAAGAGAGCAGTGGGAGACTGGCAGGAGTTGCAGGGTTCCCCACACCGTGAGGCTCCCTGAGGGCAAGGGCTCCGGGGCCCACGCAGCGTGGGGTGGCCCTGGCACAGTTGGCGCAAAGGAACCCAGTGCTGGGCCGGTCCCTGCCAGCCCCAAGGGGCCGTGGCCGTATGTCCTGGAGGAGGTGACCATCTGGGGGCAGGTGGGAGGGGAGATGGCCGGGCCCCTTTTCCCACAGAGGCAGATGCAGCCCAGAGAGCGAGCAAGGACTGCTCTGGCCACTCACAGACAAACGAAGGAAGCAGGCGACCTCCTCTGCGTTGGAGCTGAAGACGCCGTGCAGCCACTTGCCCTGGAGCTGTCGGAGCAGCTCGCTCAAGGCCTTCTCCACTGTGTGGGGCTGGGAAAGCAGCACATCCCAGATGGCCAGAGCAGCCCTGCAGGACCAGAGTGCTCTGTCAGCAGAGCTGCCTCGACACCGCGCGGTTCCTGGGACAGCCCGCAGGATCCAGGCAGTCCTGCAGCCCCGGCCCCTTCCAGACCTTTGCTTGGGGGCCGGGTCCCTGCCTGGGCGAGCAGGAGGGGTCTGGGATAGCGTTCCTGTTGCTGCTGGGCATGGAAGAAGCTCACAGGGACTGTTGGGGTCAGTACCTGTCACACGACGGAGACAACCCCAACAGGATCATGACCACTTCCCTGGGACACCAGTCGGTCACCAGCAGAAGCAGCGAGTCCAGGCTGTGCCGGGCTGATGCCGTGCAGATGCACTCCCTGTTTTCATAGATGCACCTCACGATGTCCGGAACCTGGAGGGCACACAGGGGAGGTTGGGGCTGCTGCTGGAGTGCAGCCATTTCCCAAGAAACCACTTCCCATCCGACTGTGCTGCCAGGTGCCTGAGGCGCCTGGGTCAGGGAGAGAGGGATACGGGGACACACAAAGCCTGGAAGCGCTCAAGGGAAGGGCACAGCAAGGCAGCCACACGCCACTTACCTGCACTAGCCATGAGGCGGGCTCTCCCATGGCCACATCCAGGATGCTGCTCGCCGCCTCCTTGGCATCCAGGCTTGAGTCTCTCAGGGCCTTAATGGCCATGAGGACGAGCTCTGTCTTCTCAGAAGGCTCGAGGTATTTTCCAAGTGCATGCGGGCGGAAGGAAGGCAGGGAAGACACGTCTCACCGAGTGCCCGGATGGTGCTACTCCGCTGAGCTGGGGGAGCAGCTCTGGGCACAGATGTCCTGGCAGCAGTGCCCGCAGGAAAGCTGGCAGCAGGGGCTGCACTCGGTGCACAATGGAGCACGGGGACAGAGAGCCCTCAGCATGGGGGAGGAAGGGTGGAGGCTGTGGGCACAGCGCTGGGCCCGCGGAGAACCGGGGCTTGCTGGAAGCCAGGAGAGCTGAAGCTGCTGCTGGGCCCCTGCTCGGGGACAGCAGCAACCCCCTCACTGGAGACAGTGAGGCCATGCCACCCCGCTCATTCTGGATCCCTTCGCTCACACGAGTCTCCTGCTGATGTGCTCATTACCATGGCAATGCAGCTTGCGCTTGGTGAAGTCAGCCAGGTGTCCTCAGCTTCCCGCTCCCTTTGTCTCTCTGGATGTTCTGGATCATCCTGTGGACGTGCCGTGCCTAAACACGAGGGGATCACGGAAGAGTGGATAAACGAGAGGCAGGGGACGTCTGGAAGCTGGCAGGCTCTCATGGATGACTTCCAGAAGCACCGGAACAGTCCCTTGCAAGACTCGGGGAAACAACCAGGTGCATGAGGAGAGGTCTGTGTGTGTGTGTGGAGGGAGGCAGCCCACCCCAGCTCCTCTTACATTTTTGCTGCTGGAAGAATCTGAAGAGGTAATGAAGAGCATCCAAAGCCCCCGATCTGATCTCCCAGTTTTTGCCAAAGCAGCAAAAGATGAGACGTCCCAGCAGCTGTCCCAGGAGGGGGATACGGATCTCTGTGAGGCAGGCACGGCTGTCATCGTCTCCTTCGCAGGTGCTCCAGCCCTGGGTGTGGGAGGCAAGAGAGGTAGAAGGGCTGAGGGGCAGCAGGTGCAATCAAAGTCCTGAACCCAGGAGCTTCCACAAGGAAATATCCCCAGTGAGACAGGATTTGGAGGACCCTCCCAACGGTGCTTGCAGGGCAGCAGGGCAGGGAGAGCTGCAGACCTGGCCTCCCACCATGCTCCTTGGGCAGTCCTGTCCTGCACAGGCCTGGGGACTGAGACGAGTCCTGGCAGAGAGGGCACTGGGGAGAGGAGACCGTGGGAATAGGAAAGAAACGGAGACCTTCTCTCCAGGGCAGAGCCTCACTGAACACCTCAACCAGACTCGCCTCACAGGCATCTCCGAGCTAGGGGTTGCTCCGGTGTGCAGGGAAGGGAAGAACCCCCAGCTGGAGGGTGCCTGTCTCCTTACCTGTGCTGAGGAACCGCTGGCCAGGAGGAAGTCACTCAGCCTCACAATCCGCCCCACCGCCCTCTCACACGCAGCTGTGCTCTGGCAGGTGGTGAAGGGCAGCAGCATCTGGGAGGAGAGAAACTGCTGGTGTGTCCTGGGAGCCGGCACCCGCGCCAGCAGAAGAAGCGCTGCCCGTGTCCTGGTGGGACTCACGCAGGTCCCCAGGGCAGCACCTGCTCCTTGTCCTGCCCTCCCCAAAACAGAGCCCTGAGCGCCCTCTCCGTGGAGGCTGGACTTTGGGACAGGAGCCTGCCTGGGGGTCTGCAGAGGGGAATGGCAGTCCAGCCCCCTGAGAAGCCAGGAGTGCAGGGCTCCAGGGTTGGGGTCCCTGTGTGGGACAGGAAGGTCCCAGTGGGTTGCTGCCCAGCAGATGTGGAGAGGAGAGAACAGGGGACCGCGAGGCAGGGG
Organism: Phaenicophaeus curvirostris; assembly: GCF_032191515.1. NCBI lineage: Eukaryota > Metazoa > Chordata > Aves > Cuculiformes > Cuculidae > Phaenicophaeus > Phaenicophaeus curvirostris. The sequence continues at coordinate 17,002,116 of NC_091394.1, forward strand.
ACGGGCAGCACCAGCTGCCGCTGCTGCGGTGCCTGAGGAGAGGGATCAAAGGCGTCCCGCTGCCTCGGTGCAAGGAGAGCTCTGGGGACAGAGCTGGCCCAGAAGTGCCGCGGGCAAGGCTTTGCTGTGACGCAGCAGTGGGATGCAGAGGGGATATCACATGGACTGAGGGCAGGGGACGCTGGGCTCCCAGAAGAGCGTGATGGGCCACCCTTGGCTGCGTAAGGGAGCTGGGCACCCTCCCTGCAGAGTGCTCTGTGTGTGGTACTGGGCCTCAGGAAGAGGCCCCGTGAACCCCACTCTTTGCCAATGCCAGACCTGTAAGATTGTCTGCAGCTCCACAAAGAAAGCAGCGGAAGAACGGAGCAGTATCTGCAGCACGGTGTCCACGTCCTCCAGGGCCTGCAAGGAGGACAGAGGGTGGTGGCAATCTTTCTGCAGTCCCTCTCACCCCAGGGACAGATCTGACAGAGCAGCCTACGGTGCTGGACATGGCCAGACCCGTGGGAAGGGGATGAAGGCTTGAGGGCGGGAAGGCAGAGTTGAGTCCCTGCCCTGCCTTGGCTGTCTCTCAGCAGGCGGTGTCAGGGAGAAGATCAGAGGGGCTCGGGGCTCCCGTAGCTCAGCCAGCGCTTACCCTGAAGTAGAGAGCTTTGAGAGGGGCCGGCATGTCCATTTGTGGTGGAAGGAAGAAGACGCTGCTGAAACAGACCTGCAAGAGGCGTTTCATTTTCTTGTCCAGCACCATCTGCACTTGGCTGCAAAGCGAGACAGGGCCATGTTGGACACTGGTGCTGGGAGCGGTGCCTCGATGCCTTGGGCAGGTGGACAGGGACCTCTGGAGGAGGGATCGCCAAGAGGGATGGAGGCTGTGTGGGAAGCCCCACCAAGGGGCACCTCCTCTGTCCCTGGCATTGCCTTGGCCCAAGGACATCCTGGCAGGCAAGTCTCCTGCCTCCGTCTGTGGGGAACAGCTGAGACCGGGCGTGGAGCTGCAGGATCCCTCTGCTGTCCGCAGAGTTCCCCTCCTGGCACCACTGGGCTCTGCTGGCATGGGGGATGCTCCCAGACAGGGACGGGGCCACGGGCTGTTGAGAGGTGCTCGCGGAAGCAGGGGCTGGGCACGTACCTCAAGGCAGCGTCGCAAAGCATGGCTTGCTACCGCATTGCTGTGTTCAGGTAGTTCTTGGGCTCCTCTTTCACCAGCATCTGCAGAGCACAACCACAACGGTTCCTGGCAGCCGCCAGCAGACCCAGCATCAGGCGGTGGAGCAGGAGGAGACCCTCTGCCTCTGCCCCCAGGGAACCCTCCGCCCCCGCCAGTGCCAGGCTGTCTGCTTGCAGGGCTTCACAGCGGCACCCGAGTCCCCTCGTAGCAGCTCAGTGTCCACGCACGCTTGTCCCTGCCCTCCTCACAGTGTGCCGGTGCCCGGAACATTGACCCCATCCCCAGACCTGCTGCCTGTCACTCACCTCGATATTCTATCCCAGCTCCAATCTGCGGCAGAATGCATTCAGGTCCTGGGGCAAGTCCTGGCACTGGGCAGGTGTGCACAGGGTGCAGAGGGACTGTGGGGAATGCATCGTCTGGGCCTCCTCCTGGCAGCCAGGGACAGAGAGGCAAACAGGGAGCGTGAGAAGGTTGGCACACGGCCAGCAGGACTGGGGTGCTGGGGCTGCAGTGCTGCCCAGGAGAGCCAGGGGAGACGCTCTGTCCGGCCAGCAGCCCCGGCAGCAAAGCCGGCGGCCCCGTCGGGAGACACGGGCACAGCTCCCATGCAAAGGGATGCGAGTACCTTCACTGAGAAGGTTAGAGACCCGAGGATGAGCTGCACGGGTTCTTCTTGCACTCTGTCCTGAGTCACCAAGCTGGACGCAGCAGAGGAGTCACCTAGCAAAGGAGGAAAGTAGGGAGGGCTGTAGAGAGGGGCTGCAGGTAAACGTGAGGAGAAGAAGGAGCTCTGCCCTCTGTCCAGACCTGTCCCCGCTCCCCTGGCCCAGTTTTCCCATGGGTGTCTCGTCTGGAGGGTGCCTGGCAGATGGGATGCAATGCTGGAGCACAGCGTGGAAAGCCACCTCCCGCCCTGGGGGAGGCTGTGCTGGGTTCGGCAGGGCACGAAAGGTAAAGGTAAAGCTGCTCCTGGCTCTTTACGATGCACAGCCAACCAGCTTCTCTGGTATGCTGGGGAAATCCTTCAGCGATGAATGTCAGAAGGCTCAGATTTCTGCCAAAGCTTCCTGGCAGCTCGGCACAGCCTTTTCTGCAAACAACTCCTTGGCTTCCACAGAACTGAACGCTGGGATGGGATGTGCCCAAAGGGAACAGTAGGAGGATAGCAATCCAAGGCGCCCAGGAAATGAGCCCTCTGCAGAAGTCCCTGTCCCATCACCAGCACCAGCACCACCCAGCTCCTCTTTCCTAAATCTGGTGCCGATAACATGGTCACAAAACCACACTGTGATGTGGAAATGAGGAGCTGAGCATGAGTGAGTGTCAGGTGGCTGCAAGGGCAGCAGAACAGCCCCCTTCGATGTTGCGGGAAGGAGACTGATCACATCTACATTCCACCAAGGCCAGCAGCATCCCAGTGATGCTCCTCTGATAAGGTTTCTCCTTCCCATTTCCAGGGGCATTTGCTGAAATGCCCTCGCGTGCCCCTTCAAGCTTGACTAAAATTGAAGACCCACAGCTCCAGGAAAGAGGAAGATTGTGAAGTGGAAGAAGTCTCTGGTCAGGTGAGGCAGGAGATTTGGGGCTGGTGTCTGCATAGGGTCACTTGTGGACCAGACAAGAGCCCGTTCCCAGCCCCAAACACGCACTGCTCATCACCGTCCATCAGCTGTGGGTCTTCAGTTTTAGTCAAGTTTTGACTAGTCGAAAATAACAGCCTGGGTTGTTCACTATTGGATCCACAGTTTTTCAATGTTATGGATATTTAAACAATATATGATACCAGGCACATACAACACTTAAAATATGCACATGCGTTATCTAATAAGGCTTGCATCAATTGCCCTACAAGCATTTCAAGTCCGGTAAAATATTGTTCTCCATTGCTTTGTGAGTATCGTACTTTGCAGTTTAACAGCAGTCATGATTTTTGTAGTTTCCACGTCCAAAGAGTCACGGACTGGTCAGTTGACCCAAAGCCTCCGTCTCCCTATATGCTACTTTCTGCATGGGGTTCAATTGCTGGCAAACAAACCATCTGAGTAATTCTTGTGCCCTTTGGTATAAAGCGAGGAGGCACACGCAATCCAAGCCATCGTTTGTATTGCTCTCGTAAAGTCGGCATCAGTCAATTCCGGTAAAACCAACAAACTTTGTGACAGGTGATCCTGCAATTAACTGTGCACTAAGCCTGGTTTTGCATTCTCTAAGGCTAATTGTTTAAGCATAAACTTCTCGAGTGGCGATATTGCCCGCCTGCCTATTTAAGGCCTCTTGTAATTTGTCTAGAAATATCATGTAATAAATGCCATTTTGCCAGATTGCTTTTTGATCACCAATACAGGTGTGTTCCAAGGACTGTTAGTTGGGACTATATGCCCTTGATCTGTTTGCTCCTCCACGAACTTCTGCAACGCACCCAATTTTTCACTCCTTCATGTTTCCAATGCCTATTCCCATTGCACTTAACAGATCTCCCCGGCACAAGATTAGGGGAACGCCCTTGCCCACTGTTGTTCCTGCGTTTCCTCCCTCTGTTAGGCTGCCCCCCAAAAGAAGTCATGTTTGTTAACCCCCCGTGGGAGTCCTTTTCTTTAGGGAGGCAGAGGGCAAAGGATAAGGCACTCATTGAGGGAGAGGGCATTGAGCCTCTTGGTCCCCAGGCTTTCCAGCACTGAGAAGACGGCAGACCCTCATGGGTCCTGCATGGATCCCACCCCTGTCTTCCTCCTCCCCCTGTACCTCCTGCCACAGAAGACAGGAAGGTGGCGTCCTCTCCCTCCCTCCCTCCTCTCCCCATTCACCTCTCCTCCGGAGCATCCCAGGGGAAGGATCCCAGCATACCCATCCCAAGAAAGGACAGAGACGCAGGCACAGACGTCCAGTAGGGCTGAGCAGCAGACCACGGCCACAAAGACCTGACCAGGAGAGTCCCCAGAGGTTTTCCAGCTGTCCCTGCTGGTGTTGCAGACCAGGGCCTCGAGTCCCTGTCCCCCCGATCCCTGTCCCACTCTGCAGGCAACACCAGCCTCATCACAAAGAATTTCTTCCTCATGTCTACTCTAAGTCCTCCCCTTTCAAACCTGAACTCACTCCCACTCGCCTTGTCACCACGTGCCATCCCCAGCTTTATTGTAGCCCCTTCAGGTGCCACAAGGCCACTACGAGGTCTCCCGAGAGCCTTCTCTTCTCCAGGCTGAACAACCCAAACTCTCTCAGCCTGTCCTCGTAGCAGAGGTGCCTCAGCCCCAGTCCGTGCTCCAGCTACAGCCATGGCAGGAGGAGCTGCATGACAGGAGCTGCTCACATCAGCCGCGTTTGCACCTGGCAGGAGACACGGCTGTGCCCCATCCCCACGCCAGTGCTGAGCCCAGCACCAAGGGCCTTCCTCAGCCTTGCCTTCCTGGGTGGTGAGATGTCCTGTCCTGACACCCAGGACATCCTCCTGTGGCCAGAAGGAAGGACGGAGCCCATCACTTGTCCCACAGGGGCTGCACGTGTTTTTCTCGCCTCGCTATTCCCTGCTGTTGGCACAATAAATCTGGACAAGTCTGGTGTCCCACAGGCTCCCAGATCCCATCTGAGGGTGCAGGGGAAGGCTCCTTCAACTCTCACTAAGTGCTGGCACAGCCCTTGCGCTGGCAGACCCCTCAGGATAGGACACCCACCCCCTGCCCCACAACGCTTCCCCACAGCTGGGACAGACCCCCACCACAACCCCACTAAAACCCCACCCTTTTCAGCAGCAACCACAAGCCATCAGAGATGTCCAACAAGGCTGGGGACTTCGAGGACAGTGCCTCTGCTCCCAGCCCCCATCAGCCCCGCCTGCACCCTGCCTCACCCTCCTCCCTCTAAGGGCAGATGTTCCTGACCGGCACCTCCGGCATCTCCTGCCGGGTAGAGCCCAGATCAGGAGGGGCAGTCAGCAAGAAGGCCAAGCACCATGCTCCAGCCAACACCACCAAGAAGCAGGAGGCCTCCCTGCAGGATAACATCCCACTGAAGAAAAAAAAGACAAAGCCAGTGCGCCGGCTGGCCAAACACTAGAGGAGCCTCTGAGAGATGAATCTGGACAAGGACGGAGCGGCGGTGGGCAGTGCTGGGACACAGAGAGATCCAAAGGCCGGTGCCTGCACTCAACCTCTCCAGCCCCAGCCCTCTCCCAGATCCCTGTTCCTTGTTTAATTCAGTAACGGGATTGTGTGTTCACTTGCCAGCACCTCTCTGCTTGCAGAACTATTTGCAGTGGGAGAGGGGGATGAGGGTGTTAACGCAGCCCCTGCCCAGCCCATGGTGACTGAGCTGGGCTTGGGACTGACACTGAGAGGTTGGGGAGACGGGGCATCACTCCAGGTGCTGAATACCCCTGGGAGCCCAGTTTTTACCACAGATTGCCTTTTTTTTTTTTTTCGTGTGTGTGAGTGTGTGTGTTCTAAGTCCTCCTCTTGCAAAGCTCGTGTCCTGCAAAGACAGCTGTGCCAAGGTCCTGACCTTGCCTCCCAAACGGACCAGAGAGTGGAGAAACTCCAGAAGCTGTGGAGTTGGACAGCCAGGGGCCTCCCAAAAGGTTCTCCTGGAGCTCTGCAGAGAAGCAGCAGCTCTCCCACCAGCGTGCGCAGCCTAAGGGCTCCCTTCCACACGCATGTTCCTTGGCTTTCCCCAAGCTTGCTGCCCCCTGCTAGCAGAGGAGATTCCAGGGAAACAAGGGCTGTCTTTGCTCAGCACTCGGAGCTGCTTCTCTCCACTCAGCTGAGGCACAAAGGCTGCAGCCCTCCTCCATCATGCAAACCTTGTGTGCCTGTCCCACAGGTCCCCCAGACATCGTGTGCAGGGAATTCCTTGGGAAGGACCAAAGGCTGGGGAAAAGAATGGATCTAGATGGATGGGGGTGGGAAGCAGGGTGGAAAAGAGGAGCACGGAAATCATACGGTCACCAGTTCATGCAAGTTGGGAAGGACGGGGTGGGTAGTCCTTTAGACCTCAAGCTCCAGCAGTGCCAGTGAGGATGTCAGGCCAAGATGCCGGGGGGGTTCATCCAATGGGGTCTAAAAAGCCTCAAAGGATTGAGGCCTGACATCGCACAGCTTCACATCTTCGCGTTGTCCACTCTAGGAATGATGGTGGCCATAGCGAAGTGTCTCTCTCCCAGCCACCTTCTCTTTAAATCACTATAAAGAGCTTCCACATAGCAGAAAACGGCAGTTGGCTGCAGTTGTGAGACACGGTGACATCATGAAAGTGGCTCAATCAGCAGCTGGCGTGAAGACACCCTTGTGGAAGAAGAGGAGGAGAGCATGGCAGAGGGAGAGGTGTCTCAGCCGGCTTCGTTGTGGGGAATGCAGACCTTGAAAGACAACATATCAGACAATAAAAGCTGATCTCCTATGGCAACTGTTATTTTCAAGTTGGGGGATGTCACTCGGACAGGATCAGGGGTGGCAGCGGTGGCAGAAAGCCGCGGGGAGCGTTGGACTCTCTGGGGAGGGAGATGGGACGAGCCCATGGGATAGCAGTGCTGAGGGCTGAGCCGTGTGGCTGGAGCGAAGCCGGCTGTCAGGAGCAGTGAGTTTGCACAGAGGATGGTCATTGTTATCACTCTTTTTCTTCTTTGAATTCCCCTGTGCCCCAATCCAGACCACAGCAGCGAGTGCTTCTGGGATCTCCCTTACTGTGGGCACAGGAGCTGGCAGGGGCCGGGTGGTGACCGGCTTAGACCCTGAGGGCTTAGACCCTAAAAACGCAGCCTTGGATCCTAAAATGAGGATTTGGAACCTAAAATCACGTCTTGGGAATTGAGAATGCAGTGAACGTTTCTGCCCTAAAAATGAAGCTCTGCGCCTAAAAGTGAGCTTTGCAAACTAGAAATTAGGCTACATAAATCAGATTTTGACCCGCAGGAAGAGGGTGTTTGACCCAATTACTGACAGTTTGGACCCCCTAAAATTCAACCTCAGACCCATTAAACACAGCTTCTGACGCATTTCTGAGTAAGAGGCTTGGAATCTGTGGTGTGCTGGAAGCCAGAATGTCTTCCTAGCAGCTCCAATCCCTGTGAACTGTCACCCTCCGGCAGTTCAAGTTTATGGCAGCCAAGCAATGCACAGTCAGACCCAAACCCCTCTGCTTTGTTAAAAAACACCTCCCACAACAGCCTCAACCCTGCGGCTCTAAAATGAAGCTCTGCAGAACAGCTAACCCTTTGTGCCCTTAAGTGATGCTTTGAACCCTCAAACAGAGGCTTTTGAACCTCATATTACACTTTGGGCACTGAAATGAGGGTTTCAAAACTAATTATGCTCCTCTGGGGCACAAACCAGAAGACCTGGACCTTAAGGAAAGCGTTTTGGAACCCCATCATTCCCCCCCATGCAACCTAAAAACGAAGCTTTGGCTTCTAAACACAGGGTTGCGGGGGCTCAAAAAATGGGGTTGAGGGACTGAAAATGGATCTCTAGAAACAAAAACTTAAGCTGCGGGGCCTAAAACTGGGCTTCAGAGGAGATATCAGAGGACAGTCCTATGGAAAGTCCTTGGAACAATGCACACACCCACGAGCTGGTACCAGTCACTGGGGCTACACAACACTACTGCACAAATAACCAGAATCTCTAAGGGCTTTAGGAGGTGGGGGAGGATCCTACAGCGCATGTACTCACCTGGTGAAGAGGTGACACCAAACCGCAAGGAGAAGACCAGCCTACGTACTCCTAGCACAGGAACAACCTCCCCCCACACTCCTACTGCTCGAGGAGGCCTCAAAATGGCCTCTGGCAGGGCTGCCTTTATGCTCAAGGCAGAATGGGATCATGGTCATATATGGTCATGTTGGCAGCTGGAGGGTCCCCAGGCAGCACCAGGGTGGGGTCTGTAAGCTGAGCCCCAGCTCCCCTGCACCCTGCCTCAGCCTCCTCCCTCTCAGGGCAGATGTTCCTGCTACAGGAAGCTTTCCAGAAAGTTCTCCTGGAAGTACGCTGGACACTTTAAAGACAGTCCCCTGGAAAGTGCCTTCTCAGATGTTTTGAAGCGTCCTGCAGAGCGTTTGCCGGCTGTCAGGAGCAGTGGGTTTGCACAGGGGATGGTTATTGTTATCGCTCTTTTTCTTCTTTGAATTCCCCTGTGCCCCCATCCAGACCACGGCAGCGAGTGCTTCTGGGATCTCCCTCAGTGTGGGCACAGGAGCTGGCAGGGGCCGGGTGGTGACACTGGGCACCAAGCTTCGGAACAAGGTGTGGCTGCCCTGAAGCTTCTTTTGGGGAGAAAAGCCTGTTCTGTGGGAGCGGGGCAGGTGGTTCTGCTGGCCCCGCCCCCCGCTGACTGTTGGGCGCAGCGTCATTCGAAAGGAGGAACCTCCAGCCCCAGCCGCCCCGCGCAGCCCGTGCAGAGCTCCTCGTCCCCGGCCGGCCTCGGCGGGCTCGCTCCTTGCCCAAAGACACGGGATCGCAGGTTCGTAGCAAAGCAGGGAAGGCAGACACTGCATCCCCAGCCTGGGAGTAACGGAGGGCTGAACGGGCAGCTGGCTCTGCGTGAGGGTGTGCCTGGGGTGGGTCTGCGCGGTCCCCCACCGCGTTGTGTTGGGGTGCCAGGAGCAGGGAGGAGCAGGAATAACGTGGAAGAGAGGGAAGCTGAAGGCATTTTGTCCAGGTCTTTCATCTTGACATTTTGTCCTGCTTAGCAACGTGTGGGAGAAACGCCCACTCTGTTTGGGACGACAGGGCTGGATGTTGGTTACGTAAGGGGTGGTTTTAGTCGTTGTTGTTTTATTGATTACTTTCTGAATCCAAGACTTGCTGGGCCCACGAGGGTTGGGTGATACTGGGATGTAGGGGTTTGAGTGAATTTTCCCAAGCTTCCGGGCTGGTAGATCATCCAGGGGAGGTGTCACGGCTCTGGTGCGCAGCAGCCCGGGCATGGATCTCACTCAGCGGCACTGGGAGCACCCAGTCCCAGCCTTGCTCACAGGCCAGAGAGCAGCTGCTCCTCAGAGAGCCTCATCCCTTCCCTGTTGTCATTGCAGGATCTGCTCCGTCCCCTCCCTCCGCTTCAGACGCACCCCGTGAATTCCAGAGCTGCCGATGAGGCATGGCTGAGGGGTGGCAGAGCCACGAGGAGACAGGGAAGGACAGAGGGCAGGAGGGCAGCAGGAGAGACTCGGACGATGTGGACGACAGCCTGCCCAACCTGACGTGGCTGCTGGACTTCTCCATCATCAGCGCTAGCATGGGCAACTCCTCCTGCTGCCCCAGCAGCCCGGACCCCCACAGCTGTCAGGGCATCCCCAGCTTTGCCGCACCGTGCTCACCCCTGGGCACTGACTCAGTGCGCATGGAAACGCCCCACACTCCCCGCATGCCCATCTCCTCCTCCAGCTGGATGACGGAGCACCACGTTGTGTCCACGCACCCTCAGCTGACGGAGGGCATTGACTACCAGACCAACCCCTACATCAAGCCACCCTACTCCTACACCACCCTCATCTGCATGGCGATGGAAGCCAGCAAGGAGCCCCACGTCACCCTCTCAGACATCTACAAGTGGATTACCGACAACTTCTGCTACTTCCGTCAAGCTGATCCCGTGTGGCAGGTAGGACATTTGAGAACTCTTGCCCTGCCCCATCTCCCCTTATGGCTGGGAAGGGCCTTTCACAGCTTCCATCGTGTAAGAGAGAGCTCAGGGTCATTCATGGAGTGGAAAGGTCCCCATTGGACTGTTAGTCCCTGCATCTCCTCTTGACTCTGGAGTGAAGGTGTCTCTGTCTCCCACTTCAGCTTCCTGTAGCTTGCTGCCCTGCTCCATCTCAGAGGACACTCTCCAGCACGGGTGGCTTTCTAGAATGTGGTGGGGCAGGAGGCACCTGGGTTGCTCCTCCCTCTGCTCTAGTTATTCCCAGCCCAAATCCAGAGCGTGCCAGCTATCCTGCACCACTGCTCCCCCAGGCAGGGCTGAGCTAAACCTTTCTTAGCCCCCCGCCCAGGAACTGTCCACCACCTCCCTGGGCAAGTGGGTGTCTGGAGGCTATTGAAGCCCGCCAGAGAGAAAGGTAGGGAAGCCCTTGGTCCCTCTCCAGGGCCACAGGTGTTCCCCAGACTCCCCGTGCTGGGAAACTTACGGGAGGGACTCTATGGGAGAAGCTGAGTACCAGAATCTTGACTTCCTCTTGCAAACTCATGGCTGGATATTCACCACACTTTTAATTCAAAGTGTTCATTGACAGAAGGAAGAGATGCAGGAGGTACACAAGGTTGTTGCAGGGAGGAAGGATTAATATATTAACCCACCAGGAAATATGGCTGGAAAAGCAGAAAATCCTCTTTTTCTTTCTTTCTCTTCCCCATAGTCTTCCCCCCACCTCCTTTAAGCAGTGGCTGATGAGGATGCAGTGATTTTACCCGGAGCTCCTCTGGGCCAGAAGGCACCTCTGGGGACACACAGGGCTGGGGTGGGACAGCCCCCGTGCCTCTCCAGTTTTGCCCGTCCGGTTTGTGTCAGCCTGGCAGCAGGCAGACATGTGCCTGTATTTTAGCAAACCGCTTTCCCCGCAACACTAACAGGAGGTGTGGGTCAAGCTGGGGATGCGAGGAGGGCCCTGATGGTGCTGTCCACCATGGTGATGCCACATGTTGCCGCTGGTAATGGGGCCACATGGATGTAAAGACCCTCCTCTTCCTCCTGGCTGCAAAGATGCTTCTCCACCAGCCTCCCCACGCAGATAGTTGCGGCACCAGCCGATGATTGTTCCACCTTGTTTTTTTTCTCTTTTTTCCCAGAACTCCATCTGGCACAACCTCTCCTCAAACAAGCGCTTCATCAAGGTGCCTCGAGAGAAGGACAAGCCAGGGAGAGGTGGCTTTTGGAAGCTTGACGCGCAATACGTTGAGCAGCTCAAGAGCGGTGCCTTCAAAAAGCAGAGGATGCGCCCAGTGCAGATCCACCCAGCCTCCACTGCGAAAGCCCAGCAAGAAGCACAGCGTGGTGCCTCCCTGGCCGCTTCAGCTTGTGCCTCCAATAAAGTCCTCTCTGTCAACCTGGAGTCACAGCTGCTGCTGAAAGAGTTTGAAGAAGGTCTTGGCAACCAGAACTGGAATCCAGTGGATGGCAAAAGAGGGCTCAAGCGCAAGCAGCCCTTGCCCAAGCAAACAGCCAAAGCGTGTCGGCTTTCCAATTCCGCCTTGCTGAGCCAGGAGGAGCAGACCCAGCTGGGATCCCTGAAAGGGGACTCTGACCCCAGCCTGAACAGAGAGGTCTCCACTTTTGGGGATCTGGAGCTCTTATCTCCAGTCAGCCTCAAAACGCTCAACCTGGAGTTGATGGCACAAGGGCACCACTTTGAATGTCCCCAGGGGCCGGAGCAGGTCCTCACTGAGTCCTCCCAGAACAGCCTGAGCCTGGACGAAAGCTTCGTGGCCACTTCTTTCCTGCAGCATCTCTGTGATGAAGGGACAAGCGATCTCCTCTCAAATTCTGCCAATGCGGAGCAGTTGTTTGAAGTCAACGATGCCTCTGTAATAGCGGATGTCAGCAACTGGATCAATCTGGATTCCCTCTTGTAAGAGGCCAGTCACCGATCAAAGCCCACGTGTGCTTTAGCAGGATGCTCCCCCCACGCTACTGGGACTTCCAAGAACTGGATTCTTCACCTCTCCTTCGCTGTAGGTTATTAGAGATAGAGTAGGCATCAGGTAGGAGTGAGCAGAAGCTGTAGTGTCAGTGGTTTGCCTTAGACTTGTTGAGAAGTCAAAGATTGTAGAGAATTTCTGTTTAGTAACAACAGCATTTAGGACCTTTAATGTTAGCCGCAATATTTATTGAGAGAGGTTGTAGCTTATGAATTAATAAAGAAGCCTTTAAAAAATCCCATTATCCTTGTTGCAATTTGTACTCAAATTTGGGGAGGGGGTGGGAGTGTGGAGGTGGGAGAATCATAGAATCATAGAACCACAGAATCGTAGAATACTTTGGGTTAAAGGGACCTTAGAGATCATCTAGTTCCAACTCCCCTGCCATGGGCAGGGACACCTCCCACAAGATCAGGCTGCCCAGGGCCCTGTCCAACCTGGCCTTGAGCACCTCCAGGGATGATGCAGCCACAACTTCCCTGGAAAAGTTCTGCATTTCTTCCCGAGTAAAGCACGAGGCAAGCTGAGAATTTAATATCTTCCGGTCACGCAAGGGGCAGAGCAGGGCCTTGGGCTGTTGCTTTGTCCAGGTGCCACCGCCTGAAGTCCCCTGGGATGCCACCACATTGGTGGGGATAGTGTCCGGTGGGCACAGGGCTACAGGCTCTGGAGTGTGGTGTGGATGTATTTGTCTGTACTGATAAGGCCTCTCTTTATTTGCTCTTCTCATTATATTTCCCTCTGTTGGGGCCTCCATACGGTGCCAAAGGGCTGCAGAGATTTGTGTGTGATTTCACCTTTTAATGGGATGTTATTTACAATTAAAAAGAATAAATAAGAACAAGCCTTTTGCCTCCTTGTTCTCCTCCAGCCCCTCCTGACCCTGTCAGACCCTCTCTCCTGGAGGTGGGGGTCACCCCACCAGCCCAGCCCTGCCTGTACACCCGGCCCGGATACACAGATGCCCTCACCCCGCTCCGCAGCAGCACAGTGATTCCTCACGGGAAAACTGATGCACAAACAGCCAGCTGCGTGACAACGGCTACACGCTCTCTGTGGCACAAGGGTGGCTCTGTCCCGAGGCCTGGGAGCTGCTCCCAGCCCCTGGAGCATCCTTCCCTGTCCCTGCGCGGAGCTCCTGGGCGTGACATGGTGTAAGCACTCGACACTGTCCTTCTGCTCATGCCATGTTCCTACCTGCGTATTCACAGAATCACTAGGTATGGAAAGACCTCCAGGCTCATCTAGTCCAATCATTCCTATCAACCACTAAACCGTGCCCCTCAGCACCTCATCCACCTGCCATTTACATGACTCAATCCCCTCACTGGGCAGCCTCTGCCAGTGCCCAATGACCCTTTCTGTGAAAAATTAGTTGTAGAGAGCAACAAGGTCTCCCCTCAGCCTCCTCTTCTCTATCCCTCCACATGCCCTGTGAAACACAAGTGGCTTTGGGGCCCTGGTGGGCACAGGAGTGTGAGCAGAGCTGCACAGAAGCTGCAGAAACAACCAAATCCTTGCAAAATCAACTAAGCTGAGAAGCAGTCAGGCTCTGCCAGGGCTGTGAAGAAGATCACCTCATGCTCAGCTGCTGGGGCAGGCGCGGTGGGGGCAGTGGGTCAAGAGGCAGCAGGTTTGGGAAGCTCCGAGGTGTTTTAACACAGGGTGCGCAGCACAAAGTGCGATCAGCATAAAAGCCCAAACTCTCCAATACTCTGTGAAATCAAGTTTTACTCATTACAACAATAAATGTAATAAATGATTCGTAGGGATTAACAGCGTTAACAGTAACAGCTTTCCAGGCAACTGTCACGGTCCACTCGTGGACGCGTGATGGTTCGTTTCATTTATGGTTTCAGAGCGCAAATAATTCAAAGAGTCAAGGGAGTCAAACTTCAGTCTAACCTGGCACTTTATTACTTATGCCCGTAAAGCGACGTACGATAGAAAGAGACAGAGAACAAGGAAAGAGATGGGGAGAAGAGGGAAGGAAAAGGGGTTCATGGCTACCACCACGGGTCCCCAGATGTCCGGCGTCTCTGGGAGACAAGGTCCAGAAGGCGTTCTGCTGTTTTGGTCTTTGATGGAGGTGATCCCAGAGTGGGGGGGTCTTCTTCTGTCTCGGTCTTCTGTTCTCCCCTAATTCAGCTGCTCCAGAGCTGTCTTTTATGCCAGTCAATACATGCCTTGTGCATTCAACTCTGGCTTTGCAGCCTAAAAATGTAGATTTATACTCTTAAAATTGGCTTTCATGTCCTATAGGCTTTGGATCCTAATAAAAAGACTTCGGGCTATATCAATGCGAGTTTTGGCTCTCCACATTTGAGTCTGTAAACTAAAGACTTTGCACCCTAAAAATAAAGCTTCATACCCTAAAATGAGGATTACAACTCTAAAATATAAGCTTAGTACCCCAACAAAGAAGGGTTGACACACTACAGATGAGGCCTTGTATTCTAAAAATTAGGATCTGCATTCTGATCTGCAAACTGATTCTTTGAGCCTTAAAAATGTTGGACCCAAAATATGTTTGGATGATACAATAAGGCTTTCAACAATAAAAAAATGAGGCTTTAAGGCCTTAAGTGAGGTTTAGATGACGAGTCTGAACAATTACATTGCGGCTTTGTACCCTAGAACTCATGCTTTGGACTCTAACTATTACTTTTGAAACTAAAAATGGTACTTTGGACCCTACAGTGATAACTCAAACTCTACAACTGCAAGTCTTAGGAAGAAAGTGGCTTTGGCCCTAAAAATGAGAGTGTAGACCTGCAAGATGAAGCTTTGGGCCTTAAAATAAGATGATGGGTCCTAAAATTAAGACTTGGAGCTGCAAAAGATAGGCTTGGACCCCGTCAATGAGAATTTAGACCCTAAATCTAAAACTTTTGAGTTCTTTAATCTTAGGTTTGGATACCGAAATGAGGATTTAGAAACTGAAATGACCTTTTGTGTCTCAAACTAATATTTGGATGCTAAAAATGAGACTTTGCGATCTAAAACTGAGGTTTTGACCCTGAAAACTAAGCATCAGGCCTAGTTTAATGTATTTGACCTAAAATGAAGGTTTGGACCCTGAAGATGTGGCTTTGGGCTCTACGAATGAGCATTTGGAAATTAATAAAAGGAGCTTTGGGCCCTAAAAATGATGACTTAGGCTCCAAATTGAGGCTTTTGTACCATTAGATTTGTGTTCTGTGCCTTCAAAACGTAGCTTTGGACTACAAAATTTTACAGGCTTTGTGCCAAACCCAGGTAGGTTATGGCTCAAAGCCAAGAACCTGAACTTTAAAAAAGCTTTTTTTTACCCAAAGAGCGTGCACACCTTGTACCAAGAGAGTGTTCATCCCTCAGTTGGGCATGTCCTTGAGCAGCCCGATGGGATGTGCTCTGAGCGTGAGGTTGGCCTGGGGATCTCTTGATGTTCGCTCTAAACAACACGGACCTGGGCCACGGACCTGTTTTGCTGCCTCAGGTGATGCTCCTGCTGCTCCTGGCACCCCAAGCCCTGATCGCTGCAGTCAGGACCACTCAGTCATGGAGGTGATGGGTGTGGTCTCCAGTGACTGGTGTTTAGACCTGAACTCCAAAAGGGAGGGCTGGAAGCTGTATCCTGCTAATATGGCCTTCTGAGGTTCTTTCAGCACAGACCAGAATGCCTCAGGCCTTGATTTCAGTAATTCTGCTGTCCTAAGTCCTGGTGGCTGTGGAGTGAAGACCTCAGGTTTATCGTACATCCTGGTCACAGAACTTGTTGACAGTAATTTCTGTCTGACAGGAACTTTCTTTTCTCCTTGTCCTCCTCCTCTGCAGCTCTGAGGTTCCCCTGCCTGCATTTGGCTCTGCTTTGCTGCTTGGCTGCCTTGTGTGGGTTTACCCTTGGGCTGGCTAGTCACAACCAGCTTTTTTCCAGCGGAGGTTTTTCCAGCGGAGTCCTGTGGGATGGCTGGCTGCCTCCTGGGAAAGGACACAACAGGGGAAATTTGCCTGAGAATGCAACAAGCCACGTGCCTGTGTGTGCAGCCACTGGCACCTCAACTGATGGCTGCGCTCAGCTCAGGAGAGTAAAATCCCTGCGTCAGGACGCTCGGCTGACAAGCAGCTGTCCCTGAGCAGAACCATGCAGGGGACTCTCCTGAAGGGCCAGAGAGGAACCAACCCTCTGAAATGTGGGGCTTCCAGCAGCCCCACCCCAGCCCTCTGAGCGCTGCCGTCACCACTGTTGGGCAGTGATGAATGGTATGTGTTTGGGGCTGGAAACGGATTCTTCCCTGGTCCAAAAGTGAACCTGTACAGACACCAGCCTCAGATTGCCTGCCTCACCTGACCAGAGACTTCTTCTGCATCACCGTATTCTTCATTTTCCGGAATCCTGGGATTTCAATATGACTCAAGCTAGCAGCAGCAGCTGAGGGCAGTTCAGCAAATGCCCCTGGAAAGGGGAAAGAGAAACCTTATCAGAAGAGCATCACTGGGATGCTGCTGGCCCTAGTGGAATGTAGACCTGATCAGTCTTCAGAGGCAGCCGTGGCCACCTTTGAGTACTTGAGGGGCTCCAGCTCCTTGTGTCCTGGAAAACCACACAAGATGGATGGAGGCACTCATCCAGTGTCACTTCCGCAGGCCTTTCCCAAGGGTGCCCATTGCAACCATTGCATCACCCAAACAGGTCATATTTTTGGACCTTCTCTGCAGACAGGGAGTTGTTTTAAGAGAAGCCTCTCAGATCCAGGGAAGGGATGCAACGACCACGCAGACAGCCAGGGTTTGAACTGCTGTCTTACCGGGCAGGTAATCCTTGTTGTCTATCAGGTTGTGGGCAGCTACAAGGTTTCTTGCCAGGCGAAACACTGGCCTCTGGACAGACACGGCCTCATCTCCAACCTGGATCCATTTGGGGATATTGTTGGAGGAACCAAGGGCAGCAACGAGCGCTTCTGGGATCTCCCTTAGTGTGGGCACAGGAGCTGGCAGGGGCCGGGTGGTGACACTGGGCACCAAGCTTCGGAACAAGGTGTGGCTGCCCTGAAGCTTCTTTTGGGGAGAAAAGCCTGTTCTGTGGGAGCGGGGCAGGTGGTTCTGCTGGCCCCGCCCCCCGCTGACTGTTGGGCGCAGCGTCATTCGAAAGGAGGAACCTCCAGCCCCAGCCGCCCCGCGCAGCCCGTGCAGAGCTCCTCGTCCCCGGCCGGCCTCGGCGGGCTCGCTCCTTGCCCAAAGACACGGGATCGCAGGTTCGTAGCAAAGCAGGGAAGGCAGACACCGCATCCCCAGCCTGGGAGTAACGGAGGGCTGAACGGGCAGCTGGCTCTGCGTGAGGGTGTGCCTGGGGTGGGTCTGCGCGGTCCCCCACCGCTGTGTTGGGGTGCCAGGAGCAGGGAGGAGCAGGAATAACGTGGAAGAGAGGGAAGCTGAAGGCGTTTTGTCCAGGTCTTTCATCTTGACATTTTGTCCTGCTTAGCAACGTGTGGGAGAAACGCCCACTCTGTTTGGGACGGCAGGGCTGGATGTTGGTTACGTAAGGGGTGGTTTTAGTCGTTGTTGTTTTATTGATTACTTTCTGAATCCAAGACTTGCTGGGCCCACGAGGGTTGGGTGATACTGGGATGTAGGGGTTTGAGTGAATTTTCCCAAGCTTCCGGGCTGGTAGATCATCCAGGGGAGGTGTCACGGCTCTGGTGCGCAGCAGCCCGGGGATGGATCTCACTCAGCGGCACTGGGAGCACCCAGTCCCAGCCTTGCTCACAGGCCAGAGAGCAGCTGCTCCTCAGAGAGCCTCATCCCTTCCCTGTTGTCATTGCAGGATCTGCTCCGTCCCCTCCCTCCGCTTCAGACGCACCCCGTGAATTCCAGAGCTGCCGATGAGGCATGGCTGAGGGGTGGCAGAGCCACGAGGAGACAGGGAAGGACAGAGGGCAGGAGGGCAGCAGGAGAGACTCGGACGATGTGGACGACAGCCTGCCCAACCTGACGTGGCTGCTGGACTTCTCCATCATCAGCGCTAGCATGGGCAACTCCTCCTGCTGCCCCAGCAGCCCGGACCCCCACAGCTGTCAGGGCATCCCCAGCTTTGCCGCACCGTGCTCACCCCTGGGCACTGACTCAGTGCGCATGGAAACGCCCCACACTCCCCGCATGCCCATCTCCTCCTCCAGCTGGATGACGGAGCACCACGTTGTGTCCACGCACCCTCAGCTGACGGAGGGCATTGACTACCAGACCAACCCCTACATCAAGCCACCCTACTCCTACACCACCCTCATCTGCATGGCGATGGAAGCCAGCAAGGAGCCCCACGTCACCCTCTCAGACATCTACAAGTGGATTACCGACAACTTCTGCTACTTCTGTCAAGCTGATCCCGTGTGGCAGGTAGGACATTTGAGAACTCTTGCCCTGCCCCATCTCCCCTTATGGCTGGGAAGGGCCTTTCACAGCTTCCATCGTGTAAGAGAGAGCTCAGGGTCATTCATGGAGTGGAAAGGTCCCCATTGGACTGTTAGTCCCTGCATCTCCTCTTGACTCTGGAGTGAAGGTGTCTCTGTCTCCCACTTCAGCTTCCTGTAGCTTGCTGCCCTGCTCCATCTCAGAGGACACTCTCCAGCACGGGTGGCTTTCTAGAATGTGGTGGGGCAGGAGGCACCTGGGTTGCTCCTCCCTCTGCTCTAGTTATTCCCAGCCCAAATCCAGAGCGTGCCAGCTATCCTGCACCACTGCTCCCCCAGGCAGGGCTGAGCTAAACCTTTCTTAGCCCCCCGCCCAGGAACTGTCCACCACCTCCCTGGGCAAGTGGGTGTCTGGAGGCTATTGAAGCCCGCCAGAGAGAAAGGTAGGGAAGCCCTTGGTCCCTCTCCAGGGCCACAGGTGTTCCCCAGACTCCCCGTGCTGGGAAACTTACGGGAGGGACTCTATGGGAGAAGCTGAGTACCAGAATCTTGACTTTCTCTTGCAAACTCATGGCTGGATATTCACCACACTTTTAATTCAAAGTGTTCATTGACAGAAGGAAGAGATGCAGGAGGTACACAAGGTTCTTGCAGGGAGGAAGGATTAATATATTAACCCACCAGGAAATATGGCTGGAAAAGCAGAAAATCCTCTTTTTCTTTCTTTCTCTTCCCCATAGTCTTCCCCCCACCTCCTTTAAGCAGTGGCTGATGAGGATGCAGTGATTTTACCCGGAGCTCCTCTGGGCCAGAAGGCACCTCTGGGGACACACAGGGCTGGGGTGGGACAGCCCCCGTGCCTCTCCAGTTTTGCCCGTCCGGTTTGTGTCAGCCTGGCAGCAGGCAGACATGTGCCTGTATTTTAGCAAACCGCTTTCCCCGCAACACTAACAGGAGGTGTGGGTCAAGCTGGGGATGCGAGGAGGGCCCTGATGGTGCTGTCCACCATGGTGATGCCACATGTTGCCGCTGGTAATGGGGCCACATGGATGTAAAGACCCTCCTCTTCCTCCTGGCTGCAAAGATGCTTCTCCACCAGCCTCCCCACGCAGATAGTTGCGGCACCAGCCGATGATTGTTCCACCTTGTTTTTTTTCTCTTTTTTCCCAGAACTCCATCCGGCACAACCTCTCCTCAAACAAACGCTTCATCAAGGTGCCTCGAGAGAAGGACAAGCCAGGGAGAGGTGGCTTTTGGAAGCTTGACCCGCAATACGTTGAGCAGCTCAAGAGCGGTGCCTTCAAAAAGCAGAGGATGCGCCCAGTGCAGATCCACCCAGCCTCCACTGCGAAAGCCCAGCAAGAAGCACAGCGTGGTGCCTCCCTGGCTGCTTCAGCTTGTGCCTCCAATAAAGTCCTCTCTGTCAACCTGGAGTCACAGCTGCTGCTGAAAGAGTTTGAAGAAGGTCTTGGCAACCAGAACTGGAATCCAGTGGATGGCAAAAGAGGGCTCAAGCGCAAGCAGCCCTTGCCCAAGCAAACAGCCAAAGCGTGTCGGCTTTCCAATTCCGCCTTGCTGAGCCAGGAGGAGCAGACCCAGCTGGGATCCCTGAAAGGGGACTCTGACCCCAGCCTGAACAGAGAGGTCTCCACTTTTGGGGATCTGGAGCTCTTATCTCCAGTCAGCCTCAAAACGCTCAACCTGGAGTTGATGGCACAAGGGCACCACTTTGAATGTCCCCAGGGGCCGGAGCAGGTCCTCACTGAGTCCTCCCAGAACAGCCTGAGCCTGGACGAAAGCTTCGTGGCCACTTCTTTCCTGCAGCATCTCTGTGATGAAGGGACAAGCGATCTCTCAAATTCTGCCAATGCGGAGCAGTTGTTTGAAGTCAACGATGCCTCTGTAATAGCGGATGTCAGCAACTGGATCAATCTGGATTCCCTCTTGTAAGAGGCCAGTCACCGATCAAAGCCCACGTGTGCTTTAGCAGGATGCTCCCCCCACGCTACTGGGACTTCCAAGAACTGGATTCTTCACCTCTCCTTCGCTGTAGGTTATTAGAGATAGAGTAGGCATCAGGTAGGAGTGAGCAGAAGCTGTAGTGTCAGTGGTTTGCCTTAGACTTGTTGAGAAGTCAAAGATTGTAGAGAATTTCTGTTTAGTAACAACAGCATTTAGGACCTTTAATGTTAGCCGCAATATTTATTGAGAGAGGTTGTAGCTTATGAATTAATAAAGAAGCCTTTAAAAAATCCCATTATCCTTGTTGCAATTTGTACTCAAATTTGGGGAGGGGGTGGGAGTGTGGAGGTGGGAGAATCATAGAATCATAGAACCACAGAATCGTAGAATACTTTGGGTTAAAGGGACCTTAGAGATCATCTAGTTCCAACTCCCCTGCCATGGGCAGGGACACCTCCCACAAGATCAGGCTGCCCAGGTCCCTGTCCAACCTGGCCTTGAGCACCTCCAGGGATGATGCAGCCACAACTTCCCTGGAAAAGTTCTGCATTTCTTCCCCAGTAATGCACGAGGCAAGCTGAGAATTGAATATCTTCAGGTCACGCAAGGGGCAGAGCAGGGCCTTGGGCTGTTGCTTTGTCCAGGTGCCGCCGCCTGAAGTCCCCTGGGATGCCACCACATTGGTGGGGATAGTGTCCGGTGGGCACAGGGCTACAGGCTCTGGAGTGTGGTGTGGATGTATTTGTCTGTACTGATAAGGCCTCTCTTTATTTGCTGTTCTCATTATATTTCCCTCTGTTGGGGCCTCCATACGGTGCCAAAGGGCTGCAGAGATTTGTGTGTGATTTCACCTTTTAATGGGATGTTATTTACAATTAAAAAGAATAAATAAGAACAAGCCTTTTGCCTCCTTGTTCTCCTCCAGCCCCTCCTGACCCTGTCAGACCCTCTCTCCTGGAGGTGGGGGGACATCTCACCAGCCCAGCCCTGCCTGTACACCCGGCCCGGATACACAGATGCCCTCACGCCGCTCCGCAGCAGCACAGTGATTCCTCACGGGAAAACTGATGCACAAACAGCCAGCTGCGTGACAACGGCTACACGCTCTCTGTGGCACAAGGGTGGCTCTGTCCCGAGGCCTGGGAGCTGCTCCCAGCCCCTGGAGCATCCTTCCCTGTCCCTGCGCGGAGCTCCTGGGCGTGACATGGTGTAAGCACTCAACACTGTCCTTCTGCTCATGACATGTTCCTACCTGCGTATTCACAGAATCACTAGGTATGGAAAGACCTCCAGGCTCATCTAGTCCAATCATTCCTATCAACCACTAAACCGTGCCCCTCAGCACCTCATCCACCTGCCATTTACATGACTCAATCCCCTCACTGGGCAGCCTCTGCCAGTGCCCAATGACCCTTTCTGTGAAAAATTAGTTGTAGAGAGCAACAAGGTCTCCCCTCAGCCTCCTCTTCTCTATCCCTCCACATGCCCTGTGAAACACAAGTGGCTTTGGAGACCTGGTGGGCACAGGAGTGTGAGCAGAGCTGCACAGAAGCTGCAGAAACAACCAAATCCTTGCAAAATCAACTAAGCTGAGAAGCAGTCAGGCTCTGCCAGGGCTGTGAACAAGATCACCTCATGCTCAGCTGCTGGGGCAGGCGCGGTGGGGGCAGTGGGTCAAGAGGCAGCAGGTTTGGGAAGCTCCGAGGTGTTTTAACACAGGGTGCGCAGCACAAAGTGCGATCAGCATAAAAGCCCAAACTCTCCAATACTCTGTGAAATCAAGTTTTACTCATTACAACAATAAATGTAATAAATGATTCGTAGGGATTAACAGCGTTAACAGTAACAGCTTTCCAGGCAACTGTCACGGTCCACTCATGGACGCGTGATGGTTCGTTTCATTTATGGTTTCAGAGCGCAAATAATTCAAAGAGTCAAGGGAGTCAAACTTCAATCTAACCTGGCACTTTATTAATTATGCCTGTAAAGCAACCTACGATAGAAAGAGACAGAGAACAAGGAAAGAGATGGGGAGAAGAGGGAAGGAAAAGGGGTTCATGGCTACCACCACGGGTCCCCAGATGTCCGGCGTCTCTGGGAGACAAGGTTCAGAAGGCGTTCTGCTGTTTTGGTCTTTGATGGAGGTGATCCCAGAGTGGGGGGATCTTCTTCTGTCTCGGTCTTCTGTTCCCCCCTAATTCAGCTGCTCCAGAGCTGTCTTTTATGCCAGTCAATACACCTGTGACCCACCTATGCCTGTGGAGATGTGCCAATCTCCACCTAGCAGGCCACACGTGCCAAGAAAGGAGTGTCTGCAGGTCTCCTCCCCTTGCGCATGCGCTCCTCCTGGTGCCAGTGGTCAACCTGGGGTCTCCCAATGAAGGCCAGTAGTCATCATCACCTTGCACGCATGCTGTGTTGGTTATGGGTCTGTGCTAAGTCCCGTCATTAATCTTCCTGTCTTTTCCTCCTTGCTTCATGGATCTTTCACAATGGTAGGGAGCAAGGAGGTTTGAAGACAGGTACAAATCTTTGTTGAGATAAGGAAGAAAGGTACAGGTAGTTAGGTACAAAGTATTCACTCTGTGCCAGCTCTGGCCGTTTTCCTGATGAGAAATGAGAAAATGTTGAGACAGAAAATGTTGAGACAGAAATCGAACCTTTGACCAACTCTTACAGCAACGTGCCCAATCCTTGCTACAAGAGACCAACCAGGTTCCAGCTTTCATCCAATGGAGGCATTTTCTTGAGGAGAGCTTCACTCCTGCCCGGCCATCCAGGGCCAGCAGCACCGCGCCCACCGCTTCCGTGGTGACGTTGGCTGCTCCCCTAGAGCTCTCAGAATATGGATGTTCTGAGTTGCCAGAGATGAGACGGAGAGCTGGGGATCTTTCTCCAAAACCTGGAGGGCTGCGACAAAGGAAAGAGAAGGGAGCTGAACCCCACCTCTTTGCAGAGACCCTCAGGCATCTCCGCCAGACCTTGCCAGCCCCACCCTTCCCTTTCCCTGGCCGGGAGGAGCAGGTGGGACAAATACCTCGGCTGGCAGCTGCTGCTCAGGAAGGCCCCCAATGCCCCCGAGATGTTCCTCTGCCCTCGAACCCTGAAGCAGGGCAAGGCACAGCAGCTCGCTGCCCAGGCTCTGTCCCCTGCCCCAGCAGCCCCGGCACGCACAGCACTGCCCCTACTCACCCTGGCAGATCTCAGGCAGCTTCTCCTCCCGTTGGTGCCTCAGGTGGCGCGCGGCAAGCCCTAGGCACAGAGCTCTGTCAGCTGCCTGCTCCCCAGCGTGCTCCCAGCAGCACAGCTCCCGGCTCTGCCGGTCTGGCTGCAGCCCCTGCTCCCCCTCAGCAGGGAGACCCCAGGGAAGGGCAGTGCCGGGCTGGGGTGAGGGACTGAGCGAGGCTGCAGCCAAGCCCAGCGTCGTGGGCAGGGGTGGGAGAGGGAGGCACCGAGCCCTGGCTGCCCAGGCCCGTCACAGGGCACCCAGGGCTCTGGCAGCCCCAGGGCTCCCCTTGCTGCCAGCGCAGGGGCAGGGACTGGGGCCAGGCTGCAACAGAGGGACCCCGGGGGCTGTGGCTCACCGACAAACCGCACGGCCGCCTCTCGCAAGGTGTCCTGAGCATCCTGCAAGTATGCCAGGCTCTCGTGCAGGTATTCTGCAGCTCTGCCTTTGGCCTTCACCAGCTGGAGAGAGTAGAGGGGCACAGAGTGTCACGCAGCCTTCCCAGGCAGCTGGACCAGCATCCCCTTTACCCCTGCCACCTCAGGCCATTCCCATCTCCCAGACAGGAGCCCTGTGGCGCTGAGGCACAGAGACAGCTGCAGGCATAGGGGTCTGGAGGTCCTGTGACCCTTCTGTCCCGCTGCCAGGGCCCAGACAGCCTAGGGTCTCCTTCCACACCATGAGAGTGGGGAGGGAAAAGGGGCTTGGAGAAGCAGCCCCGGGGGCTCTCAGCCCAGGGGAAGGGAAGGAGGCTCCAGGCTCTGGGCTCTAGGCTGGAGCAGAGCAGGAACGGCTGTCCCCTTGTCCAGACTGGGCTCTAGGGCTTGGGGCTTGTCCTCACCAAGTACTCCCCAACTCGGAATATCTGCTGCGTCTGGGTCAGGCGGGTGAGATTTCTCAACTTCAGCAGCTTTGCAGCAACGAGGAGGGCTTCCTGAGCTGCCTGTGGAGAAGGACAGGGGTTGGGGTTTCAGGGACTCAAAGCCCTGGCCTCCAGCACGTGCATGGACAGCCAGAAAGCCTCTAGGGACTCTCGTGCTCAGGTGTTGGTGGCCATGGACTGCTGCTGAGCCCTGCTGGACCACGTATTGCAGGCGTGGGAGATGTCCGTGCCAGCTTCTCCTTCCTTCCTTTTGATCCTCTCTCTGGGTGCGCTGGAGGAGAGGTGAATGGGGGAAGGAGGGAGAAACAGGAGCCCATCTTCCTCGCCTCTGTGGCAGGAGGCCACAGGAAGGCAGTGGTGGGATCCAGGCAGGGAAGCAGGGTCTGCCCCGTCCTCAGTGACTCCAGCTCTTGGACCCTGAGACCACACAGACTCCTCGTGTCGGACTGCCAGCAGCCCTTTTCCCTCCCTGGTGCCCAGGCCACACTTGTGGTGTCAGCTCAGCCTTCCCCGCATCCCTGCTCAGGTTCGTAATCTGTACCTTGGCCACGCTCTTGGTCTGGTCACTCATGCGAAAGAACAGTGGGATCAGGCTTCTCCACACATGCTCCTTTGTCTGCTGCTTGTTGTTCCCCACCACCATCTGCATCGCATCTTTGAAGAGGCAGATGGAGAGCTCTCGCAGCTGGCTGCACTCCTGGAAGGGAGGAGGACAGGAGACTTGGAGCGAGAGCCGCTCCCAGAGCAGGGTCGAGGGCAGGGCTGCTGTGAGAGGAGATGCTTTGGAGCCAGACTCCACAGCCAGGAGGGAAAACCCCGGCCCAAATAGCCCTGCGGGACTGGGCTGATGGGGAGTTGTCCTTGCAGAGGGCCGAGCGGTGGGGCTGAGGCTCCCACAGCAGCCTTACATCATCAAAGACCGGCCGGAGCTTCTCCAGCAGCTGCAGAGCCACGGGGCTGGCCTCCTTCCTCCCCAGATGACGCAGCACGTTCTGGACAACCAGCAGAGCCTTCATCTTGTCCTCGGAGCCGGCATTCTCCTGGGTGCCCATGACGTCCGGCAGCAGGTCTAGCATTTTCCTTGCCTGTATCAAGCACAGAATTCCCTTTCGCAAAATGGGGAAAAGAGCACCCTAGCACAAATTCTCTGGCCACTGAGCACTAGCCTCCGCGTTACCCACAGCCCCAGCCCCAGGCTGCCAACGTGGCTGCAGCCTGCCCGTGCCCCGCTCACCGTCTCAGGTCTCTGCGACAGTGTCACCAGGCTTCTGAGCTCCAGTGAGAGCAGACCCGGGCTTGTACGCTGCAGGAACCTCTGGGTTTGGTCCTGGCCAGCAATCTCCTCTGCGTTCCCGTAACCTGAGGCCAGCAGCTGGAAGAAAGAGAGCAGTGGGAGACTGGCAGGAGTTGCAGGGTTCCCCACACCGTGAAGCTCCCTGAGGGCAAGGGCTCCGGGGCCCACGCAGCGTGGGGTGGCCCTGGCACAGTTGGTGCAAAGGAACCCAGTGCTGGGCCGGTCCCTGCCGGCCCCAAGGGGCCGTGGCCGTATGTCCTGGAGGAGGTGACCATCTGGGGGCAGGTGGGAGGGGAGATGGCCGGGCCCCTTTTCCCGCAGAGGCAGATGCAGCCCAGAGAGCGAGCAAGGACTGCTCTGGCCACTCACAGACAAACGAAGGAAGCAGGCGACCTCCTCTGCGTTGGAGCTGAAGACGCCGTGCAGCTACTTGCCCTGAAGCTGTCGGAGCAGCTCGCTCAAGGCCTTCTCCATCGTGTGGGGCTGGGAAAGCAGCACATCCCAGATGGCCAGAGCAGCCCTGCAGGACCAGAGTGCTCTGTCAGCAGAGCTGCCTCGACACCGCGCGGTTCCTGGGACAGCCCGCAGGATCCAGGCAGTCCTGCAGCCCTGGCCCCTTCCAGACCTTTGCTTGGGGGCCGGGTCCCTGCCTGGGCGAGCAGGAGGGGTCTGGGATAGCGTTCCTGTTGCTGCTGGGCATGGAAGAAGCTCACAGGGACTGTTGGGGTCAGTACCTGACACACGACGGAGACAACTCCAACAGGATCGTGACCACTTCCCTGGGACACCAGTCGGTCACCAGCAGAAGCAGCGAGTCCAGGCTGTGCCGGGCTGATGCCGTGCACATGCACTCCCTGTTTTCATAGATGCACCTCACGATGTCCGGAACCTGGAGGGCACACAGGGGAGGTCAGGGCTGCTGCTGGAGTGCAGCCATTTCCCAAGAAACCACTTCCCATCCGACTGTGCTGCCAGGTGCCTGAGGCGCCTGGGTCAGGGAGAGAGGGATACGGGGACACACAAAGCCTGGAAGCGCTCAAGGGAAGGGCACAGCAAGGCAGCCACACGCCACTTACCTGCGCTAGCCATGAGGCGGGCTCTCCCATGGCCACACCCAGGATGCTGCTCGCCGCCTCCTTGGCATCCAGGCTTGAGTCTCTCAGGGCCTTAATGGCCATGAGGACGAGCTCTGTCTTCTCAGAAGGCTCGAGGTATTTTCCAAATGCCTGCGGGCGGAAGGAAGGCAGGGAAGACACGTCTCACCGAGTGCCCGGATGGTGCTACTCCACTGAACTGGGGGAGCAGCTCTGGGCACGGATGTCCTGGCAGCAATGCCCACAGGAAAGCTGGCAGCAGGGGCTGCACTCGGTGCACAATGGAGCACGGGGACAGAGAGCCCTCAGCATGGGGGAGGAAGGGTGGAGGCTGTGGGCACAGCGCTGGGCCCGCGGAGAACCGGGGCTTGCTGGACACCAGGAGATCTGAAGCTGCTGCTGGGTCCCTGCTCGGGGACAGCAGCAACCCCCTCACTGAGGCCATGCCACCGCACTCATTCTGGATCCCTTTGCTCACACGAGTCTCCTGCTGATGTGCTCATTACCATGGCAATGCGGCTTGCGCTTGGTGAAGTCAGCCAGGTGTCCTCAGCTTCCTGCTCCCTTTGTTTCTCTGGATGTTCTGGATCATCCTGTGGACGTGCCGTGCCTAAACACGAGGGGATCACGGAAGAGTGGATAAATGAGAGGCAGGGGACGTCTGGAAGCTGGCTTGCTGCCGCATTGCTGTGTTCAGGTAGTTCTTGGGCTCCTCTTTCACCAGCATCTGCAGAGCACAACCACAACGGTTCCTGGCAGCCGCCAGCAGACCCAGCACCAGGCGGTGGAGCAGGAGGAGACCCTCTGCCTCTGCCCCCAGAGAACCCTCCACCACCCCCAGTGCCAGGCTCTCTGCTTGCAGGGCTTCACAGCGGCACCCGAGTCCCCTCGTAGCAGCTCAGTGTCCACGCACGCTTGTCCCTGCCCTCCTCACAGTGTGCCGGTGCCCGGAACATTGACCCCATCCCCAGACCCGCTGCCTGTCCGCTCACCTCGAAATTCTCTGCCGGCTCCAATCTGCGGCAGTAGGCGTTCAGGTCCTGGGGCAAGTCCTGGCACTGGGCAGGTTTGCACAGGGTGCAGAGGGACTGTGGAGAATGCATCGTCTGGGCCTCCTCCTGGCAACCAGGGACAGAGAGGCAAACGGGGAGCGTGAGAAGGTTGGCACACGGCCAGCAGGACTGGGGTGCTGGGGCTGCAGTGCTGCCCAGGAGAGCCAGGGGAGACGCTCTGTCCGGCCAGCAGCCCCGGCAGCAGAGCCGGCGGCCCCGTCGGGAGACACGGGCACAGCTCCCATGCAAAGGGATGCGAGTACCTTCACTGAGAAGGTTAGAGACCCGAGGATGAGCTGCACGGGTTCTTCTTGCCCTCTGTCCTGAGTCACCAAGCTGGACGCAGCAGAGGAGTCACCTAGCAAAGGAGGAAAGTAGGGAGGGCTGTAGAGAGGGGCTGCAGGGAAACGTGAGGAGAAGAAGGAGCTCTGCCCTCTGTCCAGACCTGTCCCCGCTCCCCTGGCCCAGTTTTCCCATGGGTGTCTCGTCTGGAGGGTGCCTGGCAGATGGGTTGCAATGCTGGAGCACAGCGTGGAAAGCCACCTCCCGCCCTGGGGGAGGCTGTGCTGGGTTCGGCAGGGCATGAAAGGTAAAGGTAAAGCTGCTCCTGGCTCTTTACGATGCACAGCCAACCAGCTGCTCTGGTACGCTGGGGAAATCCTTCAGCGATGAATGTCAGAAGGCTCAGATTTCTGCCAAAGCTTCCTGGCAGCTCGGCACAGCCTTTTCTGCAAACAACTCCTTGGCTTCCACAGAACTGAACGCTGGGATGGGACGTGCCCAAAGGGAACAGTAGGAGGATAGCAATCCAAGGCCCCCAGGAAATGAGCCCTCTGCAGAAGTCCCTGTCCCATCACCAGCACCACCCAGCTCCTCTTTCCTAAACCTGGTGCCGATAACATGGTCACAAAACCACACTGTGATGTGGAAATGAGGAGCTGAGCATGAGTGAGTGTCAGGTGGCTGCAAGGGCAGCAGAACAGCCCCCTTCGATGTTGCGGGAAGGAGACTGATCACATCTACATTCCACCAAGGCCAGCAGCATCCCAGTGATGCTCCTCTGATAAGGTTTCTCCTTCCCATTTCCAGGGGCATTTGCTGAAATGCCCTCGCGTGCCCCTTCAAGCTTGACTAAAATTGAAGACCCACAGCTCCAGGAAAGAGGAAGATTGTGAAGTGGAAGAAGTCTCTGGTCAGGTGAGGCAGGAGATTTGGGGCTGGTGTCTGCATAGGGTCACTTGTGGACCACACAAGAGCCCGTTCCCAGCCCCAAACACGCACTGCTCATCACCGTCCATCAGCTGTGGGTCTTCAGTTTTAGTCAAGTTTTGACTAGTCGAAAATAACAGCCTGGGTTGTTCACTATTGGATCCACAGTTTTTCGATGTTTTTCTAATAAGGCTTGCATCAATTGTCTAACAAGCATTTCAAGTCCGGTAAAATATTGTTCTCCATTGCTTTGCCTCATCACAAAGAATTTCTTCCTCATGTCTACTCTAAGTCCTCCCCTTTCAAACCTGAACTCACTCCCACTCGCCCTGTCACCACGTGCCATCCCCAGCTTTATTGTAGCCCCTTCAGGTGCCACAAGGCCACTACGAGGTCTCCCGAGAGCCTTCTCTTTTCCAGGCTGAACAACCCAAACTCTCTCAGGCTGTCCTCGTAGCAGAGGTGCCTCAGCCCCAGTCCGTGCTCCAGCTACAGCCACGGCAGGAGGAGCTGCGTGACAGGAGCTGCTCACATCAGCCGCGTTTGCACCTGGCAGGAGACACGGCTGTGCCCCATCCCCACGCCAGTGCTGAGCCCAGCACCATGGGCCTTCCTCAGCCTTGCCTTCCTGGGTGGTGAGATGTCCTGTCCTGACACCCAGGACATCCTCCTGTGGCCAGAAGGAAGGACGGAGCCCATCACTTGTCCCACAGGGGCTGCACGTGTTTTTCTCGCCTCGCTATTCCCTGCTGTTGGCACAATAAATCTGGACAAGTCTGGTGTCCCACAGGCTCCCAGATCCCATCTGAGGGTGCAGGGGAAGGCTCCTTCAACTCTCACCAAGTGCTGGCACAGCCCTTGCGCTGGCAGACCCCTCAGGGTAGGACACCCACCCCCTGCCCCACGACGCTTCCCCACAGCTGGGACAGACCCCCACCACAACCCCACTAAAACCCCACCCTTTTCAGCAGCAACCACAAGCCATCAGAGATGTCCAACCAACAAGGCTGGGGACATCGAGGACAGTGCCTCTGCTCCCAGCCCCCATCAGCCCCGCCTGCACCCTGCCTCAGCCTCCTCCCTCTCAGGGCAGATGTTCCTGACCGGCACCTCCGGCATCTCCTGCCGGGTACAGCCCAGATCAGGAGGGGCAGTCAGCAAGAAGGCCAAGCACCATGCGCCAGCCAACACCACCAAGAAGCAGGAGGCCTCCCTGCAGGATAACATCCCACTGAAGAAAAAAAAGACAAAGCCGGTGCGCCGGCTGGCCAAACACTAGAGCAGCCTCTGAGAGGTGAATCTGGACAAGGACGGAGCGGCGGTGGGCAGTGCTGGGACACAGAGAGATCCAAAGGCCGGTGCCTGCACTCACCCTCTCCAGCCCCAGCCCTCTCCCAGATCCCTGTTCCTTGTTTAATTCAGTAACAGGACTGTGTGTTCACTTGCCAGCACCTCTCTGCTTGCAGAACTATTTGCATTGGGAGAGGGGGATGAGGGTGTTAACGCAGCCCCTGCCCAGCCCATGGTGACTGAGCTGGGCTTGGGACTGACACTGAGAGGTTGGGGAGACGGGGCATCACTCCAGGTGCTGAATACCCCTGGGAGCCCAGTTTTTACCACAGATTGCCTTTTTTTTTTTTTTTTTGTGTGTGTGTGAGTGTGTGTGTGTTCTAAGTCCTCCTCTTGCAAAGCTCGTGTCCTGCAAAGACAGCTGTGCCAAGGTCCTGACCTTGCCTCCCAAACGGACCAGAGAGTGGAGAAACTCCAGAAGCTGTGGAGTTGGACAGCCAGGGGCCTCCCAAAAGGTTCTCCTGGAGCTCTGCAGAGAAGCAGCAGCTCTCCCACCAGCGTGCGCAGCCTAAGGGCTCCCTTCCACACGCATGTTCCTTGGCTTTCCCCAAGCTTGCTGCCCCCTGCTAGCAGAGGAGATTCCAGGGAAACAAGGGCTGTCTTTGCTCAGCACTTGGAGCTGCTTCTCTCCACTCAGCTGAGGCACAAAGGCTGCAGCCCTCCTCCATCATGCAAACCTTGTGTGCCTGTCCCACAGGTCCCCCAGACATCGTGTGCAGGGAATTCCTTGGGAAGGACCAAAGGCTGGGGAAAGGAATGGATCTAGGTGCATGGGGGTGGGAAGCAGGGTGGAAAAGAGGAGCACGGAAATCATACGGTCACCAGTTCATGCAAGTTGGGAAGGACGGGGTGGGTAGTCCTTTAGACCTCAAGCTCCAGCAGTGCCAGTGAGGATGTCAGGCCAAGATGCTGGGGGGGTTCATCCAGGGGGGTCTAAAAAGCCTCAAAGGATTGAGGCCTGACATCGCACAGCTTCACATCTTCGCGTTGTCCACTCTAGGAATGATGGTGGCCGTAGCGAAGTGTCTCTCTCCCAGCCACCTTCTCTTTAAATCACTATAAAGAGCTTCCACATAGCAGAAAACGGCAGTTGGCTGCAGTTGTGAGACACGGTGACATCAGGAAAGCAGCTCAATCAGCAGCTGGCGTGAAGAAATCCTTGTGGAAGAAGAGGAGGAGAGCATGGCAGAGGGAGAGGTGTCTCAGCCGGCTTCGTTGTGGGGAATGCAGACCTTGAAAGACAAAGTATCAGACAATAAAAGCTGATCTCCTATGGCAACTGTTATTTTCAAGTTGGGGGATGTCACTCGGACGGGTTCAGGGGCGGCAGCGGTGGCAGAAAGCCGCGGGGAGCGTTGGACTCTCTGGGGAGGGAGATGGGACGAGCCCATGGGATAGCAGTGCTGAGGGCTGAGCCGTGTGGCTGGAGTGAAGCCGGCTGTCAGGAGCAGTGAGTTTGCACAGGGGATGGTTATTGTTATCACTCTTTTTCTTCTTTGAATTCCCCCGTGCCCCATCCAGACCACGGCAGCGAGGGCTTCTGGGATCTCCCTTACTGTGGGCACAGGAGCTGGCAGGGGCCGGGTGGTGACCGGCTTAGACCCTGAGGGCTTAGACCCTAAAAACGCAGCCTTGGATCCTAAAATGAGGATTTGGAACCTAAAATCACGTCTTGGGAATTGAGAATGCAGTGAACGTTTCTGCCCTAAAAATGAAGCTCTGCGCCTAAAAGTGAGCTTTGCAAACTAGAAATTAGGCTACATAAATTAGATTTTGACCCGCAGGAAGAGGGTGTTTGACCCAATTACTGACTGTTTGGACCCCCTAAAATTCAACCTCAGACCCATTAAACCCAGCTTCTGACGCATTTCTGAGTAAGAGGCTTGGAATCTGTGGTGTGCTGGAAGCCAGAATGTCTTCCTAGCAGCTCCAATCCCTGTGAACTGTCACCCTCCGGCAGTTCAAGTTTATGGCAGCCAAGTAATGCACAGTCAGACCCAAACCCCTCTGCTTTGTTAAAAAACACCTCCCACAACAGCCTCAACCCTGCGGCTCTAAAATGAAGCTCTGCAGAACAGCTAACCCTTTGTGCCCTTAAGTGATGCTTTGAACCCTCAAACACAGGCTTTTGAACCTCATATTACACTTTGGGCACTGAAATGAGGGTTTCAAAACTAATTATGCTCCTTTGGGGCACAAAACAGAAGACCTGAACCTTAAGGAAAGTGTTTTGGAACCCCATCATTCCCCCCCATGCAACCTAAAAACAAAGCTTTGGCTTCTAAACACAGGATTTCGGGGGCTCAAAAAATGGGGTTGAGGGACTGAAAATGGATCTCTAGAAACAAAAACTTAAGCTGCGGGGCCTAAAACTGGGCTTCAGAGGAGATATCAGAGGACAGTCCTATGGAAAGTCCTTGGAACAATGCACACACCCACGAGCTGGTACCAGTCACTGGGGCTACACAACACTACTGCACAAATAACCAGAATCTCTAAGGGCTTTAGGAGGTGGGGGAGGATCCTACAGCGCATGTACTCACCTGGTGAAGAGGTGACACCAAACCGCAAGGAGAAGACCAGCCTACGTACTCCTAGCACAGGAACAACCTCCCCCCACACTCCTACTGCTCGAGGAGGCCTCAAAATGGCCTCTGGCAGGGCTGCCTTTATGCTCAAGGCAGAATGGGATCATGGTCATATATGGTCATGTTGGCAGCCATGGGCTGGAGGATCCCCAGGCAGCACCAGGGTGGGGTCTGTAAGCTGAGCCCCAGCTCCCCTGCACCCTGCCTCAGCCTCCTCCCTCTCAGGGCAGATGTTCCTGCTACAGGAAGCTTTCCAGAAAGTTCTCCTGGAAGTATGCTGGACACTTTAAAGACAGTCCCCTGGAAAGTGCCTTCTCAGATGTTTTGAAGCGTCCTGCAGAGCGTTTGCCGGCTGTCAGGAGCAGTGGGTTTGCACAGGGGATGGTTATTGTTATCGCTCTTTTTCTTCTTTGAATTCCCCTGTGCCCCCATCCAGACCACGGCAGCGAGTGCTTCTGAGATCTCCCTCAGTGTGGGCACAGGAGCTGGCAGGGGCCGGGTGGTGACACTGGGCACCAAGCTTCGGAACAAGGTGTGGCTGCCCTGAAGCTTCTTTTGGGGAGAAAAGCCTGTTCTGTGGGAGCGGGGCAGGTGGTTCTGCTGGCCCCGCCCCCCGCTGACTGTTGGGCGCAGCGTCATTCGAAAGGAGGAACCTCCAGCCCCAGCCGCCCCGCGCAGCCCGTGCAGAGCTCCTCGTCCCCGGCCGGCCTCGGCGGGCTCGCTCCTTGCCCAAAGACACGGGATCGCAGGTTCGTAGCAAAGCAGGGAAGGCAGACACTGCATCCCCAGCCTGGGAGTAACGGAGGGCTGAATGGGCAGCTGGCTCTGCGTGAGGGTGTGCCTGGGGTGGGTCTGCGCGGTCCCCCACCGCGTTGTGTTGGGGTGCCAGGAGCAGGGAGGAGCAGGAATAACGTGGAAGAGAGGGAAGCTGAAGACGTTTTGTCCAGGTCTTTCATCTTGACATTTTGTCCTGCTTAGCAACGTGTGGGAGAAACGCCCACTCTGTTTGGGACGGCAGGGCTGGATGTTGGTTACGTAAGGGGTGGTTTTAGTCGTTTTATTGATTACTTTCTGAGTCCAAGACTTGCTGGGCCCACGAGGGTTGGGTGATACTGGGATGTAGGGGTTTGAGTGAATTTTCCCAAGCTTCCGGGCTGGTAGATCATCCAGGGGAGGTGTCACGGCTCTGGTGCGCAGCAGCCCGGGCATGGATCTCACTCAGCGGCACTGGGAGCACCCAGTCCCAGTCTTGCTCACGTGCCAGAGAGCAGCTGCTCCTCAGAGAGCCTCATCCCTTCCCTGTTGTCATTGCAGGATCTGCTCCGTCCCCTCCCTCCGCTTCAGACGCACCCCGTGAATTCCAGAGCTGCCGATGAGGCATGGCTGAGGGGTGGCTGAGCCACGAGGAGACAGGGAAGGACAGAGGGCAGGAGGGCAGCAGGAGAGACTCGGACGATGTGGACGACAGCCTGCCCAACCTGACGTGGCTGCTGGACTTCTCCATCATCAGCGCTAGCATGGGCAACTCCTCCTGCTGCCCCAGCAGCCCGGACCCCCACAGCTGTCAGGGCATCCCCAGCTTTGCTGCACCGTGCTCACCCCTGGGCACTGACCAACTGTGCATGGAAATGCCCCAAACTCCCCGCATGCCCATCTCCTCCTCCAGCTGGATGATGGAGCACCACGTTGTGTCCACGCACCCTCAGCTGACGGAGGGCATTGACTACAAGACCAACCCCTACATCAAGCCACCCTATTCTTATGCCACCCTCATCTGCATGGCGATGGAAGCCAGCAAGGAGCCCCACGTCACCCTCTCAGACATCTACAAGTGGATTACCGACAACTTCTGCTACTTCCGTCAAGCTGATCCCGTGTGGCAGGTAGGACATTTGAGAACTCTTGCCCTGCCCCATCTCCCCTTATGGCTGGGAAGGGCCTTTCACAGCTTCCATCGTGTAAGAGAGAGCTCAGGGTCATTTTTGGAGTGGAAAGGTCCCCATTGCGCTGTTGGTCCCTGCATCTCCTCTTGACTCTGGAGTGAAGGTGTCTCTGTCTCCCACTTCAGCTTCCTGTAGCTTGCTGCCCTGCTCCATCTCAGAGGACACTCTCCAGCACGGGTGGCTTTCTAGAATGTGGTGGGGCAGGAGGCACCTGGGTTGCTCCTCCCTCTGCTCTAGTTATTCCCAGCCCAAATCCAGAGCGTGCCAGCTATCCTGCACCACTGCTCCCCCAGGCAGGGCTGAGCTAAACCTTTCTTAGCCCCCCGCCCAGGAACTGTCCACCACCTCGCTGGGCAAGTGGGTGTCTGGATGCTATTGAAGCCCACCAGAGAGAAAGGTAGGGAAGCCCTTGGTCCCTCTCCAGGGCCACAGGTGTTCCCCAGACTCCCTGTGCTGGGAAACTTATGGGAGGGACTTTATGGGAGTAGCTAAGTACCAGAATCTTGACTTTCTCTTGCAAACTCATGGCTGGATATTCACCACACTTTTAATTCAAAGTGTTCATTGACAGAAGGAAGAGATGCAGGAGGTACACAAGGTTCTTGCAGGGAGGAAGGATTAATATATTAACCCACCAGGAAATATGGCTGGAAAAGCAGAAAATCCTCTTTTTCTTTCTTTCTCTTCCCCATAGTCTTCCCCCCACCTCCTTTAAGCAGTGGCTGATGAGGATGCAGTGATTTTACCCGGAGCTCCTCTGGGCCAGAAGGCACCTCTGGGGACACACAGGGCAGGGGTGGGACAGCCCCCGTGCCTCTCCAGTTTTGCCCGTCCGGTTTGTGTCAGCCTGGCAGCAGGCAGACATGTGCCTGTATTTTAGCAAACCGCTTTCCCCACAACACTAACAGGAGGTGTGGGTCAAGCTGGGGATGCGAGGAGAGCCCTGATGGTGCTGTCCACTATGGTGATGCCACATGTTGCCGCTGGTAATGGGGCCACATGGATGTAAAGACCCTCCTCTTCCTCCTGGCTGCAAAGATGCTTCTCCACCAGCCTCCCCACGCAGATAGTTGCGGCACCAGCCGATGATTGTTCCACCTTGGTTTTTTTCTCTTTTTTTCCCAGAACTCCATCCGGCACAACCTCTCCTCAAACAAGCGCTTCATCAAGGTGCCTCGAGAGAAGGACAAGCCAGGGGGAGGTGGCTTTTGGAAGCTTGACCCGCAATACGTTGAGCGGCTCAAGAGTGGTGCCTTCAAAAAGCAGAGGATGCGCCCAGTGCAGATCCACCCAGCCTCCACTGCGAAAGCCCAGCAAGAAGCACAGCATGGTGCCTCCCTGGCTGCTTCAGCTTGTGCCTCCAATAAAGTCCTCTCTGTCAACCTGGAGTCACAGCTGCTGCTGAAAAAGTTTGAAGAAGGTAATGGCAACCAGAACTGGAATCCAGTGGATGGCAAAAGAGGGCTCAAGCGCAAGCAGCCCTTGCCCAAGCAAACAGCCAAAGCATGTCGGCTTTCCAATTCCGCCTTGCTGAGCCAGGAGGAGCAGACCCTGCTGGAATCCCTGAAAGGGGACTCTGACCCCAGCCTGAACAGAGAGGTCTCCACTTTTGGGGATCTGGAGCTCTTATCTCCAGTCAGCCTCAAAACGCTCAACCTGGAGTTGATGGCACAAGGGCACCACTTTGAATGTCCCCAGGGGCCGGAGCAGGTCCTCACTGAGTCCTCCCAGAACAGCCTGAGCCTGGACGAAAGCTTCGTGGCCACTTCTTTCCTGCAGCATCTCTGTGATGAAGGGACAAGCGATCTCCTCTCGGATTCTGCCAATGCGGAGCAGTTGTTTGAAGTCAACGATGCCTCTGTAATAGCAGATGTCAGCAACTGGATCACTCTGGATTCCCTCTTGTAAGAGGCCAGTCACCGATCAAAGCCCACGTGTGCTTTAGCAGGATGCTCCCCCCACGCTACTGGGACTTCCAAGAACTGGATTCTTCACCTCTCCTTCGCTGTAGGTTATTAGAGATAGAGTAGGCATCAGGTAGGAGAGAGCAGAAGCTGTAGTGTCAGTGGTTTGCCTTAGACTTGTTGAGAAGTCAAAGATTGTAGAGAATTTCTGTTTAGTAACAACAGCATTTAGGACCTTTAATGTTAGCCGCAATATTTATTGAGAGAGGTTGTAGCTTATGAATTAATAAAGAAGCCTTTAAAAAATCCCATTATCCTTGTTGCAATTTGTACTCAAATTTGGGGAGGGGGTGGGAGTGTGGAGGTGGGAGAATCATAGAATCATAGAACCACAGAATCGTAGAATACTTTGGGTTAAAGGGACCTTAGAGATCATCTAGTTCCAACTCCCCTGCCATGGGCAGGGACACCTCCCACAAGATCAGGCTGCCCAGGGCCCTGTCCAACCTGGCCTTGAGCACCTCCAGGGATGATGCAGCCACAACTTCCCTGGAAAAATTCTGCATTTCTTCCCGAGTAAAGCACGAGTCAAGCTGAGAATTTAATATCTTCAGGTCACGCAAGGGGCAGAGCAGGGCCTTGGGCTGTTGCTTTGTCCAGGTGCCACCGCCTGAAGTCCCCTGGGATGCCACCACATTGGTGGGGATAGTGTCCGGGGGCCACAGGGCTACAGGCTCTGGAGTGTGGTGTGGATGTATTTGTCTGTACTGATAAGGCCTCTCTTTATTTGCTGTTCTCATTATATTTCCCTCTGTTGGGGCCTCCATACGGTGCCAAAGGGCTGCAGAGATTTGTGTGTGATTTCACCTTTTAATGGGATGTTATTTACAATTAAAAAGAATAAATAAGAACAAGCCTTTTGCCTCCTTGTTCTCCTCCAGCCCCTCCTTACCCTGTCAGACCCTCTCTCCTGGAGTGGGGGGACATCTCACCAGCCCAGCCCTGCCTGTACACCCGGCCCGGATACACAGATGCCCTCACCCCGCTCCGCAGCAGCACAGTGATTCCTCACGGGAAAACTGATGCACAAACAGCCAGCTGCGTGACAACGGCTACACGCTCTCTGTGGCACAAGGGTGGCTCTGTCCCGAGGCCTGGGAGCTGCTCCCAGCCCCTGGAGCATCCTTCCCTGTCCCTGCGCGGAGCTCCTGGGCGTGACATGGTGTAAGCACTCAACACTGTCCTTCTGCTCATGCCATGTTCCTACCTGCGTATTCACAGAATCACTAGGTATGGAAAGACCTCCAGGCTCATCTAGTCCAATCATTCCTATCAACCACTAAACCGTGCCCCTCAGCACCTCATCCACCTGCCATTTACATGACTCAATCCCCTCACTGGGCAGCCTCTGCCAGTGCCCAATGACCCTTTCTGTGAAAAATTAGTTGTAGAGAGCAACAAGGTCTCCCCTCAGCCTCCTCTTCTCTATCCCCCCACACGCCCTGTGAAACATAAGTGGCTTTGGGGCCCTGGTGGGCACAGGAGTGT
Organism: Phaenicophaeus curvirostris; assembly: GCF_032191515.1. Lineage (NCBI taxonomy): Eukaryota > Metazoa > Chordata > Aves > Cuculiformes > Cuculidae > Phaenicophaeus > Phaenicophaeus curvirostris. The sequence goes on from NC_091394.1 coordinate 17,040,345, forward strand.
GAGCAGAGCTGCACAGAAGCTGCAGAAACAACCAAATCCTTGCAAGATCAACTAAGCTGAGAAGCAGTCGGGCTCTGCCAGGGCTGTGAAGAAGATCACCTCATGCTCAGCTGCTGGGGCAGGCGCGGTGGGGGCAGTGGGTCAAGAGGCAGCAGGTTTGGGAAGCTCCGAGGTGTTTTAACACAGGGTGCGCAGCACAAAGTGCGATCAGCATAAAAGCCCAAACTCTCCAATACTCTGTGAAATCTAGTTTTACTCATTACAACAATAAATGTAATAAATGATTCGTAGGGATTAACAGCGTTAACAGTAACAGCTTTCCAGGCAACTGTCACGGTCCACTCGTGGACGCGTGATGGTTCGTTTCATTTATGGTTTCAGAGCGCAAATAACTCAAAGAGTCAAGGGAGTCAAATTTCAATCTAACCTGGCACTTTATTACTTATGCCTGTAAAGCAACCTACGATGGAAAGAGACAGAGAACAAGGAAAGAGATGGGGAGAAGAGGGAAGGAAAAGGGGTTCATGGCTACCACCACGGGTCTCCAGATGGTCCCCACGGGTCCCTTGTCTCTGGGAGACAAGGTCCAGAAGGCGTTCTGCTGTTTTGGTCTTTGATGGAGGTGATCCCAGGGTGGGGGGGTCTTCTTCTGTCTCGGTCTTCTGTTCCCCCCTAATTCAGCTGCTCCAGAGCTGTCTTTTATGCCAGTCAATACACCTGTGACCCACCTTTGCCTGTGGAGATGTGCCTATCTCCACGTAGCAGGCCACAGGTGCCAAGAGAGGAGTGTCTGCAGGTCTCCTCCCCTTGCGCATGTGCTCCTCCTGGCGCCAGTGGTCAACCTGGGGTCTCCCAATGAAGGCCAGTAGTCATCATCACCTTGCACGCATGCTGTGTTGGTTATGGGTATGTGGTAAGTCCCGTCATTAATCTTCCTGTCTTTTCCTCCTTGCTTCATGGATCTTTCACAATGGTAGGGAGCAAGGAGGTTTGAAGACAGGTACAAAACATTGTTGAGATAAGGAGGAAGGTACAGGTAGTTAGGTACAAAGTATTCGTTCCGTGCCAGCTCTGGCCGTTTTCCTGAGGCCTGAATTTGTGATTTATACAGTCAAGTTTGGAGGTTAAAAATGAGAAAATGTTGAGACAGAAATCGAACATTTGACCAACTCTTACAGCAACGTGCCCAATCATTGCTACAAGAGACCAACCAGGTTCCAGCTTTCATCCAATGGAGGCATTTTCTTGAGGAGAGCTTCACTCCTGCCCGGCCATCCAGGGCCAGCAGCACCGCGCCCACCGCTTCCGTGGTGACGTTGGCTGCTCCCCTAGAGCTCTCAGAATATGGATGTTCTGAGTTGCCAGAGATGAGACGGAGAGCTGGGGATCTTTCTCCAAAACCTGGAGGGCTGCGACAAAGGAAAGAGAAGGGAGCTGAACCCCACCTCTTTGCAGAGACCCTCAGGCATCTCTGCCAGACCTTGCCAGCCCCACCCTTCCCTTTCCCTGGCCGGGAGGAGCAGGTGGGACAAATACCTCGGCTGGCAGCTGTTGCTCAGGAAGGCCCCCAATGCCCCCGAGATGTTCCTCTGCCCTCGAACCCTGAAGCAGGGCAAGGCGCAGCAGCTCGCTGCCCAGGCTCTGTCCCCTGCCCCAGCAGCCCCGGCACGCACAGCACTGCCCCTACTCACCCTGGCAGATCTCAGGCAGCTTCTCCTCCCGTTGGTGCCTCAGGTGGCGCGCGGCAAGCCCTAGGCACAGAGCTCTGTCAGCCGCCTGCTCCCCAGCGTGCTCCCAGCAGCACAGCTCCCGGCTCTGCCGGTCTGGCTGCAGCCCCTGCTCCCCCTCAGCAGGGAGACCCCAGGGAAGGGCAGTGCCGGGCTGGGGTGAGGGACTGAGCGAGGCTGCAGCCAAGCCCAGCGTTGTGGGCAGGGGTGGGAGAGGGAGGCACCGAGCCCTGGCTGCCCAGGCCCGTCACGGGGCACCCAGGGCTCTGGCAGCCCCAGGGCTCCCCTTGCTGCCAGCGCAGCGGCGGGGACTGGGGCCAGGCTGCAACAGAGGGACCCCGGGGGCTGTGGCTCACCGACAAACCGCACGGCCGCCTCTCGCAAGGTGTCCTGAGCATCCTGCAAGTATGCCAGGCTCTCGTGCAGGTATTCTGCAGCTCTGCCTTTGGCCTTCACCAGCTGGAGAGAGTAGAGGGGCACAGAGTGTCACGCAGCCTTCCCAGGCAGCTGGACCAGCATCCCCTTTACCCCTGCCACCTCAGGCCATTCCCATCTCCCAGACAGGAGCCCTGTAGCGCTGAGGCACAGAGACAGCTGCAGGCATAGGGGTCTGGAGGTCCTGTGACCCTTCTGTCCCGCTGCCAGGGCCCAGACAGCCTAGGGTCTCCTTCCACACCATGAGAGTGGGGAGGGGAAAGGGGCTTGGAGAAGCAGCCCCGGGGGCTCTGGGCCCAGGGGAAGGGAAGGAGGCTCCAGGCTCTGGGCTCTGGGCTCTAGGCTGGAGCAGAGCAGGAACGGCTGTCCCCTTGTCCAGACTGGGCTCTAGGGCTTGGGGCTTGTCCTCACCAAGTACTCCCCAACTCGGAATATCTGCTGCGTCTGGGTCAGGCGGGTGAGATTTCTCAACTTCAGCAGCTTTGCAGCAACGAGGAGGGCTTCCTGAGCTGCCTGTGGAGAAGGACAGGGGCTGGGGTTCCAGGGACTCAAAGCCCTGGCCTCCAGCACGTGCAGGGACAGCCAGAAAGTCTCTAGGGACTCTCGTGCTCAGGTGTTGGTGGCCATGGACTGCTGCTGAGCCCTGCTGGACCACCTATTGCAGGCGTGGGAGATGTCCGTGCCAGCTTCTCCTTCCTTCCTTTTGATCCTCTCTCTGGGTGCGCTGGAGGAGAGGTGAATGGGGGAAGGAGGGAGAAACAGGAGCCCATCTTCCTCGCCTCTGTGGCAGGAGGCCACAGGAAGGCAGTGGTGGGATCCAGGCAGGGAAGCAGGGTCTGCCCCGTCCTCAGTGACTCCAGCTCTTGGACCCTGAGACCACACAGACTCCTCGTGTCGGACTGCCAGCAGCCCTTTTCCCTCCCTGGTGCCCAGGCCACACTTGTGGTGTCAGCTCAGCCTTCCCCGCATCCCTGCTCAGGTTCGTAATCTGTACCTTGGCCACGCTCTTGGTCTGGTCACTCATGCGAAAGAACAGTGGGATCAGGCTTCTCCACACATGCTCCTTTGTCTGCTGCTTGTTGTTCCCCACCACCATCTGCATCGCATCTTTGAAGAGGCAGATGGAGAGCTCTCGCAGCTGGCTGCACTCCTGGAAGGGAGGAGGACAGGAGACTTGGAGCGAGAGCCGCTCCCAGAGCAGGGTCGAGGGCAGGGCTGCTGTGAGAGGAGATGCTTTGGAGCCAGACTCCACAGCCAGGAGGGAAAACCCCGGCCCAAATAGCCCTGCGGGGCTGGGCTGATGGGCAGTTGTCCTTGCAGAGGGCCGAGCGGTGGGGCTGAGGCTCCCACAGCAGCCTTACATCATCAAAGACCGGCCGGAGCTTCTCCAGCAGCTGCAGAGCCACGGGGCTGGCCTCCTTCCTCCCCAGATGACGCAGCACGTTCTGGACAACCAGCAGAGCCTTCATCTTGTCCTCAGAGCCGGCATTCTCCTGGGTGCCCATGACGTCCGGCAGCAGGTCTAGCATTTTCCTTGCCTGTATCAAGCACAGAATTCCCTTTCGCAAAATGGGGAAAGAGCACCCTAGCACAAATTCTCTGGCCACTGAGCACTAGCCTCCGCGTTACCCACAGCCCCAGCCCCAGGCTGCCAACGTGGCTGCATCCTGTCCGTGCCCCGCTCACCGTCTCAGGTCTCTGCGACAGTGTCACCAGGCTTCTGAGCTCCAGTGAGAGCAGACCCGGGCTTGTACGCTGCAGGAACCTCTGGGTTTGGTCCTGGCCAGCAATCTCCTCTGCGTTCCCGTAACCTGAGGCCAGCAGCTGGAAGAAAGAGAGCAGTGGGAGACTGGCAGGAGTTGCAGGGTTCCCCACACCGTGAGGCTCCCTGAGGGCAAGGGCTCCGGGGCCCACGCAGCGTGGGGTGGCCCTGGCACAGTTGGCGCAAAGGAACCCAGTGCTGGGCCGGTCCCTGCCGGCCCCAAGGGGCCGTGGCCGTATGTCCTGGAGGAGGTGACCATCTGGGGGCAGGTGGGAGGGGAGATGGCCGGGCCCCTTTTCCCACAGAGGCAGATGCAGCCCAGAGAGTGAGCAAGGACTGCTCTGGCCACTCACAGACAAACGAAGGAAGCAGGCGACCTCCTCTGCGTTGGAGCTGAAGACGCCGTGCAGCCACTTGCCCTGGAGCTGTCGGAGCAGCTCGCTCAAGGCCTTCTCCACTGTGTGGGGCTGGGAAAGCAGCACATCCCAGATGGCCAGAGCAGCCCTGCAGGACCAGAGTGCTCTGTCAGCAGAGCTGCCTCGACACCGCGCGGTTCCTGGGACAGCCCGCAGGATCCAGGCAGTCCTGCAGCCCCGGCCCCTTCCAGACCTTTGCTTGGGGGCCGGGTCCCTGCCTGGGCGAGCAGGAGGGGTCTGGGATAGCGTTCCTGTTGCTGCTGGGCATGGAAGAAGCTCACAGGGACTGTTGGGGTCAGTACCTGTCACACGACGGAGACAACCCCAACAGGATCGTGACCACTTCCCTGGGACACCAGTCGGTCACCAGCAGAAGCAGCGAGTCCAGGCTGTGCCGGGCTGATGCCGTGCACATGCACTCCCTGTTTTCATAGATGCACCTCACGATGTCCGGAACCTGGAGGGCACACAGGGGAGGTCAGGGCTGCTGCTGGAGTGCAGCCATTTCCCAAGAAACCACTTCCCATCCGACTGTGCTGCCAGGTGCCTGAGGCGCCTGGGTCAGGGAGAGAGGGATACGGGGACACACAAAGCCTGGAAGCGCTCAAGGGAAGGGCACAGCAAGGCAGCCACATGCCACTTACCTGCACTAGCCATGAGGCGGGCTCTCCCATGGCCACATCCAGGATGCTGCTCGCCGCCTCCTTGGCATCCAGGCTTGAGTCTCTCAGGGCCTTAATGGCCATGAGGACGAGCTCTGTCTTCTCAGAAGGCTCGAGGTATCTTCCAAATGCCTGCGGGTGGAAGGAAGGCAGGGAAGACACGTCTCACCGAGTGCCCGGATGGTGCTACTCCGCTGAGCTGGGGGAGCAGCTCTGGGCACAGATGTCCTGGCAGCAGTGCCCGCAGGAAAGCTGGCAGCAGGGGCTGCAGTCGGTGCACAATGGAGCACGGGGACAGAGAGCCCTCAGCATGGGGGAGGAAGGGTGGAGGCTGTGGGCACAGCGCTGGGCCCGCGGAGAACCGGGGCTTGGTGGAAGCCAAGAGAGCTGAAGCTGCTGCTGGGTCCCTGCTCGGGGACAGCAGCAACCCCCTCACTGGAGACAGTGAGGCCATGCCACCCCGCTCATTCTGGATCCCTTCGCTCACACGAGTCTCCTGCTGATGTGCTCATTACCATGGCAATGCGGCTTGCGCTTGGTGAAGTCAGCCAGGTGTCCTCAGCTTCCCGCTCCCTTTGTCTCTCTGGATGTTCTGGATCATCCTGTGGACGTGCCGTGCCTAAACACGAGGGGATCACGGAAGAGTGGATAAATGAGAGGCAGGGGACGTCTGGAAGCTGGCAGGCTCTCATGGATGACTTCCAGAAGCACCGGAACAGTCCCTTGCAAGACTCGGGGAAACAACCAGGTGCATGAGGAGAGGTCTGTGTGTGTGTGGAGGGAGGCAGCCCACCCCAGCTCCTCTTACATTTTTGCTGCTGGAAGAATCTGAAGAGGTAATGAAGAGCATCCAAAGCCCCCGATCTGATCTCCCAGTTTTTGCAAAAGCAGCAAAAGATGAGACGTCCCAGCAGCTGTCCCAGGAGGGGGATACGGATCTCTGTGAGGCAGGCACGGCTGTCATCGTCTCCTTCGCAGGTGCTCCAGCCCTGGGTGTGGGAGGCAAGAGAGGTAGAAGGGCTGAGGGGCAGCAGGTGCAATCAAAGTCCTGAACCCAGGAGCTTCCACAAGGAAATATCCCCAGTGAGACAGGATTTGGAGGACCCTCCCAAAGGTGCTTGTAGGGCAGCAGGGCAGGGAGAGCTGCAGACCTGGCCTCCCACCATGCTCCTTGGGCAGTCCTGTCCTGCACAGGCCTGGGGACTGAGACGAGTCCTGGCAGAGAGGGCACTGGGGAGAGGAGACCGTGGGAATAGGAAAGAAACGGAGACCTTCTCTCCAGGGCAGAGCCTCACTGAACACCTCAACCAGACTCGCCTCACAGGCATCTCCGAGCTAGGGGCTGCTCCGGTGTGCAGGGAAGGGAAGAACCCCCAGCTGGAGGGTGCCTGTCTCCTTACCTGTGCTGAGGAACCGCTGGCCAGGAGGAAGTCACTCAGCCTCACAATCCGCCCCACCGCCCTCTCACACGCAGCTGTGCTCTGGCAGGTGGTGAAGGGCAGCAGCATCTGGGAGGAGAGAAACTGCTGGTGTGTCCTGGGAGCCGGCACCCGCGCCAGCAGAAGAAGCGCTGCCCGTGTCCTGGTGGGACTCACGTAGGTCCCCAGGGCAACACCTGATCCTTGTCCTGCCCTCCCCAAAACAGAGCCCTGAGCGCCCTCTCCGTGGAGGCTGGACTTTGGGACAGGAGCCTGCCTGGGGGTCTGCAGAGGGGAATGGCAGTCCAGCCCCCTGAGAAGCCAGGAGTGCAGGGCTCCAGGGTTGGGGTCCCTGTGTGGGACAGGAAGGTCCCAGTGGGTTGCTGCCCAGCAGATGTGGAGAGGAGAGAACAGGGGACCGCGAGGCAGGGGACGGGCAGCACCAGCTGCCGCTGCTGCGGTGCCTGAGGAGAGGGATCAAAGGCCTCCCGCTGCCTCGGTGCAAGGAGAGCTCTGGGGACAGAGCTGGCCCAGAAGTGCCGCGGGCAAGGCTTTGCTGTGACGCAGCAGTGGGATGCAGAGGGGACATCACATGGACTGCGGGCAGGGGACGCTGGGCTCCCAGAAGAGCGTGATGGGCCACCCTTGGCTGCGTAAGGGAGCTGGGCACCCTCCCTGCAGAGTGCTCTGTGTGTGGTACTGGGCTAAGGGGACGGTCCCCTCAGGAAGAGGCCCCGTGAACCCCACTCTTTGCCAATGCCAGACCTGTAAGATTGTCTGCAGCTCCACAAAGAAAGCGGCGGAAGAACGGAGTAGTATCTGCAGCACGGTGTCCACGTCCTCCAGGGCCTGCAAGGAGGACAGAGGGTGGTGGCAATCTTTCTGCAGTCCCTCTCACCCCAGGGACAGATCTGACAGAGCAGCCTGCGGTGCTGGACATGGCCAGACCCGTGGGAAGGGGATGAAGGCTTGAGGGTGGGAAGGCAGAGTTGAGTCCCTGCCCTGCCTTGGCTGTCTCTCAGCAGGCGGTGTCAGGGAGAAGATCAGAGGGACTCGGGGCTCCCGTAGCTCAGCCAGCGCTTACCCTGAAGTAGAGACCTTTGAGAGGGGCCGGCATGTCCATTTGTGGTGGAAGGAAGAAGACGCTGCTGAAACAGGCCTGCAAGAGGCGTTTCATTTTCTCGTCCAGCACCATCTGCACTTGGCTGCAAAGCGAGACAGGGCCATGTTGGACACTGGTGCTGGGAGCGGAGCCTCGATGCCTTGGGCAGGTGGACAGGGACCTCTGGAGGAGGGATCGCCAAGAGGGATGGAGGCTGTGCAGGAAGCCCCACCAAGGGGCACCTCCTCTGTCCCTGGCATTGCCTTGGCCCAAGGACATCCTGGCAGGCAAGTCTCCTGCCTCCGTCTGTGGGGAACAGCTGAGACCGGGCGTGGAGCTGCAGGATCCCTCTGCTGTCCGCAGAGTTCCCCTCCTGGCACCACTGGGCTCTGCTGGCATGGGGGATGCTCCCAGAAGGGGGCGGGGCCACGGGCTGTTGAGAGGTGCTCGCTGAAGCAGGGGCTGGGCACGTACCTCAAGGCAGCGTCGCAAAGCATGGCTTGCTGCCGCATTGCTGTGTTCAGGTAGTTCTTGGGCTCCTCTTTCACCAGCATCTGCAGAGCACAACCACAACGGTTCCTGGCAGCCGCCAGCAGACCCAGCACCAGGCGGTGGAGCAGGAGGAGACCCTCTGCCTCTGCCCCCAGGGAACCCTCCGGCCCCACCAGTGCCAGGCTCTCTGCTTGCAGGGCTTCACAGCGGCACCCGAGTCCCCTCGTAGCAGCTCAGTGTCTACGCACGCTTGTCCCTGCCCTCCTCACAGTGTGCCGGTGCCCGGAACATTGACCCCATCCCCAGACCCGCTGCCTGTCCGCTCACCTCGAAATTCTCTGCCGGCTCCAATTTGCGGCAGTAGGCGTTCAGGTCCTGGGGCAAGTCCTGGCACTGGGCAGGTTTGCACAGGGTGCAGAGGGACTGTGGGGAATGCATCGTCTGGGCCTCCTCCTGGCAACCAGGGACAGAGAGGCAAACGGGGAGCATGAGAAGGTTGGCACACGGCCAGCAGGACTGGGGTGCTGGGGCTGCAGTGCTGCCCAGGAGAGCCAGGGGAGACGCTCTGTCCGGCCAGCAGCCCCGGCAGCAGAGCCGGCGGCCCCGTCGGGAGACACGGGCACAGCTCCCATGCAAAGGGATGCGAGTACCTTCACTGAGAAGGTTAGAGACCCGAGAATGAGCTGCACGGGTTCTTCTTGCCCTCTGTCTAGAGTCGCCAAGCTGGACGCAGCTGAGGAGTCACCTAGCAAAGGAGGAAAGTAGGGAGGGCTGTAGAGAGGGGCTGCAGGTAAACGTGAGGAGAAGGAGCTCTGCCCTCTGTCCAGACCTGTCCCCGCTCCCCTGGCCCAGTTTTCCCGTGGGTGTCTCGTCTGGAGGGTGCCTGGCAGATGGGTTGCAATGCTGGAGCACAGCGTGGAAAGCCACCTCCCGCCCTGGGGGAGGCTGTGCTGGGTTTGGCTCTTAGCTCGGAGCAGCATTCCGGCAGTGCTGTGCCCCTGGCCTGTCAGACCCCCACTGCCGCTGTGCCAGGGAAGCAGGACCCTGTCCTCCCCCAGGGAGCAATCAGTGGCCCCAGCCCCGGGAGCCCTCACTTACTGCTTAGCAGTGACTTGGGCACGTGCCGCTGGTCGAACTCCGGAGAAGCGATGCTCTCCTGTGGAACCCCTTTGTCCTCCCAGGCAACCCTGGGGATGGGGGGTCTCTTCGCCATCCTGCAGAGAGCGGAGGTGTGGGAAGCGTTAGGGGTGGGGAAGGGGGACAGTTACTCTACAAAGAGCTGCAGGCTTTGAGGGCTGCGAAACAGCCGTCACGCTGTCTTGTGCATTGCGTTCTGCGAATGTCTCACCTACGCTTTGTCCTAAAGGCTCTGCTCCCACGACGTGTCAGGCTTCAGCAGGAGCTGCGTGTCCAGCCCAAACCTGAGCAGCGGTTGAGTGAACAGTTACAGCTGTGGCAGCGACACAGCAGGCAGAGGGTGGTGGTGTCTCTCGACCGGGTCACAGAGGGCAGCAGTGTCCAGGACACTATGATGTCACGTTGAGAGCTCTCGGGCAGGGCACGAAAGGTTCATCCCTTCCCTGTTGTCATTGCAGGATCTGCTCCGTCCCCTCCCTCCGCTTCAGACGCACCCCGTGAATGCCAGAGCTGCCGATGAGGCATGGCTGAGGGGTGGCTGAGCCACGAGGAGACAGGGAAGGACAGAGGGCAGGAGGTCAGCAGGAGAGACTCGGACGATGTGGATGACAGCCTGCCCAACCTGACGTGGCTGCTGGACTTCTCCATCATCAGCGCTAGCATGGGCAACTCCTCCTGCTGCTCCATCATCCCGGACCCCCACAGCTGTCAGGGCATCCCCAGCTCTGCAGTGCCGTGCTCACCCCTGGGCACTGACTCAGCGCGCATGGAAACGCCCCACACTCCCCGCATGCCCATCTCCTCCTCCAGCTGGATGACGGAGCACCACGTTGTGTCCACGCACCCTCAGCTGACGGAGGGCATTGACTACCAGACCAACCCCTACATCAAGCCACCCTACTCCTACACCACCCTCATCTGCATGGCGATGGAAGCCAGCAAGGAGCCCCACGTCACCCTCTCCGACATCTACAAGTGGATTACCGACAACTTCTGCTACTTCCGTCAAGCTGATCCCGTGTGGCAGGTAGGACATTTGAGAACTCTTGCCCTGCCCCATCTCCCCTTATGGCTGGGAAGGGCCTTTCACAGCTTCCATCGTGTAAGAGAGAGCTCAGGGTCATTCATGGAGTGGAAAGGCCCCATTGGGCTGTTGGTCCCTGCATCTCCTCTTGACTCTGGAGTTAAGGTGTCTCTGTCTCCCACTTCAGCTTCCTGTAGCTTGCTGCCCTGCTCCATCTCAGAGGACACTCTCCAGCACGGGTGGCTTTCTAGAATGTGGTGGGGCAGGAGGCACCTGGGTTGCTCCTCCCTCTGCTCTAGTTATTCCCAGCCCAAATCCAGAGCGTGCCAGCTATCCTGCACCACTGCTCCCCCAGGCAGGGCTGAGCTAAACCTTTCTTAGCCCCCCGCCCAGGAACTGTCCACCACCTCCCTAGGCAAGTGGGTGTCTGGAGGCTATTGAAGCCCACCAGAGAGAAGGGTAGGGAAGCCCTTGGTCCCTCTCCAGGGCCACAGGTGTTCCCCAGACTCCCTGTGCTGGGAAACTTATGGGAGGGACTCTATGGGAGAAGCTGAGTACCAGAATATTGACTTTCTCTTGCAGACTCATGGCTGGATATTCACCACAGTTTTAATTCAAAGTGTTCATTGACAGAAGGAAGAGATGCAGGAGGTACACAAGGTTCTTGCAGGGAGGAAGGATTAATATATTAACCCACCAGGAAATATGGCTGGAAAAGCAGAAAATCCTCTTTTTCTTTCTTTTTCTTCCCCCATAGTCTTCCCCCCACCTCCTTTAAGCAGTGGCTGATGAGGATGCAGTGATTTTACCCGGAGCTCCTCTGGGCCAGAAGGCACCTCTGGGGACACACAGGGCTGGGGTGGGACAGCCCCCGTGGCTCTCCAGTTTCGCCCGTCCAGTTTGTGTCAGCCTGGCAGCAGGCAGACATGTGCCTGTATTTTAGCAGACTTGTGTTCCACCCTGTTTTTTTTCTCTTTTTTCCCAGAACTCCATCCGGCACAACCTCTCCTCAAACAAGCGCTTCATCAAGGTGCCTCGAGAGAAGGACAAGCCAGGGAGAGGTGGCTTTTGGAAGCTTGACCCGCAATACGTTGAGCAGCTCAGGAGCGGTGCCTTCAAAAAGCAGAGGATGCGCCCAGTGCAGATCCTCACAGCCTACACTGCGAAAGCCCAGCAAGAAGCACAGCATGGTGCCTCCCTGGCCGCTTCAGCTTGTGCCTCCAATAAAGTCCTCTCTGTCAACATGGAGTCACAGCTGCTGCTGAAGGAGTTTGAAGAAGGTCTTGGCAACCAGAACTGGAATCCAGTGGATGGCAAAAGAGGGCTCAAGCGCAAGCAGCCCTTGCCCAAGCAAACAGCCAAAGCTTGTCGGCTTTCCAATTCCGCCTTGCTGAGCCTGGAGGAGCAGACCCAGCTGGGATCCCTGAAAGGGGACTCTGACCCCAGCCTGAACAGAGAGGTCTCCACTTTTGGGGATCTGGAGCTCTTATCTCCAGTCAGCCTCAAAACGCTCAACCTGGAGTTGATGGCACAAGGGCACCACTTTGAATGTCCCCAGGGGCTGGAGCAGGTCCTCACTGAGTCCTCCCAGAACAGCCTGAGCCTGGATGAAAGCTTCATGGCCACTTCTTTCCTGCAGCATCTCTGTGATGAAGGGACAAGCGATCTCCTCTCGGATTCTGCCAATGCGGAGCAGTTGTTTGAAGTCAACGATGCCTCTGTAATAGCAGATGTCAGCAACTGGATCAATCTGGATTCCCTCTTGTAAGAGGCCAGTCACCGATCAAAGCCCACGTGTGCTTTAGCAGGATGCTCCCCCCACGCTACTGGGACTTCCAAGAACTGGATTCTTCACCTCTCCTTCGCTGTAGGTTATTAGAGATAGAGTAGGCATCAGGTAGGTGAGAGCAGAAGCTGTAGTGTCAGTGGTTTGCCTTAGACTTGTTGAGAAGTCAAAGATTGTAGAGAATTTCTGTTTAGTAACAACAGCATTTAGGACCTTTAATGTTAGCCGCAATATTTATTGAGAGAGGTTGTAGCTTATGAATTAATAAAGAAGCCTTTAAAAAATCCCATTATCCTTGTTGCAATTTGTACTCAAATTTGGGGAGGGGGTGGGAGTGTGGAGGTGGGAGAATCATAGAATCATAGAACCACAGAATCGTAGAATACTTTGGGTTAAAGGGACCTTAGAGATCATCTAGTTCCAACTCCCCTGCCATGGGCAGGGACACCTCCCACAAGATCAGGCTGCCCAGGGCTCTGTCCAACCTGGCCTTGAGCACCTCCAGGGATGATGCAGCCACAACTTCCGTGGAAAAGTTCTGCATTCCTTCCCCAGTAAAGCACGAGGCAAGCTGAGAATTGAATATCTTCCGGTCACGCAAGGGGCAGAGCAGGGCCTTGGGCTGTTGCTTTGTCCAGGTGCCACCGCCTGAAGTCCCCTGGGATGCCACCACATTGGTGGGGATAGTGTCCGGTGGGCACAGGGCTACAGGCTCTGGAGTGTGGTGTGGATGTATTTGTCTGTACTGATAAGGCCTCTCTTTATTTGCTGTTCTCATTATATTTCCCTCTGTTGGGGCCTCCATACGGTGCCAAAGGGCTGCAGAGATTTGTGTGTGATTTCACCTTTTAATGGGATGTTATTTACAATTAAAAAGAATAAATAAGAACAAGCCTTTTGCCTCCTTGTTCTGTTCCAGCCCCTCCTGACCCTGTCAGACCCTCTCTCCTGGAGTGGGGGGACATCTCACCAGCCCAGCCCTGCCTGTACACCCGGCCCGGATACACAGATGCCCTCACCCCGCTCCGCAGCAGCACAGTGATTCCTCACGGGAAAACTGATGCACAAACAGCCAGCTGCGTGACAACGGCTACACGCTCTCTGTGGCACAAGGGTGGCTCTGTCCCGAGGCCTGGGAGCTGCTCCCAGCCCCTGGAGCATCCTTCCCTGTCCCTGCGCGGAGCTCCTGGGCGTGACATGGTGTAAGCACTCAACACTGTCCTTCTGCTCATGCCATGTTCCTACCTGCGTATTCACAGAATCACTAGGTATGGAAAGACCTCCAGGCTCATCTAGTCCAATCATTCCTATCAACCACTAAACCGTGCCCCTCAGCACCTCATCCACCTGCCATTTACATGACTCAATCCCCTCACTGGGCAGCCTCTGCCAGTGCCCAATGACCCTTTCTGTGAAAAATTAGTTGTAGAGAGCAACAAGGTCTCCCCTCAGCCTCCTCTTCTCTATCCCTCCACACGCCCTGTGAAACATAAGTGGCTTTGGAGACCTGGTGGGCACAGGAGTGTGAGCAGAGCTGCACAAAAGCTGCAGGAACAACCAAATCCTTGCAAGATCAACTAAGCTGAGAAGCAGTCAGGCTCTGCCAGGGCCGTGAAGAAAATCACCTCATGCTCAGCTGCTGGGGCAGGCGCGGTGGGGGCAGTGGGTCAAGAGGCAGCAGGTTTGGGAAGCTCCGAGGTGTTTTAACACAGGGTGCGCAGCACAAAGTGCGATCAGCATAAAAGCCCAAACTCTCCAATACTCTGTGAAATCTAGTTTTACTCATTACAACAATAAATGTAATAAATGATTCGTAGGGATTAACAGCATTAACAGTAACAGCTTTCCAGGCAACTGTCACGGTCCACTCGTGGACGCGTGATGGTTCGTTTCATTTATGGTTTCAGAGCGCAAATAATTCAAAGAGTCAAGGGAGTCAAATTTCAATCTAACCTGGCACTTTATTACTTATGCCTGTAAAGCAACCTACGATGGAAAGAGACAGAGAACAAGGAAAGAGATGGGGAGAAGAGGGAAGGAAAAGGGGTTCATGGCTACCACCACGGGTCCCCAGATCGTCCCCACGGGTCCCTTGTCTCTGGGAGAAAAGGTCCAGAAGGCGTTCTGCTGTTTTGGTCTTTGATGGAGGTGATCCCAGGGTGGGGGGGTCTTCTTCTGTCTCGGTCTTCTGTTCCCCCCTAATTCAGCTGCTCCAGAGCTGTCTTTTATGCCAGTCAATACACCTGTGACCCACCTTTGCCTGTGGAGATGTGCCTTTCTCCACGTAGCAGGCCACAGGTGCCAAGAGAGGAGTGTCTGCAGGTCTCCTCCCCTTGCGCGTGTGCTCCTCCTGGCGCCAGTGGTCAACCTGGGGTCTCCCAATGAAGGCCAGTAGTCATCATCACCTTGCACGCATGCTGTGTTGGTTATGGGTCTGTGCTAAGTCCCGTCATTAATCTTCCTGTCTTTTCCTCCTTGCTTCATGGATCTTTCACAATGGTAGGGAGCAAGGAGGTTTGAAGACAGGTACAAAACATTGTTGAGATAAGGAGGAAGGTACAGGTAGTTAGGTACAAAGTATTCGTTCCGTGCCAGCTCTGGCCGTTTTCCTGAGGCCTGAATTTGTGATTTATACAGTCAAGTTTGGAGGTTAAAAATGAGAAAATGTTGAGACAGAAATCGAACATTTGACCAACTCTTACAGCAACGTGCCCAATCATTGCTACAAGAGACCAACCAGGTTCCAGCTTTCATCCAATGGAGGCATTTTCTTGAGGAGAGCTTCACTCCTGCCCGGCCATCCAGGGCCAGCAGCACCGCGCCCACCGCTTCCGTGGTGACGTTGGCTGCTCCCCTAGAGCTCTCAGAATATGGATGTTCTGAGTTGCCAGAGATGAGACGGAGAGCTGGGGATCTTTCTCCAAAACCTGGAGGGCTGCGACAAAGGAAAGAGAAGGGAGCTGAACCCCACCTCTTTGCAGAGACCCTCAGGCATCTCCACCAGACCTTGCCAGCCCCACCCTTCCCTTTCCCTGGCCGGGAGGAGCAGGTGGGACAAATACCTCGGCTGGCAGCTGTTGCTCAGGAAGGCCCCCAATGCCCCAGAGATGTTCCTCTGCCCTCGAACCCTGAAGCAGGGCAAGGCACAGCAGCTCGCTGCCCAGGCTCTGTCCCCTGCCCCAGCAGCCCCGGCACGCACAGCACTGCCCCTACTCACCCTGGCAGATCTCAGGCAGCTTCTCCTCCCGTTGGTGCCTCAGGTGGCGCGCGGCAAGCCCTAGGCACAGAGCTCTGTCAGCCGCCTGCTCCCCAGCGTGCTCCCAGCAGCACAGCTCCCGGCTCTGCCGGTCTGGCTGCAGCCCCTGCTCCCCCTCAGCAGGGAGACCCCAGGGAAGGGCAGTGCCGGGCTGGGGTGAGGGACTGAGCGAGGCTGCAGCCAAGCCCAGCGTTGTGGGCAGGGGTGGGAGAGGGAGGCACCGAGCCCTGGCTGCCCAGGCCCGTCACGGGGCACCCAGGGCTCTGGCAGCCCCAGGGCTCCCCTTGCTGCCAGCGCAGCGGCGGGGACTGGGGCCAGGCTGCAACAGAGGGACCCCGGGGGCTGTGGCTCACCGACAAACCGCACGGCCGCCTCTCGCAAGGTGTCCTGAGCATCCTGCAAGTATGCCAGGCTCTCGTGCAGGTATTCTGCAGCTCTGCCTTTGGCCTTCACCAGCTGGAGAGAGTAGAGGGGCACAGAGTGTCACGCAGCCTTCCCAGGCAGCTGGACCAGCATCCCCTTTACCCCTGCCACCTCAGGCCATTCCCATCTCCCAGACAGGAGCCCTGTGGCGCTGAGGCACAGAGACAGCTGCAGGCATAGGGGTCTGGAGGTCCTGTGACCCTTCTGTCCCGCTGCCAGGGCCCAGACAGCCTAGGGTCTCCTTCCACACCATGAGAGTGGGGAGGGGAAAGGGGCTTGGAGAAGCAGCCCCGGGGGCTCTGGGCCCAGGGGAAGGGAAGGAGGCTCCAGGCTCTGGGCTCTGGTCTCTAGGCTGGAGCAGAGCAGGAACGGCTGTCCCCTTGTCCAGACTGGGCTCTAGGGCTTGGGGCTTGTCCTCACCAAGTACTCCCCAACTCGGAATATCTGCTGCGTCTGGGTCAGGCGGGTGAGATTTCTCAACTTCAGCAGCTTTGCAGCAACGAGGAGGGCTTCCTGAGCTGCCTGTGGAGAAGGACAGGGGCTGGGGTTCCAGGGACTCAAAGCCCTGGCCTCCAGCATGTGCAGGGACAACCAGAAAGTCTCTAGGGACTCTCGTGGTCAGGTGTTGGTGGCCATGGACTGCTGCTGAGCCCTGCTGGACCACGTATTGCAGGCGTGGGAGATGTCCGTGCCAGCTTCTCCTTCCTTCCTTTTGATCCTCTCTCTGGGTGCGCTGGAGGAGAGGTGAATGGGGGAAGGAGGGAGAAACAGGAGCCCATCTTCCTCGCCTCTGTGGCAGGAGGCCACAGGAAGGCAGTGGTGGGATCCATGCAGGGAAGCAGGGTCTGCCCCGTCCTCAGTGACTCCAGCTCTTGGACCCTGAGACCACACAGACTCCTCGTGTCGGACTGCCAGCAGCCCTTTTCCCTCCCTGGTGCCCAGGCCACACTTGTGGTGTCAGCTCAGCCTTCCCCGCATCCCTGCTCAGGTTCGTAATCTGTACCTTGGCCACGCTCTTGGTCTGGTCACTCATGCGAAAGAACAGTGGGATCAGGCTTCTCCACACATGCTCCTTTGTCTGCTGCTTGTTGTTCCCCACCACCATCTGCATCGCATCTTTGAAGAGGCAGATGGAGAGCTCTCGCAGCTGGCTGCACTCCTGGAAGGGAGGAGGACAGGAGACTTGGAGCGAGAGCCGCTCCCAGAGCAGGGTCGAGGGCAGGGCTGCTGTGAGAGGAGATGCTTTGGAGCCAGACTCCACAGCCAGGAGGGAAAACCCCGGCCCAAATAGCCCTGCGGGGCTGGGCTGATGGGCAGTTGTCCTTGCAGAGGGCCGAGCGGTGGGGCTGAGGCTCCCACAGCAGCCTTACATCATCAAAGACCGGCCGGAGCTTCTCCAGCAGCTGCAGAGCCACGGGGCTGGCCTCCTTCCTCCCCAGATGACGCAGCACGTTCTGGACAACCAGCAGAGCCTTCATCTTGTCCTCAGAGCCGGCATTCTCCTGGGTGCCCATGACGTCCGGCAGCAGGTCTAGCATTTTCCTTGCCTGTATCAAGCACAGAATTCCCTTTCGCAAAATGGGGAAAGAGCACCCTAGCACAAATTCTCTGGCCACTGAGCACTAGCCTCCGCGTTACCCACAGCCCCAGCCCCAGGCTGCCAACGTGGCTGCAGCCTGCCCGTGCCCCACTCACCGTCTCAGGTCTCTGCGACAGTGTCACCAGGCTTCTGAGCTCCAGTGAGAGCAGACCCGGGCTTGTACGCTGCAGGAACCTCTGGGTTTGGTCCTGGCCAGCAATCTCCTCTGCGTTCCCGTAACCTGAGGCCAGCAGCTGGAAGAAAGAGAGCAGTGGGAGACTGGCAGGAGTTGCAGGGTTCCCCACACCGTGAGGCTCCCTGAGGGCAAGGGCTCCGGGGCCCACGCAGCGTGGGGTGGCCCTGGCACAGTTGGCGCAAAGGAACCCAGTGCTGGGCCGGTCCCTGCCGGCCCCAAGGGGCCGTGGCCGTATGTCCTGGAGGAGGTGACCATCTGGGGGCAGGTGGGAGGGGAGATGGCCGGGCCCCTTTTCCCACAGAGGCAGATGCAGCCCAGAGAGCGAGCAAGGACTGCTCTGGCCACTCACAGACAAACGAAGGAAGCAGGCGACCTCCTCTGCGTTGGAGCTGAAGACGCCGTGCAGCCACTTGCCCTGGAGCTGTCGGAGCAGCTCGCTCAAGGCCTTCTCCACCGTGTGGGGCTGGGAAAGCAGCACATCCCAGATGGCCAGAGCAGCCCTGCAGGACCAGAGTGCTCTGTCAGCAGAGCTGCCTCGACACCGCGTGGTTCCTGGGACAGCCCGCAGGATCCAGGCAGTCCTGCAGCCCCGGCCCCTTCCAGACCTTTGCTTGGGGGCCGGGTCCCTGCCTGGGTGAGCAGGAGGGGTCTGGGATAGCGTTCCTGTTGCTGCTGGGCATGGAAGAAGCTCACAGGGACTGTTGGGGTCAGTACCTGTCACACGACGGAGACAACCCCAACAGGATCGTGACCACTTCCCTGGGACACCAGTCGGTCACCAGCAGAAGCAGCGAGTCCAGGCTGTGCCGGGCTGATGCCGTGCAGATGCACTCCCTGTTTTCATAGATGCACCTCACGATGTCCGGAACCTGGAGGGCACACAGGGGAGGTCGGGGCTGCTGCTGGAGTGCAGCCATTTCCCAAGAAACCACTGCCCTTCCCATCCGACTGTGCTGCCAGGTGCCTGAGGTGCCTGGGTCAGGGAGAGAGGGATACGGGGACACACAAAGCCTGGAAGCGCTCAAGGGAAGGGCACAGCAAGGCAGCCACACGCCACTTACCTGCGCTAGCCATGAGGCGGGCTCTCCCATGGCCACATCCAGGATGCTGCTCGCCGCCTCCTTGGCATCCAGGCTTGAGTCTCTCAGGGCCTTAATGGCCATGAGGACGAGCTCTGTCTTCTCAGAAGGCTCGAGGTATTTTCCAAATGCCTGCGGGCGGAAGGAAGGCAGGGAAGACACGTCTCACCGAGTGCCCGGATGGTGCTACTCCACTGAGCTGGGGGAGCAGCTCTGGGCACAGATGTCCTGGCAGCAGTGCCTGCAGGAAAGCTGGCAGCAGGGGCTGCACTCGGTGCACAATGGAGCACGGGGACAGAGAGCCCTCAGCATGGGGGAGGAAGGGTGGAGGCTGTGGGCACAGTGCTGGGCCCGCGGAGAACCAGGGCTTGCTGGACACCAGGAGATCTGAAGCTGCTGCTGGGTCCCTGCTCGGGGACAGCAGCAACCCCCTCACTGAGGCCATGCCACCGCACTCATTCTGGATCCCTTTGCTCACACGAGTCTCCTGCTGATGTGCTCATTACCATGGCAATGCGGCTTGCGCTTGGTGAAGTCAGCCAGGTGTCCTCAGCTTCCTGCTCCCTTTGTTTCTCTGGATGTTCTGGATCATCCTGTGGATGTGCCGTGCCTAAACACGAGGGGATCACGGAAGAGTGGATAAATGAGAGGCAGGGGACGTCTGGAAGCTGGCTTGCTGCCGCATTGCTGTGTTCAGGTAGTTCTTGGGCTCCTCTTTCACCAGCATCTGCAGAGCACAACCACAACGGTTCCTGGCAGCCGCCAGCAGACCCAGCACCAGGCGGTGGAGCAGGAGGAGACCCTCTGCCTCTGCCCCCAGAGAACCCTCCACCACCCCCAGTGCCAGGCTCTCTGCTTGCAGGGCTTCACAGCGGCACCCGAGTCCCCTTGTAGCAGCTCAGTGTCCACGCACGCTTGTCCCTGCCCTCCTCACAGTGTGCCGGTGCCCGGAACATTGACCCCATCCCCAGACCCGCTGCCTGTCCGCTCACCTCGAAATTCTCTGCCGGCTCCAATTTGCGGCAGTAGGCGTTCAGGTCCTGGGGCAAGTCCTGGCACTGGGCAGGTTTGCACAGGGTGCAGAGGGACTGTGGAGAATGCATCGTCTGGGCCTCCTCCTGGCAACCAGGGACAGAGAGGCAAACGGGGAGCGTGAGAAGGTTGGCACACGGCCAGCAGGACTGGGGTGCTGGGGCTGCAGTGCTGCCCAGGAGAGCCAGGGGAGACGCTCTGTCCGGCCAGCAGCCCCGGCAGCAGAGCCGGCGGCCCCGTCGGGAGACACGGGCACAGCTCCCATGCAAAGGGATGCGAGTACCTTCACTGAGAAGGTTAGAGACCCGAGGATGAGCTGCACGGGTTCTTCTTGCCCTCTGTCCTGAGTCACCAAGCTGGACGCAGCAGAGGAGTCACCTAGCAAAGGAGGAAAGTAGGGAGGGCTGTAGAGAGGGACTGCAGGTAAACGTGAGGAGAAGAAGGAGCTCTGCCCTCTGTCCAGACCTGTCCCCGCTCCCCTGGCCCAGTTTTCCCATGGGTGTCTCGTCTGGAGGGTGCCTGGCAGATGGGTTGCAATGCTGGAGCACAGCGTGGAAAGCCACCTCCCGCCCTGGGGGAGGCTGTGCTGGGTTCGGCAGGGCACGAAAGGTAAAGGTAAAGCTGCTCCTGGCTCTTTACGATGCACAGCCAACCAGCTGCTCTGGTACGCTGGGGAAATCCTTCAGCGATGAATGTCAGAAGGCTCAGATTTCTGCCAAAGCTTCCTGGCAGCTCGGCACAGCCTTTTCTGCAAACAACTCCTTGGCTTCCACAGAACTGAACGCTGGGATGGGACGTGCCCAAAGGGAACAGTAGGAGGATAGCAATCCAAGGCCCCCAGGAAATGAGCCCTCTGCAGAAGTCCCTGTCCCATCACCAGCACCACCCAGCTCCTCTTTCCTAAACCTGGTGCCGATAACATGGTCACAAAACCACACTGTGATGTGGAAATGAGGAGCTGAGCATGAGTGAGTGTCAGGTGGCTGCAAGGGCAGCAGAACAGCCCCCTTCGATGTTGCGGGAAGGAGACTGATCACATCTACATTCCACCAAGGCCAGCAGCATCCCAGTGATGCTCCTCTGATAAGGTTTCTCCTTCCCATTTCCAGGGGCATTTGCTGAAATGCCCTCGCGTGCCCCTTCAAGCTTGACTAAAATTGAAGACCCACAGCTCCAGGAAAGAGGAAGATTGTGAAGTGGAAGAAGTCTCTGGTCAGGTGAGGCAGGAGATTTGGGGCTGGTGTCTGCATAGGGTCACTTGTGGACCAGACAAGAGCCCGTTCCCAGCCCCAAACACGCACTGCTCATCACCGTCCATCAGCTGTGGGTCTTCAGTTTTAGTCAAGTTTTGACTAGTCGAAAATAACAGCCTGGGTTGTTCACTATTGGATCCACAGTTTTTCGATGTTATGGATATTTAAACAATATATGATACCAGGCACATACAACACTTAAAATATGCACATGCATTATCTAATAAGGCTTGCATCAATTGTCTAACAAGCATTTCAAGTCCGGTAAAATATTGTTCTCCATTGCTTTGCCTCATCACAAAGAATCTCTTCCTCATGTCTACTCTAAGTCCTCCCCTTTCAAACCTGAACTCACTCCCACTCGCCCTGTCACCACGTGCCATCCCCAGCTTTATTGTAGCCCCTTCAGGTGCCACAAGGCCACTACGAGGTCTCCCGAGAGCCTTCTCTTCTCCAGGCTGAACAACCCAAACTCTCTCAGCCTGTCCTCGTAGCAGAGGTGCCTCAGCCCCAGTC
The DNA here is from genome assembly GCF_032191515.1 of Phaenicophaeus curvirostris. Lineage (NCBI taxonomy): Eukaryota > Metazoa > Chordata > Aves > Cuculiformes > Cuculidae > Phaenicophaeus > Phaenicophaeus curvirostris. The sequence goes on from NC_091394.1 coordinate 17,061,640, forward strand.
CGTGCTCCAGCTACAGCCACGGCAGGAGGAGCTGCGTGACAGGAGCTGCTCACATCAGCCGCGTTTGCACCTGGCAGGAGACACGGCTGTGCCCCATCCCCACGCCAGTGCTGAGCCCAGCACCAAGGGCCTTCCTCAGCCTTGCCTTCCTGGGTGGTGAGATGTCCTGTCGTGACACCCAGGACATCCTCCTGTGGCCAGAAGGAAGGACGGAGCCCATCACTTGTCCCACAGGGGCTGCACGTGTTTTTCTCGCCTCGCTATTCCCCGCTGTTGGCACAATAAATCTGGACAAGTCTGGTGTCCCACAGGCTCCCAGATCCCATCTGAGGGTGCAGGGGAAGGCTCCTTCAACTCTCACCAAGTGCTGGCACAGCCCTTGCGCTGGCAGACCCCTCAGGGTAGGACACCCACCCCCTGCCCCACGACGCTTCCCCACAGCTGGGACAGACCCCCACCACAACCCCACTAAAACCCCACCCTTTTCAGCAGCAACCACAAGCCATCAGAGATGTCCAACCAACAAGGCTGGGGACATCGAGGACAGTGCCTCTGCTCCCAGCCCCCATCAGCCCCGCCTGCACCCTGCCTCAGCCTCCTCCCTCTCAGGGCAGATGTTCCTGACCGGCACCTCCGGCATCTCCTGCCGGGTACAGCCCAGATCAGGAGGGGCAGTCAGCAAGAAGGCCAAGCACCATGCTCCAGCCAACACCACCAAGAAGCAGGAGGCCTCCCTGCAGGATAACATCCCACTGAAGAAAAAAAAGACAAAGCCGGTGCGCCGGCTGGCCAAACACTAGAGGAGCCTCTGAGAGGTGAATCTGGACAAGGACGGAGCGGCGGTGGGCAGTGCTGGGACACAGAGAGATCCAAAGGCCGGTGCCTGCACTCACCCTCTCCAGCCCCAGCCCTCTCCCAGATCCCTGTTCCTTGTTTAATTCAGTAACAGGACTGTGTGTTCACTTGCCAGCACCTCTCTGCTTGCAGAACTATTTGCAGTGGGAGAGGGGGATGAGGGTGTTAACGCAGCCCCTGCCCAGCCCATGGTGACTGAGCTGGGCTTGGGACTGACACTGAGAGGTTGGGGAGACGGGGCATCACTCCAGGTGCTGAATACCCCTGGGAGCCCAGTTTTTACCACAGATTGCCTTTTTTTTTTTTTTTTTTGTGTGTGTGTGAGTGTGTGTGTGTTCTAAGTCCTCCTCTTGCAAAGCTCGTGTCCTGCAAAGACAGCTGTGCCAAGGTCCTGACCTTGCCTCCCAAACGGACCAGAGAGTGGAGAAACTCCAGAAGCTGTGGAGTTGGACAGCCAGGGGCCTCCCAAAAGGTTCTCCTGGAGCTCTGCAGAGAAGCAGCAGCTCTCCCACCAGCGTGCGCAGCCTAAGGGCTCCCTTCCACACGCATGTTCCTTGGCTTTCCCCAAGCTTGCTGCCCCCTGCTAGCAGAGGAGATTCCAGGGAAACAAGGGCTGTCTTTGCTCAGCACTTGGAGCTGCTTCTCTCCACTCAGCTGAGGCACAAAGGCTGCAGCCCTCCTCCATCATGCAAACCTTGTGTGCCTGTCCCACAGGTCCCCCAGACATCATGTGCAGGGAATTCCTTGGGAAGGACCAAAGGCTGGGGAAAGGAATGGATCTAGGTGCATGGGGGTGGGAAGCAGGGTGGAAAAGAGGAGCACGGAAATCATACGGTCACCAGTTCATGCAAGTTGGGAAGGACGGGGTGGGTAGTCCTTTAGACCTCAAGCTCCAGCAGTGCCAGTGAGGATGGCAGGCCAAGATGCTGGGGGGGTTCATCCAGTGGGGTCTAAAAAGCCTCAAAGGATTGAGGCCTGACATCGCACAGCTTCACATCTTCGCGTTGTCCACTCTAGGAATGATGGTGGCCGTAGCGAAGTGTCTCTCTCCCGGCCACCTTCTCTTTAAATCACTATAAAGAGCTTCCACATAGCAGAAAACGGCAGTTGGCTGCAGTTGTGAGACACGGTGACATCAGGAAAGCAGCTCAATCAGCAGCTGGCGTGAAGAAATCCTTGTGGAAGAAGAGGAGGAGAGCATGGCAGAGGGAGAGGTGTCTCAGCCGGCTTCGTTGTGAGGAATGCAGACCTTGAAAGACAAAGTATCAGACAATAAAAGCTGATCTCCTATGGCAACTGTTATTTTCAAGTTGGGGGATGTCACTCGGACGGGTTCAGGGGCGGCAGCGGTGGCAGAAAGCCGCGGGGAGCGTTGGACTCTCTGGGGAGGGAGATGGTACGAGCCCATGGGATAGCAGTGCTGAGGGCTGAGCCGTGTGGCTGGAGCGAAGCCGGCTGTCAGGAGCAGTGAGTTTGCACAGGGGATGGTTATTGTTATCACTCTTTTTCTTCTTTGAATTCCCCCGTGCCCCATCCAGACCACGGCAGCGAGGGCTTCTGGGATCTCCCTTACTGTGGGCACAGGAGCTGGCAGGGGCCGGGTGGCGACCGGCTTAGACCCTGAGGGCTTAGACCCTAAAAACGCAGCCTTGGATCCTAAAATGAGGATTTGGAACCTAAAATCACGTCTTGGGAATTGAGAATGCAGTGAACGTTTCTGCCCTAAAAATGAAGCTCTGCGCCTAAAAGTGAGCTTTGCAAACTAGAAATTAGGCTACATAAATTAGATTTTGACCCGCAGGAAGAGGGTGTTTGACCCAATTACTGACTGTTTGGACCCCCTAAAATTCAACCTCAGACCCATTAAACCCAGCTTCTGACGCATTTCTGAGTAAGAGGCTTGGAATCTGTGGTGTGCTGGAAGCCAGAATGTCTTCCTAGCAGCTCCAAGCCCTGTGAACTGTCACCCTCCGGCAGTTCAAGTTTATGGCAGCCAAGTAATGCACAGTCAGACCCAAACCCCTCTGGTTTGTTAAAAAACACCTCCCACAACAGCCTCAACCCTGCGGCTCTAAAATGAAGCTCTGCAGAACAGCTAACCCTTTGTGCCCTTAAGTGATGCTTTGAACCCTCAAACACAGGCTTTTGAAACTCATATTACACTTTGGGCACTGAAATGAGGGTTTCAAAACTAATTATGCTCCTTTGGGGCACAAAACAGAAGACCTGAACCTTAAGGAAAGTGTTTTGGAACCCCATCATTCCCCCCCATGCAACCTAAAAACAAAGCTTTGGCTTCTAAACACAGGATTTCGGGGGCTCAAAAAATGGGGTTGAGGGACTGAAAATGGATCTCTAGAAACAAAAACTTAAGCTGCGGGGCCTAAAACTGGGCTTCAGAGGAGATATCAGAGGACAGTCCTATGGAAAGTCCTTGGAACAATGCACACACCCACGAGCTGGTACCAGTCACTGGGGCTACACAACACTACTGCACAAATAACCAGAATCTCTAAGGGCTTTAGGAGGTGGGGGAGGATCCTACAGCACATGTACTCACCTGGTGAAGAGGTGACACCAAACCGCAGGGAGAAGACCAGCCGACGTACTCCTAGCACAGGGACAACCTCCCCCCACACTCCTACTGCTCGAGGAGGCCTCAAAATGGCCTCTGGCAGGGCTGCCTTTAGGCTCAAGGCAGAATGGGATCATGGTCATATATGGTCATGTTGGCAGCCATTGGCTGGAGGATCCCCAGGCAGCACCAGGGTGGGGTCTGTAAGCTGAGCCCCAGCTCCCCTGCACCCTGCCTCAGCCTCCTCCCTCTCAGGGCAGATGTTCCTGCTACAGGAAGCTTTCCAGAAAGTTCTCCTGGAAGTATGCTGGACACTTTAAAGACAGTCCCCTGGAAAGTGCCTTCTCAGATGTTTTGAAGCGTCCTGCAGAGCGTTTGCCGGCTGTCAGGAGCAGTGGGTTTGCACAGGGGATGGTTATTGTTATCGCTCTTTTCCTTCTTTGAATTCCCCTGTGCCCCCATCCAGACCACGGCAGCGAGCGCTTCTGGGATCTCCCTTAGTGTGGGCACAGGAGCTGGCAGGGGCCGGGTGGTGACACTGGGCACCAAGCTTCGGAACAAGGTGTGGCTGCCCTGAAGCTTCTTTTGGGGAGAAAAGCCTGTTCTGTGGGAGCGGGGCAGGTGGTTCTGCTGGCCCCGCCCCCCGCTGACTGTTGGGCGCAGCGTCATTCGAAAGGAGGAACCTCCAGCCCCAGCCGCCCCGCGCAGCCCGTGCAGAGCTCCTCGTCCCCGGCCGGCCTCGGCGGGCTCGCTCCTTGCCCAAAGACACGGGATCGCAGGTTCGTAGCAAAGCAGGGAAGGCAGACACTGCATCCCCAGCCTGGGAGTAACGGAGGGCTGAACGGGCAGCTGGCTCTGCGTGAGGGTGTGCCTGGGGTGGGTCTGCGCGGTCCCCCACCGCGTTGTGTTGGGGTGCCAGGAGCAGGGAGGAGCAGGAATAACATGGAAGAGAGGGAAGCTGAAGGCGTTTTGTCCAGGTCTTTCATCTTGACATTTTGTCCTGCTTAGCAACGTGTGGGAGAAACGCCCACTCTGTTTGGGACGGCAGGGCTGGATGTTGGTTACGTAAGGGGTGGTTTTAGTCATTGTTTTATTGATTTCTTTCTGAATCCAAGACTTGCTGGGCCCACGAGGGTTGGGTGATACTGGGATGTAGGGGTTTGAGTGAATTTTCGCAAGCTTCCGGGCTGGTAGATCATCCAGGGGAGGTGTCACGGCTCTGGTGCGCAGCAGCCCGGGGATGGATCTCACTCAGCGGCACTGGGAGCACCCAGTCCCTGCCTTGCTCACAGGCCAGAGAGCAGCTGCTCCTCAGAGAGCCTCATCCCTTCCCTGTTGTCATTGCAGGATCTGCTCCATCCCCTCCCTCCGCTTCAGACGCACCCCGTGAATGCCAGAGCTGCCGATGAGGCATGGCTGAGGGGTGGCAGAGCCACGAGGAGACAGGGAAGGACAGAGGGCAGGAGGGCAGCAGGAGAGACTTGGACGATGTGGACGACAGCCTGCCCAACCTGACGTGGCTGCTGGACTTCTCCATCATCAGCGCTAGCATGGGCAACTCCTCCTGCTGCCCCAGCAGCCCGGACCCCCACAGCTGTCAGGACATCCCCAGCTTTGCTGCACCGTGCTCACCCCTGGGCACTGACCAACTGTGCATGGAAATGCCCCAAACTCCACGCATGCCCATCTCCTCCTCCAGCTGGATGACGGAGCACCACGTTGTGTCCACGCACCCTCAGCTGACGGCGGGTATTGACTACCAGACCAACCCCTACATCAAACCACCCTATTCTTATGCCACCCTCATCTGCATGGCGATGGAAGCCAGCAAGGAGCCCCACGTCACCCTCTCAGACATCTACAAGTGGATTACCGACAACTTCTGCTACTTCCGTCAAGCTGATCCCGTGTGGCAGGTAGGACATTTGAGAACTCTTGCCCTGCCCCATCTCCCCTTATGGCTGGGAAGGGCCTTTCACAGCTTCTATCGTGTAAGAGAGAGCTCAGGGTCATTTTTGGAGTGGAAAGGTCCCCATTGCGCTGTTGGTCCCTGCATCTCCTCTTGACTCTGGAGTGAAGGTGTCTCTGTCTCCCACTTCAGCTTCCTGTAGCTCGCTGCCCTGCTCCATCTCAGAGGACACTCTCCAGCACGGGTGGCTTTCTAGAATGTGGTGGGGCAGGAGGCACCTGGGTTGCTCCTCACTCTGCTCTAGTTATTCCCAGCCCAAATCCAGAGCGTGCCAGCTATCCTGCACCACTGCTCCCCCAGGCAGGGCTGAGCTAAACCTTTCTTAGCCCCCCGCCCAGGAACTGTCCACCACCTCCCTGGGCAAGTGGGTGTCTGGAGGCTATTGAAGCCCACCAGAGAGAAAGGTAGGGAAGCCCTTGGTCCCTCTCCAGGGCCACAGGTGTTCCCCAGACTCCCCGTGCTGGGAAACTTACGGGAGGGACTCTATGGGAGAAGCTGAGTACCAGAATCTTGACTTTCTCTTGCAAACTCATGGCTGGATATTCACCACACTTTTAATTCAAAGTGTTCATTGACAGAAGGAAGAGATGCAGGAGGTACACAAGGTTCTTGCAGGGAGGAAGGATTAATATATTAACCCACCAGGAAATATGGCTGGAAAAGCAGAAAATCCTCTTTTTCTTTCTTTCTCTTCCCCATAGTCTTCCCCCCACCTCCTTTAAGCAGTGGCTGATGAGGATGCAGTGATTTTACCCGGAGCTCCTCTGGGCCAGAAGGCACCTCTGGGGACACACAGGGCTGGGGTGGGACAGCCCCCGTGCCTCTCCAGTTTTGCCCGTCCGGTTTGTGTCAGCCTGGCAGCAGGCAGACATGTGCCTGTATTTTAGCAAACCGCTTTCCCCGCAACACTAACAGGAGGTGTGGGTCAAGCTGGGGATGCGAGGAGGGCCCTGATGGTGCTGTCCACCATGGTGATGCCACATGTTGCCACTGGTAATGGGGCCACATGGATGTAAAGACCCTCCTCTTCCTCCTGGCTGCAAAGATGCTTCTCCACCAGCCTCCCCACGCAGATAGTTGCGGCACCAGCCGATGATTGTTCCACCTTGTTTTTTTTCTCTTTTTTCCCAGAACTCCATCCGGCACAACCTCTCCTCAAACAAGCGCTTCATCAAGGTGCCTCGAGAGAAGGACAAGCCAGGGAGAGGTGGCTTTTGGAAGCTTGACCCGCAATACGTTGAGCAGCTCAAGAGCGGTGCCTTCAAAAAGCAGAGGATGCGCCCAGTGCAGATCCACCCAGCCTCCACTGCGAAAGCCCAGCAAGAAGCACAGCGTGGTGCCTCCCTGGCTGCTTCAGCTTGTGCCTCCAATAAAGTCCTCTCTGTCAACCTGGAGTCACAGCTGCTGCTGAAAGAGTTTGAAGAAGGTCTTGGCAACCAGAACTGGAATCCAGTGGATGGCAAAAGAGGGCTCAAGCGCAAGCAGCCCTTGCCCAAGCAAACAGCCAAAGCGTGTCGGCTTTCCAATTCCACCTTGCTGAGCCAGGAGGAGCAGACCCAGCTGGGATCCCTGAAAGGGGACTCTGACCCCAGCCTGAACAGAGAGGTCTCCACTTTTGGGGATCTGGAGCTCTTATCTCCAGTCAGCCTCAAAACGCTCAACCTGGAGTTGATGGCACAAGGGCACCACTTTGAATGTCCCCAGGGGCCGGAGCAGGTCCTCACTGAGTCCTCCCAGAACAGCCTGAGCCTGGACGAAGGCTTCGTGGCCACTTCTTTCCTGCAGCATCTCTGTGATGAAGGGACAAGCGATCTCTCAAATTCTGCCAATGCGGAGCAGTTGTTTGAAGTCAACGATGCATCTGTAATAGCGGATGTCAGCAACTGGATCAATCTGGATTCCCTCTTGTAAGAGGCCAGTCACCGATCAAAGCCCACGTGTGCTTTAGCAGGATGCTCCTCCCACGCTACTGGGACTTCCAAGAACTGGATTCTTCACCTCTCCTTCGCTGTAGGTTATTAGAGATAGAGTAGGCATCAGGTAGGAGTGAGCAGAAGCTGTAGTGTCAGTGGTTTGCCTTAGACTTGTTGAGAAGTCAAAGATTGTAGAGAATTTCTGTTTAGTAACAACAGCATTTAGGACCTTTAATGTTAGCCGCAATATTTATTGAGAGAGGTTGTAGCTTATGAATTAATAAAGAAGCCTTTAAAAAATCCCATTATCCTTGTTGCAATTTGTACTCAAATTTGGGGAGGGGGTGGGAGTGTGGAGGTGGGAGAATCATAGAATCATAGAACCACAGAATCGTAGAATACTTTGGGTTAAAGGGACCTTAGAGATCATCTAGTTCCAACTCCCCTGCCATGGGCAGGGACACCTCCCACAAGATCAGGCTGCCCAGTGCCCTGTCCAACCTGGTCTTGAGCACCTCCAGGGATGATGCAGCCACAACTTCCCTGGAAAAGTTCTGCATTTCTTCCCGAGTAAAGCACGAGGCAAGCTGAGAATTGAATATCTTCAGGTCACGCAAGGGGCAGAGCAGGGCCTTGGGCTGTTGCTTTGTCCAGGTGCCACCGCCTGAAGTCCCCTGGGATGCCACCACATTGGTGGGGATAGTGTCCGGTGGGCACAGGGCTACAGGCTCTGGAGTGTGGTGTGGATGTATTTGTCTGTACTGATAAGGCCTCTCTTTATTTGCTGTTCTCATTCTATTTCCCTCTGTTGGGGCCTCCATACGGTGCCAAAGGGCTGCAGAGATTTGTGTGTGATTTCACCTTTTAATGGGATGTTATTTACAATTAAAAAGAATAAATAAGAACAAGCCTTTTGCCTCCTTGTTCTCCTCCAGCCCCTCCTGACCCCTTCAGACCCTCTCTCCTGGAGGTGGGGGGACATCTCACCAGCCCAGCCCTGCCTGTACACCCGGCCCGGATACACAGATGCCCTCACCCCGCTCCGCAGCAGCACAGTGATTCCTCACGGGAAAACTGATGCACAAACAGCCAGCTGCGTGACAACGGCTACACGCTCTCTGTGGCACAAGGGTGGCTCTGTCCTGAGGCCTGGGAGCTGCTCCCAGCCCCTGGAGCATCCTTCCCTGTCCCTGCGCGGAGCTCCTGGGCGTGACATGGTGTAAGCACTCAACACTGTCCTTCTGCTCATGCCATGTTCCTACCTGCGTATTCACAGAATCACTAGGTATGGAAAGACCTCCAGGCTCATCTAGTCCAATCATTCCTATCAACCACTAAACCGTGCCCCTCAGCACCTCATCCACCTGCCATTTACATGACTCAATCCCCTCACTAGGCAGACTCTGCCAGTGCCCAATGACCCTTTCTGTGAAAAATTAGTTGTAGAGAGCAACAAGGTCTCCCCTCAGCCTCCTCTTCTCTATCCCTCCACATGCCCTGAGAAACACAAGTGGCTTTGGAGACCTGGTGGGCACAGGAGTGTGAGCAGAGCTGCACAGAAGCTGCAGAAACAACCAAATCCTTGCAAAATCAACTAAGCTGAGAAGCAGTCGGGCGCTGCCAGGGCTGTGCAGAAAATCGGCACACGCTCAGCTGCTGGGGCAGGCGCGGTGGGGGCAGTGGGTCAAGAGGCAGCAGGTTTGGGAAGCTCCGAGGTGTTTTAACACAGGGTGCGCAGCACAAAGTGCGATCAGCATAAAAGCCCAAACTCTCCAATACTCTGTGAAATCAAGTTTTACTCATTACAACAATAAATGTAATAAATGATTCGTAGGGATTAACAGCGTTAACAGTAACAGCTTTCCAGGCAACTGTCACGGTCCACTCGTGGACGCGTGATGGTTCGTTTCATTTATGGTTTCAGAGCGCAAATAATTCAAAGAGTCAAGGGAGTCAAATTTCAATCTAACCTGGCACTTTATTACTTATGCCCGTAAAGCGACGTACGATAGAAAGAGACAGAGAACAAGGAAAGAGATGGGGAGAAGAGGGAAGGAAAAGGGGTTCATGGCTACCACCACGGGTCCCCAGATGTCCGGCGTCTCTGGGAGACAAGGTTCACAAGGCGTTCTGCTGTTTTGGTCTTTGATGGAGGTGATCCCAGGGTGGGGGGTTCTTCTTCTGTCTCGGTCTTCTGTTCCCCCCTAATTCAGCTGCTCCAGAGCTGTCTTTTATGCCAGTCAATACACCTGTGACCCACCTATGCCTGTGGAGATGTGCCAATCTCCACCTAGCAGGCCACACGTGCCAAGAAAGGAGTGTCTGCAGGTCTCCTCCCCTTGCGCATGCGCTCCTCCTGGCGCCAGTGGTCAACCTGGGGTCTCCCAATGAAGGCCAGTAGTCATCATCACCTTGCACGCATGCTGTGTTGGTTATGGGTCTGTGCTAAGTCCCGTCATTAATCTTCCTGTCTTTTCCTCCTTGCTTCATGGATCTTTCACAATGGTAGGGAGCAAGGAGGTTTGAAGACAGGTACAAAACTTTGTTGAGATAAGGAAGAAAGGTACAGGTAGTTAGGTACAAAGTATTCACTCTGTGCCAGCTCTGGCCGTTTTCCTGATGAGAAATGAGAAAATGTTGAGACAGAAAATGTTGAGACAGAAATCGAACCTTTGACCAACTCTTACAGCAACGTGCCCAATCCTTGCTACAAGAGACCAACCAGGTTCCAGCTTTCATCCAATGGAGGCATTTTCTTGAGGAGAGCTTCACTCCTGCCCGGCCATCCAGGGCCAGCAGCACCGCGCCCACCGCTTCCGTGGTGACGTTGGCTGCTCCCCTAGAGCTCTCAGAATATGGATGTTCTGAGTTGCCAGAGATGAGACGGAGAGCTGGGGATCTTTCTCCAAAACCTGGAGGGCTGCGACAAAGGAAAGAGAAGGGAGCTGAACCCCACCTCTTTGCAGAGACCCTCAGGCATCTCCACCAGACCTTGCCAGCCCCACCCTTCCCTTTCCCTGGCCGGGAGGAGCAGGTGGGACAAATACCTCGGCTGGCAGCTGTTGCTCAGGAAGGCCCCCAATGCCCCAGAGATGTTCCTCTGCCCTCGAACCCTGAAGCAGGGCAAGGCACAGCAGCTCGCTGCCCAGGCTCTGTCCCCTGCCCCAGCAGCCCCGGCACGCACAGCACTGCCCCTACTCACCCTGGCAGATCTCAGGCAGCTTCTCCTCCCGTTGGTGCCTCAGGTGGCGCGCGGCAAGCCCTAGGCACAGAGCTCTGTCAGCCGCCTGCTCCCCAGCGTGCTCCCAGCAGCACAGCTCCCGGCTCTGCCGGTCTGGCTGCAGCCCCTGCTCCCCCTCAGCAGGGAGACCCCAGGGAAGGGCAGTGCCGGGCTGGGGTGAGGGACTGAGCGAGGCTGCAGCCAAGCCCAGCGTTGTGGGCAGGGGTGGGAGAGGGAGGCACCGAGCCCTGGCTGCCCAGGCCCGTCACGGGGCACCCAGGGCTCTGGCAGCCCCAGGGCTCCCCTTGCTGCCAGCGCAGCGGCGGGGACTGGGGCCAGGCTGCAACAGAGGGACCCCGGGGGCTGTGGCTCACCGACAAACCGCACGGCCGCCTCTCGCAAGGTGTCCTGAGCATCCTGCAAGTATGCCAGGCTCTCGTGCAGGTATTCTGCAGCTCTGCCTTTGGCCTTCACCAGCTGGAGAGAGTAGAGGGGCACAGAGTGTCACGCAGCCTTCCCAGGCAGCTGGACCAGCATCCCCTTTACCCCTGCCACCTCAGGCCATTCCCATCTCCCAGACAGGAGCCCTGTGGCGCTGAGGCACAGAGACAGCTGCAGGCATAGGGGTCTGGAGGTCCTGTGACCCTTCTGTCCCGCTGCCAGGGCCCAGACAGCCTAGGGTCTCCTTCCACACCATGAGAGTGGGGAGGGGAAAGGGGCTTGGAGAAGCAGCCCCGGGGGCTCTGGGCCCAGGGGAAGGGAAGGAGGCTCCAGGCTCTGGGCTCTGGTCTCTAGGCTGGAGCAGAGCAGGAACGGCTGTCCCCTTGTCCAGACTGGGCTCTAGGGCTTGGGGCTTGTCCTCACCAAGTACTCCCCAACTCGGAATATCTGCTGCGTCTGGGTCAGGCGGGTGAGATTTCTCAACTTCAGCAGCTTTGCAGCAACGAGGAGGGCTTCCTGAGCTGCCTGTGGAGAAGGACAGGGGCTGGGGTTCCAGGGACTCAAAGCCCTGGCCTCCAGCATGTGCAGGGACAACCAGAAAGTCTCTAGGGACTCTCGTGGTCAGGTGTTGGTGGCCATGGACTGCTGCTGAGCCCTGCTGGACCACGTATTGCAGGCGTGGGAGATGTCCGTGCCAGCTTCTCCTTCCTTCCTTTTGATCCTCTCTCTGGGTGCGCTGGAGGAGAGGTGAATGGGGGAAGGAGGGAGAAACAGGAGCCCATCTTCCTCGCCTCTGTGGCAGGAGGCCACAGGAAGGCAGTGGTGGGATCCATGCAGGGAAGCAGGGTCTGCCCCGTCCTCAGTGACTCCAGCTCTTGGACCCTGAGACCACACAGACTCCTCGTGTCGGACTGCCAGCAGCCCTTTTCCCTCCCTGGTGCCCAGGCCACACTTGTGGTGTCAGCTCAGCCTTCCCCGCATCCCTGCTCAGGTTCGTAATCTGTACCTTGGCCACGCTCTTGGTCTGGTCACTCATGCGAAAGAACAGTGGGATCAGGCTTCTCCACACATGCTCCTTTGTCTGCTGCTTGTTGTTCCCCACCACCATCTGCATCGCATCTTTGAAGAGGCAGATGGAGAGCTCTCGCAGCTGGCTGCACTCCTGGAAGGGAGGAGGACAGGAGACTTGGAGCGAGAGCCGCTCCCAGAGCAGGGTCGAGGGCAGGGCTGCTGTGAGAGGAGATGCTTTGGAGCCAGACTCCACAGCCAGGAGGGAAAACCCCGGCCCAAATAGCCCTGCGGGGCTGGGCTGATGGGCAGTTGTCCTTGCAGAGGGCCGAGCGGTGGGGCTGAGGCTCCCACAGCAGCCTTACATCATCAAAGACCGGCCGGAGCTTCTCCAGCAGCTGCAGAGCCACGGGGCTGGCCTCCTTCCTCCCCAGATGACGCAGCACGTTCTGGACAACCAGCAGAGCCTTCATCTTGTCCTCAGAGCCGGCATTCTCCTGGGTGCCCATGACGTCCGGCAGCAGGTCTAGCATTTTCCTTGCCTGTATCAAGCACAGAATTCCCTTTCGCAAAATGGGGAAAGAGCACCCTAGCACAAATTCTCTGGCCACTGAGCACTAGCCTCCGCGTTACCCACAGCCCCAGCCCCAGGCTGCCAACGTGGCTGCAGCCTGCCCGTGCCCCACTCACCGTCTCAGGTCTCTGCGACAGTGTCACCAGGCTTCTGAGCTCCAGTGAGAGCAGACCCGGGCTTGTACGCTGCAGGAACCTCTGGGTTTGGTCCTGGCCAGCAATCTCCTCTGCGTTCCCGTAACCTGAGGCCAGCAGCTGGAAGAAAGAGAGCAGTGGGAGACTGGCAGGAGTTGCAGGGTTCCCCACACCGTGAGGCTCCCTGAGGGCAAGGGCTCCGGGGCCCACGCAGCGTGGGGTGGCCCTGGCACAGTTGGCGCAAAGGAACCCAGTGCTGGGCCGGTCCCTGCCGGCCCCAAGGGGCCGTGGCCGTATGTCCTGGAGGAGGTGACCATCTGGGGGCAGGTGGGAGGGGAGATGGCCGGGCCCCTTTTCCCACAGAGGCAGATGCAGCCCAGAGAGCGAGCAAGGACTGCTCTGGCCACTCACAGACAAACGAAGGAAGCAGGCGACCTCCTCTGCGTTGGAGCTGAAGACGCCGTGCAGCCACTTGCCCTGGAGCTGTCGGAGCAGCTCGCTCAAGGCCTTCTCCACCGTGTGGGGCTGGGAAAGCAGCACATCCCAGATGGCCAGAGCAGCCCTGCAGGACCAGAGTGCTCTGTCAGCAGAGCTGCCTCGACACCGCGTGGTTCCTGGGACAGCCCGCAGGATCCAGGCAGTCCTGCAGCCCCGGCCCCTTCCAGACCTTTGCTTGGGGGCCGGGTCCCTGCCTGGGTGAGCAGGAGGGGTCTGGGATAGCGTTCCTGTTGCTGCTGGGCATGGAAGAAGCTCACAGGGACTGTTGGGGTCAGTACCTGTCACACGACGGAGACAACCCCAACAGGATCGTGACCACTTCCCTGGGACACCAGTCGGTCACCAGCAGAAGCAGCGAGTCCAGGCTGTGCCGGGCTGATGCCGTGCAGATGCACTCCCTGTTTTCATAGATGCACCTCACGATGTCCGGAACCTGGAGGGCACACAGGGGAGGTCGGGGCTGCTGCTGGAGTGCAGCCATTTCCCAAGAAACCACTGCCCTTCCCATCCGACTGTGCTGCCAGGTGCCTGAGGTGCCTGGGTCAGGGAGAGAGGGATACGGGGACACACAAAGCCTGGAAGCGCTCAAGGGAAGGGCACAGCAAGGCAGCCACACGCCACTTACCTGCGCTAGCCATGAGGCGGGCTCTCCCATGGCCACATCCAGGATGCTGCTCGCCGCCTCCTTGGCATCCAGGCTTGAGTCTCTCAGGGCCTTAATGGCCATGAGGACGAGCTCTGTCTTCTCAGAAGGCTCGAGGTATTTTCCAAATGCCTGCGGGCGGAAGGAAGGCAGGGAAGACACGTCTCACCGAGTGCCCGGATGGTGCTACTCCACTGAGCTGGGGGAGCAGCTCTGGGCACAGATGTCCTGGCAGCAGTGCCTGCAGGAAAGCTGGCAGCAGGGGCTGCACTCGGTGCACAATGGAGCACGGGGACAGAGAGCCCTCAGCATGGGGGAGGAAGGGTGGAGGCTGTGGGCACAGTGCTGGGCCCGCGGAGAACCAGGGCTTGCTGGACACCAGGAGATCTGAAGCTGCTGCTGGGTCCCTGCTCGGGGACAGCAGCAACCCCCTCACTGAGGCCATGCCACCGCACTCATTCTGGATCCCTTTGCTCACACGAGTCTCCTGCTGATGTGCTCATTACCATGGCAATGCGGCTTGCGCTTGGTGAAGTCAGCCAGGTGTCCTCAGCTTCCTGCTCCCTTTGTTTCTCTGGATGTTCTGGATCATCCTGTGGATGTGCCGTGCCTAAACACGAGGGGATCACGGAAGAGTGGATAAATGAGAGGCAGGGGACGTCTGGAAGCTGGCTTGCTGCCGCATTGCTGTGTTCAGGTAGTTCTTGGGCTCCTCTTTCACCAGCATCTGCAGAGCACAACCACAACGGTTCCTGGCAGCCGCCAGCAGACCCAGCACCAGGCGGTGGAGCAGGAGGAGACCCTCTGCCTCTGCCCCCAGAGAACCCTCCACCACCCCCAGTGCCAGGCTCTCTGCTTGCAGGGCTTCACAGCGGCACCCGAGTCCCCTTGTAGCAGCTCAGTGTCCACGCACGCTTGTCCCTGCCCTCCTCACAGTGTGCCGGTGCCCGGAACATTGACCCCATCCCCAGACCCGCTGCCTGTCCGCTCACCTCGAAATTCTCTGCCGGCTCCAATTTGCGGCAGTAGGCGTTCAGGTCCTGGGGCAAGTCCTGGCACTGGGCAGGTTTGCACAGGGTGCAGAGGGACTGTGGAGAATGCATCGTCTGGGCCTCCTCCTGGCAACCAGGGACAGAGAGGCAAACGGGGAGCGTGAGAAGGTTGGCACACGGCCAGCAGGACTGGGGTGCTGGGGCTGCAGTGCTGCCCAGGAGAGCCAGGGGAGACGCTCTGTCCGGCCAGCAGCCCCGGCAGCAGAGCCGGCGGCCCCGTCGGGAGACACGGGCACAGCTCCCATGCAAAGGGATGCGAGTACCTTCACTGAGAAGGTTAGAGACCCGAGGATGAGCTGCACGGGTTCTTCTTGCCCTCTGTCCTGAGTCACCAAGCTGGACGCAGCAGAGGAGTCACCTAGCAAAGGAGGAAAGTAGGGAGGGCTGTAGAGAGGGACTGCAGGTAAACGTGAGGAGAAGAAGGAGCTCTGCCCTCTGTCCAGACCTGTCCCCGCTCCCCTGGCCCAGTTTTCCCATGGGTGTCTCGTCTGGAGGGTGCCTGGCAGATGGGTTGCAATGCTGGAGCACAGCGTGGAAAGCCACCTCCCGCCCTGGGGGAGGCTGTGCTGGGTTCGGCAGGGCACGAAAGGTAAAGGTAAAGCTGCTCCTGGCTCTTTACGATGCACAGCCAACCAGCTGCTCTGGTACGCTGGGGAAATCCTTCAGCGATGAATGTCAGAAGGCTCAGATTTCTGCCAAAGCTTCCTGGCAGCTCGGCACAGCCTTTTCTGCAAACAACTCCTTGGCTTCCACAGAACTGAACGCTGGGATGGGACGTGCCCAAAGGGAACAGTAGGAGGATAGCAATCCAAGGCCCCCAGGAAATGAGCCCTCTGCAGAAGTCCCTGTCCCATCACCAGCACCACCCAGCTCCTCTTTCCTAAACCTGGTGCCGATAACATGGTCACAAAACCACACTGTGATGTGGAAATGAGGAGCTGAGCATGAGTGAGTGTCAGGTGGCTGCAAGGGCAGCAGAACAGCCCCCTTCGATGTTGCGGGAAGGAGACTGATCACATCTACATTCCACCAAGGCCAGCAGCATCCCAGTGATGCTCCTCTGATAAGGTTTCTCCTTCCCATTTCCAGGGGCATTTGCTGAAATGCCCTCGCGTGCCCCTTCAAGCTTGACTAAAATTGAAGACCCACAGCTCCAGGAAAGAGGAAGATTGTGAAGTGGAAGAAGTCTCTGGTCAGGTGAGGCAGGAGATTTGGGGCTGGTGTCTGCATAGGGTCACTTGTGGACCAGACAAGAGCCCGTTCCCAGCCCCAAACACGCACTGCTCATCACCGTCCATCAGCTGTGGGTCTTCAGTTTTAGTCAAGTTTTGACTAGTCGAAAATAACAGCCTGGGTTGTTCACTATTGGATCCACAGTTTTTCGATGTTATGGATATTTAAACAATATATGATACCAGGCACATACAACACTTAAAATATGCACATGCATTATCTAATAAGGCTTGCATCAATTGTCTAACAAGCATTTCAAGTCCGGTAAAATATTGTTCTCCATTGCTTTGCCTCATCACAAAGAATCTCTTCCTCATGTCTACTCTAAGTCCTCCCCTTTCAAACCTGAACTCACTCCCACTCGCCCTGTCACCACGTGCCATCCCCAGCTTTATTGTAGCCCCTTCAGGTGCCACAAGGCCACTACGAGGTCTCCCGAGAGCCTTCTCTTCTCCAGGCTGAACAACCCAAACTCTCTCAGCCTGTCCTCGTAGCAGAGGTGCCTCAGCCCCAGTCCGTGCTCCAGCTACAGCCACGGCAGGAGGAGCTGCGTGACAGGAGCTGCTCACATCAGCCGCGTTTGCACCTGGCAGGAGACACGGCTGTGCCCCATCCCCACGCCAGTGCTGAGCCCAGCACCAAGGGCCTTCCTCAGCCTTGCCTTCCTGGGTGGTGAGATGTCCTGTCCTGACACCCAGGACATCCTCCTGTGGCCAGAAGGAAGGACGGAGCCCATCACTTGTCCCACAGGGGCTGCACGTGTTTTTCTCGCCTCGCTATTCCCCGCTGTTGGCACAATAAATCTGGACAAGTCTGGTGTCCCACAGGCTCCCAGATCCCATCTGAGGGTGCAGGGGAAGGCTCCTTCAACTCTCACCAAGTGCTGGCACAGCCCTTGCGCTGGCAGACCCCTCAGGGTAGGACACCCACCCCCTGCCCCACGACGCTTCCCCACAGCTGGGACAGACCCCCACCACAACCCCACTAAAACCCCACCCTTTTCAGCAGCAACCACAAGCCATCAGAGATGTCCAACCAACAAGGCTGGGGACATCGAGGACAGTGCCTCTGCTCCCAGCCCCCATCAGCCCCGCCTGCACCCTGCCTCAGCCTCCTCCCTCTCAGGGCAGATGTTCCTGACCGGCACCTCCGGCATCTCCTGCCGGGTACAGCCCAGATCAGGAGGGGCAGTCAGCAAGAAGGCCAAGCACCATGCTCCAGCCAACACCACCAAGAAGCAGGAGGCCTCCCTGCAGGATAACATCCCACTGAAGAAAAAAAAGACAAAGCCGGTGCGCCGGCTGGCCAAACACTAGAGGAGCCTCTGAGAGGTGAATCTGGACAAGGACGGAGCGGCGGTGGGCAGTGCTGGGACACAGAGAGATCCAAAGGCCGGTGCCTGCACTCACCCTCTCCAGCCCCAGCCCTCTCCCAGATCCCTGTTCCTTGTTTAATTCAGTAACAGGACTGTGTGTTCACTTGCCAGCACCTCTCTGCTTGCAGAACTATTTGCAGTGGGAGAGGGGGATGAGGGTGTTAACGCAGCCCCTGCCCAGCCCATGGTGACTGAGCTGGGCTTGGGACTGACACTGAGAGGTTGGGGAGACGGGGCATCACTCCAGGTGCTGAATACCCCTGGGAGCCCAGTTTTTACCACAGATTGCCTTTTTTTTTTTTTTTTTTGTGTGTGTGTGAGTGTGTGTGTGTTCTAAGTCCTCCTCTTGCAAAGCTCGTGTCCTGCAAAGACAGCTGTGCCAAGGTCCTGACCTTGCCTCCCAAACGGACCAGAGAGTGGAGAAACTCCAGAAGCTGTGGAGTTGGACAGCCAGGGGCCTCCCAAAAGGTTCTCCTGGAGCTCTGCAGAGAAGCAGCAGCTCTCCCACCAGCGTGCGCAGCCTAAGGGCTCCCTTCCACACGCATGTTCCTTGGCTTTCCCCAAGCTTGCTGCCCCCTGCTAGCAGAGGAGATTCCAGGGAAACAAGGGCTGTCTTTGCTCAGCACTTGGAGCTGCTTCTCTCCACTCAGCTGAGGCACAAAGGCTGCAGCCCTCCTCCATCATGCAAACCTTGTGTGCCTGTCCCACAGGTCCCCCAGACATCATGTGCAGGGAATTCCTTGGGAAGGACCAAAGGCTGGGGAAAGGAATGGATCTAGGTGCATGGGGGTGGGAAGCAGGGTGGAAAAGAGGAGCACGGAAATCATACGGTCACCAGTTCATGCAAGTTGGGAAGGACGGGGTGGGTAGTCCTTTAGACCTCAAGCTCCAGCAGT
Source organism: Phaenicophaeus curvirostris (assembly GCF_032191515.1). NCBI lineage: Eukaryota > Metazoa > Chordata > Aves > Cuculiformes > Cuculidae > Phaenicophaeus > Phaenicophaeus curvirostris. The sequence continues at coordinate 17,080,026 of NC_091394.1, forward strand.
GCCAGTGAGGATGGCAGGCCAAGATGCTGGGGGGGTTCATCCAGTGGGGTCTAAAAAGCCTCAAAGGATTGAGGCCTGACATCGCACAGCTTCACATCTTCGCGTTGTCCACTCTAGGAATGATGGTGGCCGTAGCGAAGTGTCTCTCTCCCGGCCACCTTCTCTTTAAATCACTATAAAGAGCTTCCACATAGCAGAAAACGGCAGTTGGCTGCAGTTGTGAGACACGGTGACATCAGGAAAGCAGCTCAATCAGCAGCTGGCGTGAAGAAATCCTTGTGGAAGAAGAGGAGGAGAGCATGGCAGAGGGAGAGGTGTCTCAGCCGGCTTCGTTGTGAGGAATGCAGACCTTGAAAGACAAAGTATCAGACAATAAAAGCTGATCTCCTATGGCAACTGTTATTTTCAAGTTGGGGGATGTCACTCGGACGGGTTCAGGGGCGGCAGCGGTGGCAGAAAGCCGCGGGGAGCGTTGGACTCTCTGGGGAGGGAGATGGTACGAGCCCATGGGATAGCAGTGCTGAGGGCTGAGCCGTGTGGCTGGAGCGAAGCCGGCTGTCAGGAGCAGTGAGTTTGCACAGGGGATGGTTATTGTTATCACTCTTTTTCTTCTTTGAATTCCCCCGTGCCCCATCCAGACCACGGCAGCGAGGGCTTCTGGGATCTCCCTTACTGTGGGCACAGGAGCTGGCAGGGGCCGGGTGGCGACCGGCTTAGACCCTGAGGGCTTAGACCCTAAAAACGCAGCCTTGGATCCTAAAATGAGGATTTGGAACCTAAAATCACGTCTTGGGAATTGAGAATGCAGTGAACGTTTCTGCCCTAAAAATGAAGCTCTGCGCCTAAAAGTGAGCTTTGCAAACTAGAAATTAGGCTACATAAATTAGATTTTGACCCGCAGGAAGAGGGTGTTTGACCCAATTACTGACTGTTTGGACCCCCTAAAATTCAACCTCAGACCCATTAAACCCAGCTTCTGACGCATTTCTGAGTAAGAGGCTTGGAATCTGTGGTGTGCTGGAAGCCAGAATGTCTTCCTAGCAGCTCCAAGCCCTGTGAACTGTCACCCTCCGGCAGTTCAAGTTTATGGCAGCCAAGTAATGCACAGTCAGACCCAAACCCCTCTGGTTTGTTAAAAAACACCTCCCACAACAGCCTCAACCCTGCGGCTCTAAAATGAAGCTCTGCAGAACAGCTAACCCTTTGTGCCCTTAAGTGATGCTTTGAACCCTCAAACACAGGCTTTTGAACCTCATATTACACTTTGGGCACTGAAATGAGGGTTTCAAAACTAATTATGCTCCTTTGGGGCACAAAACAGAAGACCTGAACCTTAAGGAAAGTGTTTTGGAACCCCATCATTCCCCCCCATGCAACCTAAAAACAAAGCTTTGGCTTCTAAACACAGGATTTCGGGGGCTCAAAAAATGGGGTTGAGGGACTGAAAATGGATCTCTAGAAACAAAAACTTAAGCTGCGGGGCCTAAAACTGGGCTTCAGAGGAGATATCAGAGGACAGTCCTATGGAAAGTCCTTGGAACAATGCACACACCCACGAGCTGGTACCAGTCACTGGGGCTACACAACACTACTGCACAAATAACCAGAATCTCTAAGGGCTTTAGGAGGTGGGGGAGGATCCTACAGCACATGTACTCACCTGGTGAAGAGGTGACACCAAACCGCAAGGAGAAGACCAGCCGACGTACTCCTAGCACAGGAACAACCTCCCCCCACACTCCTACTGCTCGAGGAGGCCTCAAAATGGCCTCTGGCAGGGCTGCCTTTAGGCTCAAGGCAGAATGGGATCATGGTCATATATGGTCATGTTGGCAGCCATTGGCTGGAGGGTCCCCAGGCAGCACCAGGGTGGGGTCTGTAAGCTGAGCCCCAGCTCCCCTGCACCCTGCCTCAGCCTCCTCCCTCTCAGGGCAGATGTTCCTGCTACAGGAAGCTTTCCAGAAAGTTCTCCTGGAAGTATGCTGGATACTTTAAAGACAGACCCCTGGAAAGTGCCTTCTCAGATGTTTTGAAGCGTCCTGCAGAGCGTTTGCCGGCTGTCAGGAGCAGTGGGTTTGCACAGGGGATGGTTATTGTTATCGCTCTTTTTCTTCTTTGAATTCCCCTGTGCCCCCATCCAGACCACGGCAGCGAGTGCTTCTGGGATCTCCCTTAGTGTGGGCACAGGAGCTGGCAGGGGCCGGGTGGTGACACTGGGCACCAAGCTTCGGAACAAGGTGTGGCTGCCCTGAAGCTTCTTTTGGGGAGAAAAGCCTGTTCTGTGGGAGCGGGGCAGGTGGTTCTGCTGGCCCCGCCCCCCGCTGACTGTTGGGCGCAGCGTCATTCGAATGGAGGAACCTCCAGCCCCAGCCGCCCCGCGCAGCCCGTGCAGAGCTCCTCGTCCCCGGCCGGCCTCGGCGGGCTCGCTCCTTGCCCAAAGACACGGGATCGCAGGTTCGTAGCAAAGCAGGGAAGGCAGACACTGCATCCCCAGCCTGGGAGTAACGGAGGGCTGAACGGGCAGCTGGCTCTGCGTGAGGGTGTGCCTGGGGTGGGTCTGCGCGGTCCCCCACCGCGTTGTGTTGGGGTGCCAGGAGCAGGGAGGAGCAGGAATAACGTGGAAGAGAGGGAAGCTGAAGGCGTTTTGTCCAGGTCTTTCATCTTGACATTTTGTCCTGCTTAGCAACGTGTGGGAGAAACGCCCACTCTGTTTGGGACGGCAGGGCTGGATGTTGGTTACGTAAGGGGTGGTTTTAGTCGTTGTTGTTTTATTGATTACTTTCTGAGTCCAAGACTTGCTGGGCCCACGAGGGTTGGGTGATACTGGGATGTAGGGGTTTGAGTGAATTTTCGCAAGCTTCCGGGCTGGTAGATCATCCAGGGGAGGTGTCACGGCTCTGGTGCGCAGCAGCCCGGGGATGGATCTCACTCAGCGGCACTGGGAGCACCCAGTCCCAGCCTTGCTCACAGGCCAGAGAGCAGCTGCTCCTCAGAGAGCCTCATCCCTTCCCTGTTGTCATTGCAGGATCTGCTCCGTCCCCTCCCTCCGCTTCAGACGCACCCCGTGAATGCCAGAGCTGCCGATGAGGCATGGCTGAGGGGTGGCTGAGCCACGAGGAGACAGGGAAGGACAGAGGGCAGGAGGGCAGCAGGAGAGACTTGGACGATGTGGACGACAGCCTGCCCAACCTGACGTGGCTGCTGGACTTCTCCATCATCAGCGCTAGCATGGGCAACTCCTCCTGCTGCCCCAGCAGCCCGGACCCCCACAGCTGTCAGGACATCCCCAGCTTTGCTGCACCGTGCTCACCCCTGGGCACTGACCAACTGTGCATGGAAATGCCCCAAACTCCACGCATGCCCATCTCCTCCTCCAGCTGGATGACGGAGCACCACGTTGTGTCCACGCACCCTCAGCTGACGGCGGGTATTGACTACCAGACCAACCCCTACATCAAACCACCCTATTCTTATGCCACCCTCATCTGCATGGCGATGGAAGCCAGCAAGGAGCCCCACGTCACCCTCTCCGACATCTACAAGTGGATTACCGACAACTTCTGCTACTTCCGTCAAGCTGATCCCGTGTGGCAGGTAGGACATTTGAGAACTCTTGCCCTGCCCCATCTCCCCTTATGGCTGGGAAGGGCCTTTCACAGCTTCCATCGTGTAAGAGAGAGCTCAGGGTCATTTTTGGAGTGGAAAGGTCCCCATTGCGCTGTTGGTCCCTGCATCTCCTCTTGACTCTGGAGTGAAGGTGTCTCTGTCTCCCACTTCAGCTTCCTGTAGCTTGCTGCCCTGCTCCATCTCAGAGGACACTCTCCAGCACGGGTGGCTTTCTAGAATGTGGTGGGGCAGGAGGCACCTGGGTTGCTCCTCCCTCTGCTCTAGTTATTCCCAGCCCAAATCCAGAGCGTGCCAGCTATCCTGCACCACTGCTCCCCCAGGCAGGGCTGAGCTAAACCTTTCTTAGCCCCCCGCCCAGGAACTGTCCACCACCTCCCTGGGCAAGTGGGTGTCTGGAGGCTATTGAAGCCACCAGAGAGAAAGGTAGGGAAGCCCTTGGTCCCTCTCCAGGGCCACAGGTGTTCCCCAGACTTCCTGTGCTGGGAAATTACGGGAGGGACTCTATGGGAGAAGCTGAGTACCAGAATCTTGACTTTCTCTTGCAAACTCATGGCTGGATATTCACCACACTTTTAATTCAAAGTGTTCATTGACAGAAGGAAGAGATGCAGGAGGTACACAAGGTTCTTGCAGGGAGGAAGGATTAATATATTAACCCACCAGGAAATATGGCTGGAAAAGCAGAAAATCCTCTTTTTCTTTCTTTCTCTTCCCCATAGTCTTCCCCCCACCTCCTTTAAGCAGTGGCTGATGAGGATGCAGTGATTTTACCCGGAGCTCCTCTGGGCCAGAAGGCACCTCTGGGGACACACAGGGCTGGGGTGGGACAGCCCCCGTGCCTCTCCAGTTTTGCCCGTCCGGTTTGTGTCAGCCTGGCAGCAGGCAGACATGTGCCTGTATTTTAGCAAACCGCTTTCCCCGCAACACTAACAGGAGGTGTGGGTCAAGCTGGGGATGCGAGGAGGGCCCTGATGGTGCTGTCCACCATGGTGATGCCACATGTTGCCGCTGGTAGTGGGGCCACATGGATGTAAAGACCCTCCTCTTCCTCCTGGCTGCAAAGATGCTTCTCCACCAGCCTCCCCACGCAGATAGTTGCGGCACCAGCCGATGATTGTTCCACCTTGTTTTTTTTTCTCTTTTTTCACAGAACTCCATCCGGCACAACCTCTCCTCAAACAAGCGCTTCATCAAGGTGCCTCGAGAGAAGGACAAGCCAGGGAGAGGTGGCTTTTGGAAGCTTGACCCGCAATACGTTGAGCAGCTCAAGAGCGGTGCCTTCAAAAAGCAGAGGATGCGCCCAGTGCAGATCCACCCAGCCTCCACTGCGAAAGCCCAGCAAGAAGCACAGCGTGGTGCCTCCCTGGCTGCTTCAGCTTGTGCCTCCAATAAAGTCCTCTCTGTCAACCTGGAGTCACAGCTGCTGCTGAAAGAGTTTGAAGAAGGTCTTGGCAACCAGAACTGGAATCCAGTGGATGGCAAAAGAGGGCTCAAGCGCAAGCAGCCCTTGCCCAAGCAAACAGCCAAAGCGTGTCGGCTTTCCAATTCCGCCTTGCTGAGCCAGGAGGAGCAGACCCAGCTGGGATCCCTGAAAGGGGACTCTGACCCCAGCCTGAACAGAGAGGTCTCCACTTTTGGGGATCTGGAGCTCTTATCTCCAGTCAGCCTCAAAACGCTCAACCTGGAGTTGATGGCACAAGGGCACCACTTTGAATGTCCCCAGGGGCCGGAGCAGGTCCTCACTGAGTCCTCCCAGAACAGCCTGAGCCTGGACGAAAGCTTTGTGGCCACTTCTTTCCTGCAGCATCTCTGTGATGAAGGGACAAGCGATCTCTCAAATTCTGCCAATGCGGAGCAGTTGTTTGAAGTCAGCGATGCATCTGTAATAGCGGATGTCAGCAACTGGATCAATCTGGATTCCCTCTTGTAAGAGGCCAGTCACCGATCAAAGCCCACGTGTGCTTTAGCAGGATGCTCCCCCCACGCTACTGGGACTTCCAAGAACTGGATTCTTCACCTCTCCTTCGCTGTAGGTTATTAGAGATAGAGTAGGCATCAGGTAGGAGTGAGCAGAAGCTGTAGTGTCAGTGGTTTGCCTTAGACTTGTTGAGAAGTCAAAGATTGTAGAGAATTTCTGTTTAGTAACAACAGCATTTAGGACCTTTAATGTTAGCCGCAATATTTATTGAGAGAGGTTGTAGCTTATGAATTAATAAAGAAGCCTTTAAAAAATCCCATTATCCTTGTTGCAATTTGTACTCAAATTTGGGGAGAGGGTGGGAGTGTGGAGGTGGGAGAATCATAGAATCATAGAACCACAGAATCGTAGAATACTTTGGGTTAAAGGGACCTTAGAGATCATCTAGTTCCAACTCCCCTGCCATGGGCAGGGACACCTCCCACAAGATCAGGCTGCCCAGGGCCCTGTCCAACCTGGCCTTGAGCACCTGCAGGGATGATGCAGCCACAACTTCCCTGGAAAAGTTCTGCATTTCTTCCCGAGTAAAGCACGAGGCAAGCTGAGAATTGAATATCTTCAGGTCACGCAAGGGGCAGAGCAGGGCCTTGGGCTGTTGCTTTGTCCAGGTGCCACCGCCTGAAGTCCCCTGGGATGCCACCACATTGGTGGGGATAGTGTCCAGTGGGCACAGGGCTACAGGCTCTGGAGTGTGGTGTGGATGTATTTGTCTGTACTGATAAGGCCTCTCTTTATTTGCTGTTCTCATTGTATTTCCCTCTGTTGGGGCCTCCATACGGTGCCAAAGGGCTGCAGAGATTTGTGTGTGATTTCACCTTTTAATGGGATGTTATTTACAATTAAAAAGAATAAATAAGAACAAGCCTTTTGCCTCCTTGTTCTCCTCCAGCCCCTCCTTACCCTGTCAGACCCTCTCTCCTGGAGGTGGGGGTCACCCCACCAGCCCAGCCCTGCCTGTACACCCGGCCCGGATACACAGATGCCCTCACCCCGCTCCGCAGCAGCACAGTGATTCCTCATGGGAAAACTGATGCACAAACAGCCAGCTGCGTGACAACGGCTACACGCTCTCTGTGGCACAAGGGTGGCTCTGTCCCGAGGCCTGGGAGCTGCTCCCAGCCCCTGGAGCATCCTTCCCTGTCCCTGCACGGAGCTCCTGGGCGTGACATGGTGTAAGCACTCGACGCTGTCCTTCTGCTCATGCCATGTTCCTACCCCTGTATTCACAGAATCACTAGGTATGGAAAGACCTCCAGGCTCATCTAGTCCAATCATTCCTATCAACCACTAAACCGTGCCCCTCAGCACCTCATCCATCTGCCATTTACATGACTCAATCCCCTCACTGGGCAGCCTCTGCCAGTGCCCAATGACCCTTTCTGTGAAAAATTAGTTGTAGAGAGCAACGAGGTCTCCCCTCAGCCTCCTCTTCTCTATCCCTCCACATGCCCTGTGAAACACAAGTGGCTTTGGAGACCTGGTGGGCACAGGAGTGTGAGCAGAGCTGCACAGAAGCTGCAGAAACAACCAAATCCTTGCAAAATCAACTAAGCTGAGAAGCAGTCAGGCTCTGCCAGGGCTGTGAAGAAGATCACCTCATGCTCAGCTGCTGGGGCAGGCGCGGTGGGGGCAGTGGGTCAAGAGGCAGCAGGTTTGGGAAGCTCCGAGGTGTTTTAACACAGGGTGCGCAGCACAAAGTGCGATCAGCATAAAAGCCCAAACTCTCCAATACTCTGTGAAATCAAGTTTTACTCATTACAACAATAAATGTAATAAATGATTCGTAGGGATTAACAGCGTTAACAGTAACAGCTTTCCAGGCAACTGTCACGGTCCACTCGTGGACGCGTGATGGTTCGTTTCATTTATGGTTTCAGAGCGCAAATAATTCAAAGAGTCAAGGGAGTCAAACTTCAATCTAACCTGGCACTTTATTACTTATGCCCGTAAAGCGACGTACGATAGAAAGAGACAGAGAACAAGGAAAGAGATGGGGAGAAGAGGGAAGGAAAAGGGGTTCATGGCTACCACCACGGGTCCCCAGATGTCCGGCGTCTCTGGGAGACAAGGTTCAGAAGGCGTTCTGCTGTTTTGGTCTTTGATGGAGGTGATCCCAGGGTGGGGGGGTCTTCTTCTGTCTCGGTCTTCTGTTCCCCCCTAATTCAGCTGCTCCAGAGCTGTCTTTTATGCCAGTCAATACATGCCTTGCACATTCAACTCTGGCTTTGCAGCCTAAAAATGTAGATTTATACTCTTAAAATTGGCTTTCATGTCCTATAGGCTTTGGATCCTAATAAAAAGACTTCGGGCTATATCAATGCGAGTTTTGGCTCTCCACATTTGAGTCTGTAAACTAAAGACTTTGCACCCTAAAAATAAAGCTTCATACCCTAAAATGAGGATTACAACTCTAAAATATAAGCTTAGTACCCCAACAAAGAAGGGTTGACACACTACAGATGAGGCCTTGTATTCTAAAAATTAGGATCTGGATTTGAAACTGATTCTTTGAGCCTTAAAAATGTTGGACCCAAAATATGTTTGGATGATACAATAAGGCTTTCAACAATAAAAAAATGAGGCTTTAAGGCCTTAAATGAGGTTTAGATGACGAGTCTGAACAATTACATTGCGGCTTTGTACCCTAGAACTCATGCTTTGGACTCTAACTATTACTTTTGAAACTGAAAATGGTACTTTGGACCCTACAGTGATAACTCAAACTCTACAACTGCAAGTCTTAGGAAGAAAGTGGCTTTGGCCCTAAAAATGGGAGTGTAGACCTGCAAGATGAAGCTTTGGGCCTTAAAATAAGATGATGGGTCCTAAAATTAAGACTTGGAGCTGCAAAAGATAGGCTTGGACCCCGTCAATGAGAATTTAGACCCTAAATCTAAAACTTTTGAGTTCTTTAATCTTAGGTTTGGATACCGAAATGAGGATTTAGAATCTGAAATGACCTTTTGTGTCTCAAACTAATATTTGGATGCTAAAAATGAGACTTTGTGATCTAAAACTGAGGTTTTGACCTTGAAAACTAAACATCAGGCCTAGTTTAATGTATTTGACCTAAAATGAAGGTTTGGACCCTGAAGATGTGGCTTTGGGCTCAACGAATGAGCATTTGGAAATTAATAAAAAGAGCTTTGGGCCCTAAAAATGATGACTTAGGCTCCAAATTGAGGCTTTTGTACCATTAGATTTGTGTTCTGTGCCTTCAAAACGTAGCTTTGGACTACAAAATTTTACAGGCTTTGTGCCAAACCCAGGTAGGTTATGGCTCAAAGCCAAGAACCTGAGCTTTAAAAAAGCTTTTTTTTACCCAAAGAGTGTGCACACCTTGTACCAAGAGAGTGTTCATCCCTCAGTTGGGCATGTCCTTGAGCAGCCCGATGGGATGTGCTCTGAGCGTGAGGTTGGCCTGGGGATCTCTTGATGTTCGCTCTAAACAACACGGACCTGGGCCACGTACCTGTTTTGCTGCCTCAGGTGATGCTCCTGCTGCTCCTGGCACCCCAAGCCCTGATCGCTGCAGTCAGGACCACTCAGTCATGGAGGTGATGGGTGTGGTCTCCAGTGACTGGTGTTTAGACCTGAACTCCAAAAGGGAGGGCTGGAAGCTGTATCCTGCTAATATGGCCTTCTGAGGTTCTTTCAGCACAGACCAGAATGCCTCAGGCCTTGATTTCAGTAATTCTGCTGTCCTAAGTCCTGGTGGCTGTGGAGTGAAGACCTCAGGTTTATCGTACATCCTGGTCACAGAACTTGTTGACAGTAATTTCTGTCTGACAGGAACTTTCTTTTCTCCTTGTCCTCCTCCTCTGCAGCTCTGAGGTTCCCCTGCCTGCATTTGGCTCTGCTTTGCTGCTTGGCTGCCTTGTGTGGGTTTACCCTTGGGCTGGCTAGTCACAACCAGCTTTTTTCCAGCGGAGGTTTTTCCAGCAGAGTCCTGTGGGATGGCTGGCTGCCTCCTGGGAAAGGACACAACAGGGGAAATTTGCCTGAGAATGCAACAAGCCACGTGCCTGTGTGTGCAGCCACTGGCACCTCAACTGATGGCTGCGCTCAGCTCAGGAGAGTAAAATCCCTGCGTCAGGACGCTCGGCTGACAAGCAGCTGTCCCTGAGCAGAACCATGCAGGGGACTCTCCTGAAGGGCCAGAGAGGAACCAACCCTCTGAAATGTGGGGCTTCCAGCAGCCCCACCCCAGCCCTCTGAGCGCTGCCGTCACCACTGTTGGGCAGTGATGAATGGTATGTGTTTGGGGCTGGAAACGGATTCTTCCCTGGTCCAAAAGTGAACCTGTACAGACACCAGCCTCAGATTGCCTGCCTCACCTGACCAGAGACTTCTTCTGCATCACCGTATTCTTCATTTTCCGGAATCCTGGGATTTCAATATGACTCAAGCTAGCAGCAGCAACTGAGGGCAGTTCAGCAAATGCCCCTGGAAAGTGGAAAGAGAAACCTTATCAGAAGAGCATCACTGGGATGCTGCTGGCCCTAGTGGAATGTAGACCTGATCAGTCTTCAGAGGCAGCCGTGGCCACCTTTGAGTACTTGAGGGGCTCCAGCTCCTTGTGTCCTGGAAAACCACACAAGATGGATGGAGGCACTCATCCAGTGTCACTTCCGCAGGCCTTTCCCAAGGGTGCCCATTGCAACCATTGCATCACCCAAACAGGTCATATTTTTGGACCTTCTCTGCAGACAGGGTGTTGTTTTAAGAGAAGCCTCTCAGATCCGGGGAAGGGATGCAACGACCACGCAGACAGCCAGGGTTTGAACTGCTGTCTTACCGGGCAGGTAATCCTTGGTGTCTATCAGGTTGTGGGCAGCTACAAGGTTTCTTGCCAGGCGAAACACTGGCCTCTGGACAGACACGGCCTCATCTCCAACCTGGATCCATTTGGGGATACTGTTGGAGGAACCAAGGGCAGCAACGAGCGCTTCTGGGATCTCCCTTAGTGTGGGCACAGGAGCTGGCAGGGGCCGGGTGGTGACACTGGGCACCAAGCTTCGGAACAAGGTGTGGCTGCCCTGAAGCTTCTTTTGGGGAGAAAAGCCTGTTCTGTGGGAGCGGGGCAGGTGGTTCTGCTGGCCCCGCCCCCCGCTGACTGTTGGGCGCAGCATCATTCGAAAGGAGTAACCTCCAGCCCCAGCCGCCCCGCGCAGCCCGTGCAGAGCTCCTCGTCCCCGGCCGGCCTCGGCGGGCTCGCTCCTTGCCCAAAGACACGGGATCGCAGGTTCGTAGCAAAGCAGGGAAGGCAGACACTGCATCCCCAGCCTGGGAGTAACGGAGGGCTGAACGGGCAGCTGGCTCTGCGTGAGGGTGTGCCTGGGGTGGGTCTGCGCGGTCCCCCACCGCGTTGTGTTGGGGTGCCAGGAGCAGGGAGGAGCAGGAATAACGTGGAAGAGAGGGAAGCTGAAGGCGTTTTGTCCAGGTCTTTCATCTTGACATTTTGTCCTGCTTAGCAACGTGTGGGAGAAACGCCCACTCTGTTTGGGACGACAGGGCTGGATGTTGGTTACGTAAGGGGTGGTTTTAGTCGTTGTTGTTTTATTGATTACTTTCTGAGTCCAAGACTTGCTGGGCCCACGAGGGTTGGGTGATACTGGGATGTAGGGGTTTGAGTGAATTTTCGCAAGCTTCCGGGCTGGTAGATCATCCAGGGGAGGTGTCACGGCTCTGGTGCGCAGCAGCCCGGGGATGGATCTCACTCAGCGGCACTGGGAGCACCCAGTCCCAGCCTTGCTCACAGGCCAGAGAGCAGCTGCTCCTCAGAGAGCCTCATCCCTTCCCTGTTGTCATTGCAGGATCTGCTCCATCCCCTCCCTCCGCTTCAGACGCACCCCGTGAATGCCAGAGCTGCCGATGAGGCATGGCTGAGGGGTGGCTGAGCCACGAGGAGACAGGGAAGGACAGAGGGCAGGAGGGCAGCAGGAGAGACTTGGACGATGTGGACGACAGCCTGCCCAACCTGACGTGGCTGCTGGACTTCTCCATCATCAGCGCTAGCATGGGCAACTCCTCCTGCTGCCCCAGCAGCCCGGACCCCCACAGCTGTCAGGACATCCCCAGCTTTGCTGCACCGTGCTCACCCCTGGGCACTGACCAACTGTGCATGGAAATGCCCCAAACTCCACGCATGCCCATCTCCTCCTCCAGCTGGATGACGGAGCACCACGTTGTGTCCACGCACCCTCAGCTGACGGCGGGCATTGACAACCAGACCAACCCCTACATCAAACCACCCTATTCTTATGCCACCCTCATCTGCATGGCGATGGAAGCCAGCAAGGAGCCCCACGTCACCCTCTCCGACATCTACAAGTGGATTACCGACAACTTCTGCTACTTCCGTCAAGCTGATCCCGTGTGGCAGGTAGGACATTTGAGAACTCTTGCCCTGCCCCATCTCCCCTTATGGCTGGGAAGGGCCTTTCACAGCTTCCATCGTGTAAGAGAGAGCTCAGGGTCATTTTTGGAGTGGAAAGGTCCCCATTGCGCTGTTGGTCCCTGCATCTCCTCTTGACTCTGGAGTGAAGGTGTCTCTGTCTCCCACTTCAGCTTCCTGTAGCTTGCTGCCCTGCTCCATCTCAGAGGACACTCTCCAGCACGGGTGGCTTTCTAGAATGTGGTGGGGCAGGAGGCACCTGGATTGCTCCTCCCTCTGCTCTAGTTATTCCCAGCCCAAATCCAGAGCGTGCCAGCTATCCTGCACCACTGCTCCCCCAGGCAGGGCTGAGCTAAACCTTTCTTAGCCCCCCGCCCAGGAACTGTCCACCACCTCCCTGGGCAAGTGGGTGTCTGGAGGCTATTGAAGCCCACCAGAGAGAAAGGTAGGGAAGCCCTTGGTCCCTCTCCAGGGCCACAGGTGTTCCCCAGACTCCCCGTGCTGGGAAACTTACGGGAGGGACTCTATGGGAGAAGCTGAGTACCAGAATCTTGACTTTCTCTTGCAAACTCATGGCTGGATATTCACCACACTTTTAATTCAAAGTGTTCATTGACAGAAGGAAGAGATGCAGGAGGTACACAAGGTTCTTGCAGGGAGGAAGGATTAATATATTAACCCACCAGGAAATATGGCTGGAAAAGCAGAAAATCCTCTTTTTCTTTCTTTCTCTTCCCCATAGTCTTCCCCCCACCTCCTTTAAGCAGTGGCTGATGAGGATGCAGTGATTTTACCCGGAGCTCCTCTGGGCCAGAAGGCACCTCTGGGGACACACAGGGCTGGGGTGGGACAGCCCCCGTGCCTCTCCAGTTTTGCCCGTCCGGTTTGTGTCAGCCTGGCAGCAGGCAGACATGTGCCTGTATTTTAGCAAACCGCTTTCCCCGCAACACTAACAGGAGGTGTGGGTCAAGCTGGGGATGCGAGGAGGGCCCTGATGGTGCTGTCCACCATGGTGATGCCACATGTTGCCGCTGGTAATGGGGCCACATGGATGTAAAGACCCTCCTCTTCCTCCTGGCTGCAAAGATGCTTCTCCACCAGCCTCCCCACGCAGATAGTTGCGGCACCAGCCGATGATTGTTCCACCTTGTTTTTTTTTCTCTTTTTTCACAGAACTCCATCCGGCACAACCTCTCCTCAAACAAGCGCTTCATCAAGGTGCCTCGAGAGAAGGACAAGCCAGGGAGAGGTGGCTTTTGGAAGCTTGACCCGCAATACGTTGAGCAGCTCAAGAGCGGTGCCTTCAAAAAGCAGAGGATGCGCCCAGTGCAGATCCACCCAGCCTCCACTGCGAAAGCCCAGCAAGAAGCACAGCGTGGTGCCTCCCTGGCTGCTTCAGCTTGTGCCTCCAATAAAGTCCTCTCTGTCAACCTGGAGTCACAGCTGCTGCTGAAAGAGTTTGAAGAAGGTCTTGGCAACCAGAACTGGAATCCAGTGGATGGCAAAAGAGGGCTCAAGCGCAAGCAGCCCTTGCCCAAGCAAACAGCCAAAGCGTGTCGGCTTTCCAATTCCGCCTTGCTGAGCCAGGAGGAGCAGACCCAGCTGGGATCCCTGAAAGGGGACTCTGACCCCAGCCTGAACAGAGAGGTCTCCACTTTTGGGGATCTGGAGCTCTTACCTCCAGTCAGCCTCAAAACGCTCAACCTGGAGTTGATGGCACAAGGGCACCACTTTGAATGTCCCCAGGGGCCGGAGCAGGTCCTCACTGAGTCCTCCCAGAACAGCCTGAGCCTGGACGAAAGCTTCGTGGCCACTTCTTTCCTGCAGCATCTCTGTGATGAAGGGACAAGCGATCTCTCAAATTCTGCCAATGCGGAGCAGTTGTTTGAAGTCAGCGATGCATCTGTAATAGCGGATGTCAGCAACTGGATCAATCTGGATTCCCTCTTGTAAGAGGCCAGTCACCGATCAAAGCCCACGTGTGCTTTAGCAGGATGCTCCCCCCACGCTACTGGGACTTCCAAGAACTGGATTCTTCACCTCTCCTTCGCTGTAGGTTATTAGAGATAGAGTAGGCATCAGGTAGGAGTGAGCAGAAGCTGTAGTGTCAGTGGTTTGCCTTAGACTTGTTGAGAAGTCAAAGATTGTAGAGAATTTCTGTTTAGTAACAACAGCATTTAGGACCTTTAATGTTAGCCGCAATATTTATTGAGAGAGGTTGTAGCTTATGAATTAATAAAGAAGCCTTTAAAAAATCCCATTATCCTTGTTGCAATTTGTACTCAAATTTGGGGAGGGGGTGGGAGTGTGGAGGTGGGAGAATCATAGAATCATAGAACCACAGAATCGTAGAATACTTTGGGTTAAAGGGACCTTAGAGATCATCTAGTTCCAACTCCCCTGCCATGGGCAGGGACACCTCCCACAAGATCAGGCTGCCCAGGGCCCTGTCCAACCTGGCCTTGAGCACCTGCAGGGATGATGCAGCCTCAACTTCCCTGGAAAAGTTCTGCATTCCTTCCCCAGTAATGCACGAGGCAAGCTGAGAATTGAATATCTTCAGGTCACGCAAGGGGCAGAGCAGGGCCTTGGGCTGTTGCTTTGTCCAGGTGCCACCGCCTGAAGTCCCCTGGGATGCCACCACATTGGTGGGGATAGTGTCCGGTGGGCACAGGGCTACAGGCTCTGGAGTGTGGTGTGGATGTATTTGTCTGTACTGATAAGGCCTCTCTTTATTTGCTGTTCTCATTATATTTCCCTCTGTTGGGGCCTCCATACGGTGCCAAAGGGCTGCAGAGATTTGTGTGTGATTTCACCTTTTAATGGGATGTTATTTACAATTAAAAAGAATAAATAAGAACAAGCCTTTTGCCTCCTTGTTCTCCTCCAGCCCCTCCTTACCCTGTCAGACCCTCTCTCCTGGAGGTGGGGGTCACCCCACCAGCCCAGCCCTGCCTGTACACCCGGCCCGGATACACAGATGCCCTCACGCCGCTCCGCAGCAGCACAGTGATTCCTCATGGGAAAACTGATGCACAAACAGCCAGCTGCGTGACAACGGCTACACGCTCTCTGTGGCACAAGGGTGGCTCTGTCCCGAGGCCTGGGAGCTGCTCCCAGCCCCTGGAGCATCCTTCCCTGTCCCTGCACGGAGCTCCTGGGCGTGACATGGTGTAAGCACTCGACACTGTCCTTCTGCTCATGCCATGTTCCTACCCCTGTATTCACAGAATCACTAGGTATGGAAAGACCTCCAGGCTCATCTAGTCCAATCATTCCTATCAACCACTAAACCGTGCCCCTCAGCACCTCATCCACCTGCCATTTACATGACTCAATCCCCTCACTGGGCAGCCTCTGCCAGTGCCCAATGACCCTTTCTGTGAAAGATTAGTTGTAGAGAGCAACAAGGTCTCCCCTCAGCCTCCTCTTCTCTATCCCTCCACATGCCCTGTGAAACACAAGTGGCTTTGGAGACCTGGTGGGCACAGGAGTGTGAGCAGAGCTGCACAGAAGCTGCAGAAACAACCAAATCCTTGCAAAATCAACTAAGCTGAGAAGCAGTCAGGCTCTGCCAGGGCTGTGAAGAAGATCACCTCATGCTCAGCTGCTGGGGCAGGCGCGGTGGGGGCAGTGGGTCAAGAGGCAGCAGGTTTGGGAAGCTCCGAGGTGTTTTAACACAGGGTGCGCAGCACAAAGTGCGATCAGCATAAAAGCCCAAACTCTCCAATACTCTGTGAAATCAAGTTTTACTCATTACAACAATAAATGTAATAAATGATTCGTAGGGATTAACAGCGTTAACAGTAACAGCTTTCCAGGCAACTGTCACGGTCCACTCGTGGACGCGTGATGGTTCGTTTCATTTATGGTTTCAGAGCGCAAATAATTCAAAGAGTCAAGGGAGTCAAACTTCAATCTAACCTGGCACTTTATTACTTATGCCCGTAAAGCGACGTACGATAGAAAGAGACAGAGAACAAGGAAAGAGATGGGGAGAAGAGGGAAGGAAAAGGGGTTCATGGCTACCACCACGGGTCCCCAGATGTCCGGCGTCTCTGGGAGACAAGGTTCAGAAGGCGTTCTGCTGTTTTGGTCTTTGATGGAGGTGATCCCAGGGTGGGGGGGTCTTCTTCTGTCTCGGTCTTCTGTTCCCCCCTAATTCAGCTGCTCCAGAGCTGTCTTTTATGCCAGTCAATACATGCCTTGCACATTCAACTCTGGCTTTGCAGCCTAAAAATGTAGATTTATACTCTTAAAATTGGCTTTCATGTCCTATAGGCTTTGGATCCTAATAAAAAGACTTCGGGCTATATCAATGCGAGTTTTGGCTCTCCACATTTGAGTCTGTAAACTAAAGACTTTGCACCCTAAAAATAAAGCTTCATACCCTAAAATGAGGATTACAACTCTAAAATATAAGCTTAGTACCCCAACAAAGAAGGGTTGACACACTACAGATGAGGCCTTGTATTCTAAAAATTAGGATCTGGATTTGAAACTGATTCTTTGAGCCTTAAAAATGTTGGACCCAAAATATGTTTGGATGATACAATAAGGCTTTCAACAATAAAAAAATGAGGCTTTAAGGCCTTAAATGAGGTTTAGATGACGAGTCTGAACAATTACATTGCGGCTTTGTACCCTAGAACTCATGCTTTGGACTCTAACTATTACTTTTGAAACTGAAAATGGTACTTTGGACCCTACAGTGATAACTCAAACTCTACAACTGCAAGTCTTAGGAAGAAAGTGGCTTTGGCCCTAAAAATGGGAGTGTAGACCTGCAAGATGAAGCTTTGGGCCTTAAAATAAGATGATGGGTCCTAAAATTAAGACTTGGAGCTGCAAAAGATAGGCTTGGACCCCGTCAATGAGAATTTAGACCCTAAATCTAAAACTTTTGAGTTCTTTAATCTTAGGTTTGGATACCGAAATGAGGATTTAGAATCTGAAATGACCTTTTGTGTCTCAAACTAATATTTGGATGCTAAAAATGAGACTTTGTGATCTAAAACTGAGGTTTTGACCCTGAAAACTAAACATCAGGCCTAGTTTAATGTATTTGACCTAAAATGAAGGTTTGGACCCTGAAGATGTGGCTTTGGGCTCTACGAATGAGCATTTGGAAATTAATAAAAAGAGCTTTGGGCCCTAAAAATGATGACTTAGGCTCCAAATTGAGGCTTTTGTACCATTAGATTTGTGTTCTGTGCCTTCAAAACGTAGCTTTGGACTACAAAATTTTACAGGCTTTGTGCCAAACCCAGGTAGGTTATGGCTCAAAGCCAAGAACCTGAGCTTTAAAAAAGCTTTTTTTTACCCAAAGAGTGTGCACACCTTGTACCAAGAGAGTGTTCATCCCTCAGTTGGGCATGTCCTTGAGCAGCCCGATGGGATGTGCTCTGAGCGTGAGGTTGGCCTGGGGATCTCTTGATGTTCGCTCTAAACAACACGGACCTGGGCCACGTACCTGTTTTGCTGCCTCAGGTGATGCTCCTGCTGCTCCTGGCACCCCAAGCCCTGATCGCTGCAGTCAGGACCACTCAGTCATGGAGGTGATGGGTGTGGTCTCCAGTGACTGGTGTTTAGACCTGAACTCCAAAAGGGAGGGCTGGAAGCTGTATCCTGCTAATATGGCCTTCTGAGGTTCTTTCAGCACAGACCAGAATGCCTCAGGCCTTGATTTCAGTAATTCTGCTGTCCTAAGTCCTGGTGGCTGTGGAGTGAAGACCTCAGGTTTATCGTACATCCTGGTCACAGAACTTGTTGACAGTAATTTCTGTCTGACAGGAACTTTCTTTTCTCCTTGTCCTCCTCCTCTGCAGCTCTGAGGTTCCCCTGCCTGCATTTGGCTCTGCTTTGCTGCTTGGCTGCCTTGTGTGGGTTTACCCTTGGGCTGGCTAGTCACAACCAGCTTTTTTCCAGCGGAGGTTTTTCCAGCGGAGTCCTGTGGGATGGCTGGCTGCCTCCTGGGAAAGGACACAACAGGGGAAATTTGCCTGAGAATGCAACAAGCCACGTGCCTGTGTGTGCAGCCACTGGCACCTCAACTGATGGCTGCGCTCAGCTCAGGAGAGTAAAATCCCTGCGTCAGGACGCTCGGCTGACAAGCAGCTGTCCCTGAGCAGAACCATGCAGGGGACTCTCCTGAAGGGCCAGAGAGGAACCAACCCTCTGAAATGTGGGGCTTCCAGCAGCCCCACCCCAGCCCTCTGAGCGCTGCCGTCACCACTGTTGGGCAGTGATGAATGGTATGTGTTTGGGGCTGGAAACGGATTCTTCCCTGGTCCAAAAGTGAACCTGTACAGACACCAGCCTCAGATTGCCTGCCTCACCTGACCAGAGACTTCTTCTGCATCACCGTATTCTTCATTTTCCGGAATCCTGGGATTTCAATATGACTCAAGCTAGCAGCAGCAACTGAGGGCAGTTCAGCAAATGCCCCTGGAAAGTGGAAAGAGAAACCTTATCAGAAGAGCATCACTGGGATGCTGCTGGCCCTAGTGGAATGTAGACCTGATCAGTCTTCAGAGGCAGCCGTGGCCACCTTTGAGTACTTGAGGGGCTCCAGCTCCTTGTGTCCTGGAAAACCACACAAGATGGATGGAGGCACTCATCCAGTGTCACTTCCGCAGGCCTTTCCCAAGGGTGCCCATTGCAACCATTGCATCACCCAAACAGGTCATATTTTTGGACCTTCTCTGCAGACAGGGTGTTGTTTTAAGAGAAGCCTCTCAGATCCGGGGAAGGGATGCAACGACCACGCAGACAGCCAGGGTTTGAACTGCTGTCTTACCGGGCAGGTAATCCTTGGTGTCTATCAGGTTGTGGGCAGCTACAAGGTTTCTTGCCAGGCGAAACACTGGCCTCTGGACAGACACGGCCTCATCTCCAACCTGGATCCATTTGGGGATACTGTTGGAGGAACCAAGGGCAGCAACGAGCGCTTCTGGGATCTCCCTTAGTGTGGGCACAGGAGCTGGCAGGGGCCGGGTGGTGACACTGGGCACCAAGCTTCGGAACAAGGTGTGGCTGCCCTGAAGCTTCTTTTGGGGAGAAAAGCCTGTTCTGTGGGAGCGGGGCAGGTGGTTCTGCTGGCCCCGCCCCCCGCTGACTGTTGGGCGCAGCATCATTCGAAAGGAGTAACCTCCAGCCCCAGCCGCCCCGCGCAGCCCGTGCAGAGCTCCTCGTCCCCGGCCGGCCTCGGCGGGCTCGCTCCTTGCCCAAAGACACGGGATCGCAGGTTCGTAGCAAAGCAGGGAAGGCAGACACTGCATCCCCAGCCTGGGAGTAACGGAGGGCTGAACGGGCAGCTGGCTCTGCGTGAGGGTGTGCCTGGGGTGGGTCTGCGCGGTCCCCCACCGCGTTGTGTTGGGGTGCCAGGAGCAGGGAGGAGCAGGAATAACGTGGAAGAGAGGGAAGCTGAAGGCGTTTTGTCCAGGTCTTTCATCTTGACATTTTGTCCTGCTTAGCAACGTGTGGGAGAAACGCCCACTCTGTTTGGGACGACAGGGCTGGATGTTGGTTACGTAAGGGGTGGTTTTAGTCGTTGTTGTTTTATTGATTACTTTCTGAGTCCAAGACTTGCTGGGCCCACGAGGGTTGGGTGATACTGGGATGTAGGGGTTTGAGTGAATTTTCGCAAGCTTCCGGGCTGGTAGATCATCCAGGGGAGGTGTCACGGCTCTGGTGCGCAGCAGCCCGGGGATGGATCTCACTCAGCGGCACTGGGAGCACCCAGTCCCAGCCTTGCTCACAGGCCAGAGAGCAGCTGCTCCTCAGAGAGCCTCATCCCTTCCCTGTTGTCATTGCAGGATCTGCTCCATCCCCTCCCTCCGCTTCAGACGCACCCCGTGAATGCCAGAGCTGCCGATGAGGCATGGCTGAGGGGTGGCTGAGCCACGAGGAGACAGGGAAGGACAGAGGGCAGGAGGGCAGCAGGAGAGACTTGGACGATGTGGACGACAGCCTGCCCAACCTGACGTGGCTGCTGGACTTCTCCATCATCAGCGCTAGCATGGGCAACTCCTCCTGCTGCCCCAGCAGCCCGGACCCCCACAGCTGTCAGGACATCCCCAGCTTTGCTGCACCGTGCTCACCCCTGGGCACTGACCAACTGTGCATGGAAATGCCCCAAACTCCACGCATGCCCATCTCCTCCTCCAGCTGGATGACGGAGCACCACGTTGTGTCCACGCACCCTCAGCTGACGGCGGGCATTGACAACCAGACCAACCCCTACATCAAACCACCCTATTCTTATGCCACCCTCATCTGCATGGCGATGGAAGCCAGCAAGGAGCCCCACGTCACCCTCTCCGACATCTACAAGTGGATTACCGACAACTTCTGCTACTTCCGTCAAGCTGATCCCGTGTGGCAGGTAGGACATTTGAGAACTCTTGCCCTGCCCCATCTCCCCTTATGGCTGGGAAGGGCCTTTCACAGCTTCCATCGTGTAAGAGAGAGCTCAGGGTCATTTTTGGAGTGGAAAGGTCCCCATTGCGCTGTTGGTCCCTGCATCTCCTCTTGACTCTGGAGTGAAGGTGTCTCTGTCTCCCACTTCAGCTTCCTGTAGCTTGCTGCCCTGCTCCATCTCAGAGGACACTCTCCAGCACGGGTGGCTTTCTAGAATGTGGTGGGGCAGGAGGCACCTGGATTGCTCCTCCCTCTGCTCTAGTTATTCCCAGCCCAAATCCAGAGCGTGCCAGCTATCCTGCACCACTGCTCCCCCAGGCAGGGCTGAGCTAAACCTTTCTTAGCCCCCCGCCCAGGAACTGTCCACCACCTCCCTGGGCAAGTGGGTGTCTGGAGGCTATTGAAGCCCACCAGAGAGAAAGGTAGGGAAGCCCTTGGTCCCTCTCCAGGGCCACAGGTGTTCCCCAGACTCCCCGTGCTGGGAAACTTACGGGAGGGACTCTATGGGAGAAGCTGAGTACCAGAATCTTGACTTTCTCTTGCAAACTCATGGCTGGATATTCACCACACTTTTAATTCAAAGTGTTCATTGACAGAAGGAAGAGATGCAGGAGGTACACAAGGTTCTTGCAGGGAGGAAGGATTAATATATTAACCCACCAGGAAATATGGCTGGAAAAGCAGAAAATCCTCTTTTTCTTTCTTTCTCTTCCCCATAGTCTTCCCCCCACCTCCTTTAAGCAGTGGCTGATGAGGATGCAGTGATTTTACCCGGAGCTCCTCTGGGCCAGAAGGCACCTCTGGGGACACACAGGGCTGGGGTGGGACAGCCCCCGTGCCTCTCCAGTTTTGCCCGTCCGGTTTGTGTCAGCCTGGCAGCAGGCAGACATGTGCCTGTATTTTAGCAAACCGCTTTCCCCGCAACACTAACAGGAGGTGTGGGTCAAGCTGGGGATGCGAGGAGGGCCCTGATGGTGCTGTCCACCATGGTGATGCCACATGTTGCCGCTGGTAATGGGGCCACATGGATGTAAAGACCCTCCTCTTCCTCCTGGCTGCAAAGATGCTTCTCCACCAGCCTCCCCACGCAGATAGTTGCGGCACCAGCCGATGATTGTTCCACCTTGTTTTTTTTTCTCTTTTTTCACAGAACTCCATCCGGCACAACCTCTCCTCAAACAAGCGCTTCATCAAGGTGCCTCGAGAGAAGGACAAGCCAGGGAGAGGTGGCTTTTGGAAGCTTGACCCGCAATACGTTGAGCAGCTCAAGAGCGGTGCCTTCAAAAAGCAGAGGATGCGCCCAGTGCAGATCCACCCAGCCTCCACTGCGAAAGCCCAGCAAGAAGCACAGCGTGGTGCCTCCCTGGCTGCTTCAGCTTGTGCCTCCAATAAAGTCCTCTCTGTCAACCTGGAGTCACAGCTGCTGCTGAAAGAGTTTGAAGAAGGTCTTGGCAACCAGAACTGGAATCCAGTGGATGGCAAAAGAGGGCTCAAGCGCAAGCAGCCCTTGCCCAAGCAAACAGCCAAAGCGTGTCGGCTTTCCAATTCCGCCTTGCTGAGCCAGGAGGAGCAGACCCAGCTGGGATCCCTGAAAGGGGACTCTGACCCCAGCCTGAACAGAGAGGTCTCCACTTTTGGGGATCTGGAGCTCTTACCTCCAGTCAGCCTCAAAACGCTCAACCTGGAGTTGATGGCACAAGGGCACCACTTTGAATGTCCCCAGGGGCCGGAGCAGGTCCTCACTGAGTCCTCCCAGAACAGCCTGAGCCTGGACGAAAGCTTCGTGGCCACTTCTTTCCTGCAGCATCTCTGTGATGAAGGGACAAGCGATCTCTCAAATTCTGCCAATGCGGAGCAGTTGTTTGAAGTCAGCGATGCATCTGTAATAGCGGATGTCAGCAACTGGATCAATCTGGATTCCCTCTTGTAAGAGGCCAGTCACCGATCAAAGCCCACGTGTGCTTTAGCAGGATGCTCCCCCCACGCTACTGGGACTTCCAAGAACTGGATTCTTCACCTCTCCTTCGCTGTAGGTTATTAGAGATAGAGTAGGCATCAGGTAGGAGTGAGCAGAAGCTGTAGTGTCAGTGGTTTGCCTTAGACTTGTTGAGAAGTCAAAGATTGTAGAGAATTTCTGTTTAGTAACAACAGCATTTAGGACCTTTAATGTTAGCCGCAATATTTATTGAGAGAGGTTGTAGCTTATGAATTAATAAAGAAGCCTTTAAAAAATCCCATTATCCTTGTTGCAATTTGTACTCAAATTTGGGGAGGGGGTGGGAGTGTGGAGGTGGGAGAATCATAGAATCATAGAACCACAGAATCGTAGAATACTTTGGGTTAAAGGGACCTTAGAGATCATCTAGTTCCAACTCCCCTGCCATGGGCAGGGACACCTCCCACAAGATCAGGCTGCCCAGGGCCCTGTCCAACCTGGCCTTGAGCACCTCCAGGGATGATGCAGCCTCAACTTCCCTGGAAAAGTTCTGCATTCCTTCCCCAGTAATGCACGAGGCAAGCTGAGAATTGAATATCTTCAGGTCACGCAAGGGGCAGAGCAGGGCCTTGGGCTGTTGCTTTGTCCAGGTGCCACCGCCTGAAGTCCCCTGGGATGCCACCACATTGGTGGGGATAGTGTCCGGTGGGCACAGGGCTACAGGCTCTGGAGTGTGGTGTGGATGTATTTGTCTGTACTGATAAGGCCTCTCTTTATTTGCTGTTCTCATTATATTTCCCTCTGTTGGGGCCTCCATACGGTGCCAAAGGGCTGCAGAGATTTGTGTGTGATTTCACCTTTTAATGGGATGTTATTTACAATTAAAAAGAATAAATAAGAACAAGCCTTTTGCCTCCTTGTTCTCCTCCAGCCCCTCCTTACCCTGTCAGACCCTCTCTCCTGGAGGTGGGGGTCACCCCACCAGCCCAGCCCTGCCTGTACACCCGGCCCGGATACACAGATGCCCTCACGCCACTCCGCAGCAGCACAGTGATTCCTCATGGGAAAACTGATGCACAAACAGCCAGCTGCGTGACAACGGCTACACGCTCTCTGTGGCACAAGGGTGGCTCTGTCCCGAGGCCTGGGAGCTGCTCCCAGCCCCTGGAGCATCCTTCCCTGTCCCTGCACGGAGCTCCTGGGCGTGACATGGTGTAAGCACTCGACACTGTCCTTCTGCTCATGCCATGTTCCTACCCCTGTATTCACAGAATCACTAGGTATGGAAAGACCTCCAGGCTCATCTAGTCCAATCATTCCTATCAACCACTAAACCGTGCCCCTCAGCACCTCATCCACCTGCCATTTACATGACTCAATCCCCTCACTGGGCAGCCTCTGCCAGTGCCCAATGACCCTTTCTGTGAAAGATTAGTTGTAGAGAGCAACAAGGTCTCCCCTCAGCCTCCTCTTCTCTATCCCTCCACATGCCCTGTGAAACACAAGTGGCTTTGGAGACCTGGTGGGCACAGGAGTGTGAGCAGAGCTGCACAGAAGCTGCAGAAACAACCAAATCCTTGCAAAATCAACTAAGCTGAGAAGCAGTCAGGCTCTGCCAGGGCTGTGAAGAAGATCACCTCATGCTCAGCTGCTGGGGCAGGCGCGGTGGGGGCAGTGGGTCAAGAGGCAGCAGGTTTGGGAAGCTCCGAGGTGTTTTAACACAGGGTGCGCAGCACAAAGTGCGATCAGCATAAAAGCCCAAACTCTCCAATACTCTGTGAAATCAAGTTTTACTCATTACAACAATAAATGTAATAAATGATTCGTAGGGATTAACAGCGTTAACAGTAACAGCTTTCCAGGCAACTGTCACGGTCCACTCGTGGACGCGTGATGGTTCGTTTCATTTATGGTTTCAGAGCGCAAATAATTCAAAGAGTCAAGGGAGTCAAACTTCAATCTAACCTGGCACTTTATTACTTATGCCCGTAAAGCGACGTACGATAGAAAGAGACAGAGAACAAGGAAAGAGATGGGGAGAAGAGGGAAGGAAAAGGGGTTCATGGCTACCACCACGGGTCCCCAGATGTCCGGCGTCTCTGGGAGACAAGGTTCAGAAGGCGTTCTGCTGTTTTGGTCTTTGATGGAGGTGATCCCAGGGTGGGGGGGTCTTCTTCTGTCTCGGTCTTCTGTTCCCCCCTAATTCAGCTGCTCCAGAGCTGTCTTTTATGCCAGTCAATACATGCCTTGCACATTCAACTCTGGCTTTGCAGCCTAAAAATGTAGATTTATACTCTTAAAATTGGCTTTCATGTCCTATAGGCTTTGGATCCTAATAAAAAGACTTCGGGCTATATCAATGCGAGTTTTGGCTCTCCACATTTGAGTCTGTAAACTAAAGACTTTGCACCCTAAAAATAAAGCTTCATACCCTAAAATGAGGATTACAACTCTAAAATATAAGCTTAGTACCCCAACCAAGAAGGGTTGACACACTACAGATGAGGCCTTGTATTCTAAAAATTAGGATCTGGATTTGAAACTGATTCTTTGAGCCTTAAAAATGTTGGACCCAAAATATGTTTGGATGATACAATAAGGCTTTCAACAATAAAAAAATGAGGCTTTAAGGCCTTAAATGAGGTTTAGATGACGAGTCTGAACAATTACATTGCGGCTTTGTACCCTAGAACTCATGCTTTGGACTCTAACTATTACTTTTGAAACTGAAAATGGTACTTTGGACCCTACAGTGATAACTCAAACTCTACAACTGCAAGTCTTAGGAAGAAAGTGGCTTTGGCCCTAAAAATGGGAGTGTAGACCTGCAAGATGAAGCTTTGGGCCTTAAAATAAGATGATGGGTCCTAAAATTAAGACTTGGAGCTGCAAAAGATAGGCTTGGACCCCGTCAATGAGAATTTAGACCCTAAATCTAAAACTTTTGAGTTCTTTAATCTTAGGTTTGGATACCGAAATGAGGATTTAGAATCTGAAATGACCTTTTGTGTCTCAAACTAATATTTGGATGCTAAAAATGAGACTTTGTGATCTAAAACTGAGGTTTTGACCCTGAAAACTAAACATCAGGCCTAGTTTAATGTATTTGACCTAAAATGAAGGTTTGGACCCTGAAGATGTGGCTTTGGGCTCTACGAATGAGCATTTGGAAATTAATAAAAAGAGCTTTGGGCCCTAAAAATGATGACTTAGGCTCCAAATTGAGGCTTTTGTACCATTAGATTTGTGTTCTGTGCCTTCAAAACGTAGCTTTGGACTACAAAATTTTACAGGCTTTGTGCCAAACCCAGGTAGGTTATGGCTCAAAGCCAAGAACCTGAGCTTTAAAAAAGCTTTTTTTTACCCAAAGAGTGTGCACACCTTGTACCAAGAGAGTGTTCATCCCTCAGTTGGGCATGTCCTTGAGCAGCCCGATGGGATGTGCTCTGAGCGTGAGGTTGGCCTGGGGATCTCTTGATGTTCGCTCTAAACAACACGGACCTGGGCCACGTACCTGTTTTGCTGCCTCAGGTGATGCTCCTGCTGCTCCTGGCACCCCAAGCCCTGATCGCTGCAGTCAGGACCACTCAGTCATGGAGGTGATGGGTGTGGTCTCCAGTGACTGGTGTTTAGACCTGAACTCCAAAAGGGAGGGCTGGAAGCTGTATCCTGCTAATATGGCCTTCTGAGGTTCTTTCAGCACAGACCAGAATGCCTCAGGCCTTGATTTCAGTAATTCTGCTGTCCTAAGTCCTGGTGGCTGTGGAGTGAAGACCTCAGGTTTATCGTACATCCTGGTCACAGAACTTGTTGACAGTAATTTCTGTCTGACAGGAACTTTCTTTTCTCCTTGTCCTCCTCCTCTGCAGCTCTGAGGTTCCCCTGCCTGCATTTGGCTCTGCTTTGCTGCTTGGCTGCCTTGTGTGGGTTTACCCTTGGGCTGGCTAGTCACAACCAGCTTTTTTCCAGCGGAGGTTTTTCCAGCGGAGTCCTGTGGGATGGCTGGCTGCCTCCTGGGAAAGGACACAACAGGGGAAATTTGCCTGAGAATGCAACAAGCCACGTGCCTGTGTGTGCAGCCACTGGCACCTCAACTGATGGCTGCGCTCAGCTCAGGAGAGTAAAATCCCTGCGTCAGGACGCTCGGCTGACAAGCAGCTGTCCCTGAGCAGAACCATGCAGGGGACTCTCCTGAAGGGCCAGAGAGGAACCAACCCTCTGAAATGTGGGGCTTCCAGCAGCCCCACCCCAGCCCTCTGAGCGCTGCCGTCACCACTGTTGGGCAGTGATGAATGGTATGTGTTTGGGGCTGGAAACGGATTCTTCCCTGGTCCAAAAGTGAACCTGTACAGACACCAGCCTCAGATTGCCTGCCTCACCTGACCAGAGACTTCTTCTGCATCACCGTATTCTTCATTTTCCGGAATCCTGGGATTTCAATATGACTCAAGCTAGCAGCAGCAACTGAGGGCAGTTCAGCAAATGCCCCTGGAAAGTGGAAAGAGAAACCTTATCAGAAGAGCATCACTGGGATGCTGCTGGCCCTAGTGGAATGTAGACCTGATCAGTCTTCAGAGGCAGCCGTGGCCACCTTTGAGTACTTGAGGGGCTCCAGCTCCTTGTGTCCTGGAAAACCACACAAGATGGATGGAGGCACTCATCCAGTGTCACTTCCGCAGGCCTTTCCCAAGGGTGCCCATTGCAACCATTGCATCACCCAAACAGGTCATATTTTTGGACCTTCTCTGCAGACAGGGTGTTGTTTTAAGAGAAGCCTCTCAGATCCGGGGAAGGGATGCAACGACCACGCAGACAGCCAGGGTTTGAACTGCTGTCTTACCGGGCAGGTAATCCTTGGTGTCTATCAGGTTGTGGGCAGCTACAAGGTTTCTTGCCAGGCGAAACACTGGCCTCTGGACAGACACGGCCTCATCTCCAACCTGGATCCATTTGGGGATACTGTTGGAGGAACCAAGGGCAGCAACGAGCGCTTCTGGGATCTCCCTTAGTGTGGGCACAGGAGCTGGCAGGGGCCGGGTGGTGACACTGGGCACCAAGCTTCGGAACAAGGTGTGGCTGCCCTGAAGCTTCTTTTGGGGAGAAAAGCCTGTTCTGTGGGAGCGGGACAGGTGGTTCTGCTGGCCCCGCCCCCCGCTGACTGTTGGGCGCAGCATCATTCGAAAGGAGTAACCTCCAGCCCCAGCCGCCCCGCGCAGCCCGTGCAGAGCTCCTCGTCCCCGGCCGGCCTCGGCGGGCTCGCTCCTTGCCCAAAGACACGGGATCGCAGGTTCGTAGCAAAGCAGGGAAGGCAGACACTGCATCCCCAGCCTGGGAGTAACGGAGGGCTGAACGGGCAGCTGGCTCTGCGTGAGGGTGTGCCTGGGGTGGGTCTGCGCGGTCCCCCACCGCGTTGTGTTGGGGTGCCAGGAGCAGGGAGGAGCAGGAATAACGTGGAAGAGAGGGAAGCTGAAGACGTTTTGTCCAGGTCTTTCATCTTGACATTTTGTCCTGCTTAGCAACGTGTGGGAGAAACGCCCACTCTGTTTGGGACGGCAGGGCTGGATGTTGGTTACGTAAGGGGTGGTTTTAGTCGTTGTTGTTTTATTGATTACTTTCTGAGTCCAAGACTTGCTGGGCCCACGAGGGTTGGGTGATACTGGGATGTAGGGGTTTGAGTGAATTTTCCCAAGCTTCCGGGTTGGTAGATCATCCAGGCGAGGTGTCACGGCTCTGGTGCGCAGCAGCCCGGGGATGGATCTCACTCAGCGGCACTGGGAGCACCCAGTCCCAGCCTTGCTCACAGGCCAGAGAGCAGCTGCTCCTCAGAGAGCCTCATCCCTTCCCTGTTGTCATTGCAGGATCTGCTCCGTCCCCTCCCTCCGCTTCAGACGCACCCCGTGAATGCCAGAGCTGCCGATGAGGCATGGCTGAGGGGTGGCAGAGCCACGAGGAGACAGGGAAGGACAGAGGGCAGGAGGGCAGCAGGAGAGACTCGGACGATGTGGACGACAGCCTGCCCAACCTGACGTGGCTGCTGGACTTCTCCATCATCAGCGCTAGCATGGGCAACTCCTCCTGCTGCCCCAGCAGCCCGGACCCCCACAGCTGTCAGGGCATCCCCAGCTTTGCCGCACCGTGCTCACCCCTGGGCACTGACTCAGTGCGCATGGAAACGCCCCACACTCCCCGCATGCCCATCTCCTCCTCCAGCTGGATGATGGAGCACCACGTTGTGTCCACGCACCCTCAGCTGACGGAGGGCATTGACAACCAGACCAACCCCTACATCAAGCCACCCTACTCCTACACCACCCTCATCTGCATGGCGATGGAAGCCAGCAAGGAGCCCCACGTCACCCTCTCCGACATCTACAAGTGGATTACCGACAACTTCTGCTACTTCCGTCAAGCTGATCCCGTGTGGCAGGTAGGACATTTGAGAACTCTTGCCCTGCCCCATCTCCCCTTATGGCTGGGAAGGGCCTTTCACAGCTTCCATCGTGTAAGAGAGAGCTCAGGGTCATTTTTGGAGTGGAAAGGTCCCCATTGCGCTGTTGGTCCCTGCATCTCCTCTTGACTCTGGAGTGAAGGTGTCTCTGTCTCCCACTTCAGCTTCCTGTAGCTTGCTGCCCTGCTCCATCTCAGAGGACACTCTCCAGCACGGGTGGCTTTCTAGAATGTGGTGGGGCAGGAGGCACCTGGATTGCTCCTCCCTCTGCTCTAGTTATTCCCAGCCCAAATCCAGAGCGTGCCAGCTATCCTGCACCACTGCTCCCCCAGGCAGGGCTGAGCTAAACCTTTCTTAGCCCCCCGCCCAGGAACTGTCCACCACCTCGCTGGGCAAGTGGGTGTCTGGAGGCTATTGAAGCCCACCAGAGAGAAAGGTAGGGAAGCCCTTGGTCCCTCTCCAGGGCCACAGGTGTTCCCCAGACTCCCCGTGCTGGGAAACTTACGGGAGGGACTCTATGGGAGAAGCTGAGTACCAGAATCTTGACTTTCTCTTGCAAACTCATGGCTGGATATTCACCACACTTTTAATTCAAAGTGTTCATTGACAGAAGGAAGAGATGCAGGAGGTACACAAGGTTCTTGCAGGGAGGAAGGATTAATATATTAACCCACCAGGAAATATGGCTGGAAAAGCAGAAAATCCTCTCTTTCTTTCTTTCTCTTCCCCATAGTCTTCCCCCAACCTCCTTTAAGCAGTGGCTGATGAGGATGCAGTGATTTTACCCGGAGCTCCTCTGGGCCAGAAGGCACCTCTGGGGACACACAGGGCTGGGGTGGGACAGCCCCCGTGCCTCTCCAGTTTTGCCCGTCCGGTTTGTGTCAGCCTGGCAGCAGGCAGACATGTGCCTGTATTTTAGCAAACCGCTTTCCCCGCAACACTAACAGGAGGTGTGGGTCAAGCTGGGGATGCGAGGAGGGCCCTGATGGTGCTGTCCACCATGGTGATGCCACATGTTGCCGCTGGTAATGGGGCCACATGGATGTAAAGACCCTCCTCTTCCTCCTGGCTGCAAAGATGCTTCTCCACCAGCCTCCCCACGCAGATAGTTGCGGCACCAGCCGATGATTGTTCCACCTTGTTTTTTTTCTCTTTTTTCCCAGAACTCCATCCGGCACAACCTCTCCTCAAACAAGCGCTTCATCAAGGTGCCTCGAGAGAAGGACAAGCCAGGGAGAGGTGGCTTTTGGAAGCTTGACCCGCAATACGTTGATCAGCTCAAGAGCGGTGCCTTCAAAAAGCAGAGGATGCGCCCAGTGCAGATCCACCCAGCCTCCACTGCGAAAGCCCAGCAAGAAGCACAGCGTGGTGCCTCCCTGGCTGCTTCAGCTTGTGCCTCCAATAAAGTCCTCTCTGTCAACCTGGAGTCACAGCTGCTGCTGAAAGAGTTTGAAGAAGGTCTTGGCAACCAGAACTGGAATCCAGTGGATGGCAAAAGAGGGCTCAAGCGCAAGCAGCCCTTGCCCAAGCAAACAGCCAAAGCGTGTCGGCTTTCCAATTCTGCCTTGCTGAGCCAGGAGGAGCAGACCCAGCTGGGATCCCTGAAAGGGGACTCTGACCCCAGCCTGAACAGAGAGGTCTCCACTTTTGGGGATCTGGAGCTCTTATCTCCAGTCAGCCTCAAAACGCTCAACCTGGAGTTGATGGCACAAGGGCACCACTTCGAATGTCCCCAGGGGCCGGAGCAGGTCCTCACTGAGTCCTCCCAGAACAGCCTGAGCCTGGACGAAAGCTTCGTGGCCACTTCTTTCCTGCAGCATCTCTGTGATGAAGGGACAAGCGATCTCTCAAATTCTGCCAATGCGGAGCAGTTGTTTGAAGTCAACGATGCCTCTGTAATAGCGGATGAGAGCAACTGGATCACTCTGGATTCCCTCTTGTAAGAGGCCAGTCACCGATCAAAGCCCACGTGTGCTTTAGCAGGATGCTCCCCCCACGCTACTGGGACTTCCAAGAACTGGATTCTTCACCTCTCCTTCGCTGTAGGTTATTAGAGATAGAGTAGGCATCAGGTAGGAGTGAGCAGAAGCTGTAGTGTCAGTGGTTTGCCTTAGACTTGTTGAGAAGTCAAAGATTGTAGAGAATTTCTGTTTAGTAACAACAGCATTTAGGACCTTTAATGTTAGCCGCAATATTTATTGAGAGAGGTTGTAGCTTATGAATTAATAAAGAAGCCTTTAAAAAATCCCATTATCCTTGTTGCAATTTGTACTCAAATTTGGGGAGGGGGTGGGAGTGTGGAGGTGGGAGAATCATAGAATCATAGAACCACAGAATCGTAGAATACTTTGGGTTAAAGGGACCTTAGAGATCATCTAGTTCCAACTCCCCTGCCATGGGCAGGGACACCTCCCACAAGATCAGGCTGCCCAGGGCCCTGTCCAACCTGGCCTTGAGCACCTCCAGGGATGATGCAGCCACAACTTCCCTGGAAAAGTTCTGCATTCCTTCCCGAGTAAAGCACGAGGCAAGCTGAGAATTGAATATCTTCCGGTCACGCAAGGGGCAGAGCAGGGCCTTGGGCTGTTGCTTTGTCCAGGTGCCACCGCCTGAAGTCCCCTGGGATGCCACCACATTGGTGGGGATAGTGTCCGGTGGGCACAGGGCTACAGGCTCTGGAGTGTGGTGTGGATGTATTTGTCTGTACTGATAAGGCCTCTCTTTATTTGCTGTTCTCATTATATTTCCCTCTGTTGGGGCCTCCATACGGTGCCAAAGGGCTGCAGAGATTTGTGTGTGATTTCACCTTTTAATGGGATGTTATTTACAATTAAAAAGAATAAATAAGAACAAGCCTTTTGCCTCCTTGTTCTCCTCCAGCCCCTCCTGACCCTGTCAGACCCTCTCTCCTGGAGGTGGGGGTCACCCCACCAGCCCAGCCCTGCCTGTACACCCGGCCCGGATACACAGATGCCCTCACGCCGCTCCGCAGCAGCACAGTGATTCCTCATGGGAAAACTGATGCACAAACAGCCAGCTGCGTGACAACGGCTACACGCTCTCTGTGGCACAAGGGTGGCTCTGTCCCGAGGCCTGGGAGCTGCTCCCAGCCCCTGGAGCATCCTTCCCTGTCCCTGCGCGGAGCTCCTGGGCGTGACATGGTGTAAGCACTCGACACTGTCCTTCTGCTCATGCCATGTTCCTACCCCTGTATTCACAGAATCACTAGGTATGGAAAGACCTCCAGGCTCATCTAGTCCAATCATTCCTATCAACCACTAAACCGTGCCCCTCAGCACCTCATCCACCTGCCATTTACATGACTCAATCCCCTCACTGGGCAGCCTCTGCCAGTGCCCAATGACCCTTTCTGTGAAAAATTAGTTGTAGAGAGCAACAAGGTCTCCCCTCAGCCTCCTCTTCTCTATCCCTCCACATGCCCTGTGAAACACAAGTGGCTTTGGAGACCTGGTGGGCACAGGAGTGTGAGCAGAGCTGCACAGAAGCTGCAGAAACAACCAAATCCTTGCAAAATCAACTAAGCTGAGAAGCAGTCGGGCTCTGCCAGGGCTGTGAAGAAGATCACCTCATGCTCAGCTGCTGGGGCAGGCGCGGTGGGGGCAGTGGGTCAAGAGGCAGCAGGTTTGGGAAGCTCCGAGGTGTTTTAACACAGGGTGCGCAGCACAAAGTGCGATCAGCATAAAAGCCCAAACTCTCCAATACTCTGTGAAATCAAGTTTTACTCATTACAACAATAAATGTAATAAATGATTCGTAGGGATTAACAGCGTTAACAGTAACAGCTTTCCAGGCAACTGTCACGGTCCACTCGTGGACGCGTGATGGTTCGTTTCGTTTATGGTTTCAGAGCGCAAATAATTCAAAGAGTCAAGGGAGTCAAACTTCAATCTAACCTGGCACTTTATTACTTATGCCCGTAAAGCGACGTACGATAGAAAGAGACAGAGAACAAGGAAAGAGATGGGGAGAAGAGGGAAGGAAAAGGGGTTCATGGCTACCACCACGGGTCCCCAGATGTCCGGCGTCTCTGGGAGACAAGGTCCAGAAGGCGTTCTGCTGTTTTGGTCTTTGATGGAGGTGATCCCAGAGTGGGGGGGTCTTCTTCTGTCTCGGTCTTCTGTTCCCCCCTAATTCAGCTGCTCCAGAGCTGTCTTTTATGCCAGTCAATACATGCCTTGCGCATTCAACTCTGGCTTTGCAGCCTAAAAATGTAGATTTATACTCTTAAAATTGGCTTTCATGTCCTATAGGCTTTGGATCCTAATAAAAAGACTTCGGGCTATATCAATGCGAGTTTTGGCTCTCCACATTTGAGTCTGTAAACTAAAGACTTTGCACCCTAAAAATAAAGCTTCATACCCTAAAATGAGGATTACAACTCTAAAATATAAGCTTAGTACCCCAACAAAGAAGGGTTGACACACTACAGATGAGGCCTTGTATTCTAAAAATTAGGGTCTTGATTTGAAACTGATTCTTTGAGCCTTAAAAATGTTGGACCCAAAATATGTTTGGATGATACAATAAGGCTTTCAACAATAAAAAAATGAGGCTTTAAGGCCTTAAATGAGGTTTAGATGACGAGTCTGAACAATTACATTGCGGCTTTGTACCCTAGAACTCATGCTTTGGACTCTAACTATTACTTTTGAAACTGAAAATGGTACTTTGGACCCTACAGTGATAACTCAAACTCTACAACTGCAAGTCTTAGGAAGAAAGTGGCTTTGGCCCTAAAAATGGGAGTGTAGACCTGCAAGATGAAGCTTTGGGCCTTAAAATAAGATGATGGGTCCTAAAATTAAGACTTGGAGCTGCAAAAGATAGGCTTGGACCCCGTCAATGAGAATTTAGACCCTAAATCTAAAACTTTTGAGTTCTTTAATCTTAGGTTTGGATACCGAAATGAGGATTTAGAATCTGAAATGACCTTTTGTGTCTCAAACTAATATTTGGATGCTAAAAATGAGACTTTGTGATCTAAAACTGAGGTTTTGACCCTGAAAACTAAACATCAGGCCTAGTTTAATGTATTTGACCTAAAATGAAGGTTTGGACCCTGAAGATGTGGCTTTGGGCTCTACGAATGAGCATTTGGAAATTAATAAAAAGAGCTTTGGGCCCTAAAAATGATGACTTAGGCTCCAAATTGAGGCTTTTGTACCATTAGATTTGTGTTCTGTGCCTTCAAAACGTAGCTTTGGACTACAAAATTTTACAGGCTTTGTGCCAAACCCAGGTAGGTTATGGCTCAAAGCCAAGAACCTGAGCTTTAAAAAAGCTTTTTTTTACCCAAAGAGTGTGCACACCTTGTACCAAGAGAGTGTTCATCCCTCAGTTGGGCATGTCCTTGAGCAGCCCGATGGGATGTGCTCTGAGCGTGAGGTTGGCCTGGGGATCTCTTGATGTTCGCTCTAAACAACACGGACCTGGGCCACGTACCTGTTTTGCTGCCTCAGGTGATGCTCCTGCTGCTCCTGGCACCCCAAGCCCTGATCGCTGCAGTCAGGACCACTCAGTCATGGAGGTGATGGGTGTGGTCTCCAGTGACTGGTGTTTAGACCTGAACTCCAAAAGGGAGGGCTGGAAGCTGTATCCTGCTAATATGGCCTTCTGAGGTTCTTTCAGCACAGACCAGAATGCCTCAGGCCTTGATTTCAGTAATTCTGCTGTCCTAAGTCCTGGTGGCTGTGGAGTGAAGACCTCAGGTTTATCGTACATCCTGGTCACAGAACTTGTTGACAGTAATTTCTGTCTGACAGGAACTTTCTTTTCTCCTTGTCCTCCTCCTCTGCAGCTCTGAGGTTCCCCTGCCTGCATTTGGCTCTGCTTTGCTGCTTGGCTGCCTTGTGTGGGTTTACCCTTGGGCTGGCTAGTCACAACCAGCTTTTTTCCAGCGGAGGTTTTTCCAGCGGAGTCCTGTGGGATGGCTGGCTGCCTCCTGGGAAAGGACACAACAGGGGAAATTTGCCTGAGAATGCAACAAGCCACGTGCCTGTGTGTGCAGCCACTGGCACCTCAACTGATGGCTGCGCTCAGCTCAGGAGAGTAAAATCCCTGCGTCAGGACGCTCGGCTGACAAGCAGCTGTCCCTGAGCAGAACCATGCAGGGGACTCTCCTGAAGGGCCAGAGAGGAACCAACCCTCTGAAATGTGGGGCTTCCAGCAGCCCCACCCCAGCCCTCTGAGCGCTGCCGTCACCACTGTTGGGCAGTGATGAATGGTATGTGTTTGGGGCTGGAAACGGATTCTTCCCTGGTCCAAAAGTGAACCTGTACAGACACCAGCCTCAGATTGCCTGCCTCACCTGACCAGAGACTTCTTCTGCATCACCGTATTCTTCATTTTCCGGAATCCTGGGATTTCAATATGACTCAAGCTAGCAGCAGCAACTGAGGGCAGTTCAGCAAATGCCCCTGGAAAGTGGAAAGAGAAACCTTATCAGAAGAGCATCACTGGGATGCTGCTGGCCCTAGTGGAATGTAGACCTGATCAGTCTTCAGAGGCAGCCGTGGCCACCTTTGAGTACTTGAGGGGCTCCAGCTCCTTGTGTCCTGGAAAACCACACAAGATGGATGGAGGCACTCATCCAGTGTCACTTCCGCAGGCCTTTCCCAAGGGTGCCCATTGCAACCATTGCATCACCCAAACAGGTCATATTTTTGGACCTTCTCTGCAGACAGGGTGTTGTTTTAAGAGAAGCCTCTCAGATCCGGGGAAGGGATGCAACGACCACGCAGACAGCCAGGGTTTGAACTGCTGTCTTACCGGGCAGGTAATCCTTGGTGTCTATCAGGTTGTGGGCAGCTACAAGGTTTCTTGCCAGGCGAAACACTGGCCTCTGGACAGACACGGCCTCATCTCCAACCTGGATCCATTTGGGGATACTGTTGGAGGAACCAAGGGCAGCAACGAGCGCTTCTGGGATCTCCCTTAGTGTGGGCACAGGAGCTGGCAGGGGCCGGGTGGTGACACTGGGCACCAAGCTTCGGAACAAGGTGTGGCTGCCCTGAAGCTTCTTTTGGGGAGAAAAGCCTGTTCTGTGGGAGCGGGGCAGGTGGTTCTGCTGGCCCCGCCCCCCGCTGACTGTTGGGCGCAGCGTCATTCGAAAGGAGGAACCTCCAGCCCCAGCCGCCCCGCGCAGCCCGTGCAGAGCTCCTCGTCCCCGGCCGGCCTCGGCGGGCTCGCTCCTTGCCCAAAGACACGGGATCGCAGGTTCGTAGCAAAGCAGGGAAGGCAGACACTGCATCCCCAGCCTGGGAGTAACGGAGGGCTGAACGGGCAGCTGGCTCTGCGTGAGGGTGTGCCTGGGGTGGGTCTGCGCGGTCCCCCACCGCGTTGTGTTGGGGTGCCAGGAGCAGGGAGGAGCAGGAATAACGTGGAAGAGAGGGAAGCTGAAGACGTTTTGTCCAGGTCTTTCATCTTGACATTTTGTCCTGCTTAGCAACGTGTGGGAGAAACGCCCACTCTGTTTGGGACGGCAGGGCTGGATGTTGGTTACGTAAGGGGTGGTTTTAGTCGTTGTTGTTTTATTGATTTCTTTCTGAATCCAAGACTTGCTGGGCCCACGAGGGTTGGGTGATACTGGGATGTAGGGGTTTGAGTGAATTTTCGCAAGCTTCCGGGCTGGTAGATCATCCAGGGGAGGTGTCACGGCTCTGGTGCGCAGCAGCCCGGGGATGGATCTCACTCAGCGGCACTGGGAGCACCCAGTCCCAGCCTTGCTCACAGGCCAGAGAGCAGCTGCTCCTCAGAGAGCCTCATCCCTTCCCTGTTGTCATTGCAGGATCTGCTCCATCCCCTCCCTCCGCTTCAGACGCACCCCGTGAATGCCAGAGCTGCCGATGAGGCATGGCTGAGGGGTGGCTGAGCCACGAGGAGACAGGGAAGGACAGAGGGCAGGAGGGCAGCAGGAGAGACTTGGACGATGTGGACGACAGCCTGCCCAACCTGACGTGGCTGCTGGACTTCTCCATCATCAGCGCTAGCACGGGCAACTCCTCCTGCTGCCCCAGCAGCCCGGACCCCCACAGCTGTCAGGACATCCCCAGCTTTGCTGCACCGTGCTCACCCCTGGGCACTGACCAACTGTGCATGGAAATGCCCCAAACTCCACGCATGCCCATCTCCTCCTCCAGCTGGATGATGGAGCACCACGTTGTGTCCACGCACCCTCAGCTGACGGCGGGTATTGACTACCAGACCAACCCCTACATCAAACCACCCTATTCTTATGCCACCCTCATCTGCATGGCGATGGAAGCCAGCAAGGAGCCCCACGTCACCCTCTCCGACATCTACAAGTGGATTACCGACAACTTCTGCTACTTCCGTCAAGCTGATCCCGTGTGGCAGGTAGGACATTTGAGAACTCTTGCCCTGCCCCATCTCCCCTTATGGCTGGGAAGGGCCTTTCACAGCTTCCATCGTGTAAGAGAGAGCTCAGGGTCATTTTTGGAGTGGAAAGGTCCCCATTGCGCTGTTGGTCCCTGCATCTCCTCTTGACTCTGGAGTGAAGGTGTCTCTGTCTCCCACTTCAGCTTCCTGTAGCTTGCTGCCCTGCTCCATCTCAGAGGACACTCTCCAGCACGGGTGGCTTTCTAGAATGTGGTGGGGCAGGAGGCACCTGGGTTGCTCCTCCCTCTGCTCTAGTTATTCCCAGCCCAAATCCAGAGCGTGCCAGCTATCCTGCACCACTGCTCCCCCAGGCAGGGCTGAGCTAAACCTTTCTTAGCCCCCCGCCCAGGAACTGTCCACCACCTCCCTGGGCAAGTGGGTGTCTGGAGGCTATTGAAGCCCACCAGAGAGAAAGGTAGGGAAGCCCTTGGTCCCTCTCCAGGGCCACAGGTGTTCCCCAGACTCCCCGTGCTGGGAAACTTACGGGAGGGACTCTATGGGAGAAGCTGAGTACCAGAATCTTGACTTTCTCTTGCAAACTCATGGCTGGATATTCACCACACTTTTAATTCAAAGTGTTCATTGACAGAAGGAAGAGATGCAGGAGGTACACAAGGTTCTTGCAGGGAGGAAGGATTAATATATTAACCCACCAGGAAATATGGCTGGAAAAGCAGAAAATCCTCTCTTTCTTTCTTTCTCTTCCCCATAGTCTTCCCCCCACCTCCTTTAAGCAGTGGCTGATGAGGATGCAGTGATTTTACCCGGAGCTCCTCTGGGCCAGAAGGCACCTCTGGGGACACACAGGGCTGGGGTGGGACAGCCCCCGTGCCTCTCCAGTTTTGCCCGTCCGGTTTGTGTCAGCCTGGCAGCAGGCAGACATGTGCCTGTATTTTAGCAAACCGCTTTCCCCGCAACACTAACAGGAGGTGTGGGTCAAGCTGGGGATGCGAGGAGGGCCCTGATGGTGCTGTCCACCATGGTGATGCCACATGTTGCCGCTGGTAATGGGGCCACATGGATGTAAAGACCCTCCTCTTCCTCCTGGCTGCAAAGATGCTTCTCCACCAGCCTCCCCACGCAGATAGTTGCGGCACCAGCCGATGATTGTTCCACCTTGGTTTTTTTTCTCTTTTTTCACAGAACTCCATCCGGCACAACCTCTCCTCAAACAAGCGCTTCATCAAGGTGCCTCGAGAGAAGGACAAGCCAGGGAGAGGTGGCTTTTGGAAGCTTGACCCGCAATACGTTGAGCAGCTCAAGAGCGGTGCCTTCAAAAAGCAGAGGATGCGCCCAGTGCAGATCCACCCAGCCTCCACTGCGAAAGCCCAGCAAGAAGCACAGCGTGGTGCCTCCCTGGCTGCTTCAGCTTGTGCCTCCAATAAAGTCCTCTCTGTCAACCTGGAGTCACAGCTGCTGCTGAAAGAGTTTGAAGAAGGTCTTGGCAACCAGAACTGGAATCCAGTGGATGGCAAAAGAGGGCTCAAGCGCAAGCAGCCCTTGCCCAAGCAAACAGCCAAAGCGTGTCGGCTTTCCAATTCCGCCTTGCTGAGCCAGGAGGAGCAGACCCAGCTGGGATCCCTGAAAGGGGACTCTGACCCCATCCTGAACAGAGAGGTCTCCACTTTTGGGGATCTGGAGCTCTTATCTCCAGTCAGCCTCAAAACGCTCAACCTGGAGTTGATGGCACAAGGGCACCACTTTGAATGTCCCCAGGGGCCGGAGCAGGTCCTCACTGAGTCCTCCCAGAACAGCCTGAGCCTGGACGAAAGCTTCGTGGCCACTTCTTTCCTGCAGCATCTCTGTGATGAAGGGACAAGCGATCTCCTCTCGGATTCTGCCAATGCGGAGCAGTTGTTTGAAGTCAGCGATGCATCTGTAATAGCGGATGAGAGCAACTGGATCACTCTGGATTCCCTCTTGTAAGAGGCCAGTCACCGATCAAAGCCCACGTGTGCTTTAGCAGGATGCTTCCCCCACGCTACTGGGACTTCCAAGAACTGGATTCTTCACCTCTCCTTCGCTGTAGGTTATTAGAGATAGAGTAGGCATCAGGTAGGAGTGAGCAGAAGCTGTAGTGTCAGTGGTTTGCCTTAGACTTGTTGAGAAGTCAAAGATTGTAGAGAATTTCTGTTTAGTAACAACAGCATTTAGGACCTTTAATGTTAGCCGCAATATTTATTGAGAGAGGTTGTAGCTTATGAATTAATAAAGAAGCCTTTAAAAAATCCCATTATCCTTGTTGCAATTTGTACTCAAATTTGGGGAGGGGGTGGGAGTGTGGAAGTGGGAGAATCATAGAATCATAGAACCACAGAATCGTAGAATACTTTGGGTTAAAGGGACCTTAGAGATCATCTAGTTCCAACTCCCCTGCCATGGGCAGGGACACCTCCCACAAGATCAGGCTGCCCAGGGCCCTGTCCAACCTGGTCTTGAGCACCTCCAGGGATGATGCAGCCACAACTTCCCTGGAAAAGTTCTGCATTTCTTCCCGAGTAAAGCACGAGGCAAGCTGAGAATTGAATATCTTCAGGTCACGCAAGGGGCAGAGCAGGGCCTTGGGCTGTTGCTTTGTCCAGGTGCCACCGCCTGAAGTCCCCTGGGATGCCACCACATTGGTGGGGATAGTGTCCGGTGGGCACAGGGCTACAGGCTCTGGAGTGTGGTGTGGATGTATTTGTCTGTACTGATAAGGCCTCTCTTTATTTGCTGTTCTCATTATATTTCCCTCTGTTGGGGCCTCCATACGGTGCCAAAGGGCTGCAGAGATTTGTGTGTGATTTCACCTTTTAATGGGATGTTATTTACAATTAAAAAGAATAAATAAGAACAAGCCTTTTGCCTCCTTGTTCTCCTCCAGCCCCTCCTGACCCTGTCAGACCCTCTCTCCTGGAGGTGGGGGGACATCTCACCAGCCCAGCCCTGCCTGTACACCCGGCCCGGATACACAGATGCCCTCACCCCGCTCCGCAGCAGCACAGTGATTCCTCATGGGAAAACTGATGCACAAACAGCCAGCTGCGTGACAACGGCTACACGCTCTCTGTGGCACAAGGGTGGCTCTGTCCCGAGGCCTGGGAGCTGCTCCCAGCCCCTGGAGCATCCTTCCCTGTCCCTGCGCGGAGCTCCTGGGGGTGACATGGTGTAAGCACTCAACACTGTCCTTCTGCTCATGACATGTTCCTACCCCTGTATTCACAGAATCGCTAGGTATGGAAAGACCTCCAGGCTCATCTAGTCCAATCATTCCTATCAACCACTAAACCGTGCCCCTCAGCACCTCATCCACCTGCCATTTACATGACTCAATCCCCTCACTGGGCAGCCTCTGCCAGTGCCCAATGACCCTTTCTGTGAAAGATTAGTTGTAGAGAGCAACAAGGTCTCCCCTCAGCCTCCTCTTCTCTATCCCTCCACATGCCCTGTGAAACACAAGTGGCTTTGGAGACCTGGTGGGCACAGGAGTGTGAGCAGAGCTGCACAAAAGCTGCAGAAACAACCAAATCCTTGCAAAATCAACTAAGCTGAGAAGCAGTCGGGCTCTGCCAGGGCCGTGCAGAAAATCGGCACACGCTCAGCTGCTGGGGCAGGCGCGGTGGGGGCAGTGGGTCAAGAGGCAGCAGGTTTGGGAAGCTCCGAGGTGTTTTAACACAGGGTGCGCAGCACAAAGTGCGATCAGCATAAAAGCCCAAACTCTCCAATACTCTGTGAAATCAAGTTTTACTCATTACAACAATAAATGTAATAAATGATTCGTAGGGATTAACAGCGTTAACAGTAACAGCTTTCCAGGCAACTGTCACGGTCCACTCGTGGACGCGTGATGGTTCGTTTCATTTATGGTTTCAGAGCGCAAATAATTCAAAGAGTCAAGGGAGTCAAACTTCAATCTAACCTGGCACTTTATTACTTATGCCCGTAAAGCGACGTACGATAGAAAGAGACAGAGAACAAGGAAAGAGATGGGGAGAAGAGGGAAGGAAAAGGGGTTCATGGCTACCACCACGGGTCCCCAGATGTCCGGCGTCTCTGGGAGACAAGGTCCAGAAGGCGTTCTGCTGCTTTGGTCTTTGATGGAGGTGATCCCAGAGTGGGGGGATCTTCTTCTGTCTCGGTCTTCTGTTCCCCCCTAATTCAGCTGCTCCAGAGCTGTCTTTTATGCCAGTCAATACACCTGTGACCCACCTATGCCTGTGGAGATGTGCCAATCTCCACCTAGCAGGCCACACGTGCCAAGAAAGGAGTGTCTGCAGGTCTCCTCCCCTTGCGCATGCGCTCCTCCTGGCGCCAGTGGTCAACCTGGGGTCTCCCAATGAAGGCCAGTAGTCATCATCACCTTGCACGCATGCTGTGTTGGTTATGGGTCTGTGGGAAGTCCCGTCATTAATCTTCCTGTCTTTTCCTCCTTGCTTCATGGATCTTTCACAATGGTAGGGAGCAAGGAGGTTTGAAGACAGGTACAAAACTTTGTTGAGATAAGGAAGAAAGGTACAGGTAGTTAGGTACAAAGTATTCACTCTGTGCCAGCTCTGGCCGTTTTCCTGATGAGAAATGAGAAAATGTTGAGACAGAAAATGTTGAGACAGAAATCGAACCTTTGACCAACTCTTAGAGCAACGTGCCCAATCATTGCTACAAGAGACCAACCAGGTTCCAGCTTTCATCCAATGGAGGCATTTTCTTGAGGAGAGCTTCACTCCTGCCCGGCCATCCAGGGCCAGCAGCACCGCGCCCACCGCTTCCGTGGTGACGTTGGCTGCTCCCCTAGAGCTCTCAGAATATGGATGTTCTGAGTTGCCAGAGATGAGATGGAGAGCTGGGGATCTTTCTCCAAAACCTGGAGGGCTGCGACAAAGGAAAGAGAAGGGAGCTGAACCCCACCTCTTTGCAGAGACCCTCAGGCATCTCCGCCAGACCTTGCCAGCCCCACCCTTCCCTTTCCCTGGCCGGGAGGAGCAGGTGGGACAAATACCTCGGCTGGCAGCTGCTGCTCAGGAAGGCCCCCAATGCCCCCGAGATGTTCCTCTGCCCTCGAACCCTGAAGCAGGGCAAGGCACAGCAGCTCGCTGCCCAGGCTCTGTCCCCTGCCCCAGCAGCCCCGGCACGCACAGCACTGCCCCTACTCACCCTGGCAGATCTCAGGCAGCTTCTCCTCCCGTTGGTGCCTCAGGTGGCGCGCGGCAAGCCCTAGGCACAGAGCTCTGTCAGCCGCCTGCTCCCCAGCGTGCTCCCAGCAGCACAGCTCCCGGCTCTGCCGGTCTGGCTGCAGCCCCTGCTCCCCCTCAGCAGGGAGACCCCAGGGAAGGGCAGTGCCGGGCTGGGGTGAGGGACTGAGCGAGGCTGCAGCCAAGCCCAGCGTCGTGGGCAGGGGTGGGAGAGGGAGGCACCGAGCCCTGGCTGCCCAGGCCCGTCACAGGGCACCCAGGGCTCTGGCAGCCCCAGGGCTCCTCTTGCTGCCAGCGCAGCGGCGGGGACTGGGGCCAGGCTGCAACAGAGGGACCCCGGGGGCTGTGGCTCACCGACAAACCGCACGGCCGCCTCTCGCAAGGTGTCCTGAGCATCCTGCAATTATGCCAGGCTCTCGTGCAGGTATTCTGCAGCTCTGCCTTTGGCCTTCACCAGCTGAAGAGAGT
This sequence comes from Phaenicophaeus curvirostris, assembly GCF_032191515.1. Classification (NCBI taxonomy): domain Eukaryota; kingdom Metazoa; phylum Chordata; class Aves; order Cuculiformes; family Cuculidae; genus Phaenicophaeus; species Phaenicophaeus curvirostris. The sequence continues at coordinate 17,122,887 of NC_091394.1, forward strand.
AGAGGGGCACAGAGTGTAACGCAGCCTCCCCAGGCAGCTGGACCAGCATCCCCTTTACCCCTGCCACCTCAGGCCATTCCCATCTCCCAGACAGGAGCCCTGTGGCGCTGAGGCACAGAGACAGCTGCAGGCATAGGGGTCTGGAGGTCCTGTGACCCTTCTGTCCCGCTGCCAGGGCCCAGACAGCCTAGGGTCTCCTTCCACACCATGAGAGTGGGGAGGGAAAAGGGGCTTGGAGAAGCAGCCCCGGGGGCTCTGGGCCCAGGGGAAGGGAAGGAGGCTCCAGGCTCTGGGCTCTGGGCTCTAGGCTGGAGCAGAGCAGGAACGGCTGTCCCCTTGTCCAGACTGGGCTCTAGGGCTTGGGGCTTGTCCTCACCAAGTACTCCCCAACTCAGAATATCTGCTGCGTCTGGGTCAGGCGAGTGAGATTTCTCAACTTCAGCAGCTTTGCAGCAACGAGGAGGGCTTCCTGAGCTGCCTGTGGAGGACAGGGGTTGGGGTTCCAGGGACTCAAAGCCCTGGCCTCCAGCACGTGCACGGACAGCCAGAAAGTCTCTAGGGACTCTCGTGCTCAGGTGTTGGTGGCCATGGACTGCTGCTGAGCCCTGCTGGACCACCTATTGCAGGCGTGGGAGATGTCCGTGCCAGCTTCTCCTTCCTTCCTTTTGATCCTCTCTCTGGGTGCGCTGGAGGAGAGGTGAATGGGGGAAGGAGGGAGAAACAGGAGCCCATCTTCCTCGCCTCTGTGGCAGGAGGCCACAGGAAGGCAGTGGTGGGATCCATGCAGGGAAGCAGGGTCTGCCCCGTCCTCAGTGACTCCAGCTCTTGGACCCTGAGACCACACAGACTCCTCGTGCCGGACTGCCAGCAGCCCTTTTCCCTCCCTGGTGCCCAGGCCACACTTGTGGCATCAGCTCAGCCTTCCCCGCATCCCTGCTCAGGTTCGTAATCTGTACCTTGGCCACGCTCTTGGTCTGGTCACTCATGCGAAAGAACAGTGGGATCAGGCTTCTCCACACATGCTCCTTTGTCTGCTGCTTGTTGTTCCCCACCACCATCTGCATCGCATCTTTGAAGAGGCAGATGGAGAGCTCTCGCAGCTGGCTGCACTCCTGGAAGGGAGGAGGACAGGAGACTTGGAGCGAGAGCCGCTCCCAGAGCAGGGTCGAGGGCAGGGCTGTTGTGAGAGGAGATGCTTTGGAGCCAGACTCCACAGCCAGGAGGGAAAACCCCGGCCCAAAAAGCCCTGCGGGGCTGGGCTGATGGGCAGTTGTCCTTGCAGAGGGCCGAGCGGTGGGGCTGAGGCTCCCACAGCAGCCTTACATCATCAAAGACCGGCCGGAGCTTCTCCAGCAGCTGCAGAGCCACGGGGCTGGCCTCCTTCCTCCCCAGATGACGCAGCACGTTCTGGACAACCAGCAGAGCCTTCATCTTGTCCTCGGAGCCGGCATTCTCCTGGGTGCCCATGATGTCCGGCAGCAGGTCTAGCATTTTCCTTGCCTGTATCAAGCACAGAATTCCCTTTTGCAAAATGGGGAAAGAGCACCCTAGCACAAATTCTCTGGCCACTGAGCACTAGCCTCCGCGTTACCCACAGCCCCAGCCCCAGGCTGCCAACGTGGCTGCAGCCTGCCCGTGCCCCACTCACCGTCTCAGGTCTCTGCGACAGTGTCACCAGGCTTCTGAGCTCCAGTGAGAGCAGACCCGGGCTTGTACGCTGCAGGAACCTCTGGGTTTGGTCCTGGCCAGCAATCTCCTCTGCGTTCCCGTAACCTGAGGCCAGCAGCTGGAAGAAAGAGAGCAGTGGGAGACTGGCAGGAGTTGCAGGGTTCCCCACACCGTGAGGCTCCCTGAGGGCAAGGGCTCCGGGGCCCACGCAGCGTGGGGTGGCCCTGGCACAGTTGGCGCAAAGGAACCCAGTGCTGGGCCGGTCCCTGCCGGCCCCAAGGGGCCGTGGCTGTATGTCCTGCAGGAGGTGACCATCTGGGGGCAGGTGGGAGGGGAGATGGCCGGGCCCCTTTTCCCACAGAGGCAGATGCAGCCCAGAGAGCGAGCAAGGACTGCTCTGGCCACTCACAGACAAACGAAGGAAGCAGGCGACCTCCTCTGCGTTGGAGCTGAAGACGCCGTGCAGCCACTTGCCCTGGAGCTGTCGGAGCAGCTCGCTCAAGGCCTTCTCCACCGTGTGGGGCTGGGAAAGCAGCACATCCCAGATGGCCAGAGCAGCCCTGCAGGACCAGAGTGCTCTGTCAGCAGAGCTGCCTCGACACCGCGCGGTTCCTGGGACAGCCCGCAGGATCCAGGCAGTCCTGCAGCCCCGGCCCCTTCCAGACCTTTGCTTGGGGGCCGGGTCCTTGCCTGGGCGAGCAGGAGGGGTCTGGGATAGCGTTCCTGTTGCTGCTGGGCATGGAAGAAGCTCACAGGGACTGTTGGGGTCAGTACCTGTCACACGACGGAGACAACCCCAACAGGATCGTGACCACTTCCCTGGGACACCAGTCGGTCACCAGCAGAAGCAGCGAGTCCAGGCTGTGCCGGGCTGATGCCGTGCAGATGCACTCCCTGTTTTCATAGATGCACCTCACGATGTCCGGAACCTGGAGGGCACACAGGGGAGGTTGGGGCTGCTGCTGGAGTGCAGCCATTTCCCAAGAAACCACTGCCCTTCCCATCCGACTGTGCTGCCAGGCGCCTGAGGCGCCTGGGTCAGGGAGAGAGGGATACGGGGACACACAAAGCCTGGAAGCGCTCAAGGGAAGGGCACAGCAAGGCAGCCACATGCCACTTACCTGCGCTAGCCATGAGGCGGGCTCTCCCATGGCCACATCCAGGATGCTGCTCGCCGCCTCCTTGGCATCCAGGCTTGAGTCTCTCAGGGCCTTAATGGCCATGAGGACGAGCTCTGTCTTCTCAGAAGGCTCGAGGTATTTTCCAAATGCCTGCGGGCGGAAGGAAGGCAGGGAAGACACGTCTCACCGAGTGCCCGGATGGTGCTACTCCGCTGAGCTGGGGGAGCAGCTCTGGGCACAGATGTCCTGGCAGCAGTGCCCGCAGGAAAGCTGGCAGCAGGGGCTGCACTCGGTGCACAATGGAGCACGGGGACAGAGAGCCCTCAGCATGGGGGAGGAAGGGTGGAGGCTGTGGGCACAGCGCTGGGCCCGCGGAGAACCGGGGCTTGGTGGAAACAAAGAGAGCTGAAGCTGCTGCTGGGTCCCTGCTCGGGGACAGCAGCAACCCCCTCACTGGAGACAGTGAGGCCATGCCACCCCGCTCATTCTGGATCCCTTCGCTCACACGAGTCTCCTGCTGATGTGCTCATTACCATGGCAATGCGGCTTGCGCTTGGTGAAGTCAGCCAGGTGTCCTCAGCTTCCCGCTCCCTTTGTCTCTCTGGATGTTCTGGATCATCCTGTGGACGTGCCGTGCCTAAACACGAGGGGATCATGGAAGAGTGGATAAATGAGAGGCAGGGGACGTCTGGAAGCTGGCAGGCTCTCATGGATGACTTCCAGAAGCACCGGAACAGTCCCTTGCAAGACTCGGGGAAACAACCAGGTGCATGAGGAGAGGTCTGTGTGTGTGTGGAGGGAGGCAGCCCACCCCAGCTCCTCTTACATTTTTGCTGCTGGAAGAATCTGAAGAGGTAATGAAGAGCATCCAAAGCCCCCGATCTGATCTCCCAGTTTTTGCCAAAGCAGCAAAAGATGAGACGTCCCAGCAGCTGTCCCAGGAGGGGGATACGGATCTCTGTGAGGCAGGCACGGCTGTCATCGTCTCCTTCGCAGGTGCTCCAGCCCTGGGTGTGGGAGGCAAGAGAGGTAGAAGGGCTGAGGGGCAGCAGGTGCAATCAAAGTCCTGAACCCAGGAGCTTCCACAAGGAAATATCCCCAGTGAGACAGGATTTGGAGGACCCTCCCAAAGGTGCTTGTAGGGCAGCAGGGCAGGGAGAGCTGCAGACCTGGCCTCCCACCATGCTCCTTGGGCAGTCCTGTCCTGCACAGGCCTGGGGACTGAGACGAGTCCTGGCAGAGAGGGCACTGGGGAGAGGAGACCGTGGGAATAGGAAAGAAACGGAGACCTTCTCTCCAGGGCAGAGCCTCACTGAACACCTCAACCAGACTCGCCTCACAGGCATCTCCGAGCTAGGGGCTGCTCCGGTGTGCAGGGAAGGGAAGAACCCCCAGCTGGAGGGTGCCTGTCTCCTTACCTGTGCTGAGGAACCGCTGGCCAGGAGGAAGTCACTCAGCCTCACAATCCGCCCCACCGCCCTCTCACACGCAGCTGTGCTCTGGCAGGTGGTGAAGGGCAGAAGCATCTGGGAGGAGAGAAACTGCTGGTGTGTCCTGGGAGCCGGCACCCGCGCCAGCAGAAGAAGCGCTGCCCGTGTCCTGGTGGGACTCACGCAGGTCCCCAGGGCAACACCTGATCCTTGTCCTGCCCTCCCCAAAACAGAGCCCTGAGCGCCCTCTCCGTGGAGGCTGGACTTTGGGACAGGAGCCTGCCTGGGGGTCTGCAGAGGGGAATGGCAGTCCAGCCCCCTGAGAAGCCAGGAGTGCAGGGCTCCAGGGTTGGGGTCCCTGTGTGGGACAGGAAGGTCCCAGTGGGTTGCTGCCCAGCAGATGTGGAGAGGAGAGAACAGGGGACCGCGAGGCAGGGGACGGGCAGCACCAGCTGCCGCTGCTGCGGTGCCTGAGGAGAGGGATCAAAGGCCTCCCGCTGCCTCGGTGCAAGGAGAGCTCTGGGGACAGAGCTGGCCCAGAAGTGCCGCGGGCAAGGCTTTGCTGTGACGCAGCAGTGGGATGCAGAGGGGACATCACATGGACTGCGGGCAGGGGACGCTGGGCTCCCAGAAGAGCGTGATGGGCCACCCTTGGCTGCGTAAGGGAGCTGGGCACCCTCCCTGCAGAGTGCTCTGTGTGTGGTACTGGGCTGGGGACCGTCCCCTTAGGACGGTCCCCTCAGGAAGAGGCCTCGTGAACCCCACTCTTTGCCAATGCCAGACCTGTAAGATTGTCTGCAGCTCCACAAAGAAAGCGGCGGAAGAACGGAGCAGTATCTGCAGCATGGTGTCCACGTCCCCCAGGGCCTGCAAGGAGGACAGAGGGTGGTGGCAATCTTTCTGCAGTCCCTCTCACCCCAGGGACAGATCTGACAGAGCAGCCTGCGGTGCTGGACATGGCCAGACCCGTGGGAAGGGGATGAAGGCTTGAGGGCGGGAAGGCAGAGTTGAGTCCCTGCCCTGCCTTGGCTGTCTCTCAGCAGGCGGTGTCAGGGAGAAGATCAGAGGGACTCGGGGCTCCCGTAGCTCAGCCAGCGCTTACCCTGAAGTAGAGACCTTTGAGAGGGGCCGGCATGTCCATTTGTGGTGGAAGGAAGAAGACGCTGCTGAAACAGACCTGCAAGAGGCGTTTCATTTTCTTGTCCAGCACCATCTGCACTTGGCTGCAAAGCGAGACAGGGCCATGTTGGACACTGGTGCTGGGAGTGGTGCCTCGATGCCTTGGGCAGGTGGACAGGGACCTCTGGAGGAGGGATTGCCAAGAGGGATGGAGGCTGTGCGGGAAGCCCCACCAAGGGGCACCTCCTCTGTCCCTGGCATTGCCTTGGCCCAAGGACATCCTGGCAGGCAAGTCTCCTGCCTCCGTCTGTGGGGAACAGCTGAGACCGGGCGTGGAGCTGCAGGATCCCTCTGCTGTCCGCAGAGTTCCCCTCCTGGCACCACTGGGCTCTGCTGGCATGGGGGATGCTCCCAGACAGGGACGGGGCCACGGGCTGTTGAGAGGTGCTCGCGGAAGAAGGGGCTGGGCACGTACCTCAAGGCAGCGTCGCAAAGCATGGCTAGCTGCCGCATTGCTGTGTTCAGGTAGTTCTTGGGCTCCTCTTTCACCAGCATCTGCAGAGCACAACCACAACGGTTCCTGGCAGCCGCCAGCAGACCCAGCACCAGGCGGTGGAGCAGGAGGAGACCCTCTGCCTCTGCCCCCAGGGAACCCTCCGCCCCCGCCAGTGCCAGGCTCTCTGCTTGCAGGGCTTCACAGCGGCACCCGAGTCCCCTCGGGGCAGCTCAGTGTCCACGCACGCTTGTCCCTGCCCTCCTCACAGTGTGCCGGTGCCCGGAACATTGACCCCATCCCCAGACCTGCTGCCTGTCACTCACCTCGATATTCTCTCCCAGCTCCAATCTGCGGCAGTAGGCGCTCAGGTCCTGGGGCAAGTCCTGGCACTGGGCAGGTTTGCACAGGGTGCAGAGGGACTGTGGGGAATGCATCGTCTGGGCCTCCTCCTGGCAGCCAGGGACAGAGAGGCAAACGGGGAGCGTGAGAAGGTTGGCACACGGCCAGCAGGACTGGGGTGCTGGGGCTGCAGTGCTGCCCAGGAGAGCCAGGGGAGACGCTCTGTCTGGGCAGCAGCCCCGGCAGCAGAGCCGGCGGCCCCGTCGGGAGACACGGGCACAGCTCCCATGCAAAGGGATGCGAGTACCTTAACTGAGAAGGTTAGAGACCCGAGGATGAGCTGCACGGGTTCTTCTTGCCCTCTGTCCTGAGTCACCAACCTGGACGCAGCAGAGGAGTCACCTAGCAAAGGAGGAAAGTAGGGAGGGCTGTAGAGAGGGGCTGCAGGTAAACGTGAGGAGAAGAAGGAGCTCTGCCCTCTGTCCAGACCTGTCCCCGCTCCCCTGGCCCAGCTTTCCCGTGGGTGTCTCGTCTGGAGGGTGCCTGGCAGATGGGTTGCAATGCTGGAGCACAGCGTGGAAAACCACCTCCCGCCCTGGGGGAGGCTGTGCTGGGTTCGGCAGGGCACGAAAGGTAAAGGTAAAGCTGCTCCTGGCTCTTTACAATGCACAGCCAACCAGCTGCTCTCGTACGCTGGGGAAATCCTTCAGCGATGAATGTCAGAAGGCTCAGATTTCTGCCAGAGCTTCCTGGCAGCTCGGCACAGCCTTTTCTGCAAACAAATCCTTGGCTTCCACAGAACTGAACGCTGGGATGGGACGTGCCCAAAGGGAACAGTAGGAGGATAGCAATCCAAGGCCCCCAGGAAATGAGCCCTCTGCAGAAGTCCCTGTCCCATCACCAGCTCCAGCACCACCCAGCTCCTCTTTCCTAAATCTGGTGCCGATAACATGGTCACAAAACCACACTGTGATGTGGAAATGAAGAGCTGAGCATGAGTGAGTGTCAGGTGGCTGCAAGGGCAGCAGAACAGCCCCCTTCGATGTTGTGGGAAGGAGACTGATCACATCTACATTCCACCAAGGCCAGCAGCATCCCAGTGATGCTCCTCTGATAAGGTTTCTCCTTCCCATTTCCAGGGGCATTTGCTGAAATGCCCTCGCGTGCCCCTTCAAGCTTGACTAAAATTGAAGACCCACAGCTCCAGGAAAGAGGAAGATTGTGAAGTGGAAGAAGTCTCTGGTCAGGTGAGGCAGGAGATTTGGGGCTGGTGTCTGCATAGGGTCACTTGTGGACCAGACAAGAGCCCGCTCCCAGCCCCAGACACGCACTGCTCATCACCATCCATCAGCTGTGGGTCTTCAGTTTTAGTCAAGTTTTGACTAGTCGAAAATAACAGCCTGGGTTGTTCACTATTGGATCCACAGTTTTTCGATGTTATGGATATTTAAACAATATATGATACCAGGCACATACAACACTTAAAATATGCACATGCATTATCTAATAAGGCTTGCATCAATTGTCTAACAAGCATTTCAAGTCCGGTAAAATATTGTTCTCCATTGCTTTGTGAGTATCGTACTTTGCAGTTTAACAGCAGTCATGATTTTTGTAGTTTCCACGTCCAAAGAGTCACGGACTGGTCAGTTGACCCAAAGCCTCCGTCTCCCTATATGCTACTTTCTGCATGGGGTTCAATTGCTGGCAAACAAACCATCTGAGTAATTCTTGTGCCCTTTGGTATAAAGCGAGGAGGCACACGCAATCCAAGCCATCGTTTGTATTGCTCTCGTAAAGTCGGCATCAGTCAATTCCGGTAAAACCAACAAACTTTGTGACAGGTGATCCTGCAATTAACTGTGCACTAAGCCTGGTTTTGCATTCTCTAAGGCTAATTGTTTAAGCATAAACTTCTCGAGTGGCGATATTGCCCGCCTGCCTATTTAAGGCCTCTTGTAATTTGTCTAGAAATATCATGTAATAAATGCCATTTTGCCAGATTTCTTTTTGATCACACATACAGGTGTGTTCCAAGGACTGTTAGTTGGGACTATATGCCCTTGATCTGTTTGCTCCTCCACGAACTTCTGCAACGCACCCAATTTTTCACTCCTTCATGTTTCCAATGCCTTTTCCCATTGCACTTAACACATCTCCCCCCCACAAGATTAGGGGAACGCCCTTGCCCACTGTTGTTCCTGCGTTTCCTCCCTCTGTTAGGCTGCCCCCCAAAAGAAGTCATGTTTGTTAACCCCCCGTGGGAGTCCTTTACTTTAGGGAGGCAGAGGGCAAAGGATAAGGCACTCATTGAGGGAGAGGGCATTGAGCCTCTTGGTCCCCAGGCTTTCCAGCACTGAGAAGACGGCAGACCCTCATGGGTCCTGCATGGATCCCACCACTGTCTTCCTCCTCCCCCTGTACCTCCTGCCACAGAAGACAGGAAGGTGGCGTCCTCTCCCTCCCTCCCTCCTCTCCCCATTCACCTCTCCTCCGGAGCATCCCAGGGGAAGGATCCCAGCATACCCATCCCAAGAAAGGACAGAGACGCAGGCACAGACGTCCAGTAGGGCTGAGCAGCAGACCACGGCCACAAAGACCTGACCAGGAGAGTCCCCAGAGGTTTTCCAGCTGTCCCTGCTGGTGTTGCAGACCAGGGCCTCGAGTCCCTGTCCCCCCGATCCCTGTCCCACTCTGCAGGCAACACCAGCCTCATCACAAAGAATTTCTTCCTCATGTCTACTCTAAGTCCTCCCCTTTCAAACCTGAACTCACTCCCACTCGCCCTGTCACCACGTGCCATCCCCAGCTTTATTGTAGCCCCTTCAGGTGCCACAAGGCCACTACGAGGTCTCCCGAGAGCCTTCTCTTCTCCAGGCTGAACAACCCAAACTCTCTCAGCCTGTCCTCGTCGCAGAGGTGCCTCAGCCCCAGTCCGTGCTCCAGCTACAGCCATGGCAGGAGGAGCTGCGTGACAGGAGCTGCTCACATCAGCCGCGTTTGCACCTGGCAGGAGACACGGCTGTGCCCCATCCCCACGCCAGTGCTGAGCCCAGCACCAAGGGCCTTCCTCAGCCTTGCCTTCCTGGGTGGTGAGATGTCCTGTCCTGACACCCAGGACATCCTCCTGTGGCCAGAAGGAAGGACGGAGCCCATCACTTGTCCCACAGGGGCTGCACGTGTTTTTCTCACCTCACTATTCCCCGCTGTTGGCACAATAAATCTGGACAAGTCTGGTGTCCCACAGGCTCCCAGATCCCATCCGAGGGTGCAGGGGAAGGCTCCTTCAACTCTCACTAAGTGCTGGCACAGCCCTTGCGCTGGCAGACCCCTCAGGGTAGGACACCCACCCCCTGCCCCACGACGCTTCCCCACAGCTGGGACAGACCCCCACCACAACCCCACTAAAACCCCACCCTTTTCAGCAGCAACCACAAGCCATCAGAGATGTCCAACCAACAAGGCTGGGGACATCGAGGACAGTGCCTCTGCTCCCAGCCCCCATCAGCCCCGCCGGCACCCTGCCTCAGCCTCCTCCCTCTCAGGGCAGATGTTCCTGACCGGCACCTCCGGCATCTCCTGCCGGGTACAGCCCAGATCAGGAGGGGCAGTCAGCAAGAAGGCCAAGCACCATGCTCCAGCCAACACCACCAAGAAGCAGGAGGCCTCCCTGCAGGATAATATCCCACTGAAGAAAAAAAAGACAAAGCCAGTGCGCCGGCTGGCCAAACACTAGAGGAGCCTCTGAGAGGTGAATCTGGACAAGGACGGAGCGGCGGTGGGCAGTGCTGGGACACAGAGAGATCCAAAGGCCGGTGCCTGCACTCACCCTCTCCAGCCCCAGCCCTCTCCCAGATCCCTGTTCCTTGTTTAATTCAGTAACAGGATTGTGTGTTCACTTGCCAGCACCTCTCTGCTTGCAGAACTATTTGCAGTGGGAGAGGGGGATGAGGGTGTTAACGCAGCCCCTGCCCAGCCCATGGTGACTGAGCTGGGCTTGGGACTGACACTGAGAGGTTGGGGAGATGGGGCATCACTCCAGGTGCTGAATACCCCTGGGAGCCCAGTTTTTACCACAGATTGCCTTTTTTTTTTTTTTTGTGTGTGTGTGAGTGTGTGTGTTTTCTAAGTCCTCCTCTTGCAAAGCTCGTGTCCTGCAAAGACAGCTGTGCCAAGGTCCTGACCTTGCCTCCCAAACGGACAAGAGGGTGGAGAAACTCCAGAAGCTGTGGAGTTGGACAGCCAGGGGCCTCCCAAAAGGTTCTCCTGGAGCTCTGCAGAGAAGCAGCAGCTGTCCCACCAGCGTGCGCAGCCTAAGGGCTCCCTTCCACACGCATGTTCCTTGGCTTTCCCCAAGCTTGCTGCCCCCTGCTAGCAGAGGAGATTCCAGGGAAACAAGGGCTGTCTTTGCTCAGCACTTGGAGCTGCTTCTCTCCACTCAGCTGAGGCACAAAGGCTGCAGCCCTCCTCCATCATGCAAACCTTGTGTGCCTGTCCCACAGGTCCCCCAGACATCGTGTGCAGGGAATTCCTTGGGAAGGACCAAAGGCTGGGGAAAGGAATGGATCTAGGTGGATGGGGGTGGGAAGCAGGGTGGAAAAGAGGAGCATGGAAATCATACGGTCACCAGTTCATGCAAGTTGGGAAGGACGGGGTGGGTAGTCCTTTAGACCTCAAGCTCCAGCAGTGCCAGTGAGGATGTCAGGCCAAGATGCTGGGGGGGTTCATCCAGTGGGGTCTAAAAAGCCTCAAAGGATTGAGGCCTGACATCGCACAGCTTCACATCTTCGCGTTGTCCACTCTAGGAATGATGGTGGCCGTAGCGAAGTGTCTCTCTCCCAGCCACCTTCTCTTTAAATCACTATAAAGAGCTTCCACATAGCAGAAAACGGCAGTTGGCTGCAGTTGTGAGACACGGTGACATCAGGAAAGCAGCTCAATCAGCAGCTGGCGTGAAGAAATCCTTGTGGAAGAAGAGGAGGAGAGCATGGCAGAGGGAGAGGTGTCTCAGCCGGCTTCGTTGTGGGGAATGCAGACCTTGAAAGACATCATATCAGACAATAAAAGCTGATCTCCTATGGCAACTGTTATTTTCAAGTTGGGGGTTGTCACTCGGACGGGATCAGGGGTGGCAGCGGTGGCAGAAAGCCGCGGGGAGCGTTGGACTCTCTGGGGAGGGAGATGGGACGAGCCCATGGGATAGCAGTGCTGAGGGCTGAGCCGTGTGGCTGGAGCGAAGCCGGCTGTCAGGAGCAGTGAGTTTGCACAGGGGATGGTTATTGTTATCACTCTTTTTCTTCTTTGAATTCCCCCGTGCCCCATCCAGACCACGGCAGCGAGGGCTTCTGGGATCTCCCTTAGTGTGGGCACAGGAGCTGGCAGGGGCCGGGTGGTGACCGGCTTAGACCCTGAGGGCTTAGACCCTAAAAACGCAGCCTTGGATCCTAAAATGAGGATTTGGAACCTAAAATCACGTCTTGGGAATTGAGAATGCAGTGAACGTTTCTGCCCTAAAAATGAAGCTCTGCGCCTAAAAGTGAGCTTTGCAAACTAGAAATTAGGCTACATAAATTAGATTTTGACCCGCAGGAAGAGGGTGTTTGACCCAATTACTGACTGTTTGGACCCCCTAAAATTCAACCTCAGACCCATTAAACCCAGCTTCTGACGCATTTCTGAGTAAGAGGCTTGGAATCTGTGGTGTGCTGGAAGCCAGAATGTCTTCCTAGCAGCTCCAATCCCTGTGAACTGTCACCCTCCGGCAGTTCAAGTTTATGGCAGCCAAGTAATGCACAGTCAGACCCAAACCCCTCTGCTTTGTTAAAAAACACCTCCCACAACAGCCTCAACCCTGCGGCTCTAAAATGAAGCTCTGCAGAACAGCTAACCCTTTGTGCCCTTAAGTGATGCTTTGAACCCTCAAACACAGGCTTTTGAACCTCATATTACACTTTGGGCACTGAAATGAGGGTTTCAAAACTAATTATGCTCCTCTGGGGCACAAAACAGAAGACCTGAACCTTAAGGAAAGTGTTTTGGAACCCCATCATTCCCCCCCATGCAACCTAAAAACAAAGCTTTGGCTTCTAAACACAGGATTTCGGGGGCTCAAAAAATGGGGTTGAGAGACTGAAAATGGATCTCTAGAAACAAAAACTTAAGCTGCGGGGCCTAAAACTGGGCTTCAGAGGAGATATCAGAGGACAGTCCTATGGAAAGTCCTTGGAACAATGCACACACCCACGAGCTGGTACCAGTCACTGGGGCTACACAACACTACTGCACAAATAACCAGAATCTCTAAGGGCTTTAGGAGGTGGGGGAGGATCCTACAGCGCATGTACTCACCTGGTGAAGAGGTGACACCAAACCGCAAGGAGAAGACCAGCCTATGTACTCCTAGCACAGGGACAACCTCCCCCCACACTCCTACTGCTCGAGGAGGCCTCAAAATGGCCTCTGGCAGGGCTGCCTTTAGGCTCAAGGCAGAATGGGATCATGGTCATATATGGTCATGTTGGCAGCTGGAGGGTCCCCAGGCAGCACCAGGGTGGGGTCTGTAAGCTGAGCCCCAGCTCCCCTGCACCCTGCCTCAGCCTCCTCCCTCTCAGGGCAGATGTTCCTGCTACAGGAAGCTTTCCAGAAAGTTCTCCTGGAAGTATGCTGGACACTTTAAAGACAGTCCCCTGGAAAGTGCCTTCTCAGATGTTTTGAAGCGTCCTGCAGAGCGTTTGCCGGCTGTCAGGAGCAGTGGGTTTGCACAGGGGATGGTTATTGTTATCGCTCTTTTTCTTCTTTGAATTCCCCTGTGCCCCCATCCAGACCACGGCAGCGAGTGCTTCTGGGATCTCCCTTAGTGTGGGCACAGGAGCTGGCAGGGGCCGGGTGGTGACACTGGGCACCAAGCTTCGGAACAAGGTGTGGCTGCCCTGAAGCTTCTTTTGGGGAGAAAAGCCTGTTCTGTGGGAGCGGGGCAGGTGGTTCTGCTGGCCCCGCCCCCCGCTGACTGTTGGGCGCAGCGTCATTCGAAAGGAGGAACCTCCAGCCCCAGCCGCCCCGCGCAGCCCGTGCAGAGCTCCTCGTCCCCGGCCGGCCTCGGCGGGCTCGCTCCTTGCCCAAAGACACGGGATCGCAGGTTCGTAGCAAAGCAGGGAAGGCAGACACTGCATCCCCAGCCTGGGAGTAACGGAGGGCTGAACGGGCAGCTGGCTCTGCGTGAGGGTGTGCCTGGGGTGGGTCTGCGCGGTCCCCCACCGCGTTGTGTTGGGGTGCCAGGAGCAGGGAGGAGCAGGAATAACGTGGAAGAGAGGGAAGCTGAAGACGTTTTGTCCAGGTCTTTCATCTTGACATTTTGTCCTGCTTAGCAACGTGTGGGAGAAACGCCCACTCTGTTTGGGACGGCAGGGCTGGATGTTGGTTACGTAAGGGGTGGTTTTAGTCGTTGTTGTTTTATTGATTACTTTCTGAATCCAAGACTTGCTGGGCCCACGAGGGTTGGGTGATACTGGGATGTAGGGGTTTGAGTGAATTCTCCCAAGGTTCCGGGCTGGTAGATCATCCAGGGGAGGTGTCACGGCTCTGGTGCGCAGCAGCCCGGGGATGGATCTCACTCAGCGGCACTGGGAGCACCCAGTCCCAGCCTTGCTCACAGGCCAGAGAGCAGCTGCTCCTCAGAGAGCCTCATCCCTTCCCTGTTGTCATTGCAGGATCTGCTCCATCCCCTCCCTCCGCTTCAGACGCACCCCGTGAATGCCAGAGCTGCCGATGAGGCATGGCTGAGGGGTGGCTGAGCCACGAGGAGACAGGGAAGGACAGAGGGCAGGAGGGCAGCAGGAGAGACTTGGACGATGTGGACGACAGCCTGCCCAACCTGACGTGGCTGCTGGACTTCTCCATCATCAGCGCTAGCATGGGCAACTCCTCCTGCTGCCCCAGCAGCCCGGACCCCGACAGCTGTCAGGACATCCCCAGCTTTGCTGCACCGTGCTCACCCCTGGGCACTGACCAACTGTGCATGGAAATGCCCCAAACTCCACGCATGCCCATCTCCTCCTCCAGCTGGATGACGGAGCACCACGTTGTGTCCACGAACCCTCAGCTGACGGCGGGTATTGACTACCAGACCAACCCCTACATCAAACCACCCTATTCTTATGCCACCCTCATCTGCATGGCGATGGAAGCCAGCAAGGAGCCCCACGTCACCCTCTCCGACATCTACAAGTGGATTACCGACAACTTCTGCTACTTCCGTCAAGCTGATCCCGTGTGGCAGGTAGGACATTTGAGAACTCTTGCCCTGCCCCATCTCCCCTTATGGCTGGGAAGGGCCTTTCACAGCTTCCATCGTGTAAGAGAGAGCTCAGGGTCATTTTTGGAGTGGAAAGGTCCCCATTGCGCTGTTGGTCCCTGCATCTCCTCTTGACTCTGGAGTGAAGGTGTCTCTGTCTCCCACTTCAGCTTCCTGTAGCTTGCTGCCCTGCTCCATCTCAGAGGACACTCTCCAGCACGGGTGGCTTTCTAGAATGTGGTGGGGCAGGAGGCACCTGGATTGCTCCTCCCTCTGCTCTAGTTATTCCCAGCCCAAATCCAGAGCGTGCCAGCTATCCTGCACCACTGCTCCCCCAGGCAGGGCTGAGCTAAACCTTTCTTAGCCCCCCGCCCAGGAACTGTCCACCACCTCGCTGGGCAAGTGGGTGTCTGGAGGCTATTGAAGCCCACCAGAGAGAAAGGTAGGGAAGCCCTTGGTCCCTCTCCAGGGCCACAGGTGTTCCCCAGACTCCCCGTGCTGGGAAACTTACGGGAGGGACTCTATGGGAGAAGCTGAGTACCAGAATCTTGACTTTCTCTTGCAAACTCATGGCTGGATATTCACCACACTTTTAATTCAAAGTGTTCATTGACAGAAGGAAGAGATGCAGGAGGTACACAAGGTTCTTGCAGGGAGGAAGGATTAATATATTAACCCACCAGGAAATATGGCTGGAAAAGCAGAAAATCCTCTCTTTCTTTCTTTCTCTTCCCCATAGTCTTCCCCCAACCTCCTTTAAGCAGTGGCTGATGAGGATGCAGTGATTTTACCCGGAGCTCCTCTGGGCCAGAAGGCACCTCTGGGGACACACAGGGCTGGGGTGGGACAGCCCCCGTGCCTCTCCAGTTTTGCCCGTCCGGTTTGTGTCAGCCTGGCAGCAGGCAGACATGTGCCTGTATTTTAGCAAACCGCTTTCCCCGCAACACTAACAGGAGGTGTGGGTCAAGCTGGGGATGCGAGGAGGGCCCTGATGGTGCTGTCCACCATGGTGATGCCACATGTTGCCGCTGGTAATGGGGCCACATGGATGTAAAGACCCTCCTCTTCCTCCTGGCTGCAAAGATGCTTCTCCACCAGCCTCCCCACGCAGATAGTTGCGGCACCAGCCGATGATTGTTCCACCTTGTTTTTTTTTCTCTTTTTTCCCAGAACTCCATCCGGCACAACCTCTCCTCAAACAAGCGCTTCATCAAGGTGCCTCGAGAGAAGGACAAGCCAGGGAGAGGTGGCTTTTGGAAGCTTGACCCGCAATACGTTGAGCAGCTCAAGAGCGGTGCCTTCAAAAAGCAGAGGATGCGCCCAGTGCAGATCCACCCAGCCTCCACTGCGAAAGCCCAGCAAGAAGCACAGCGTGGTGCCTCCCTGGCTGCTTCAGCTTGTGCCTCCAATAAAGTCCTCTCTGTCAACCTGGAGTCACAGCTGCTGCTGAAAGAGTTTGAAGAAGGTCTTGGCAACCAGAACTGGAATCCAGTGGATGGCAAAAGAGGGCTCAAGCGCAAGCAGCCCTTGCCCAAGCAAACAGCCAAAGCGTGTCGGCTTTCCAATTCCGCCTTGCTGAGCCAGGAGGAGCAGACCCAGCTGGGATCCCTGAAAGGGGACTCTGACCCCAGCCTGAACAGAGAGGTCTCCACTTTTGGGGATCTGGAGCTCTTATCTCCAGTCAGCCTCAAAACGCTCAACCTGGAGTTGATGGCACAAGGGCACCACTTTGAATGTCCCCAGGGGCCGGAGCAGGTCCTCACTGAGTCCTCCCAGAACAGCCTGAGCCTGGACGAAAGCTTCGTGGCCACTTCTTTCCTGCAGCATCTCTGTGATGAAGGGACAAGCGATCTCTCAAATTCTGCCAATGCGGAGCAGTTGTTTGAAGTCAACGATGCCTCTGTAATAGCGGATGTCAGCAACTGGATCAATCTGGATTCCCTCTTGTAAGAGGCCAGTCACCGATCAAAGCCCACGTGTGCTTTAGCAGGATGCTCCCCCCACGCTACTGGGACTTCCAAGAACTGGATTCTTCACCTCTCCTTCGCTGTAGGTTATTAGAGATAGAGTAGGCATCAGGTAGGAGTGAGCAGAAGCTGTAGTGTCAGTGGTTTGCCTTAGACTTGTTGAGAAGTCAAAGATTGTAGAGAATTTCTGTTTAGTAACAACAGCATTTAGGACCTTTAATGTTAGCCGCAATATTTATTGAGAGAGGTTGTAGCTTATGAATTAATAAAGAAGCCTTTAAAAAATCCCATTATCCTTGTTGCAATTTGTACTCAAATTTGGGGAGGGGGTGGGAGTGTGGAGGTGGGAGAATCATAGAATCATAGAACCACAGAATCGTAGAATACTTTGGGTTAAAGGGACCTTAGAGATCATCTAGTTCCAACTCCCCTGCCATGGGCAGGGACACCTCCCACAAGATCAGGCTGCCCAGGGCCCTGTCCAACCTGGCCTTGAGCACCTGCAGGGATGATGCAGCCACAACTTCCCTGGAAAAGTTCTGCATTTCTTCCCGAGTAAAGCACGAGGCAAGCTGAGAATTGAATATCTTCAGGTCACGCAAGGGGCAGAGCAGGGCCTTGGGCTGTTGCTTTGTCCAGGTGCCACCGCCTGAAGTCCCCTGGGATGCCACCACATTGGTGGGGATAGTGTCCAGTGGGCACAGGGCTACAGGCTCTGGAGTGTGGTGTGGATGTATTTGTCTGTACTGATAAGGCCTCTCTTTATTTGCTGTTCTCATTGTATTTCCCTCTGTTGGGGCCTCCATACGGTGCCAAAGGGCTGCAGAGATTTGTGTGTGATTTCACCTTTTAATGGGATGTTATTTACAATTAAAAAGAATAAATAAGAACAAGACTTTTGCCTCCTTGTTCTCCTCCAGCCCCTCCTTACCCTGTCAGACCCTCTCTCCTGGAGGTGGGGGTCACCCCACCAGCCCAGCCCTGCCTGTACACCCGGCCCGGATACACAGATGCCCTCACCCCGCTCCGCAGCAGCACAGTGATTCCTCATGGGAAAACTGATGCACAAACAGCCAGCTGCGTGACAACGGCTACACGCTCTCTGTGGCACAAGGGTGGCTCTGTCCCGAGGCCTGGGAGCTGCTCCCAGCCCCTGGAGCATCCTTCCCTGTCCCTGCGCGGAGCTCCTGGGCGTGACATGGTGTAAGCACTCGACACTGTCCTTCTGCTCATGCCATGTTCCTACCTGCGTATTCACAGAATCACTAGGTATGGAAAGACCTCCAGGCTCATCTAGTCCAATCATTCCTATCAACCACTAAACCGTGCCCCTCAGCACCTCATCCACCTGCCATTTACATGACTCAATCCCCTCACTGGGCAGCCTCTGCCAGTGCCCAATGACCCTTTCTGTGAAAAATTAGTTGTAGAGAGCAACAAGGTCTCCCCTCAGCCTCCTCTTCTCTATCCCTCCACATGCCCTGTGAAACACAAGTGGCTTTGGAGACCTGGTGGGCACAGGAGTGTGAGCAGAGCTGCACAGAAGCTGCAGAAACAACCAAATCCTTGCAAAATCAACTAAGCTGAGAAGCAGTCAGGCTCTGCCAGGGCTGTGAAGAAGATCACCTCATGCTCAGCTGCTGGGGCAGGCGCGGTGGGGGCAGTGGGTCAAGAGGCAGCAGGTTTGGGAAGCTCCGAGGTGTTTTAACACAGGGTGCGCAGCACAAAGTGCGATCAGCATAAAAGCCCAAACTCTCCAATACTCTGTGAAATCAAGTTTTACTCATTACAACAATAAATGTAATAAATGATTCGTAGGGATTAACAGCGTTAACAGTAACAGCTTTCCAGGCAACTGTCACGGTCCACTCGTGGACGCGTGATGGTTCGTTTCATTTATGGTATCAGAGCGCAAATAATTCAAAGAGTCAAGGGAGTCAAACTTCAATCTAACCTGGCACTTTATTACTTATGCCCGTAAAGCGACGTACGATAGAAAGAGACAGAGAACAAGGAAAGAGATGGGGAGAAGAGGGAAGGAAAAGGGGTTCATGGCTACCACCACGGGTCCCCAGATGGTCCCCACGGGTCCCTTGTCTCTGGGAGACAAGGTCCAGAAGGCGTTCTGCTGTTTTGGTCTTTGATGGAGGTGATCCCAGGGTGGGGGGGTCTTCTTCTGTCTCGGTCTTCTGTTCCCCCCTAATTCAGCTGCTCCAGAGCTGTCTTTTATGCCAGTCAATACACCTGTGACCCACCTTTGCCTGTGGAGATGTGCCTATCTCCACGTAGCAGGCCACAGGTGCCAAGAGAGGAGTGTCTGCAGGTCTCCTCCCCTTGCGCATGTGCTCCTCCTGGCGCCAGTGGTCAACCTGGGGTCTCCCAATGAAGGCCAGTAGTCATCATCACCTTGCACGCATGCTGTGTTGGTTATGGGTCTGTGGTAAGTCCCGTCATTAATCTTCCTGTCTTTTCCTCCTTGCTTCATGGATCTTTCACAATGGTAGGGAGCAAGGAGGTTTGAAGACAGGTACAAAACATTGTTGAGATAAGGAGGAAGGTACAGGTAGTTAGGTACAAAGTATTCGTTCCGTTTGTGATTTATACAGTCAAGTTTGGAGGTTAAAAATGAGAAAATGTTGAGACAGAAATCGAACCTTTGACCAACTCTTACAGCAACGTGCCCAATCATTGCTACAAGAGACCAACCAGGTTCCAGCTTTCATCCAATGGAGGCATTTTCTTGAGGAGAGCTTCACTCCTGCCCGGCCATCCAGGGCCAGCAGCACCGCGCCCACCGCTTCCGTGGTGACGTTGGCTGCTCCCCTAGAGCTCTCAGAATATGGATGTTCTGAGTTGCCAGAGATGAGATGGAGAGCTGGGGATCTTTCTCCAAAACCTGGAGGGCTGCGACAAAGGAAAGAGAAGGGAGCTGAACCCCACCTCTTTGCAGAGACCCTCAGGCATCTCTGCCAGACCTTGCCAGCCCCACCCTTCCCTTTCCCTGGCCGGGAGGAGCAGGTGGGACAAATACCTCGGCTGGCAGCTGTTGCTCAGGAAGGCCCCCAATGCCCCCGAGATGTTCCTCTGCCCTCGAACCCTGAAGCAGGGCAAGGCACAGCAGCTCGCTGCCCAGGCTCTGTCCCCTGCCCCAGCAGCCCCGGCACGCACAGCACTGCCCCTACTCACCCTGGCAGATCTCAGGCAGCTTCTCCTCCCGTTGGTGCCTCAGGTGGCGCGCGGCAAGCCCTAGGCACAGAGCTCTGTCAGCCGCCTGCTCCCCAGCGTGCTCCCAGCAGCACAGCTCCCGGCTCTGCCGGTCTGGCTGCAGCCCCTGCTCCCCCTCAGCAGGGAGACCCCAGGGAAGGGCAGTGCCGGGCTGGGGTGAGGGACTGAGCGAGGCTGCAGCCAAGCCCAGCGTTGTGGGCAGGGGTGGGAGAGGGAGGCACCGAGCCCTGGCTGCCCAGGCCCGTCACGGGGCACCCAGGGCTCTGGCAGCCCCAGGGCTCCTCTTGCTGCCAGCGCAGCGGCGGGGACTGGGGCCAGGCTGCAACAGAGGGACCCCGGGGGCTGTGGCTCACCGACAAACCGCACGGCCGCCTCTCGCAAGGTGTCCTGAGCATCCTGCAAGTATGCCAGGCTCTCGTGCAGGTATTCTGCAGCTCTGCCTTTGGCCTTCACCAGCTGGAGAGAGTAGAGGGGCACAGAGTGTCACGCAGCCTTCCCAGGCAGCTGGACCAGCATCCCCTTTACCCCTGCCACCTCAGGCCATTCCCATCTCCCAGACAGGAGCCCTGTGGCGCTGAGGCACAGAGACAGCTGCAGGCATAGGGGTCTGGAGGTCCTGTGACCCTTCTGTCCCGCTGCCAGGGCCCAGACAGCCTAGGGTCTCCTTCCACACCATGAGAGTGGGGAGGGGAAAGGGGCTTGGAGAAGCAGCCCCGGGGGCTCTGGGCCCAGGGGAAGGGAAGGAGGCTCCAGGCTCTGGGCTCTGGGCTCTAGGCTGGAGCAGAGCAGGAACGGCTGTCCCCTTGTCCAGACTGGGCTCTAGGGCTTGGGGCTTGTCCTCACCAAGTACTCCCCAACTCGGAATATCTGCTGCGTCTGGGTCAGGCGGGTGAGATTTCTCAACTTCAGCAGCTTTGCAGCAACGAGGAGGGCTTCCTGAGCTGCCTGTGGAGAAGGACAGGGGCTGGGGTTCCAGGGACTCAAAGCCCTGGCCTCCAGCACGTGCAGGGACAGCCAGAAAGTCTCTAGGGACTCTCGTGCTCAGGTGTTGGTGGCCATGGACTGCTGCTGAGCCCTGCTGGACCACCTATTGCAGGCGTGGGAGATGTCCGTGCCAGCTTCTCCTTCCTTCCTTTTGATCCTCTCTCTGGGTGCGCTGGAGGAGAGGTGAATGGGGGAAGGAGGGAGAAACAGGAGCCCATCTTCCTCGCCTCTGTGGCAGGAGGCCACAGGAAGGCAGTGGTGGGATCCATGCAGGGAAGCAGGGTCTGCCCCGTCCTCAGTGACTCCAGCTCTTGGACCCTGAGACCACACAGACTCCTCGTGTCGGACTGCCAGCAGCCCTTTTCCCTCCCTGGTGCCCAGGCCACACTTGTGGCATCAGCTCAGCCTTCCCCGCATCCCTGCTCAGGTTCGTAATCTGTACCTTGGCCACGCTCTTGGTCTGGTCACTCATGCGAAAGAACAGTGGGATCAGGCTTCTCCACACATGCTCCTTTGTCTGCTGCTTGTTGTTCCCCACCACCATCTGCATCGCATCTTTGAAGAGGCAGATGGAGAGCTCTCGCAGCTGGCTGCACTCCTGGAAGGGAGGAGGACAGGAGACTTGGAGCGAGAGCCGCTCCCAGAGCAGGGTCGAGGGCAGGGCTGCTGTGAGAGGAGATGCTTTGGAGCCAGACTCCACAGCCAGGAGGGAAAACCCCGGCCCAAATAGCCCTGCGGGACTGGGCTGATGGGCAGTTGTCCTTGCAGAGGGCCGAGCGGTGGGGCTGAGGCTCCCACAGCAGCCTTACATCATCAAAGACCGGCCGGAGCTTCTCCAGCAGCTGCAGAGCCACGGGGCTGGCCTCCTTCCTCCCCAGATGACGCAGCACGTTCTGGACAACCAGCAGAGCCTTCATCTTGTCCTCAGAGCCGGCATTCTCCTGGGTGCCCATGACGTCCGGCAGCAGGTCTAGCATTTTCCTTGCCTGTATCAAGCACAGAATTCCCTTTCGCAAAATGGGGAAAGAGCACCCTAGCACAAATTCTCTGGCCACTGAGCACTAGCCTCCGCGTTACCCACAGCCCCAGCCCCAGGCTGCCAACGTGGCTGCAGCCTGCCCGTGCCCCACTCACCGTCTCAGGTCTCTGCGACAGTGTCACCAGGCTTCTGAGCTCCAGTGAGAGCAGACCCGGGCTTGTACGCTGCAGGAACCTCTGGGTTTGGTCCTGGCCAACAATCTCCTCTGCGTTCCCGTAACCTGAGGCCAGCAGCTGGAAGAAAGAGAGCAGTGGGAGACTGGCAGGAGTTGCAGGGTTCCCCACACCGTGAGGCTCCCTGAGGGCAAGGGCTCCGGGGCCCACGCAGCGTGGGGTGGCCCTGGCACAGTTGGCGCAAAGGAACCCAGTGCTGGGCCGGTCCCTGCCGGCCCCAAGGGGCCGTGGCCGTATGTCCTGGAGGAGGTGACCATCTGGGGGCAGGTGGGAGGGGAGATGGCCGGGCCCCTTTTCCCACAGAGGCAGATGCAGCCCAGAGAGCGAGCAAGGACTGCTCTGGCCACTCACAGACAAACGAAGGAAGCAGGCGACCTCCTCTGCGTTGGAGCTGAAGACGCCGTGCAGCCACTTGCCCTGGAGCTGTCGGAGCAGCTCGCTCAAGGCCTTCTCCACCGTGTGGGGCTGGGAAAGCAGCACATCCCAGATGGCCAGAGCAGCCCTGCAGGACCAGAGTGCTCTGTCAGCAGAGCTGCCTCAACACCGCGCGGTTCCTGGGACAGCCCGCAGGATCCAGGCAGTCCTGCAGCCCCGGCCCCTTCCAGACCTTTGCTTGGGGGCCGGGTCCCTGCCTGGGTGAGCAGGAGGGGTCTGGGATAGCGTTCCTGTTGCTGCTGGGCATGGAAGAAGCTCACAGGGACTGTTGGGGTCAGTACCTGTCACACGACGGAGACAACCCCAACAGGATCGTGACCACTTCCCTGGGACACCAGTCGGTCACCAGCAGAAGCAGCGAGTCCAGGCTGTGCCGGGCTGATGCCGTGCAGATGCACTCCCTGTTTTCATAGATACACCTCACGATGTCCGGAACCTGGAGGGCACACAGGGGAGGTCAGGGCTGCTGCTGGAGTGCAGCCATTTCCCAAGAAACCACTTCCCATCCGACTGTGCTGCCAGGTGCCTGAGGCACCTGGGTCAGGGAGAGAGGGATACGGGGACACACAAAGCCTGGAAGCGCTCAAGGGAAGGGCACAGCAAGGCAGCCACATGCCACTTACCTGCACTAGCCATGAGGCGGGCTCTCCCATGGCCACATCCAGGATGCTGCTCGCCGCCTCCTTGGCATCCAGGCTTGAGTCTCTCAGGGCCTTAATGGCCATGAGGACGAGCTCTGTCTTCTCAGAAGGCTCGAGGTATCTTCCAAATGCCTGCGGGTGGAAGGAAGGCAGGGAAGACACGTCTCACCGAGTGCCCGGATGGTGCTACTCCGCTGAGCTGGGGGAGCAGCTCTGGGCACAGATGTCCTGGCAGCAGTGCCCGCAGGAAAGCTGGCAGCAGGGGCTGCAGTCGGTGCACAATGGAGCACGGGGACAGAGAGCCCTCAGCATGGGGGAGGAAGGGTGGAGGCTGTGGGCACAGCGCTGGGCCCGCGGAGAACCGGGGCTTGGTGGAAACAAAGAGAGCTGAAGCTGCTGCTGGGTCCCTGCTCGGGGACAGCAGCAACCCCCTCACTGGAGACAGTGAGGCCATGCCACCCCGCTCATTCTGGATCCCTTCGCTCACACGAGTCTCCTGCTGATGTGCTCATTACCATGGCAATGCGGCTTGCGCTTGGTGAAGTCAGCCAGGTGTCCTCAGCTTCCCGCTCCCTTTGTCTCTCTGGATGTTCTGGATCATCCTGTGGACGTGCCGTGCCTAAACACGAGGGGATCACGGAAGAGTGGATAAATGAGAGGCAGGGGACGTCTGGAAGCTGGCAGGCTCTCATGGATGACTTCCAGAAGCACCGGAACAGTCCCTTGCAAGACTCGGGGAAACAACCAGGTGCATGAGGAGAGGTCTGTGTGTGTGTGGAGGGAGGCAGCCCACCCCAGCTCCTCTTACATTTTTGCTGCTGGAAGAATCTGAAGAGGTAATGAAGAGCATCCAAAGCCCCCGATCTGATCTCCCAGTTTTTGCCAAAGCAGCAAAAGATGAGACGTCCCAGCAGCTGTCCCAGGAGGGGGATACGGATCTCTGTGAGGCAGGCACGGCTGTCATCGTCTCCTTCGCAGGTGCTCCAGCCCTGGGTGTGGGAGGCAAGAGAGGTAGAAGGGCTGAGGGGCAGCAGGTGCAATCAAAGTCCTGAACCCAGGAGCTTCCACAAGGAAATATCCCCAGTGAGACAGGATTTGGAGGACCCTCCCAAAGGTGCTTGTAGGGCAGCAGGGCAGGGAGAGCTGCAGACCTGGCCTCCCACCATGCTCCTTGGGCAGTCCTGTCCTGCACAGGCCTGGGGACTGAGACGAGTCCTGGCAGAGAGGGCACTGGGGAGAGGAGACCGTGGGAATAGGAAAGAAACGGAGACCTTCTCTCCAGGGCAGAGCCTCACTGAACACCTCAACCAGACTCGCCTCACAGGCATCTCCGAGCTAGGGGCTGCTCCGGTGTGCAGGGAAGGGAAGAACCCCCAGCTGGAGGGTGCCTGTCTCCTTACCTGTGCTGAGGAACCGCTGGCCAGGAGGAAGTCACTCAGCCTCACAATCCGCCCCACCACCCTCTCACACGCAGCTGTGCTCTGGCAGGTGGTGAAGGGCAGCAGCATCTGGGAGGAGAGAAACTGCTGGTGTGTCCTGGGAGCCGGCACCCGCGCCAGCAGAAGAAGCGCTGCCCGTGTCCTGGTGGGACTCACGCAGGTCCCCAGGGCAACACCTGCTCCTTGTCCTGCCCTCCCCAAAACAGAGCCCTGAGCGCCCTCTCCGTGGAGGCTGGACTTTGGGACAGGAGCCTGCCTGGGGGTCTGCAGAGGGGAATGGCAGTCCAGCCCCCTGAGAAGCCAGGAGTGCAGGGCTCCAGGGTTGGGGTCCCTGTGTGGGACAGGAAGGTCCCAGTGGGTTGCTGCCCAGCAGACGTGGAGAGGAGAGAACAGGGGACCGCGAGGCAGGGGACGGGCAGCACCAGCTGCCGCTGCTGCGGTGCCTGAGGAGAGGGATCAAAGGCGTCCCGCTGCCTCGGTGCAAGGAGAGCTCTGGGGACAGAGCTGGCCCAGAAGTGCCGCGGGCAAGGCTTTGCTGTGACGCAGCAGTGGGATGCAGAGGGGACATCACATGGACTGCGGGCAGGGGACGCTGGGCTCCCAGAAGAGCGTGATGGGCCACCCTTGGCTGCGTAAGGGAGCTGGGCACCCTCCCTGCAGAGTGCTCTGTGTGTGGTACTGGGCTAAGGGGACGGTCCCCTCAGGAAGAGGCCCCGTGAACCCCACTCTTTGCCAATGCCAGACCTGTAAGATTGTCTGCAGCTCCACAAAGAAAGCGGCGGAAGAACGGAGTAGTATCTGCAGCACGGTGTCCACGTCCTCCAGGGCCTGCAAGGAGGACAGAGGGTGGTGGCAATCTTTCTGCAGTCCCTCTCACCCCAGGGACAGATCTGACAGAGCAGCCTGCGGTGCTGGACATGGCCAGACCCGTGGGAAGGGGATGAAGGCTTGAGGGTGGGAAGGCAGAGTTGAGTCCCTGCCCTGCCTTGGCTGTCTCTCAGCAGGCGGTGTCAGGGAGAAGATCAGAGGGACTCGGGGCTCCCGTAGCTCAGCCAGCGCTTACCCTGAAGTAGAGACCTTTGAGAGGGGCCGGCATGTCCATTTGTGGTGGAAGGAAGAAGACGCTGCTGAAACAGGCCTGCAAGAGGCGTTTCATTTTCTCGTCCAGCACCATCTGCACTTGGCTGCAAAGCGAGACAGGGCCATGTTGGACACTGGTGCTGGGAGCGGAGCCTCGATGCCTTGGGCAGGTGGACAGGGACCTCTGGAGGAGGGATCGCCAAGAGGGATGGAGGCTGTGCAGGAAGCCCCACCAAGGGGCACCTCCTCTGTCCCTGGCATTGCCTTGGCCCAAGGACATCCTGGCAGGCAAGTCTCCTGCCTCCGTCTGTGGGGAACAGCTGAGACCGGGCGTGGAGCTGCAGGATCCCTCTGCTGTCCGCAGAGTTCCCCTCCTGGCACCACTGGGCTCTGCTGGCATGGGGGATGCTCCCAGAAGGGGGCGGGGCCACGGGCTGTTGAGAGGTGCTCGCCGAAGCAGGGGCTGGGCACGTACCTCAAGGCAGCGTCGCAAAGCATGGCTAGCTGCCGCATTGCTGTGTTCAGGTAGTTCTTGGGCTCCTCTTTCACCAGCATCTGCAGAGCACAACCACAACGGTTCCTGGCAGCCGCCAGCAGACCCAGCACCAGGCGGTGGAGCAGGAGGAGACCCTCTGCCTCTGCCCCCAGGGAACCCTCCGGCCCCACCAGTGCCAGGCTCTCTGCTTGCAGGGCTTCACAGCGGCACCCGAGTCCCCTCGTAGCAGCTCAGTGTCTACGCACGCTTGTCCCTGCCCTCCTCACAGTGTGCCGGTGCCCGGAACATTGACCCCATCCCCAGACCCGCTGCCTGTCCGCTCACCTCGATATTCTCTGCCGGCTCCAATTTGCGGCAGTAGGCGTTCAGGTCCTGGGGCAAGTCCTGGCACTGGGCAGGTTTGCACAGGGTGCAGAGGGACTGTGGGGAATGCATCGTCTGGGCCTCCTCCTGGCAACCAGGGACAGAGAGGCAAACGGGGAGCATGAGAAGGTTGGCACACGGCCAGCAGGACTGGGGTGCTGGGGCTGCAGTGCTGCCCAGGAGAGCCAGGGGAGACGCTCTGTCCGGCCAGCAGCCCCGGCAGCAGAGCCGGCGGCCCCGTCGGGAGACACGGGCACAGCTCCCATGCAAAGGGATGCGAGTACCTTCACTGAGAAGGTTAGAGACCCGAGAATGAGCTGCACGGGTTCTTCTTGCCCTCTGTCTAGAGTCGCCAAGCTGGACGCAGCTGAGGAGTCACCTAGCAAAGGAGGAAAGTAGGGAGGGCTGTAGAGAGGGGCTGCAGGTAAACGTGAGGAGAAGGAGCTCTGCCCTCTGTCCAGACCTGTCCCCGCTCCCCTGGCCCAGTTTTCCCGTGGGTGTCTCGTCTGGAGGGTGCCTGGCAGATGGGTTGCAATGCTGGAGCACAGCGTGGAAAGCCACCTCCCGCCCTGGGGGAGGCTGTGCTGGGTTTGGCTCTTAGCTCGGAGCAGCATTCCGGCAGTGCTGTGCCCCTGGCCTGTCAGACCCCCACTGCCGCTGTGCCAGGGAAGCAGGACCCTGTCCTCCCCCAGGGAGCAATCAGTGGCCCCAGCCCCGGGAGCCCTCACTTACTGCTTAGCAGTGACTTGGGCACGTGCCGCTGGTCGAACTCCGGAGAAGCGATGCTCTCCTGTGGAACCCCTTTGTCCTCCCAGGCAACCCTGGGGATGGGGGGTCTCTTCGCCATCCTGCAGAGAGCGGAGGTGTGGGAAGCGTTAGGGGTGGGGAAGGGGGACAGTTACTCTACAAAGAGCTGCAGGCTTTGAGGGCTGCGAAACAGCCGTCACGCTGTCTTGTGCATTGCGTTCTGCGAATGTCTCACCTACGCTTTGTCCTAAAGGCTCTGCTCCCACGACGTGTCAGGCTTCAGCAGGAGCTGCGTGTCCAGCCCAAACCTGAGCAGCGGTTGAGTGAACAGTTACAGCTGTGGCAGCGACACAGCAGGCAGAGGGTGGTGGTGTCTCTCGACCGGGTCACAGAGGGCAGCAGTGTCCAGGACACTATGATGTCACGTTGAGAGCTCTCGGGCAGGGCACGAAAGGTTCATCCCTTCCCTGTTGTCATTGCAGGATCTGCTCCGTCCCCTCCCTCCGCTTCAGACGCACCCCGTGAATGCCAGAGCTGCCGATGAGGCATGGCTGAGGGGTGGCTGAGCCACGAGGAGACAGGGAAGGACAGAGGGCAGGAGGTCAGCAGGAGAGACTCGGACGATGTGGATGACAGCCTGCCCAACCTGACGTGGCTGCTGGACTTCTCCATCATCAGCGCTAGCATGGGCAACTCCTCCTGCTGCTCCATCATCCCGGACCCCCACAGCTGTCAGGGCATCCCCAGCTCTGCAGTGCGGTGCTCACCCCTGGGCACTGACTCAGCGCGCATGGAAACGCCCCACACTCCCCGCATGCCCATCTCCTCCTCCAGCTGGATGACGGAGCACCACGTTGTGTCCACGCACCCTCAGCTGACGGAGGGCATTGACTACCAGACCAACCCCTACATCAAGCCACCCTACTCCTACACCACCCTCATCTGCATGGCGATGGAAGCCAGCAAGGAACCCCACGTCACCCTCTCCGACATCTACAAGTGGATTACCGACAACTTCTGCTACTTCCGTCAAGCTGATCCCGTGTGGCAGGTAGGACATTTGAGAACTCTTGCCCTGCCCCATCTCCCCTTATGGCTGGGAAGGGCCTTTCACAGCTTCCATCGTGTAAGAGAGAGCTCAGGGTCATTCATGGAGTGGAAAGGCCCCATTGGGCTGTTGGTCCCTGCATCTCCTCTTGACTCTGGAGTTAAGGTGTCTCTGTCTCCCACTTCAGCTTCCTGTAGCTTGCTGCCCTGCTCCATCTCAGAGGACACTCTCCAGCACGGGTGGCTTTCTAGAATGTGGTGGGGCAGGAGGCACCTGGGTTGCTCCTCCCTCTGCTCTAGTTATTCCCAGCCCAAATCCAGAGCGTGCCAGCTATCCTGCACCACTGCTCCCCCAGGCAGGGCTGAGCTAAACCTTTCTTAGCCCCCCGCCCAGGAACTGTCCACCACCTCCCTAGGCAAGTGGGTGTCTGGAGGCTATTGAAGCCCACCAGAGAGAAGGGTAGGGAAGCCCTTGGTCCCTCTCCAGGGCCACAGGTGTTCCCCAGACTCCCCGTGCTGGGAAACTTATGGGAGGGACTCTATGGGAGAAGCTGAGTACCAGAATATTGACTTTCTCTTGCAGACTCATGGCTGGATATTCACCACACTTTTAATTCAAAGTGTTCATTGACAGAAGGAAGAGATGCAGGAGGTACACAAGGTTCTTGCAGGGAGGAAGGATTAATATATTAACCCACCAGGAAATATGGCTGGAAAAGCAGAAAATCCTCTTTTTCTTTCTTTTTCTTCCCCCATAGTCTTCCCCCCACCTCCTTTAAGCAGTGGCTGATGAGGATGCAGTGATTTTACCCGGAGCTCCTCTGGGCCAGAAGGCACCTCTGGGGACACACAGGGCTGGGGTGGGACAGCCCCCGTGGCTCTCCAGTTTCGCCCGTCCGGTTTGTGTCAGCCTGGCAGCAGGCAGACATGTGCCTGTATTTTAGCAGACTTGTGTTCCACCCTGTTTTTTTTCTCTTTTTTCCCAGAACTCCATCCGGCACAACCTCTCCTCAAACAAGCGCTTCATCAAGGTGCCTCGAGAGAAGGACAAGCCAGGGAGAGGTGGCTTTTGGAAGCTTGACCCGCAATACGTTGAGCAGCTCAGGAGCGGTGCCTTCAAAAAGCAGAGGATGCGCCCAGTGCAGATCCACCCAGCCTCCACTGCGAAAGCCCAGCAAGAAGCACAGCGTGGTGCCTCCCTGGCTGCTTCAGCTTGTGCCTCCAATAAAGTCCTCTCTGTCAACTTGGAGTCACAGCTGCTGCTGAAAGAGTTTGAAGAATGTCTTGGCAACCAGAACTGGAATCCAGTGGATGGCAAAAGAGGGCTCAAGCGCAAGCAGCCCTTGCCCAAGCAAACAGCCAAAGCGTGTCGGCTTTCCAATTCCGCCTTGCTGAGCCAGGAGGAGCAGACCCAGCTGGGATCCCTGAAAGGGGACTCTGACCCCAGCCTGAACAGAGAGGTCTCCACTTTTGGGGATCTGGAGCTCTTATCTCCAGTCAGCCTCAAAACGCTCAACCTGGAGTTGATGGCACAAGGGCACCACTTCGAATGTCCCCAGGGGCCGGAGCAGGTCCTCACTGAGTCCTCCCAGAACAGCCTGAGCCTGGACGAAAGCTTCGTGGCCACTTCTTTCCTGCAGCATCTCTGTGATGAAGGGACAAGCGATCTCTCAAATTCTGCCAATGCGGAGCAGTTGTTTGAAGTCAACGACGCCTCTGTAATAGCGGATGTCAGCAACTGGATCAATCTGGATTCCCTCTTGTAAGAGGCCAGTCACCGATCAAAGCCCACGTGTGCTTTAGCAGGATGCTCCTCCCACGCTACTGGGACTTCCAAGAACTGGATTCTTCACCTCTCCTTCGCTGTAGGTTATTAGAGATAGAGTAGGCATCAGGTAGGAGTGAGCAGAAGCTGTAGTGTCAGTGGTTTGCCTTAGACTTGTTGAGAAGTCAAAGATTGTAGAGAATTTCTGTTTAGTAACAACAGCATTTAGGACCTTTAATGTTAGCCGCAATATTTATTGAGAGAGGTTGTAGCTTATGAATTAATAAAGAAGCCTTTAAAAAATCCCATTATCCTTGTTGCAATTTGTACTCAAATTTGGGGAGAGGGTGGGAGTGTGGAGGTGGGAGAATCATAGAATCATAGAACCACAGAATCGTAGAATACTTTGGGTTAAAGGGACCTTAGAGATCATCTAGTTCCAACTCCCCTGCCATGGGCAGGGACACCTCCCACAAGATCAGGCTGCCCAGGGCCCTGTCCAACCTGGCCTTGAGCACCTGCAGGGATGATGCAGCCACAACTTCCCTGGAAAAGTTCTGCATTCCTTCCCCAGTAAAGCACGAGGCAAGCTGAGAATTGAATATCTTCAGGTCACGCAAGGGGCAGAGCAGGGCCTTGGGCTGTTGCTTTGTCCAGGTGCCACCGCCTGAAGTCCCCTGGGATGCCACCACATTGGTGGGGATAGTGTCCGGTGGGCACAGGGCTACAGGCTCTGGAGTGTGGTGTGGATGTATTTGTCTGTACTGATAAGGCCTCTCTTTATTTGCTGTTCTCATTATATTTCCCTCTGTTGGGGCCTCCATACGGTGCCAAAGGGCTGCAGAGATTTGTGTGTGATTTCACCTTTTAATGGGATGTTATTTACAATTAAAAAGAATAAATAAGAACAAGCCTTTTGCCTCCTTGTTCTCCTCCAGCCCCTCCTTACCCTGTCAGACCCTCTCTCCTGGAGGTGGGGGTCACCCCACCAGCCCAGCCCTGCCTGTACACCCGGCCCGGATACACAGATGCCCTCACCCCGCTCCGCAGCAGCACAGTGATGGGTTTTCCACATGGGAAAACTGATGCACAAACAGCCAGCTGCGTGACAACGGCTACACGCTCTCTGTGGCACAAGGGTGGCTCTGTCCCGAGGCCTGGGAGCTGCTCCCAGCCCCTGGAGCATCCTTCCCTGTCCCTGCGCGGAGCTCCTGGGCGTGACATGGTGTAAGCACTCGACACTGTCCTTCTGCTCATGCCATGTTCCTACCCCTGTATTCACAGAATCACTAGGTATGGAAAGACCTCCAGGCTCATCTAGTCCAATCATTCCTATCAACCACTAAACCGTGCCCCTCAGCACCTCATCCACCTGCCATTTACATGACTCAATCCCCTCACTGGGCAGCCTCTGCCAGTGCCCAATGACCCTTTCTGTGAAAGATTAGTTGTAGAGAGCAACAAGGTCTCCCCTCAGCCTCCTCTTCTCTATCCCTCCACATGCCCTGTGAAACACAAGTGGCTTTGGAGACCTGGTGGGCACAGGAGTGTGAGCAGAGCTGCACAGAAGCTGCAGAAACAACCAAATCCTTGCAAAATCAACTAAGCTGAGAAGCAGTCAGGCTCTGCCAGGGCTGTGAAGAAGATCACCTCATGCTCAGCTGCTGGGGCAGGCGCGGTGGGGGCAGTGGGTCAAGAGGCAGCAGGTTTGGGAAGCTCCGAGGTGTTTTAACACAGGGTGCGCAGCACAAAGTGCGATCAGCATAAAAGCCCAAACTCTCCAATACTCTGTGAAATCAAGTTTTACTCATTAAAACAATAAATGTAATAAATGATTCGTAGGGATTAACAGCGTTAACAGTAACAGCTTTCCAGGCAACTGTCACGGTCCACTCGTGGACGCGTGATGGTTCGTTTCATTTATGGTTTCAGAGCGCAAATAATTCAAAGAGTCAAGGGAGTCAAACTTCAGTCTAACCTGGCACTTTATTACTTATGCCCGTAAAGCGACGTACGATAGAAAGAGACAGAGAACAAGGAAAGAGATGGGGAGAAGAGGGAAGGAAAAGGGGTTCATGGCTACCACCACGGGTCCCCAGATGTCCGGCGTCTCTGGGAGACAAGGTCCAGAAGGCGTTCTGCTGTTTTGGTCTTTGATGGAGGTGATCCCAGAGTGGGGGGGTCTTCTTCTGTCTCGGTCTTCTGTTCCCCCCTAATTCAGCTGCTCCAGAGCTGTCTTTTATGCCAGTCAATACATGCCTTGCGCATTCAACTCTGGCTTTGCAGCCTAAAAATGTAGATTTATACTCTTAAAATTGGCTTTCATGTCCTATAGGCTTTGGATCCTAATAAAAAGACTTTGGGCTATATCAATGCGAGTTTTGGCTCTCCACATTTGAGTCTGTAAACTAAAGACTTTGCACCCTAAAAATAAAGCTTCATACCCTAAAATGAGGATTACAACTCTAAAATATAAGCTTAGTACCCCAACAAAGAAGGGTTGAAACACTACAGATGAGGCCTTGTATTCTAAAAATTAGGATCTGGATTTGAAACTGATTCTTTGAGCCTTAAAAATGTTGGACCCAAAATATGTTTGGATGATACAATAAGGCTTTCAACAATAAAAAAATGAGGCTTTAAGGCCTTAATTGAGGTTTAGATGACGAGTCTGAACAATTACATTGCGGCTTTGTACCCTAGAACTCATGCTTTGGACTCTAACTATTACTTTTGACACTGAAAATGGTACTTTGGACCCTACAGTGATAACTCAAACTCTACAACTGCAAGTCTTAGGAAGAAAGTGGCTTTGGCCCTAAAAATGAGAGTGTAGACCTGCAAGATGAAGCTTTGGGCCTTAAAATAAGATGATGGGTCCTAAAATTAAGACTTGGAGCTGCAAAAGATAGGCTTGGACCCCGTCAATGAGAATTTAGACCCTAAATCTAAAACTTTTGAGTTCTTTAATCTTAGGTTTGGATACCGAAATGAGGATTTAGAATCTGAAATGACCTTTTGTGTCTCAAACTAATATTTGGATGCTAAAAATGAGACTTTGTGATCTAAAACTGAGGTTTTGACCCTGAAAACTAAGCATCAGGCCTAGTTTAATGTATTTGACCTAAAATGAAGGTTTGGACCCTGAAGATGTGGCTTTGGGCTCTACGAATGAGCATTTGGAAATTAATAAAAAGAGCTTTGGGCCCTAAAAATGATGACTTAGGCTCCAAATTGAGGCTTTTGTACCATTAGATTTGTGTTCTGTGCCTTCAAAACGTAGCTTTGGACTACAAAATTTTACAGGCTTTGTGCCAAACCCAGGTAGGTTATGGCTCAAAGCCAAGAACCTGAGCTTTAAAAAAGCTTTTTTTTACCCAAAGAGTGTGCACACCTTGTACCAAGAGAGTGTTCATCCCTCAGTTGGGCATGTCCTTGAGCAGCCCGATGGGATGTGCTCTGAGCGTGAGGTTGGCCTGGGGATCTCTTGATGTTCGCTCTAAACAACACGGACCTGGGCCACGTACCTGTTTTGCTGCCTCAGGTGATGCTCCTGCTGCTCCTGGCACCCCAAGCCCTGATCGCTGCAGTCAGGACCACTCAGTCATGGAGGTGATGGGTGTGGTCTCCAGTGACTGGTGTTTAGACCTGAACTCCAAAAGGGAGGGCTGGAAGCTGTATCCTGCTAATATGGCCTTCTGAGGTTCTTTCAGCACAGACCAGAATGCCTCAGGCCTTGATTTCAGTAATTCTGCTGTCCTAAGTCCTGGTGGCTGTGGAGTGAAGACCTCAGGTTTATCGTACATCCTGGTCACAGAACTTGTTGACAGTAATTTCTGTCTGACAGGAACTTTCTTTTCTCCTTGTCCTCCTCCTCTGCAGCTCTGAGGTTCCCCTGCCTGCATTTGGCTCTGCTTTGCTGCTTGGCTGCCTTGTGTGGGTTTACCCTTGGGCTGGCTAGTCACAACCAGCTTTTTTCCAGCGGAGGTTTTTCCAGCGGAGTCCTGTGGGATGGCTGGCTGCCTCCTGGGAAAGGACACAACAGGGGAAATTTGCCTGAGAATGCAACGAGCCACGTGCCTGTGTGTGCAGCCACTGGCACCTCAACTGATGGCTGCGCTCAGCTCAGGAGAGTAAAATCCCTGCGTCAGGACGCTCGGCTGACAAGCAGCTGTCCCTGAGCAGAACCATGCAGGGGACTCTCCTGAAGGGCCAGAGAGGAACCAACCCTCTGAAATGTGGGGCTTCCAGCAGCCCCACCCCAGCCCTCTGAGCGCTGCCGTCACCACTGTTGGGCAGTGATGAATGGTATGTGTTTGGGGCTGGAAACGGATTCTTCCCTGGTCCAAAAGTGAACCTGTACAGACACCAGCCTCAGATTGCCTGCCTCACCTGACCAGAGACTTCTTCTGCATCACCGTATTCTTCATTTTCCGGAATCCTGGGATTTCAATATGATTCAAGCTAGCAGCAGCAGCTGAGGGCAGTTCAGCAAATGCCCCTGGAAAGTGGAAAGAGAAACCTTATCAGAAGAGCATCACTGGGATGCTGCTGGCCCTAGTGGAATGTAGACCTGATCAGTCTTCAGAGGCAGCCGTGGCCACCTTTGAGTACTTGAGGGGCTCCAGCTCCTTGTGTCCTGGAAAACCACACAAGATGGATGGAGGCACTCATCCAGTGTCACTTCCGCAGGCCTTTCCCAAGGGTGCCCATTGCAACCATTGCATCACCCAAACAGGTCATATTTTTGGACCTTCTCTGCAGACAGGGTGTTGTTTTAAGAGAAGCCTCTCAGATCCGGGGAAGGGATGCAACGACCACGCAGACAGCCAGGGTTTGAACTGCTGTCTTACCGGGCAGGTAATCCTTGGTGTCTATCAGGTTGTGGGCAACTACAAGGTTTCTTGCCAGGCGAAACACTGGCCTCTGAACAGACACGGCCTCATCTCCAACCTGCATCCATTTGGGGATACTGTTGGAGGAACCAAGGGCAGCAACGAGCGCTTCTGGGATCTCCCTTAGTGTGGGCACAGGAGCTGGCAGGGGCCGGGTGGTGACACTGGGCACCAAGCTTCGGAACAAGGTGTGGCTGCCCTGAAGCTTCTTTTGGGGAGAAAAGCCTGTTCTGTGGGAGCGGGACAGGTGGTTCTGCTGGCCCCGCCCCCCGCTGACTGTTGGGCGCAGCGTCATTCGAAAGGAGTAACCTCCAGCCCCAGCCGCCCCGCGCAGCCCGTGCAGAGCTCCTCGTCCCCGGCCGGCCTCGGCGGGCTCGCTCCTTGCCCAAAGACACGGGATCGCAGGTTCGTAGCAAAGCAGGGAAGGCAGACACTGCATCCCCAGCCTGGGAGTAACGGAAGGCTGAACGGGCAGCTGGCTCTGCGTGAGGGTGTGCCTGGGGTGGGTCTGCGCGGTCCCCCACCGCGTTGTGTTGGGGTGCCAGGAGCAGGGAGGAGCAGGAATAACGTGGAAGAGAGGGAAGCTGAAGACGTTTTGTCCAGGTCTTTCATCTTGACATTTTGTCCTGCTTAGCAACGTGTGGGAGAAACGCCCACTCTGTTTGGGACAGCAGGGCTGGATGTTGGTTACGTAAGGGGTGGTTTTAGTCGTTGTTTTATTGATTTCTTTCTGAATCCAAGACTTGCTGGGCCCACGAGGGTTGGGTGATACTGGGATGTAGGGGTTTGAGTGAATTTTCGCAAGCTTCCGGGCTGGTAGATCATCCAGGGGAGGTGTCACGGCTCTGGTGCGCAGCAGCCCGGGGATGGATCTCACTCAGCGGCACTGGGAGCACCCAGTCCCAGCCTTGCTCACAGGCCAGAGAGCAGCTGCTCCTCAGAGAGCCTCATCCCTTCCCTGTTGTCATTGCAGGATCTGCTCCATCCCCTCCCTCCGCTTCAGACGCACCCCGTGAATGCCAGAGCTGCCGATGAGGCATGGCTGAGGGGTGGCTGAGCCACGAGGAGACAGGGAAGGACAGAGGGCAGGAGGGCAGCAGGAGAGACTTGGACGATGTGGACGACAGCCTGCCCAACCTGACGTGGCTGCTGGACTTCTCCATCATCAGCGCTAGCATGGGCAACTCCTCCTGCTGCCCCAGCAGCCCGGACCCCCACAGCTGTCAGGACATCCCCAGCTTTGCTGCACCGTGCTCACCCCTGGGCACTGACCAACTGTGCATGGAAATGCCCCAAACTCCACGCATGCCCATCTCCTCCTCCAGCTGGATGACGGAGCACCACGTTGTGTCCACGCACCCTCAGCTGACGGCGGGTATTGACTACCAGACCAACCCCTACATCAAACCACCCTATTCTTATGCCACCCTCATCTGCATGGCGATGGAAGCCAGCAAGGAGCCCCACGTCACCCTCTCTGACATCTACAAGTGGATTACCGACATCTTCTGCTACTTCCGTCAAGCTGATCCCGTGTGGCAGGTAGGACATTTGAGAACTCTTGCCCTGCCCCATCTCCCCTTATGGCTGGGAAGGGCCTTTCACAGCTTCCATCGTGTAAGAGAGAGCTCAGGGTCATTCATGGAGTGGAAAGGTCCCCATTGCGCTGTTGGTCCCTGCATCTCCTCTTGACTCTGGAGTGAAGGTGTCTCTGTCTCCCACTTCAGCTTCCTGTAGCTTGCTGCCCTGCTCCATCTCAGAGGACACTCTCCAGCACGGGTGGCTTTCTAGAATGTGGTGGGGCAGGAGGCACCTGG
The DNA here is from genome assembly GCF_032191515.1 of Phaenicophaeus curvirostris. Taxonomy (NCBI): domain Eukaryota; kingdom Metazoa; phylum Chordata; class Aves; order Cuculiformes; family Cuculidae; genus Phaenicophaeus; species Phaenicophaeus curvirostris. The sequence goes on from NC_091394.1 coordinate 17,159,463, forward strand.
GTTGCTCCTCCCTCTGCTCTAGTTATTCCCAGCCCAAATCCAGAGCGTGCCAGCTATCCTGCACCACTGCTCCCCCAGGCAGGGCTGAGCTAAACCTTTCTTAGCCCCCCGCCCAGGAACTGTCCACCACCTCCCTGGGCAAGTGGGTGTCTGGAGGCTATTGAAGCCCACCAGAGAGAAAGGTAGGGAAGCCCTTGGTCCCTCTCCAGGGCCACAGGTGTTCCCCAGACTCCCCGTGCTGGGAAACTTATGGGAGGGACTCTATGGGAGAAGCTGAGTACCAGAATCTTGACTTTCTCTTGCAAACTCATGGCTGGATATTCACCACACTTTTAATTCAAAGTGTTCATTGACAGAAGGAAGAGATGCAGGAGGTACACAAGGTTCTTGCAGGGAGGAAGGATTAATATATTAACCCACCAGGAAATATGGCTGGAAAAGCAGAAAATCCTCTCTTTCTTTCTTTCTCTTCCCCATAGTCTTCCCCCCACCTCCTTTAAGCAGTGGCTGATGAGGATGCAGTGATTTTACCCGGAGCTCCTCTGGGCCAGAAGGCACCTCTGGGGACACACAGGGCTGGGGTGGGACAGCCCCCGTGCCTCTCCAGTTTTGCCCGTCCGGTTTGTGTCAGCCTGGCAGCAGGCAGACATGTGCCTGTATTTTAGCAAACCGCTTTCCCCGCAACACTAACAGGAGGTGTGGGTCAAGCTGGGGATGCGAGGAGGGCCCTGATGGTGCTGTCCACCATGGTGATGCCACATGTTGCCACTGGTAATGGGGCCACATGGATGTAAAGACCCTCCTCTTCCTCCTGGCTGCAAAGATGCTTCTCCACCAGCCTCCCCACGCAGATAGTTGCGGCACCAGCCGATGATTGTTCCACCTTGTTTTTTTTCTCTTTTTTCCCAGAACTCCATCCGGCACAACCTCTCCTCAAACAAGCGCTTCATCAAGGTGCCTCGAGAGAAGGACAAGCCAGGGAGAGGTGGCTTTTGGAAGCTTGACCCGCAATACGTTGAGCAGCTCAAGAGCGGTGCCTTCAAAAAGCAGAGGATGCACCCAGTGCAGATCCACCCAGCCTCCACTGCGAAAGCCCAGCAAGAAGCACAGCGTGGTGCCTCCCTGGCTGCTTCAGCTTGTGCCTCCAATAAAGTCCTCTCTGTCAACCTGGAGTCACAGCTGCTGCTGAAAGAGTTTGAAGAAGGTCTTGGCAACCAGAACTGGAATCCAGTGGATGGCAAAAGAGGGCTCAAGCGCAAGCAGCCCTTGCCCAAGCAAACAGCCAAAGCGTGTCGGCTTTCCAATTCCGCCTTGCTGAGCCTGGAGGAGCAGACCCAGCTGGGATCCCTGAAAGGGGACTCTGACCCCAGCCTGAACAGAGAGGTCTCCACTTTTGGGGATCTGGAGCTCTTATCTCCAGTCAGCCTCAAAACGCTCAACCTGGAGTTGATGGCACAAGGGCACCACTTTGAATGTCCCCAGGGGCCGGAGCAGGTCCTCACTGAGTCCTCCCAGAACAGCCTGAGCCTGGACGAAAGCTTCGTGGCCACTTCTTTCCTGCAGCATCTCTGTGATGAAGGGACAAGCGATCTCCTCTCGGATTCTGCCAATGCGGAGCAGTTGTTTGAAGTCAGCGATGCATCTGTAATAGCGGATGAGAGCAACTGGATCACTCTGGATTCCCTCTTGTAAGAGGCCAGTCACCGATCAAAGCCCACGTGTGCTTTAGCAGGATGCTTCCCCCACGCTACTGGGACTTCCAAGAACTGGATTCTTCACCTCTCCTTCGCTGTAGGTTATTAGAGATAGAGTAGGCATCAGGTAGGAGTGAGCAGAAGCTGTAGTGTCAGTGGTTTGCCTTAGACTTGTTGAGAAGTCAAAGATTGTAGAGAATTTCTGTTTAGTAACAACAGCATTTAGGACCTTTAATGTTAGCCGCAATATTTATTGAGAGAGGTTGTAGCTTATGAATTAATAAAGAAGCCTTTAAAAAATCCCATTATCCTTGTTGCAATTTGTACTCAAATTTGGGGAGGGGGTGGGAGTGTGGAAGTGGGAGAATCATAGAATCATAGAACCACAGAATCATAGAATACTTTGGGTTAAAGGGACCTTAGAGATCATCTAGTTCCAACTCCCCTGCCATGGGCAGGGACACCTCCCGCAAGATCAGGCTGCCCAGGGCCCTGTCCAACCTGGCCTTGAGCACCTGCAGGGATGATGCAGCCACAACTTCCCTGGAAAAGTTCTGCATTTCTTCCCGAGTAAAGCACGAGGCAAGCTGAGAATTGAATATCTTCAGGTCACGCAAGGGGCAGAGCAGGGCCTTGGGCTGTTGCTTTGTCCAGGTGCCACCGCCTGAAGTCCCCTGGGATGCCACCACATTGGTGGGGATAGTGTCCGGTGGGCACAGGGCTACAGGCTCTGGAGTGTGGTGTGGATGTATTTGTCTGTACTGATAAGGCCTCTCTTTATTTGCTGTTCTCATTATATTTCCCTCTGTTGGGGCCTCCATACGGTGCCAAAGGGCTGCAGAGATTTGTGTGTGATTTCACCTTTTAATGGGATGTTATTTACAATTAAAAAGAATAAATAAGAACAAGACTTTTGCCTCCTTGTTCTCCTCCAGCCCCTCCTGACCCTGTCAGACCCTCTCTCCTGGAGGTGGGGGGACATCTCACCAGCCCAGCCCTGCCTGTACACCCGGCCCGGATACACAGATGCCCTCACCCCGCTCCGCAGCAGCACAGTGATTCCTCATGGGAAAACTGATGCACAAACAGCCAGCTGCGTGACAACGGCTACACGCTCTCTGTGGCACAAGGGTGGCTCTGTCCCGAGGCCTGGGAGCTGCTCCCAGCCCCTGGAGCATCCTTCCCTGTCCCTGCGCGGAGCTCCTGGGGGTGACATGGTGTAAGCACTCAACACTGTCCTTCTGCTCATGACATGTTCCTACCTGCGTATTCACAGAATCACTAGGTATGGAAAGACCTCCAGGCTCATCTAGTCCAATCATTCCTATCAACCACTAAACCGTGCCCCTCAGCACCTCATCCACCTGCCATTTACATGACTCAATCCCCTCACTGGGCAGCCTCTGCCAGTGCCCAATGACCCTTTCTGTGAAAGATTAGTTGTAGAGAGCAACAAGGTCTCCCCTCAGCCTCCTCTTCTCTATCCCTCCACATGCCCTGTGAAACACAAGTGGCTTTGGAGACCTGGTGGGCACAGGAGTGTGAGCAGAGCTGCACAAAAGCTGCAGAAACAACCAAATCCTTGCAAAATCAACTAAGCTGAGAAGCAGTCGGGCTCTGCCAGGGCCGTGCAGAAAATCGGCACACGCTCAGCTGCTGGGGCAGGCGCGGTGGGGGCAGTGGGTCAAGAGGCAGCAGGTTTGGGAAGCTCCGAGGTGTTTTAACACAGGGTGCGCAGCACAAAGTGCGATCAGCATAAAAGCCCAAACTCTCCAATACTCTGTGAAATCAAGTTTTACTCATTACAACAATAAATGTAATAAATGATTCGTAGGGATTAACAGCGTTAACAGTAACAGCTTTCCAGGCAACTGTCACGGTCCACTCGTGGACGCGTGATGGTTCGTTTCATTTATGGTTTCAGAGCGCAAATAATTCAAAGAGTCAAGGGAGTCAAACTTCAATCTAACCTGGTACTTTATTAATTATGCCCGTAAAGCAACCTACGATAGAAAGAGACAGAGAACAAGGAAAGAGATGGGGAGAAGAGGGAAGGAAAAGGGGTTCATGGCTACCACCACGGGTCCCCAGATGTCCGGCGTCTCTGGGAGACAAGGTTCAGAAGGCGTTCTGCTGTTTTGGTCTTTGATGGAGGTGATCCCAGAGTGGGGGGATCTTCTTCTGTCTCGGTCTTCTGTTCCCCCCTAATTCAGCTGCTCCAGAGCTGTCTTTTATGCCAGTCAATACACCTGTGACCCACCTATGCCTGTGGAGATGTGCCAATCTCCACCTAGCAGGCCACACGTGCCAAGAAAGGAGTGTCTGCAGGTCTCCTCCCCTTGCGCATGCGCTCCTCCTGGCGCCAGTGGTCAACCTGGGGTCTCCCAATGAAGGCCAGTAGTCATCATCACCTTGCACGCATGCTGTGTTGGTTATGGGTCTGTGCTAAGTCCCGTCATTAATCTTCCTGTCTTTTCCTCCTTGCTTCATGGATCTTTCACAGTGGTAGGGAGCAAGGAGGTTTGAAGACAGGTACAAAACTTTGTTGAGATAAGGAAGAAAGGTACAGGTAGTTAGGTACAAAGTATTCACTCTGTGCCAGCTCTGGCCGTTTTCCTGATGAGAAATGAGAAAATGTTGAGACAGAAAATGTTGAGACAGAAATCGAACCTTTGACCAACTCTTACAGCAACGTGCCCAATCATTGCTACAAGAGACCAACCAGGTTCCAGCTTTCATCCAATGGAGGCATTTTCTTGAGGAGAGCTTCACTCCTGCCCGGCCATCCAGGGCCAGCAGCACCGCGCCCACCGCTTCCGTGGTGACGTTGGCTGCTCCCCTAGAGCTCTCAGAATATGGATGTTCTGAGTTGCCAGAGATGAGATGGAGAGCTGGGGATCTTTCTCCAAAACCTGGAGGGCTGCGACAAAGGAAAGAGAAGGGAGCTGAACCCCACCTCTTTGCAGAGACCCTCAGGCATCTCCGCCAGACCTTGCCAGCCCCACCCTTCCCTTTCCCTGGCCGGGAGGAGCAGGTGGGACAAATACCTCGGCTGGCAGCTGCTGCTCAGGAAGGCCCCCAATGCCCCCGAGATGTTCCTCTGCCCTCGAACCCTGAAGCAGGGCAAGGCACAGCAGCTCGCTGCCCAGGCTCTGTCCCCTGCCCCAGCAGCCCCGGCACGCACAGCACTGCCCCTACTCACCCTGGCAGATCTCAGGCAGCTTCTCCTCCCGTTGGTGCCTCAGGTGGCGCGCGGCAAGCCGTAGGCACAGAGCTCTGTCAGCCGCCTGCTCCCCAGCGTGCTCCCAGCAGCACAGCTCCCGGCTCTGCCGGTCTGGCTGCAGCCCCTGCTCCCCCTCAGCAGGGAGACCCCAGGGAAGGGCAGTGCCGGGCTGGGGTGAGGGACTGAGCGAGGCTGCAGCCAAGCCCAGCGTCGTGGGCAGGGGTGGGAGAGGGAGGCACCGAGCCCTGGCTGCCCAGGCCCGTCACAGGGCACCCAGGGCTCTGGCAGCCCCAGGGCTCCTCTTGCTGCCAGCGCAGCGGTGGGGACTGGGGCCAGGCTGCAACAGAGGGACCCCGGGGGCTGTGGCTCACCGACAAACCGCACGGCCGCCTCTCGCAAGGTGTCCTGAGCATCCTGCAATTATGCCAGGCTCTCGTGCAGGTATTCTGCAGCTCTGCCTTTGGCCTTCACCAGCTGGAGAGAGTAGAGGGGCACAGAGTGTCACGCAGCCTCCCCAGGCAGCTGGACCAGCATCCCCTTTACCCCTGCCACCTCAGGCCATTCCCATCTCCCAGACAGGAGCCCTGTGGCGCTAAGGCACAGAGACAGCTGCAGGCATAGGGGTCTGGAGGTCCTGTGACCCTTCTGTCCCGCTGCCAGGGCCCAGACGGCCTAGGGTCTCCTTCCACACCATGAGAGTGGGGAGGGAAAAGGGGCTTGGAGAAGCAGCCCCGGGGGCTCTGGGCCCAGGGGAAGGGAAGGAGGCTCCAGGCTGTGGGCTCTGGGCTCTAGGCTGGGGCAGAGCAGGAACGGCTGTCCCCTTGTCCAGACTGGGCTCTAGGGCTTGGGGCTTGTCCTCACCAAGTACTCCCCAACTCAGAATATCTGCTGCGTCTGGGTCAGGCGAGTGAGATTTCTCAACTTCAGCAGCTTTGCAGCAACGAGGAGGGCTTCCTGAGCTGCCTGTGGAGGACAGGGGTTGGGGTTCCAGGGACTCAAAGCCCTGGCCTCCAGCACGTGCACGGACAGCCAGAAAGTCTCTAGGGACTCTCGTGGTCAGGTGTTGGTGGCCATGGACTGCTGCTGAGCCCTGCTGGACCACCTATTGCAGGCGTGGGAGATGTCCGTGCCAGCTTCTCCTTCCTTCCTTTTGATCCTCTCTCTGGGTGCGCTGGAGGAGAGGTGAATGGGGGAAGGAGGGAGAAACAGGAGCCCATCTTCCTCGCCTCTGTGGCAGGAGGCCACAGGAAGGCAGTGGTGGGATCCATGCAGGGAAGCAGGGTCTGCCCCGTCCTCAGTGACTCCAGCTCTTGGACCCTGAGACCACACAGACTCCTCGTGTCGGACTGCCAGCAGCCCTTTTCCCTCCCTGGTGCCCAGGCCACACTTGTGGCATCAGCTCAGCCTTCCCCGCATCCCTGCTCAGGTTCGTAATCTGTACCTTGGCCACGCTCTTGGTCTGGTCACTCATGCGAAAGAACAGTGGGATCAGGCTTCTCCACACATGCTCCTTTGTCTGCTGCTTGTTGTTCCCCACCACCATCTGCATCGCATCTTTGAAGAGGCAGATGGAGAGCTCTCGCAGCTGGCTGCACTCCTGGAAGGGAGGAGGACAGGAGACTTGGAGCGAGAGCCGCTCCCAGAGCAGGGTCGAGGGCAGGGCTGCTGTGAGAGAAGATGCTTTGGAGCCAGACTCCACAGCCAGGAGGGAAAACCCCGGCCCAAATAGCCCTGCGGGACTGGGCTGATGGGCAGTTGTCCTTGCAGAGGGCCGAGCGGTGGGGCTGAGGCTCCCACAGCAGCCTTACATCATCAAAGACCGGCCGGAGCTTCTCCAGCAGCTGCAGAGCCACGGGGCTGGCCTCCTTCCTCCCCAGATGACGCAGCACGTTCTGGACAACCAGCAGAGCCTTCATCTTGTCCTCGGAGCCGGCATTCTCCTGGGTGCCCATGACGTCCGGCAGCAGATCTAGCATTTTCCTTGCCTGTATCAAGCACAGAATTCCCTTTCGCAAAATGGGGAAAGAGCACCCTAGCACAAATTCTCTGGCCACTGAGCACCAGCCTCCGCGTTACCCACAGCCCCAGCCCCAGGCTGCCAACGTGGCTGCAGCCTGTCCGTGCCCCGCTCACCGTCTCAGGTCTCTGCGACAGTGTCACCAGGCTTCTGAGCTCCAGTGAGAGCAGACCCGGGCTTGTACGCTGCAGGAACCTCTGGGTTTGGTCCTGGCCAGCAATCTCCTCTGCGTTCCCGTAACCTGAGGCCAGCAGCTGGAAGAAAGAGAGCAGTGGGAGACTGGCAGGAGTTGCAGGGTTCCCCACACCGTGAGGCTCCCTGAGGGCAAGGGCTCCGGGGCCCACGCAGCGTGGGGTGGCCCTGGCACAGTTGGCGCAAAGGAACCCAGTGCTGGGCCGGTCCCTGCCGGCCCCAAGGGGCCGTGGCCGTATGTCCTGGAGGAGGTGACCATCTGGGGGCAGGTGGGAGGGGAGATGGCCGGGCCCCTTTTCCCACAGAGGCAGATGCAGCCCAGAGAGTGAGCAAGGACTGCTCTGGCCACTCACAGACAAACGAAGGAAGCAGGCGACCTCCTCTGCGTTGGAGCTGAAGACGCCGTGCAGCCACTTGCCCTGGAGCTGTCGGAGCAGCTCGCTCAAGGCCTTCTCCACTGTGTGGGGCTGGGAAAGCAGCACATCCCAGATGGCCAGAGCAGCCCTGCAGGACCAGAGTGCTCTGTCAGCAGAGCTGCCTCGACACCGCGCGGTTCCTGGGACAGCCCGCAGGATCCAGGCAGTCCTGCAGCCCCGGCCCCTTCCAGACCTTTGCTTGGGGGCCGGGTCCCTGCCTGGGCGAGCAGGAGGGGTCTGGGATAGCGTTCCTGTTGCTGCTGGGCATGGAAGAAGCTCACAGGGACTGTTGGGGTCAGTACCTGTCACACGACGGAGACAACCCCAACAGGATCGTGACCACTTCCCTGGGACACCAGTCGGTCACCAGCAGAAGCAGCGAGTCCAGGCTGTGCCGGGCTGATGCCGTGCAGATGCACTCCCTGTTCTCATAGATGCACCTCACGATGTCCGGAACCTGGAGGGCACACAGGGGAGGTCGGGGCTGCTGCTGGAGTGCAGCCATTTCCCAAGAAACCACTGCCCTTCCCATCCGACTGTGCTGTCAGGTGCCTGAGGCACCTGGGTCAGGGAGAGAGGGATACGGGGACACACAAAGCCTGGAAGCGCTCAAGGGAAGGGCACAGCAAGGCAGCTACATGCCACTTACCTGCGCTAGCCATGAGGCGGGCTCTCCCATGGCCACATCCAGGATGCTGCTCGCCGCCTCCTTGGCATCCAGGCTTGAGTCTCTCAGGGCCTTAATGGCCATGAGGACGAGCTCTGTCTTCTCAGAAGGCTCGAGGTATTTTCCAAATGCCTGCGGGCGGAAGGAAGGCAGGGAAGACACGTCTCACCGAGTGCCCGGATGGTGCTACTCCGCTGAGCTGGGGGAGCAGCTCTGGGCACAGATGTCCTGGCAGCAGTGCCCGCAGGAAAGCTGGCAGCAGGGGCTGCAGTCGGTGCACAATGGAGCACGGGGACAGAGAGCCCTCAGCATGGGGGAGGAAGGGTGGAGGCTGTGGGCACAGTGCTGGGCCCGCGGAGAACCGGGGCTTGCTGGACACCAGGAGATCTGAAGCTGCTGCTGGGTCCCTGCTCGCGGACAGCAGCAACCCCCTCACTGAGGCCATGCCACCGCACTCATTCTGGATCCCTTTGCTCACACGAGTCTCCTGCTGATGTGCTCATTACCATGGCAATGCGGCTTGCGCTTGGTGAAGTCAGCCAGGTGTCCTCAGCTTCCTGCTCCCTTTGTTTCTCTGGATGTTCTCGATCATCCTGTGGACGTGCCGTGCCTAAACACGAGGGGATCACGGAAGAGTGGATAAATGAGAGGCAGGGGACGTCTGGAAGCTGGCTTGCTGCCGCATTGCTGTGTTCAGGTAGTTCTTGGGCTCCTCTTTCACCAGCATCTGCAGAGCACAACCACAACGGTTCCTGGCAGCCGCCAGCAGACCCAGCACCAGGCGGTGGAGCAGGAGGAGACCCTCTGCCTCTGCCCCCAGAGAACCCTCCACCACCCCCAGTGCCAGGCTCTCTGCTTGCAGGGCTTCACAGCGGCACCCGAGTCCCCTCGTAGCAGCTCAGTGTCCACGCACGCTTGTCCCTGCCCTCCTCACAGTGTGCCGGTGCCCGGAACATTGACCCCATCCCCAGACCCGCTGCCTGTCCGCTCACCTCGATATTCTCTGCCGGCTCCAATTTGCGGCAGTAGGCGTTCAGGTCCTGGGGCAAGTCCTGGCACTGGGCAGGTTTGCACAGGGTGCAGAGGGACTGTGGAGAATGCATCGTCTGGGCCTCCTCCTGGCAACCAGGGACAGAGAGGCAAACGGGGAGCGTGAGAAGGTTGGCACACGGCCAGCAGGACTGGGGTGCTGGGGCTGCAGTGCTGCCCAGGAGAGCCAGGGGAGACGCTCTGTCCGGCCAGCAGCCCCGGCAGCAGAGCCGGCGGCCCCGTCGGGAGACACGGGCACAGCTCCCATGCAAAGGGATGCGAGTACCTTCACTGAGAAGGTTAGAGACCCGAGGATGAGCTGCACGGGTTCTTCTTGCCCTCTGTCCTGAGTCACCAAGCTGGACGCAGCAGAGGAGTCACCTAGCAAAGGAGGAAAGTAGGGAGGGCTGTAGAGAGGGGCTGCAGGTAAACGTGAGGAGAAGAAGGAGCTCTGCCCTCTGTCCAGACCTGTCCCTGCTCCCCTGGCCCAGTTTTCCCGTGGGTGTCTCATCTGGAGGGTGCCTGGCAGATGGGTTGCAATGCTGGAGCACAGCGTGGAAAGCCACCTCCCGCCCTGGGGGAGGCTGTGCTGGGTTCGGCAGGGCACGAAAGGTAAAGGTAAAGCTGCTCCTGGCTCTTTACGATGCACAGCCAACCAGCTGCTCTGGTACGCTGGGGAAATCCTTCAGCGATGAATGTCAGAAGGCTCAGATTTCTGCCAAAGCTTCCTGGCAGCTCGGCACAGCCTTTTCTGCAAACAACTCCTTGGCTTCCACTGAACTGAACGCTGGGATGGGATGTGCCCAAAGGGACATTAGGAGGATAGCAATCCAAGGCCCCCAGGAAATGAGCCCTCTGCAGAAGTCCCTGTCCCATCACCAGCTCCAGCACCACCCAGCTCCTCTTTCCTAAATCTGGTGCCGATAACATGGTCACAAAACCACACTGTGATGTGGAAATGAGGAGCTGAGCATGAGTGAGTGTCAGGTGGCTGCAAGGGCAGCAGAACAGCCCCCTTCGATGTTGCGGGAAGGAGACTGATCACATCTACATTCCACCAAGGCCAGCAGCATCCCAGTGATGCTCCTCTGATAAGGTTTCTCCTTCCCATTTCCAGGGGCATTTGCTGAAATGCCCTCGCGTGCCCCTTCAAGCTTGACTAAAATTGAAGACCCACAGCTCCAGGAAAGAGGAAGATTGTGAAGTGGAAGAAGTCTCTGGTCAGGTGAGGCAGGAGATTTGGGGCTGGTGTCTGCATAGGGTCACTTGTGGACCAGACAAGAGCCCGTTCCCAGCCCCAAACACGCACTGCTCATCACTGTCCATCAGCTGTGGGTCTTCAGTTTTAGTCAAGTTTTGACTAGTCGAAAATAACAGCCTGGGTTGTTCACTATTGGATCCACAGTTTTTCAATGTTATGGATATTTAAACAATATATGATACCAGGCACATACAACACTTAAAATATGTACATGCATTATCTAATAAGGCTTACATCAATTGTCTAACAAGCATTTCAAGTCCGGTAAAATATTGTTCTCCATTGCTTTGTGAGTATCGTACTTTGCAGTTTAACAGCAGTCATGATTTTTGTAGTTTCCACGTCCAAAGAGTCACGGACTGGTCAGTTGACCCAAAGCCTCCGTCTCCCTATATGCTACTTTCTGCATGGGGTTCAATTGCTGGCAAACAAACCATCTGAGTAATTCTTGTGCCCTTTGGTATAAAGCGAGGAGGCACACGCAATCCAAGCCATCGTTTGTATTGCTCTCGTAAAGTCGGCATCAGTCAATTCCGGTAAAACCAACAAACTTTGTGACAGGTGATCCTGCAATTAACTGTGCACTAAGCCTGGGTTTGCATTCTCTAAGGCTAATTGTTTAAGCATAAACTTCTCGAGTGGCGATATTGCCCGCCTGCCTATTTAAGGCCTCTTGTAATTTGTCTAGAAATATCATGTAATAAATGCCATTTTGCCAGATTGCTTTTTGATCACAAATACAGGTGTGTTCCAAGGACTGTTAGTTGGGACTATATGCCCTTGATCTGTTTGCTCCTCCACGAACTTCTGCAACGCACCCAATTTTTCACTCCTTCATGTTTCCAATGCCTTTTCCCATTGCACTTAACACATCTCCCCCCCACAAGATTAGGGGAACGCCCTTGCCCACTGTTGTTCCTGCGTTTCCTCCCTCTGTTAGGCTGCCCCCCAAAAGAAGTCATGTTTGTTAACCCCCCGTGGGAGTCCTTTTCTTTAGGGAGGCAGAGGGCAAAGGATAAGGCACTCATTGAGGGAGAGGGCATTGAGCCTCTTGGTCCCCAGGCTTTCCAGCACTGAGAAGACGGCAGACCCTCATGGGTCCTGCATGGATCCCACCACTGTCTTCCTCCTCCCCCTGTACCTCCTGCCACAGAAGACAGGAAGGTGGCGTCCTCTCCCTCCCTCCCTCCTCTCCCCATTCACCTCTCCTCCGGAGCATCCCAGGGGAAGGATCCCAGCATACCCATCCCAAGAAAGGACAGAGACGCAGGCACAGACGTCCAGTAGGGCTGAGCAGCAGACCACGGCCACAAAGACCTGACCAGGAGAGTCCCCAGAGGTTTTCCAGCTGTCCCTGCTGGTGTTGCAGACCAGGGCCTCGAGTCCCTGTCCCCCCGATCCCTGTCCCACTCTGCAGGCAACACCAGCCTCATCACAAGGAATTTCTTCCTCATGTCTACTCTAAGTCCTCCCCTTTCAAACCTGAACTCACTCCCACTCGCCCTGTCACCATGTGCCATCCCCAGCTTTATTGTAGCCCCTTCAGGTGCCACAAGGCCACTACGAGGTCTCCCGAGAGCCTTCTCTTCTCCAGGCTGAACAACCCAAACTCTCTCAGCCTGTCCTCGTAGCAGAGGTGCCTCAGCCCCAGTCCGTGCTCCAGCTACAGCCACGGCAGGAGGAGCTGCGTGACAGGAGCTGCTCACATCAGCCGCGTTTGCACCTGGCAGGAGACACGGCTGTGCCCCATCCCCACGCCAGTGCTGAGCCCAGCACCAAGGGCCTTCCTCAGCCTTGCCTTCCTGGGTGGTGAGATGTCCTGTCCTGACACCCAGGACATCCTCCTGTGGCCAGAAGGAAGGACGGAGCCCATCACTTGTCCCACAGGGGCTGCACGTGTTTTTCTCGCCTCGCTATTCCCTGCTGTCGGCACAATAAATCTGGACAAGTCTGGTGTCCCACAGGCTCCCAGATCCCATCTGAGGGTGCAGGGGAAGGCTCCTTCAACTCTCACTAAGTGCTGGCACAGCCCTTGCGCTGGCAGACCCCTCAGGGTAGGACACCCACCCCCTGCCCCACGACGCTTCCCCACAGCTGGGACAGACCCCCACCATAACCCCACTAAAACCCCACCCTTTTCAGCAGCAACCACAAGCCATCAGAGATGTCCAACAAGGCTGGGGACATCGAGGACAGTGCCTCTGCTCCCAGCCCCCATCAGCCCCGCCTGCACCCTGCCTCAGCCTCCTCCCTCTCAGGGCAGATGTTCCTGACCGGCACCTCCGGCATCTCCTGCCGGGTAGAGCCAACACCACCAAGAAGCAGGAGGCCTCCCTGCAGGATAACATCCCACTGAAGAAAAAAAAGACAAAGCCGGTGCGCCGGCTGGCCAAACACTAGAGGAGCCTCTGAGAGGTGAATCTGGACAAGGACGGAGCGGCGGTGGGCAGTGCTGGGACACAGAGAGATCCAAAGGCCGGTGCCTCCACTCACCCTCTCCAGCCCCAGCCCTCTCCCAGATCCCTGTTCCTTGTTTAATTCAGTAACAGGATTGTGTGTTCACTTGCCAGCACCTCTCTGCTTGCAGAACTATTTGCATTGGGAGAGGGGGATGAGGGTGTTAACGCAGCCCCTGCCCAGCCCATGGTGACTGAGCTGGGCTTGGGACTGACACTGAGAGGTTGGGGAGACGGGGCATCACTCCAGGTGCTGAATACCCCTGGGAGCCCAGTTTTTACCACAGATTGCCTTTTTTTTTTTGTGTGTGTGTGTGTGAGTGTGTGTGTGTTCTAAGTCCTCCTCTTGCAAAGCTCGTGTCCTGCAAAGACAGCTGTGCCAAGGTCCTGACCTTGCCTCCCAAACGGACCAGAGAGTGGAGAAACTCCAGAAGCTGTGGAGTTGGACAGCCAGGGGCCTCCCAAAAGGTTCTCCTGGAGCTCTGCAGAGAAGCAGCAGCTGTCCCACCAGCGTGCGCAGCCTAAGGGCTCCCTTCCACACGCATGTTCCTTGGCTTTCCCCAAGCTTGCTGCCCCCTGCTAGCAGAGGAGATTCCAGGGAAACAAGGGCTGTCTTTGCTCAGCACTCGGAGCTGCTTCTCTCCACTCAGCTGAGGCACAAAGGCTGCAGCCCTCCTCCATCATGCAAACCTTGTGTGCCTGTCCCACAGGTCCCCCAGACATCGTGTGCAGGGAATTCCTTGGGAAGGACCAAAGGCTGGGGAAAGGAATGGATCTAGGTGGATGGGGGTGGGAAGCAGGGTGGAAAAGAGGAGCACGGAAATCATACGGTCACCAGTTCATGCAAGTTGGGAAGGACGGGGTGGGTAGTCCTTTAGACCTCAAGCTCCAGCAGTGCCAGTGAGGATGTCAGGCCAAGATGCTGGGGGGGTTCATCCAGTGGGGTCTAAAAAGCCTCAAAGGATTGAGGCCTGACATCGCACAGCTTCACATCTTCGCGTTGTCCACTCTAGGAATGATGGTGGCCGTAGCGAAGTGTCTCTCTCCCAGCCACCTTCTCTTTAAATCACTATGAAGAGCTTCCACATAGCAGAAAACGGCAGTTGGCTGCAGTTGTGAGACACGGTGACATCAGGAAAGCAGCTCAATCAGCAGCTGGCGTGAAGAAATCCTTGTGGAAGAAGAGGAGGAGAGCATGGCAGAGGGAGAGGTGTCTCAGCCGGCTTCGTTGTGGGGAATGCAGACCTTGAAAGACAACATATCAGACAATAAAAGCTGATCTCCTATGGCAACTGTTATTTTCAAGTTGGGGGATGTCACTCGGACGGGTTCAGGGGCGGCAGCGGTGTCAGAAAGCCGCGGGGAGCGTTGGACTCTCTGGGGAGGGAGATGGGACGAGCCCATGGGATAGCAGTGCTGAGGGCTGAGCCGTGTGGCTGGAGCGAAGCCGGCTGTCAGGAGCAGTGAGTTTGCACAGAGGATGGTTATTGTTATCACTCTTTTTCTTCTTTGAATTCCCCCGTGCCCCCATCCAGACCACGGCAGCGAGTGCTTCTGGGATCTCCCTTAGTGTGGGCACAGGAGCTGGCAGGGGCCGGGTGGTGACACTGGGCACCAAGCTTCGGAACAAGGTGTGGCTGCCCTGAAGCTTCTTTTGGGGAGAAAAGCCTGTTCTGTGGGAGCGGGGCAGGTGGTTCTGCTGGCCCCGCCCCCCGCTGACTGTTGGGCGCAGCATCATTCGAAAGGAGGAACCTCCAGCCCCAGCCGCCCCGCGCAGCCCGTGCAGAGCTCCTCGTCCCCGGCCGGCCTCGGCGGGCTCGCTCCTTGCCCAAAGACACGGGATCGCAGGTTCGTAGCAAAGCAGGGAAGGCAGACACTGCATCCCCAGCCTGGGAGTAACGGAGGGCTGAACGGGCAGCTGGCTCTGCGTGAGGGTGTGCCTGGGGTGGGTCTGCGCGGTCCCCCACCGCGTTGTGTTGGGGTGCCAGGAGCAGGGAGGAGCAGGAATAACGTGGAAGAGAGGGAAGCTGAAGACGTTTTGTCCAGGTCTTTCATCTTGACATTTTGTCCTGCTTAGCAACGTGTGGGAGAAACGTCCACTCTGTTTGGGACGGCAGGGCTGGATGTTGGTTACGTAAGGGGTGGTTTTAGTCGTTGTTGTTTTATTGATTACTTTCTGAGTCCAAGACTTGCTGGGCCCACGAGGGTTGGGTGATACTGGGATGTAGGGGTTTGAGTGAATTTTCGCAAGCTTCCGGGCTGGTAGATCACCCAGGGGAGGTGTCACGGCTCTGGTGCGCAGCAGCCCGGGGATGGATCTCACTCAGCGGCACTGGGAGCACCCAGTCCCAGCCTTGCTCACAGGCCAGAGAGCAGCTGCTCCTCAGAGAGCCTCATCCCTTCCCTGTTGTCATTGCAGGATCTGCTCCATCCCCTCCCTCCGCTTCAGACGCACCCCGTGAATGCCAGAGCTGCCGATGAGGCATGGCTGAGGGGTGGCTGAGCCACGAGGAGACAGGGAAGGACAGAGGGCAGGAGGGCAGCAGGAGAGACTCGGACGATGTGGACGACAGCCTGCCCAACCTGACGTGGCTGCTGGACTTCTCCATCATCAGCGCTAGCATGGGCAACTCCTCCTGCTGCCCCAGCAGCCCGGACCCCCACAGCTGTCAGGGCATCCCCAGCTTTGCTGCACCGTGCTCACCCCTGGGCACTGACCAACTGTGCATGGAAATGCCCCAAACTCCACGCATGCCCATCTCCTCCTCCAGCTGGATGACGGAGCACCACGTTGTGTCCACGCACCCTCAGCTGACGGCGGGTATTGACTACCAGACCAACCCCTACATCAAACCACCCTATTCTTATGCCACCCTCATCTGCATGGCGATGGAAGCCAGCAAGGAGCCCCACGTCACCCTCTCTGACATCTACAAGTGGATTACCGACAACTTCTGCTACTTCCGTCAAGCTGATCCCGTGTGGCAGGTAGGACATTTGAGAACTCTTGCCCTGCCCCATCTCCCCTTATGGCTGGGAAGGGCCTTTCACAGCTTCCATCGTGTAAGAGAGAGCTCAGGGTCATTTTTGGAGTGGAAAGGTCCCCATTGCGCTGTTGGTCCCTGCATCTCCTCTTGACTCTGGAGTGAAGGTGTCTCTGTCTCCCACTTCAGCTTCCTGTAGCTTGCTGCCCTGCTCCATCTCAGAGGACACTCTCCAGCACGGGTGGCTTTCTAGAATGTGGTGGGGCAGGAGGCACCTGGGTTGCTCCTCCCTCTGCTCTAGTTATTCCCAGCCCAAATCCAGAGCGTGCCAGCTATCCTGCACCACTGCTCCCCCAGGCAGGGCTGAGCTAAACCTTTCTTAGCCCCCCGCCCAGGAACTGTCCACCACCTCCCTGGGCAAGTGGGTGTCTGGAGGCTATTGAAGCCCACCAGAGAGAAAGGTAGGGAAGCCCTTGGTCCCTCTCCAGGGCCACAGGTGTTCCCCAGACTCCCCGTGCTGGGAAACTTACGGGAGGGACTCTATGGGAGAAGCTGAGTACCAGAATCTTGACTTTCTCTTGCAAACTCATGGCTGGATATTCACCACACTTTTAATTCAAAGTGTTCATTGACAGAAGGAAGAGATGCAGGAGGTACACAAGGTTCTTGATGGGAGGAAGGATTAATATATTAACCCACCAGGAAATATGGCTGGAAAAGCAGAAAATCCTCTTTTTCTTTCTTTCTCTTCCCCATAGTCTTCCCCCCACCTCCTTTAAGCAGTGGCTGATGAGGATGCAGTGCTGTCTGATGGTGCTGTCCACCATGGTGATGCCACATGTTGCCGCTGGTAATGGGGCCACATGGATGTAAAGACCCTCCTCTTCCTCCTGGCTGCAAAGATGCTTCTCCACCAGCCTCCCCACGCAGATAGTTGCGGCACCAGCCGATGATTGTTCCACCTTGTTTTTTTTTCTCTTTTTTCGCAGAACTCCATCCGGCACAACCTCTCCTCAAACAAGCGCTTCATCAAGGTGCCTCGAGAGAAGGACAAGCCAGGGAGAGGTGGCTTTTGGAAGCTTGACCCGCAATACATTGAGCAGCTCAAGAGCGGTGCCTTCAAAAAGCAGAGGATGCGCCCAGTGCAGATCCACCCAGCCTCCACTGCGAAAGCCCAGCAAGAAGCACAGCGTGGTGCCTCCCTGGCTGCTTCAGCTTGTGCCTCCAATAAAGTCCTCTCTGTCAACCTGGAGTCACAGCTGCTGCTGAAAGAGTTTGAAGAATGTCTTGGCAACCAGAACTGGAATCCAGTGGATGGCAAAAGAGGGCTCAAGCGCAAGCAGCCCTTGCCCAAGCAAACAGCCAAAGCGTGTCGGCTTTCCAATTCCGCCTTGCTGAGCCAGGAGGAGCAGACCCAGCTGGGATCCCTGAAAGGGGACTCTGACCCCAGCCTGAACAGAGAGGTCTCCACTTTTGGGGATCTGGAGCTCTTATCTCCAGTCAGCCTCAAAACGCTCAACCTGGAGTTGATGGCACAAGGGCACCACTTTGAATGTCCCCAGGGGCCGGAGCAGGTCCTCACTGAGTCCTCCCAGAACAGCCTGAGCCTGGACGAAAGCTTCGTGGCCACTTCTTTCCTGCAGCATCTCTGTGATGAAGGGACAAGCGATCTCTCAAATTCTGCCAATGCGGAGCAGTTGTTTGAAGTCAACGACGCCTCTGTAATAGCGGATGTCAGCAACTGGATCACTCTGGATTCCCTCTTGTAAGAGGCCAGTCACCGATCAAAGCCCACGTGTGCTTTAGCAGGATGCTCCTCCCACGCTACTGGGACTTCCAAGAACTGGATTCTTCACCTCTCCTTCGCTGTAGGTTATTAGAGATAGAGTAGGCATCAGGTAGGAGTGAGCAGAAGCTGTAGTGTCAGTGGTTTGCCTTAGACTTGTTGAGAAGTCAAAGATTGTAGAGAATTTCTGTTTAGTAACAACAGCATTTAGGACCTTTAATGTTAGCCGCAATATTTATTGAGAGAGGTTGTAGCTTATGAATTAATAAAGAAGCCTTTAAAAAATCCCATTATCCTTGTTGCAATTTGTACTCAAATTTGGGGAGAGGGTGGGAGTGTGGAGGTGGGAGAATCATAGAATCATAGAACCACAGAATCGTAGAATACTTTGGGTTAAAGGGACCTTAGAGATCATCTAGTTCCAACTCCCCTGCCATGGGCAGGGACACCTCCCACAAGATCAGGCTGCCCAGGGCCCTGTCCAACCTGGCCTTGAGCACCTGCAGGGATGATGCAGCCACAACTTCCCTGGAAAAGTTCTGCATTCCTTCCCCAGTAAAGCACGAGGCAAGCTGAGAATTGAATATCTTCAGGTCACGCAAGGGGCAGAGCAGGGCCTTGGGCTGTTGCTTTGTCCAGGTGCCACCGCCTGAAGTCCCCTGGGATGCCACCACATTGGTGGGGATAGTGTCCGGTGGGCACAGGGCTACAGGCTCTGGAGTGTGGTGTGGATGTATTTGTCTGTACTGATAAGGCCTCTCTTTATTTGCTGTTCTCATTATATTTCCCTCTGTTGGGGCCTCCATACGGTGCCAAAGGGCTGCAGAGATTTGTGTGTGATTTCACCTTTTAATGGGATGTTATTTACAATTAAAAAGAATAAATAAGAACAAGCCTTTTGCCTCCTTGTTCTCCTCCAGCCCCTCCTTACCCTGTCAGACCCTCTCTCCTGGAGGTGGGGGTCACCCCACCAGCCCAGCCCTGCCTGTACACCCGGCCCGGATACACAGATGCCCTCACCCCGCTCCGCAGCAGCACAGTGATGGGTTTTCCTCATGGGAAAACTGATGCACAAACAGCCAGCTGCGTGACAACGGCTACACGCTCTCTGTGGCACAAGGGTGGCTCTGTCCCGAGGCCTGGGAGCTGCTCCCAGCCCCTGGAGCATCCTTCCCTGTCCCTGCGCGGAGCTCCTGGGCGTGACATGGTGTAAGCACTCGACACTGTCCTTCTGCTCATGCCATGTTCCTACCCCTGTATTCACAGAATCACTAGGTATGGAAAGACCTCCAGGCTCATCTAGTCCAATCATTCCTATCAACCACTAAACCGTGCCCCTCAGCACCTCATCCACCTGCCATTTACATGACTCAATCCCCTCACTGGGCAGCCTCTGCCAGTGCCCAATGACCCTTTCTGTGAAAGATTAGTTGTAGAGAGCAACAAGGTCTCCCCTCAGCCTCCTCTTCTCTATCCCTCCACATGCCCTGTGAAACACAAGTGGCTTTGGAGACCTGGTGGGCACAGGAGTGTGAGCAGAGCTGCACAGAAGCTGCAGAAACAACCAAATCCTTGCAAAATCAACTAAGCTGAGAAGCAGTCAGGCTCTGCCAGGGCTGTGAAGAAGATCACCTCATGCTCAGCTGCTGGGGCAGGCGCGGTGGGGGCAGTGGGTCAAGAGGCAGCAGGTTTGGGAAGCTCCGAGGTGTTTTAACACAGGGTGCGCAGCACAAAGTGCGATCAGCATAAAAGCCCAAACTCTCCAATACTCTGTGAAATCAAGTTTTACTCATTACAACAATAAATGTAATAAATGATTCGTAGGGATTAACAGCGTTAACAGTAACAGCTTTCCAGGCAACTGTCACGGTCCACTCGTGGACGCGTGATGGTTCGTTTCATTTATGGTTTCAGAGCGCAAATAATTCAAAGAGTCAAGGGAGTCAAACTTCAATCTAACCTGGCACTTTATTACTTATGCCCGTAAAGCGACGTACGATAGAAAGAGACAGAGAACAAGGAAAGAGATGGGGAGAAGAGGGAAGGAAAAGGGGTTCATGGCTACCACCACGGGTCCCCAGATGTCCGGCGTCTCTGGGAGACAAGGTCCAGAAGGCGTTCTGCTGTTTTGGTCTTTGATGGAGGTGATCCCAGAGTGGGGGGGTCTTCTTCTGTCTCGGTCTTCTGTTCCCCCCTAATTCAGCTGCTCCAGAGCTGTCTTTTATGCCAGTCAATACATGCCTTGCGCATTCAACTCTGGCTTTGCAGCCTAAAAATGTAGATTTATACTCTTAAAATTGGCTTTCATGTCCTATAGGCTTTGGATCCTAATAAAAAGACTTTGGGCTATATCAATGCGAGTTTTGGCTCTCCACATTTGAGTCTGTAAACTAAAGACTTTGCACCCTAAAAATAAAGCTTCATACCCTAAAATGAGGATTACAACTCTAAAATATAAGCTTAGTACCCCAACAAAGAAGGGTTGAAACACTACAGATGAGGCCTTGTATTCTAAAAATTAGGATCTGGATTTGAAACTGATTCTTTGAGCCTTAAAAATGTTGGACCCAAAATATGTTTGGATGATACAATAAGGCTTTCAACAATAAAAAAATGAGGCTTTAAGGCCTTAATTGAGGTTTAGATGACGAGTCTGAACAATTACATTGCGGCTTTGTACCCTAGAACTCATGCTTTGGACTCTAACTATTACTTTTGACACTGAAAATGGTACTTTGGACCCTACAGTGATAACTCAAACTCTACAACTGCAAGTCTTAGGAAGAAAGTGGCTTTGGCCCTAAAAATGAGAGTGTAGACCTGCAAGATGAAGCTTTGGGCCTTAAAATAAGATGATGGGTCCTAAAATTAAGACTTGGAGCTGCAAAAGATAGGCTTGGACCCCGTCAATGAGAATTTAGACCCTAAATCTAAAACTTTTGAGTTCTTTAATCTTAGGTTTGGATACCGAAATGAGGATTTAGAATCTGAAATGACCTTTTGTGTCTCAAACTAATATTTGGATGCTAAAAATGAGACTTTGTGATCTAAAACTGAGGTTTTGACCCTGAAAACTAAGCATCAGGCCTAGTTTAATGTATTTGACCTAAAATGAAGGTTTGGACCCTGAAGATGTGGCTTTGGGCTCTACGAATGAGCATTTGGAAATTAATAAAAAGAGCTTTGGGCCCTAAAAATGATGACTTAGGCTCCAAATTGAGGCTTTTGTACCATTAGATTTGTGTTCTGTGCCTTCAAAACGTAGCTTTGGACTACAAAATTTTACAGGCTTTGTGCCAAACCCAGGTAGGTTATGGCTCAAAGCCAAGAACCTGAGCTTTAAAAAAGCTTTTTTTTACCCAAAGAGTGTGCACACCTTGTACCAAGAGAGTGTTCATCCCTCAGTTGGGCATGTCCTTGAGCAGCCCGATGGGATGTGCTCTGAGCGTGAGGTTGGCCTGGGGATCTCTTGATGTTCGCTCTAAACAACACGGACCTGGGCCACGGACCTGTTTTGCTGCCTCAGGTGATGCTCCTGCTGCTCCTGGCACCCCAAGCCCTGATCGCTGCAGTCAGGACCACTCAGTCATGGAGGTGATGGGTGTGGTCTCCAGTGACTGGTGTTTAGACCTGAACTCCAAAAGGGAGGGCTGGAAGCTGTATCCTGCTAATATGGCCTTCTGAGGTTCTTTCAGCACAGACCAGAATGCCTCAGGCCTTGATTTCAGTAATTCTGCTGTCCTAAGTCCTGGTGGCTGTGGAGTGAAGACCTCAGGTTTATCGTACATCCTGGTCACAGAACTTGTTGACAGTAATTTCTGTCTGACAGGAACTTTCTTTTCTCCTTGTCCTCCTCCTCTGCAGCTCTGAGGTTCCCCTGCCTGCATTTGGCTCTGCTTTGCTGCTTGGCTGCCTTGTGTGGGTTTACCCTTGGGCTGGCTAGTCACAACCAGCTTTTTTCCAGCGGAGGTTTTTCCAGCGGAGTCCTGTGGGATGGCTGGCTGCCTCCTGGGAAAGGACACAACAGGGGAAATTTGCCTGAGAATGCAACGAGCCACGTGCCTGTGTGTGCAGCCACTGGCACCTCAACTGATGGCTGCGCTCAGCTCAGGAGAGTAAAATCCCTGCGTCAGGACGCTCGGCTGACAAGCAGCTGTCCCTGAGCAGAACCATGCAGGGGACTCTCCTGAAGGGCCAGAGAGGAACCAACCCTCTGAAATGTGGGGCTTCCAGCAGCCCCACCCCAGCCCTCTGAGCGCTGCCGTCACCACTGTTGGGCAGTGATGAATGGTATGTGTTTGGGGCTGGAAACGGATTCTTCCCTGGTCCAAAAGTGAACCTGTACAGACACCAGCCTCAGATTGCCTGCCTCACCTGACCAGAGACTTCTTCTGCATCACCGTATTCTTCATTTTCCGGAATCCTGGGATTTCAATATGATTCAAGCTAGCAGCAGCAGCTGAGGGCAGTTCAGCAAATGCCCCTGGAAAGTGGAAAGAGAAACCTTATCAGAAGAGCATCACTGGGATGCTGCTGGCCCTAGTGGAATGTAGACCTGATCAGTCTTCAGAGGCAGCCGTGGCCACCTTTGAGTACTTGAGGGGCTCCAGCTCCTTGTGTCCTGGAAAACCACACAAGATGGATGGAGGCACTCATCCAGTGTCACTTCCGCAGGCCTTTCCCAAGGGTGCCCATTGCAACCATTGCATCACCCAAACAGGTCATATTTTTGGACCTTCTCTGCAGACAGGGTGTTGTTTTAAGAGAAGCCTCTCAGATCCGGGGAAGGGATGCAACGACCACGCAGACAGCCAGGGTTTGAACTGCTGTCTTACCGGGCAGGTAATCCTTGGTGTCTATCAGGTTGTGGGCAGCTACAAGGTTTCTTGCCAGGCGAAACACTGGCCTCTGAACAGACACGGCCTCATCTCCAACCTGCATCCATTTGGGGATACTGTTGGAGGAACCAAGGGCAGCAACGAGCGCTTCTGGGATCTCCCTTAGTGTGGGCACAGGAGCTGGCAGGGGCCGGGTGGTGACACTGGGCACCAAGCTTCGGAACAAGGTGTGGCTGCCCTGAAGCTTCTTTTGGGGAGAAAAGCCTGTTCTGTGGGAGCGGGGCAGGTGGTTCTGCTGGCCCCGCCCCCCGCTGACTGTTGGGCGCAGCGTCATTCGAAAGGAGGAACCTCCAGCCCCAGCCGCCCCGCGCAGCCCGTGCAGAGCTCCTCGTCCCCGGCCGGCCTCGGCGGGCTCGCTCCTTGCCCAAAGACACGGGATCGCAGGTTCGTAGCAAAGCAGGGAAGGCAGACACTGCATCCCCAGCCTGGGAGTAACGGAGGGCTGAACGGGCAGCTGGCTCTGCGTGAGGGTGTGCCTGGGGTGGGTCTGCGCGGTCCCCCACCGCGTTGTGTTGGGGTGCCAGGAGCAGGGAGGAGCAGGAATAACGTGGAAGAGAGGGAAGCTGAAGACGTTTTGTCCAGGTCTTTCATCTTGACATTTTGTCCTGCTTAGCAACGTGTGGGAGAAACGCCCACTCTGTTTGGGACAGCAGGGCTGGATGTTGGTTACGTAAGGGGTGGTTTTAGTCGTTGTTTTATTGATTTCTTTCTGAATCCAAGACTTGCTGGGCCCACGAGGGTTGGGTGATACTGGGATGTAGGGGTTTGAGTGAATTTTCGCAAGGTTCCGGGCTGGTAGATCATCCAGGGGAGGTGTCACGGCTCTGGTGCGCAGCAGCCCGGGGATGGATCTCACTCAGCGGCACTGGGAGCACCCAGTCCCAGCCTTGCTCACAGGCCAGAGAGCAGCTGCTCCTCAGAGAGCCTCATCCCTTCCCTGTTGTCATTGCAGGATCTGCTCCATCCCCTCCCTCCGCTTCAGACGCACCCCGTGAATGCCAGAGCTGCCGATGAGGCATGGCTGAGGGGTGGCTGAGCCACGAGGAGACAGGGAAGGACAGAGGGCAGGAGGGCAGCAGGAGAGACTTGGACGATGTGGACGACAGCCTGCCCAACCTGACGTGGCTGCTGGACTTCTCCATCATCAGCGCTAGCGTGGGCAACTCCTCCTGCTGCCCCAGCAGCCCGGACCCCCACAGCTGTCAGGACATCCCCAGCTTTGCTGCACCGTGCTCACCCCTGGGCACTGACCAACTGTGCATGGAAATGCCCCAAACTCCACGCATGCCCATCTCCTCCTCCAGCTGGATGACGGAGCACCACGTTGTGTCCACGCACCCTCAGCTGACGGCGGGTATTGACTACCAGACCAACCCCTACATCAAACCACCCTATTCTTATGCCACCCTCATCTGCATGGCGATGGAAGCCAGCAAGGAGCCCCACGTCACCCTCTCTGACATCTACAAGTGGATTACCGACAACTACTGCTACTTCCGTCAAGCTGATCCCGTGTGGCAGGTAGGACATTTGAGAACTCTTGCCCTGCCCCATCTCCCCTTATGGCTGGGAAGGGCCTTTCACAGCTTCCATCGTGTAAGAGAGAGCTCAGGGTCATTCATGGAGTGGAAAGGTCCCCATTGCGCTGTTGGTCCCTGCATCTCCTCTTGACTCTGGAGTGAAGGTGTCTCTGTCTCCCACTTCAGCTTCCTGTAGCTTGCTGCCCTGCTCCATCTCAGAGGACACTCTCCAGCACGGGTGGCTTTCTAGAATGTGGTGGGGCAGGAGGCACCTGGGTTGCTCCTCCCTCTGCTCTAGTTATTCCCAGCCCAAATCCAGAGCGTGCCAGCTCTCCTGCACCACTGCTCCCCCAGGCAGGGCTGAGCTAAACCTTTCTTAGCCCCCCGCCCAGGAACTGTCCACCACCTCCCTGGGCAAGTGGGTGTCTGGAGGCTATTGAAGCCCACCAGAGAGAAAGGTAGGGAAGCCCTTGGTCCCTCTCCAGGGCCACAGGTGTTCCCCAGACTCCCCGTGCTGGGAAACTTATGGGAGGGACTCTATGGGAGAAGCTGAGTACCAGAATCTTGACTTTCTCTTGCAAACTCATGGCTGGATATTCACCACACTTTTAATTCAAAGTGTTCATTGACAGAAGGAAGAGATGCAGGAGGTACACAAGGTTCTTGCAGGGAGGAAGGATTAATATATTAACCCACCAGGAAATATGGCTGGAAAAGCAGAAAATCCTCTCTTTCTTTCTTTCTCTTCCCCATAGTCTTCCCCCCACCTCCTTTAAGCAGTGGCTGATGAGGATGCAGTGATTTTACCCGGAGCTCCTCTGGGCCAGAAGGCACCTCTGGGGACACACAGGGCTGGGGTGGGACAGCCCCCGTGCCTCTCCAGTTTTGCCCGTCCGGTTTGTGTCAGCCTGGCAGCAGGCAGACATGTGCCTGTATTTTAGCAAACCGCTTTCCCCGCAACACTAACAGGAGGTGTGGGTCAAGCTGGGGATGCGAGGAGGGCCCTGATGGTGCTGTCCACCATGGTGATGCCACATGTTGCCACTGGTAATGGGGCCACATGGATGTAAAGACCCTCCTCTTCCTCCTGGCTGCAAAGATGCTTCTCCACCAGCCTCCCCACGCAGATAGTTGCGGCACCAGCCGATGATTGTTCCACCTTGTTTTTTTTCTCTTTTTTCCCAGAACTCCATCCGGCACAACCTCTCCTCAAACAAGCACTTCATCAAGGTGCCTCGAGAGAAGGACAAGCCAGGGAGAGGTGGCTTTTGGAAGCTTGACCCGCAATACGTTGAGCAGCTCAAGAGCGGTGCCTTCAAAAAGCAGAGGATGCGCCCAGTGCAGATCCACCCAGCCTCCACTGCGAAAGCCCAGCAAGAAGCACAGCGTGGTGCCTCCCTGGCTGCTTCAGCTTGTGCCTCCAATAAAGTCCTCTCTGTCAACCTGGAGTCACAGCTGCTGCTGAAAGAGTTTGAAGAAGGTCTTGGCAACCAGAACTGGAATCCAGTGGATGGCAAAAGAGGGCTCAAGCGCAAGCAGCCCTTGCCCAAGCAAACAGCCAAAGCGTGTCGGCTTTCCAATTCCGCCTTGCTGAGCCAGGAGGAGCAGACCCAGCTGGGATCCCTGAAAGGGGACTCTGACCCCAGCCTGAACAGAGAGGTCTCCACTTTTGGGGATCTGGAGCTCTTATCTCCAGTCAGCCTCAAAACGCTCAACCTGGAGTTGATGGCACAAGGGCACCACTTTGAATGTCCCCAGGGGCCGGAGCAGGTCCTCACTGAGTCCTCCCAGAACAGCCTGAGCCTGGACGAAAGCTTCGTGGCCACTTCTTTCCTGCAGCATCTCTGTGATGAAGGGACAAGCGATCTCCTCTCAAATTCTGCCAATGCGGAGCAGTTGTTTGAAGTCAGCGATGCATCTGTAATAGCGGATGAGAGCAACTGGATCACTCTGGATTCCCTCTTGTAAGAGGCCAGTCACCGATCAAAGCCCACGTGTGCTTTAGCAGGATGCTTCCCCCACGCTACTGGGACTTCCAAGAACTGGATTCTTCACCTCTCCTTCGCTGTAGGTTATTAGAGATAGAGTAGGCATCAGGTAGGAGTGAGCAGAAGCTGTAGTGTCAGTGGTTTGCCTTAGACTTGTTGAGAAGTCAAAGATTGTAGAGAATTTCTGTTTTGTAACAACAGCATTTAGGACCTTTAATGTTAGCCGCAATATTTATTGAGAGAGGTTGTAGCTTATGAATTAATAAAGAAGCCTTTAAAAAATCCCATTATCCTTGTTGCAATTTGTACTCAAATTTGGGGAGGGGGTGGGAGTGTGGAGGTGGGAGAATCATAGAATCATAGAACCACAGAATCGTAGAATACTTTGGGTTAAAGGGACCTTAGAGATCATCTAGTTCCAACTCCCCTGCCATGGGCAGGGACACCTCCCACAAGATCAGGCTGCCCAGGGCCCTGTCCAACCTGGTCTTGAGCACCTCCAGGGATGATGCAGCCACAACTTCCCTGGAAAAGTTCTGCATTTCTTCCCGAGTAAAGCACGAGGCAAGCTGAGAATTGAATATCTTCAGGTCACGCAAGGGGCAGAGCAGGGCCTTGGGCTGTTGCTTTGTCCAGGTGCCACCGCCTGAAGTCCCCTGGCATGCCACCACATTGGTGGGGATAGTGTCCGGTGGGCACAGGGCTACAGGCTCTGGAGTGTGGTGTGGATGTATTTGTCTGTACTGATAAGGCCTCTCTTTATTTGCTGTTCTCATTATATTTCCCTCTGTTGGGGCCTCCATACGGTGCCAAAGGGCTGCAGAGATTTGTGTGTGATTTCACCTTTTAATGGGATGTTATTTACAATTAAAAAGAATAAATAAGAACAAGCCTTTTGCCTCCTTGTTCTCCTCCAGCCCCTCCTTACCCTGTCAGACCCTCTCTCCTGGAGGTGGGGGGACATCTCACCAGCCCAGCCCTGCCTGTACACCCGGCCCGGATACACAGATGCCCTCACCCCGCTCCGCAGCAGCACAGTGATTCCTCATGGGAAAACTGATGCACAAACAGCCAGCTGCGTGACAACGGCTACACGCTCTCTGTGGCACAAGGGTGGCTCTGTCCCGAGGCCTGGGAGCTGCTCCCAGCCCCTGGAGCATCCTTCCCTGTCCCTGCGCGGAGCTCCTGGGGGTGACATGGTGTAAGCACTCAACACTGTCCTTCTGCTCATGACATGTTCCTACCCCTGTATTCACAGAATCGCTAGGTATGGAAAGACCTCCAGGCTCATCTAGTCCAATCATTCCTATCAACCACTAAACCGTGCCCCTCAGCACCTCATCCACCTGCCATTTACATGACTCAATCCCCTCACTGGGCAGCCTCTGCCAGTGCCCAATGACCCTTTCTGTGAAAGATTAGTTGTAGAGAGCAACAAGGTCTCCCCTCAGCCTCCTCTTCTCTATCCCTCCACATGCCCTGTGAAACACAAGTGGCTTTGGAGACCTGGTGGGCACAGGAGTGTGAGCAGAGCTGCACAAAAGCTGCAGAAACAACCAAATCCTTGCAAAATCAACTAAGCTGAGAAGCAGTCGGGCTCTGCCAGGGCCGTGCAGAAAATCGGCACACGCTCAGCTGCTGGGGCAGGCGCGGTGGGGGCAGTGGGTCAAGAGGCAGCAGGTTTGGGAAGCTCCGAGGTGTTTTAACACAGGGTGCGCAGCACAAAGTGCGATCAGCATAAAAGCCCAAACTCTCCAATACTCTGTGAAATCAAGTTTTACTCATTACAACAATAAATGTAATAAATGATTCGTAGGGATTAACAGCGTTAACAGTAACAGCTTTCCAGGCAACTGTCACGGTCCACTCGTGGACGCGTGATGGTTCGTTTCATTTATGGTTTCAGAGCGCAAATAATTCAAAGAGTCAAGGGAGTCAAACTTCAATCTAACCTGGCACTTTATTACTTATGCCCGTAAAGCGACGTACGATAGAAAGAGACAGAGAACAAGGAAAGAGATGGGGAGAAGAGGGAAGGAAAAGGGGTTCATGGCTACCACCACGGGTCCCCAGATGTCCGGCGTCTCTGGGAGACAAGGTCCAGAAGGCGTTCTGCTGTTTTGGTCTTTGATGGAGGTGATCCCAGAGTGGGGGGATCTTCTTCTGTCTCGGTCTTCTGTTCCCCCCTAATTCAGCTGCTCCAGAGCTGTCTTTTATGCCAGTCAATACACCTGTGACCCACCTATGCCTGTGGAGATGTGCCAATCTCCACCTAGCAGGCCACACGTGCCAAGAAAGGAGTGTCTGCAGGTCTCCTCCCCTTGCGCATGCGCTCCTCCTGGCGCCAGTGGTCAACCTGGGGTCTCCCAATGAAGGCCAGTAGTCATCATCACCTTGCACGCATGCTGTGTTGGTTATGGGTCTGTGCTAAGTCCCGTCATTAATCTTCCTGTCTTTTCCTCCTTGCTTCATGGATCTTTCACAGTGGTAGGGAGCAAGGAGGTTTGAAGACAGGTACAAAACTTTGTTGAGATAAGGAAGAAAGGTACAGGTAGTTAGGTACAAAGTATTCACTCTGTGCCAGCTCTGGCCGTTTTCCTGATGAGAAATGAGAAAATGTTGAGACAGAAAATGTTGAGACAGAAATCGAACCTTTGACCAACTCTTACAGCAACGTGCCCAATCATTGCTACAAGAGACCAACCAGGTTCCAGCTTTCATCCAATGGAGGCATTTTCTTGAGGAGAGCTTCACTCCTGCCCGGCCATCCAGGGCCAGCAGCACCGCGCCCACCGCTTCCGTGGTGACGTTGGCTGCTCCCCTAGAGCTCTCAGAATATGGATGTTCTGAGTTGCCAGAGATGAGATGGAGAGCTGGGGATCTTTCTCCAAAACCTGGAGGGCTGCGACAAAGGAAAGAGAAGGGAGCTGAACCCCACCTCTTTGCAGAGACCCTCAGGCATCTCCGCCAGACCTTGCCAGCCCCACCCTTCCCTTTCCCTGGCCGGGAGGAGCAGGTGGGACAAATACCTCGGCTGGCAGCTGCTGCTCAGGAAGGCCCCCAATGCCCCCGAGATGTTCCTCTGCCCTCGAACCCTGAAGCAGGGCAAGGCACAGCAGCTCGCTGCCCAGGCTCTGTCCCCTGCCCCAGCAGCCCCGGCACGCACAGCACTGCCCCTACTCACCCTGGCAGATCTCAGGCAGCTTCTCCTCCCGTTGGTGCCTCAGGTGGCGCGCGGCAAGCCGTAGGCACAGAGCTCTGTCAGCCGCCTGCTCCCCAGCGTGCTCCCAGCAGCACAGCTCCCGGCTCTGCCGGTCTGGCTGCAGCCCCTGCTCCCCCTCAGCAGGGAGACCCCAGGGAAGGGCAGTGCCGGGCTGGGGTGAGGGACTGAGCGAGGCTGCAGCCAAGCCCAGCGTCGTGGGCAGGGGTGGGAGAGGGAGGCACCGAGCCCTGGCTGCCCAGGCCCGTCACAGGGCACCCAGGGCTCTGGCAGCCCCAGGGCTCCTCTTGCTGCCAGCGCAGCGGTGGGGACTGGGGCCAGGCTGCAACAGAGGGACCCCGGGGGCTGTGGCTCACCGACAAACCGCACGGCCGCCTCTCGCAAGGTGTCCTGAGCATCCTGCAATTATGCCAGGCTCTCGTGCAGGTATTCTGCAGCTCTGCCTTTGGCCTTCACCAGCTGGAGAGAGTAGAGGGGCACAGAGTGTAACGCAGCCTCCCCAGGCAGCTGGACCAGCATCCCCTTTACCCCTGCCACCTCAGGCCATTCCCATCTCCCAGACAGGAGCCCTGTGGCGCTGAGGCACAGAGACAGCTGCAGGCATAGGGGTCTGGAGGTCCTGTGACCCTTCTGTCCCGCTGCCAGGGCCCAGACAGCCTAGGGTCTCCTTCCACACCATGAGAGTGGGGAGGGAAAAGGGGCTTGGAGAAGCAGCCCCGGGGGCTCTGGGCCCAGGGGAAGGGAAGGAGGCTCCAGGCTCTGGGCTCTGGGCTCTAGGCTGGAGCAGAGCAGGAACGGCTGTCCCCTTGTCCAGACTGGGCTCTAGGGCTTGGGGCTTGTCCTCACCAAGTACTCCCCAACTCAGAATATCTGCTGCGTCTGGGTCAGGCGAGTGAGATTTCTCAACTTCAGCAGCTTTGCAGCAACGAGGAGGGCTTCCTGAGCTGCCTGTGGAGGACAGGGGTTGGGGTTCCAGGGACTCAAAGCCCTGGCCTCCAGCACGTGCACGGACAGCCAGAAAGTCTCTAGGGACTCTCGTGGTCAGGTGTTGGTGGCCATGGACTGCTGCTGAGCCCTGCTGGACCACCTATTGCAGGCGTGGGAGATGTCCGTGCCAGCTTCTCCTTCCTTCCTTTTGATCCTCTCTCTGGGTGCGCTGGAGGAGAGGTGAATGGGGGAAGGAGGGAGAAACAGGAGCCCATCTTCCTCGCCTCTGTGGCAGGAGGCCACAGGAAGGCAGTGGTGGGATCCATGCAGGGAAGCAGGGTCTGCCCCGTCCTCAGTGACTCCAGCTCTTGGACCCTGAGACCACACAGACTCCTCGTGTCGGACTGCCAGCAGCCCTTTTCCCTCCCTGGTGCCCAGGCCACACTTGTGGCATCAGCTCAGCCTTCCCCGCATCCCTGCTCAGGTTCGTAATCTGTACCTTGGCCACGCTCTTGGTCTGGTCACTCATGCGAAAGAACAGTGGGATCAGGCTTCTCCACACATGCTCCTTTGTCTGCTGCTTGTTGTTCCCCACCACCATCTGCATCGCATCTTTGAAGAGGCAGATGGAGAGCTCTCGCAGCTGGCTGCACTCCTGGAAGGGAGGAGGACAGGAGACTTGGAGCGAGAGCCGCTCCCAGAGCAGGGTCGAGGGCAGGGCTGCTGTGAGAGGAGATGCTTTGGAGCCAGACTCCACAGCCAGGAGGGAAAACCCCGGCCCAAATAGCCCTGCGGGACTGGGCTGATGGGCAGTTGTCCTTGCAGAGGGCCGAGCGGTGGGGCTGAGGCTCCCACAGCAGCCTTACATCATCAAAGACCGGCCGGAGCTTCTCCAGCAGCTGCAGAGCCACGGGGCTGGCCTCCTTCCTCCCCAGATGACGCAGCACGTTCTGGACAACCAGCAGAGCCTTCATCTTGTCCTCGGAGCCGGCATTCTCCTGGGTGCCCATGACGTCCGGCAGCAGGTCTAGCATTTTCCTTGCCTGTATCAAGCACAGAATTCCCTTTCGCAAAATGGGGAAAGAGCACCCTAGCACAAATTCTCTGGCCACTGAGCACTAGCCTCCGCGTTACCCACAGCCCCAGCCCCAGGCTGCCAACGTGGCTGCAGCCTGTCCGTGCCCCGCTCACCGTCTCAGGTCTCTGCAACAGTGTCACCAGGCTTCTGAGCTCCAGTGAGAGCAGACCCGGGCTTGTACGCTGCAGGAACCTCTGGGTTTGGTCCTGGCCAGCAATCTCCTCTGCGTTCCCGTAACCTGAGGCCAGCAGCTGGAAGAAAGAGAGCAGTGGGAGACTGGCAGGAGTTGCAGGGTTCCCCACACCATGAGGCTCCCTGAGGGCAAGGGCTCCGGGGCCCACGCAGCGTGGGGTGGCCCTGGCACAGTTGGCGCAAAGGAACCCAGTGCTGGGCCGGTCCCTGCCGGCCCCAAGGGGCCGTGGCCGTATGTCCTGGAGGAGGTGACCATCTGGGGGCAGGTGGGAGGGGAGATGGCCGGGCCCCTTTCCCCACAGAGGCAGATGCAGCCCAGAGAGCGAGCAACGACTGCTCTGGCCACTCACAGACAAACGAAGGAAGCAGGCGACCTCCTCTGCGTTGGAGCTGAAGACGCCGTGCAGCCACTTGCCCTGGAGCTGTCGGAGCAGCTCGCTCAAGGCCTTCTCCACCGTGTGGGGCTGGGAAAGCAGCACATCCCAGATGGCCAGAGCAGCCCTGCAGGACCAGAGTGCTCTGTCAGCAGAGCTGCCTCGACACCGCGCGGTTCCTGGGACAGCCCGCAGGATCCAGGCAGTCCTGCAGCCCCGGCCCCTTCCAGACCTTTGCTTGGGGGCTGGGTCCCTGCCTGGGCGAGCAGGAGGGGTCTGGGATAGCGTTCCTGTTGCTGCTGGGCATGGAAGAAGCTCACAGGGACTGTTGGGGTCAGTACCTGTCACACGACGGAGACAACCCCAACAGGATCGTGACCACTTCCCTGGGAAACCAGTCGGTCACCAGCAGAAGCAGCGAGTCCAGGCTGTGCCGGGCTGATGCCGTGCAGATGCACTCCCTGTTTTCATAGATGCACCTCACGATGTCCGGAACCTGGAGGGCACACAGGGGAGGTCAGGGCTGCTGCTGGAGTGCAGCCATTTCCCAAGAAACCACTGCCCTTCCCATCCGACTGTGCTGCCAGGTGCCTGAGGTGCCTGGGTCAGGGAGAGAGGGATACAGGGACACACAAAGCCTGGAAGCGCTCAAGGGAAGGGCACAGCAAGGCAGCCACACGCCACTTACCTGCGCTAGCCATGAGGCAGGCTCTCCCATGGCCACATCCAGGATGCTGCTCGCCGCCTCGTTGGCATCCAGGCTTGAGTCTCTCAGGGCCTTAATGGCCATGAGGATGAGCTCTGTCTTCTCAGAAGGCTCGAGGTATTTTCCAAATGCCTGCGGGCAGAAGGAAGGCAGGGAAGACACGTCTCACCGAGTGCCCGGATGGTGCTACTCCGCTGAGCTGGGGGAGCAGCTCTGGGCACAGATGTCCTGGCAGCAGTGCCCGCAGGAAAGCTGGCAGCAGGGGCTGCAGTCGGTGCACAGTGGACGGGGACAGAGAGCCCTCAGCATGGGGGAGGAAGGGTGGAGGCTGTGGGCACAGCGCTGGGCCCGCGGAGAACTGGGGCTTGCTGGAAGCCAGGAGAGCTGAAGCTGCTGCTGGGTCCCTGCTCGGGGACAGCAGCAACCCCCTCACTGGAGACAGTGAGGCCATGCCACCCCGCTCATTCTGGATCCCTTCGCTCACATGAGTCTCCTGCTGATGTGCTCATTACCATGGCAATGCGGCTTGCGCTTGGTGAAGTCAGCCAGGTGTCCTCAGCTTCCCTCTCCCTTTGTCTCTCTGGATGTTCTGGATCATCCTGTGGACGTGCCGTGCCTAAACACGAGGGGATCACGGAAGAGTGGATAAACGAGAGGCAGGGGACGTCTGGAAGCTGGCAGGCTCTCATGGATGACTTCCAGAAGCACCGGAACAGTCCCTTGCAAGACTCGGGGAAACAACCAGGTGCATGAGGAGAGGTCTGTGTGTGTGTGGAGGGAGGCAGCCCACCCCAGCTCCTCTTACATTTTTGCTGCTGGAAGAATCTGAAGAGGTAATGAAGAGCATCCAAAGCCCCCGATCTGATCTCCCAGTTTTTGCCAAAGCAGCAAAAGATGAGACGTCCCAGCAGCTGTCCCAGGAGGGGGATACGGATCTCTGTGAGGCAGGCACGGCTGTCATCGTCTCCTTCGCAGGTGCTCCAGCCCTGGGTGTGGGAGGCAAGAGAGGTAGAAGGGCTGAGGGGCAGCAGGTGCAATCAAAGTCCTGAACCCAGGAGCTTCCACAAGGAAATATCCCCAGTGAGACAGGATTTGGAGGATCCTCCCAAAGGTGCTTGCAGGGCAGCAGGGCAGGGAGAGCTGCAGACCTGGCCTCCCACCATGCTCCTTGGGCAGTCCTGTCCTGCACAGGCCTGGGGACTGAGACGAGTCCTGGCAGAGAGGGCACTGGGGAGAGGAGACCGTGGGAATAGGAAAAAAACGGAGACCTTCTCTCCAGGGCAGAGCCTCACTGAACACCTCAACCAGACTCGCCTCACAGGCATCTCCGAGCTAGGGGCTGCTCTGGTGTGCAGGGAAGGGAAGAACCCCCAGCTGGAGGGTGCCTGTCTCCTTACCTGTGCTGAGGAACCGCTGGCCAGGAGGAAGTCACTCAGCCTCACAATCCGCCCCACCACCCTCTCACACGCAGCTGTGCTCTGGCAGGTGGTGAAGGGCAGCAGCATCTGGGAGGAGAGAAACTGCTGGTGTGTCCTGGGAGCCAGCACCCGCGCCAGCAGAAGAAGCGCTGCCCATGTCCTGGTGGGACTCACGCAGGTCCCCAGGGCAACACCTGATCCTTGTCCTGCCCTCCCCAAAACAGAGCCCTGAGCGCCCTCTCCGTGGAGGCTGGACTGTGGGGCAGGAGCCTGCCTGGGGGTCTTCAGAGGGGAATGGCAGTCCAGCCCCCTGAGAAGCCAGGAGTGCAGGGCTCCAGGGTTGGGGTCCCTGTGTGGGACAGGAAGGTCCCAGTGGGTTGCTGCCCAGCAGATGTGGAGAGGAGAGAACAGAGGACCGCGAGGCAGGGGACGGGCAGCACCAGCTGCCGCTGCTGCGGTGCCTGAGGAGAGGGATCAAAGGCCTCCCGCTGCCTCGGTGCAAGGAGAGCTCTGGGGACAGAGCTGGCCCAGAAGTGCCGCGGGCAAGGCTTTGCTGTGACGCAGCAGTGGGATGCAGAGGGGACATCACATGGACTGCGGGCAGGGGACGCTGGGCTCCCAGAAGAGCGTGATGGGCCACCCTTGGCTGCGTAAGGGAGCTGGGCACCCTCCCTGCAGAGTGCTCTGTGTGTGGTACTGGGCTGGGGACCGTCCCCTTAGGACGGTCCCCTCAGGAAGAGGCCCCGTGAACCCCACTCTTTGCCAATGCCAGACCTGTAAGATTGTCTGCAGCTCCACAAAAAAAGCGGCGGAAGAACGGAGCAGTATCTGCAGCATGGTGTCCACGTCCTCCAGGGCCTGCAAGGAGGACAGAGGGTGGTGGCAATCTTTCTGCAGTCCCTCTCACCCCAGGGACAGATCTGACAGAGCAGCCTGCGGTGCTGGACATGGCCAGACCCGTGGGAAGGGGATGAAGGCTTGAGGGTCGGAAGGTAGAGTTGAGTCCCTGCCCTGCCTTGACTGTCTCTCAGCAGGCGGTGTCAGGGAGAAGATCAGAGGGGCGAGGGGCTCCCGTAGCTCAGCCAGCGCTTACCCTGAAGTAGAGACCTTTGAGAGGGGCCGGCATGTCCATTTGTGGTGGAAGGAAGAAGACGCTGCTGAAACAGGCCTGCAAGAGGCGTTTCATTTTCTCGTCCAGCACCATCTGCACTTGGCTGCAAAGCGAGACAGGGCCATGTTGGACACTGGTGCTGGGAGCGGTGCCTCGATGCCTTGGGCAGGTGGACAGGGACCTCTGGAGGAGGGATCGCCAAGAGGGATGGAGGCTGTGCGGGAAGCCCCACCAAGGGGCACCTCCTCTGTCCCTGGCATTGCCTTGGCCCAAGGACATCCTGGCAGGCAAGTCTCCTGCCTCCGTCTGTGGGGAACAGCTGAGACCGGGCGTGGAGCTGCAGGATCCCTCTGCTGTCCGCAGAGTTCCCCTCCTGGCACCACTGGGCTCTGCTGGCATGGGGGATGCTCCCAGACAGGGACGGGGCCACGGGCTGTTGAGAGGTGCTCGCGGAAGCAGGGGCTGGGCACGTACCTCAAGGCAGCGTCGCAAAGCATGGCTTGCTGCCGCATTGCTGTGTTCAGGTAGTTCTTGGGCTCCTCTTTCACCAGCATCTGCAGAGCACAACCACAACGGTTCCTGGCAGCCGCCAGCAGACCCAGCACCAGGCGGTGGAGCAGGAGGAGACCCTCTGCCTCTGCCCCCAGAGAACCCTCCACCACCCCCAGTGCCAGGCTCTCTGCTTGCAGGGCTTCACAGCGGCACCCGAGTCCCCTCGTAGCAGCTCAGTGTCCACGCACACTTGTCCCTGCCCTCCTCACAGTGAGCCGGTGCCCGGAACATTGACCCCATCCCCAGACCTGCTGCCTGTCGCTCACCTCGATATTCTCTGCCAGCTCCAATTTGCGGCAGTAGGCGTTCAGGTCCTGGGGCAAGTCCTGGCACTGGGCAGGTTTGCACAGGGTGCAGAGGGACTGTGGAGAATGCATCGTCTGGGCCTCCTCCTGGCAGCCAGGGACAGAGAGGCAAACGGGGAGCGTGAGAAGGTTGGCACACGGCCAGCAGGACTGGGGTGCTGGGGCTGCAGTGCTGCCCAGGAGAGCCAGGGGAGACGCTCTGTCCGGCCAGCAGCCCCGGCAGCAGAGCCGGCGGCACCGTCGGGAGACACGGGCACAGCTCCCATGCAAAGGGATGCGAGTACCTTCACTGAGAAGGTTAGAGACCCGAGGATGAGCTGCACGGGTTCTTCTTGCCCTCTGTCCTGAGTCACCAACCTGGATGCAGCAGAGGAGTCACCTAGCAAAGGAGGAAAGTAGGGAGGGCTGTAGAGAGGGGCTGCAGGTAAACGTGAGGAGAAGAAGGAGCTCTGCCCTCTGTCCAGACCTGTCCCTGCTCCCCTGGCCCAGTTTTCCCGTGGGTGTCTCATCTGGAGGGTGCCTGGCAGATGGGTTGCAATGCTGGAGCACAGCGTGGAAAGCCACCTCCCGCCCTGGGGGAGGCTGTGCTGGGTTCGGCAGGGCACGAAAGGTAAAGGTAAAGCTGCTCCTGGCTCTTTACGATGCACAGCCAACCAGCTGCTCTGGTACGCTGGGGAAATCCTTCAGCGATGAATGTCAGAAGGCTCAGGTTTCTGCCAAAGCTTCCTGGCAGTTCGGCACAGCCTTTTCTGCAAACAACTCCTTGGCTTCCACTGAACTGAACGCTGGGATGGGATGTGCCCAAAGGGACATTAGGAGGATAGCAATCCAAGGCCCCCAGGAAATGAGCCCTCTGCAGAAGTCCCTGTCCCATCACCAGCACCACCCAGCTCCTCTTTCCTAAATCTGGTGCCGATAACATGGTCACAAAACCACACTGTGATGTGGAAATGAGGAGCTGAGCATGAGTGAGTGTCAGGTGGCTGCAAGGGCAGCAGAACAGCCCCCTTCGATGTTGCGGGAAGGAGACTGATCACATCTACATTCCACCAAGGCCAGCAGCATCCCAGTGATGCTCCTCTGATAAGGTTTCTCATTCCCATTTCCAGGGGCATTTGCTGAAATGCTCCCGCGTGCCCCTTCAAGCTTGACTAAAATTGAAGACCCACAGCTCCAGGAAAGAGGAAGATTGTGAAGTGGAAGAAGTCTCTGGTCAGGTGAGGCAGGAGATTTGGGGCTGGTGTCTGCATAGGGTCACTTGTGGACCAGACAAGAGCCCGTTCCCAGCCCCAAACACGCACTGCTCATCACTGTCCATCAGCTGTGGGTCTTCAGTTTTAGTCAAGTTTTGACTAGTCGAAAATAACAGCCTGGGTTGTTCACTATTGGATCCACAGTTTTTCAATGTTATGGATATTTAAACAATATGTGATACCAGGCACATACAACACTTAAAATATGCACATGCATTATCTAATAAGGCTTGCATCCATTGCCCTACAAGCATTTCAAATCCGGTAAAATATTGTTCTCCATTGCTTTGTGAGTATCGTACTTTGCAGTTTAACATCAGTCATGATTTTTGTAGTTTCCACGTCCAAAGAGTCACGGACTGGTCAGTTGACCCAAAGCCTCCGTCTCCCTATATGCTACTTTCTGCATGGGGTTCAATTGCTGGCAAACAAACCATCTGAGTAATTCTTGTGCCCTTTGGTATAAAGCGAGGAGGCACACGCAATCCAAGCCATCGTTTGTATTGCTCTCGTAAAGTCGGCATCAGTCAATTCCGGTAAAACCAACAAACTTTGTGACAGGTGATCCTGCAATTAACTGTGCACTAAGCCTGGTTTTGCATTCTCTAAGGCTAATTGTTTAAGCATAAACTTCTCGAGTGGCGATATTGCCCACCTGCCTATTTAAGGCCTCTTGTAATTTGTCTAGAAATATCATGTAATAAATGCCATTTTGCCAGATTTCTTTTTGATCACCAATACAGGTGTGTTCCAAGGACTGTTAGTTGGGACTATATGCCCTTGATCTGTTTGCTCCTCCACGAACTTCTGCAACGCACCCAATTTTTCACTCCTTCATGTTTCCAATGCCTTTTCCCATTGCACTTAACACATCTCCCCCCCAAAAGATTAGGGGAACGCCCTTGCCCACTGTTGTTCCTGCGTTTCCTCCCTCTGTTAGGCTGCCCCCCAAAAGAAGTCATGTTTGTTAACCCCCCGTGGGAGTCCTTTTCTTTAGGGAGGCAGAGGGCAAAGGATAAGGCACTCATTGAGGGACACGGCTGTGCCCCATCCCCACGCCAGTGCTGAGCCCAGCACCAAGGGCCTTCCTCAGCCTTGCCTTCCTGGGTGGTGAGATGTCCTGTCCTGACACCCAGGACATCCTCCTGTGGCCAGAAGGAAGGACGGAGCCCATCACTTGTCCCACAGGGGCTGCACGTGTTTTTCTCGCCTCGCTATTCCCTGCTGTCGGCACAATAAATCTGGACAAGTCTGGTGTCCCACAGGCTCCCAGATCCCATCTGAGGGTGCAGGGGAAGGCTCCTTCAACTCTCACCAAGTACTGGCACAGCCCTTGCGCTGGCAGACCCCTCAGGGTAGGACACCCACCCCCTGCCCCACGACGCTTCCCCACAGCTGGGACAGACCCCACCACAACCCCACTAAAACCCCACCCTTTTCAGCAGCAACCACAAGCCATCAGAGATGTCCAACCAACAAGGCTGGGGACATCGAGGACAGTGCCTCTGCTCCCAGCCCCCATCAGCCCCGCCTGCACCCTGCCTCAGCCTCCTCCCTCTCAGGGCAGATGTTCCTGACCAGCACCTCCGGCATCTCCTGCCGGGTACAGCCCAGATCAGGAGGGGCAGTCAGCAAGAAGGCCAAGCACCATGCTCCAGCCAACACCACCAAGAAGCAGGAGGCCTCCCTGCAGGATAATATCCCACTGAAAGCAAAAAAGACAAAGCCAGTGCGCCGGCTGGCCAAACACTAGAGGAGCCTCTGAGAGGTGAATCTGGACAAGGACGGAGCGGCGGTGGGCAGTGCTGGGACACAGAGAGATCCAAAGGCCGGTGCCTCCACTCACCCTCTCCAGCCCCAGCCCTCTCCCAGATCCCTGTTCCTTGTTTAATTCAGTAACAGGATTGTGTGTTCACTTGCCAGCACCTCTCTGCTTGCAGAACTATTTGCAGTGGGAGAGGGGGATGAGGGTGTTAACGCAGCCCCTGCCCAGCCCATGGTGACTGAGCTGGGCTTGGGACTGACACTGAGAGGTTGGGGAGACGGGGCATCACTCCAGGTGCTGAATACCCCTGGGAGCCCAGTTTTTACCACAGATTGCCTTTTTTTTTTTTTTTTTTTGTGTGTGTGTGTGTGTTCTAAGTCCTCCTCTTGCAAAGCTCGTGTCCTGCAAAGACAGCTGTGCCAAGGTCCTGACCTTGCCTCCCAAACGGACAAGAGGGTGGAGAAACTCCAGAAGCTGTGGAGTTGGACAGCCAGGGGCCTCCCAAAAGGTTCTCCTGGAGCTCTGCAGAGAAGCAGCAGCTGTCCCACCAGCGTGCGCAGCCTAAGGGCTCCCTTCCACACGCATGTTCCTTGGCTTTCCCCAAGCTTGCTGCCCCCTGCTAGCAGAGGAGATTCGAGGGAAACAAGGGCTGTCTTTGCTCAGCACTTGGAGCTGCTTCTCTCCACTCAGCTGAGGCACAAAGGCTGCAGCCCTCCTCCATCATGCAAACCTTGTGTGCCTGTCCCACAGGTCCCCCAGACATCGTGTGCAGGGAATTCCTTGGGAAGGACCAAAGGCTGGGGAAAGGAATGGATCTAGGTGGATGGGGGTGGGAAGCAGGGTGGAAAAGAGGAGCATGGAAATCATACGGTCACCAGTTCATGCAAGTTGGGAAGGACGGGGTGGGTAGTCCTTTAGACCTCAAGCTCCAGCAGTGCCAGTGAGGATGTCAGGCCAAGATGCTGGGGGGGTTCATCCAGTGGGGTCTAAAAAGCCTCAAAGGATTGAGGCCTGACATCGCACAGCTTCACATCTTCGCGTTGTCCACTCTAGGAATGATGGTGGCCATAGCGATGTGTCTCTCTCCCAGCCACCTTCTCTTTAAATCACTATAAAGAGCTTCCACATAGCAGAAAACGGCAGTTGGCTGCAGTTGTGAGACACGGTGACATCAGGAAAGCAGCTCAATCAGCAGCTGGCGTGAAGAAACCCTTGTGGAAGAAGAGGAGGAGAGCATGGCAGAGGGAGAGGTGTCTGCAGCCGGCTTCGTTGTGGGGAATGCAGACCTTGAAAGACAACATATCAGACAATAAAAGCTGATCTCCTATGGCAACTGTTATTTTCAAGTTGGGGGATGTCACTCGGACAGGATCAGGGGTGGCAGCGGTGGCAGAAAGCCGCGGGGAGCGTTGGACTCTCTGGGGAGGGAGATGGGACGAGCCCATGGGATAGCAGTGCTGAGGGCTGAGCCGTGTGGCTGGAGCGAAGCCGGCTGTCAGGAGCAGTGAGTTTGCACAGGGGATGGTTATTGTTATCACTCTTTTTCTTCTTTGAATTCCCCCGTGCCCCATCCAGACCACAGGAGCGACCGCTTCTGGGATCTCCCTTACTGTGGGCACAGGAGCTGGCAGGGGCCGGGTGGTGACCGGCTTAGACCCTGAGGGCTTAGACCCTAAAAACGCAGCCTTGGATCCTAAAATGAGGATTTGGAACCTAAAATCACGTCTTGGGAATTGAGAATGCAGTGAACGTTTCTGCCCTAAAAATGAAGCTCTGCGCCTAAAAGTGAGCTTTGCAAACTAGAAATTAGGCTACATAAATTAGATTTTGACCCGCAGGAAGAGGGTGTTTGACCCAATTACTGACTGTTTGGACCCCCTAAAATTCAACCTCAGACCCATTAAACCCAGCTTCTGACGCATTTCTGAGTAAGAGGCTTGGAATCTGTGGTGTGCTGGAAGCCAGAATGTCTTCCTAGCAGCTCCAATCCCTGTGAACTGTCACCCTCCGGCAGTTCAAGTTTATGGCAGCCAAGTAATGCACAGTCAGACCCAAACCCCTCTGCTTTGTTAAAAAACACCTCCCACAACAGCCTCAACCCTGCGGCTCTAAAATGAAGCTCTGCAGAACAGCTAACCCTTTGTGCCCTTAAGTGATGCTTTGAACCCTCAAACACAGGCTTTTGAACCTCATATTACACTTTGGGCACTGAAATGAGGGTTTCAAAACTAATTATGCTCCTCTGGGGCACAAACCAGAAGACCTGGACCTTAAGGAAAGTGTTTTGGAACCCCATCATTCCCCCCCATGCAACCTAGAAACGAAGCTTTGGCTTCTAAACACAGGGTTGCGGGGGCTCAAAAAATGGGGTTGAGGGACTGAAAATGGATCTCTAGAAACAAAAACTTAAGCTGCGGGGCCTAAAACTGGGCTTCAGAGGAGATATCAGAGGACAGTCCTATGGAAAGTCCTTGGAACAATGCACACACCCACGAGCTGGTACCAGTCACTGGGGCTACACAACACTACTGCACAAATAACCAGAATCTCTAAGGGCTTTAGGAGGTGGGGGAGGATCCTACAGCGCATGTACTCACCTGGTGAAGAGGTGACACCAAACCGCAGGGAGAAGACCAGCCTATGTACTCCTAGCACAGGAACAACCTCCCCCCACACTCCTACTGCTCGAGGAGGCCTCAAAATGGCCTCTGGCAGGGCTGCCTTTAGGCTCAAGGCAGAATGGGATCATGGTCATATATGGTCATGTTGGCAGCCATGGGCTGGAGGGTCCCCAGGCAGCACCAGGGTGGGGTCTGTAAGCTGAGCCCCAGCTCCCCTGCACCCTGCCTCAGCCTCCTCCCTCTCAGGGCAGATGTTCCTGCTACAGGAAGCTTTCCAGAAAGTTCTCCTGGAAGTATGCTGGACACTTTAAAGACAGTCCCCTGGAAAGTGCCTTCTCAGATGTTTTGAAGCGTCCTGCAGAGCGTTTGCCGGCTGTCAGGAGCAGTGGGTTTGCACAGGGCATGGTTATTGTTATCGCTCTTTTTCTTCTTTGAATTCCCCTGTGCCCCCATCCAGACCACGGCAGCGAGTGCTTCTGGGATCTCCCTTAGTGTGGGCACAGGAGCTGGCAGGGGCCGGGTGGTGACACTGGGCACCAAGCTTCGGAACAAGGTGTGGCTGCCCTGAAGCTTCTTTTGGGGAGAAAAGCCTGTTCTGTGGGAGCGGGGCAGGTGGTTCTGCTGGCCCCGCCCCCCGCTGACTGTTGGGCGCAGCGTCATTCGAAAGGAGGAACCTCCAGCCCCAGCCGCCCCGCGCAGCCCGTGCAGAGCTCCTCGTCCCCGGCCGGCCTCGGCGGGCTCGCTCCTTGCCCAAAGACACGGGATCGCAGGTTCGTAGCAAAGCAGGGAAGGCAGACACTGCATCCCCAGCCTGGGAGTAACGGAGGGCTGAACGGGCAGCTGGCTCTGCGTGAGGGTGTGCCTGGGGTGGGTCTGCGCGGTCCCCCACCGCGTTGTGTTGGGGTGCCAGGAGCAGGGAGGAGCAGGAATAACGTGGAAGAGAGGGAAGCTGAAGACGTTTTGTCCAGGTCTTTCATCTTGACATTTTGTCCTGCTTAGCAACGTGTGGGAGAAACGCCCACTCTGTTTGGGACGGCAGGGCTGGATGTTGGTTACGTAAGGGGTGGTTTTAGTCGTTGTTGTTTTATTGATTACTTTCTGAGTCCAAGACTTGCTGGGCCCACGAGGGTTGGGTGATACTGGGATGTAGGGGTTTGAGTGAATTTTCGCAAGGTTCCGGGCTGGTGGATCACCCAGGGGAGGTGTCACGGCTCTGGTGCGCAGCAGCCCGGGGATGGATCTGGCTCAGCGGCACTGGGAGCACCCAGTCCCAGCCTTGCTCACGTGCCAGAGAGCAGCTGCTCCTCAGAGAGCCTCATCCCTTCCCTGTTGTCATTGCAGGATCTGCTCCATCCCCTCCCTCCGCTTCAGACGCACCCCGTGAATGCCAGAGCTGCCGATGAGGCATGGCTGAGGGGTGGCTGAGCCACGAGGAGACAGGGAAGGACAGAGGGCAGGAGGGCAGCAGGAGAGACTCGGACGATGTGGACGACAGCCTGCCCAACCTGACGTGGCTGCTGGACTTCTCCATCATCAGCGCTAGCATGGGCAACTCCTCCTGCTGCCCCAGCAGCCCGGACCCCCACAGCTGTCAGGGCATCCCCAGCTTTGCTGCACCGTGCTCACCCCTGGGCACTGACCAACTGTGCATGGAAATGCCCCAAACTCCCCGCATGCCCATCTCCTCCTCCAGCTGGATGATGGAGCACCACGTTGTGTCCACGCACCCTCAGCTGACGGCGGGTATTGACTACCAGACCAACCCCTACATCAAGCCACCCTACTCCTACACCACCCTCATCTGCATGGCGATGGAAGCCAGCAAGGAGCCCCAAGTCACCCTCTCCGACATCTACAAGTGGATTACCGACAACTTCTGCTACTTCCGTCAAGCTGATCCCGTGTGGCAGGTAGGACATTTGAGAACTCTTGCCCTGCCCCATCTCCCCTTATGGCTGGGAAGGGCCTTTCACAGCTTCCATCGTGTAAGAGAGAGCTCAGGGTCATTCATGGAGTGGAAAGGTCCCCATTGGACTGTTAGTCCCTGCATCTCCTCTTGACTCTGGAGTGAAGGTGTCTCTGTCTCCCACTTCAGCTTCCTGTAGCTTGCTGCCCTGCTCCGTCTCAGAGGACACTCTCCAGCACGGGTGGCTTTCTAGAATGTGGTGGGGCAGGAGGCACCTGGATTGCTCCTCCCTCTGCTCTAGTTATTCCCAGCCCAAATCCAGAGCGTGCCAGCTATCCTGCACCACTGCTCCCCCAGGCAGGGCTGAGCTAAACCTTTCT
Organism: Phaenicophaeus curvirostris; assembly: GCF_032191515.1. Classification (NCBI taxonomy): domain Eukaryota; kingdom Metazoa; phylum Chordata; class Aves; order Cuculiformes; family Cuculidae; genus Phaenicophaeus; species Phaenicophaeus curvirostris. The sequence continues at coordinate 17,203,402 of NC_091394.1, forward strand.
TAGCCCCCCGCCCAGGAACTGTCCACCACCTCGCTGGGCAAGTGGGTGTCTGGAGGCTATTGAAGCCAACCAGAGAGAAAGGTAGGGAAGCCCTTGGTCCCTCTCCAGGGCCACAGGTGTTCCCCAGACTCCCTGTGCTGGGAAACTTATGGGAGGGAATCTATGGGAGAAGCTAAGTACCAGAATCTTGACTTTCTCTTGCAAACTCATGGCTGGATATTCACCACACTTTTAATTCAAAGTGTTCATTGACAGAAGGAAGAGATGCAGGAGGTACACAAGGTTCTTGCAGGGAGGAAGGATTAATATATTAACCCACCAGGAAATATGGCTGGAAAAGCAGAAAATCCTCTTTTTCTTTCTTTCTCTTCCCCATAGTCTTCCCCCCACCTCCTTTAAGCAGTGGCTGATGAGGATGCAGTGATTTTACCCGGAGCTCCTCTGGGCCAGAAGGCACCTCTGGGGACACACAGGGCTGGGGTGGGACAGCCCCCGTGCCTCTCCAGTTTTGCCCGTCCGGTTTGTGTCAGCCTGGCAGCAGGCAGACATGTGCCTGTATTTTAGCAAACCGCTTTCCCCGCAACACTAACAGGAGGTGTGGGTCAAGCTGGGGATGCGAGGAGGGCCCTGATGGTGCTGTCCACCATGGTGATGCCACATGTTGCCGCTGGTAATGGGGCCACATGGATGTAAAGACCCTCCTCTTCCTCCTGGCTGCAAAGATGCTTCTCCACCAGCCTCCCCACGCAGATAGTTGCGGCACCAGCCGATGATTGTTCCACCTTGTTTTTTTTCTCTTTTTTCCCAGAACTCCATCCGGCACAACCTCTCCTCAAACAAGTGCTTCATCAAGGTGCCTCGAGAGAAGGACAAGCCAGGGAGAGGTGGCTTTTGGAAGCTTGACCCGCAATACGTTGAGCAGCTCAAGAGTGGTGCCTTCAAAAAGCAGAGGATGCGCCCAGTGCAGATCCTCCCAGCCTCCACTGCGAAAGCCCAGCAAGAAGCACAGCGTGGTGCCTCCCTGGCTGCTTCAGCTTGTGCCTCCAATAAAGTCCTCTCTGTCAACCTGGAGTCACAGCTGCTGCTGAAAAAGTTTGAAGAAGGTAATGGCAACCAGCACTGGAATCCAGTGGATGGCAAAAGAGGGCTCAAGCGCAAGCAGCCCTTGCCCAAGCAAACAGCCAAAGCGTGTCTGCTTTCCAATTCCGCCTTGCTGAGCCAGGAGGAGCAGACCCAGCTGGGATCCCTGAAAGGGGACTCTGACCCCAGCCTGAACAGAGAGGTCTCCACTTTTGGGGATCTGGAGCTCTTATCTCCAGTCAGCCTCAAAACGCTCAACCTGGAGTTGATGGCACAAGGGCACCACTTTGAATGTCCCCAGGGGCCGGAGCAGGTCCTCACTGAGTCCTCCCAGAACAGCCTGAGCCTGGACGAAAGCTTCGTGGCCACTTCTTTCCTGCAGCATCTCTGTGATGAAGGGACAAGCGATCTCCTCTCAAATTCTGCCAATGCGGAGCAGTTGTTTGAAGTCAACGATGCCTCTGTAATAGCGGATGAGAGCAACTGGATCACTCTGGATTCCCTCTTGTAAGAGGCCAGTCACCGATCAAAGCCCACGTGTGCTTTAGCAGGATGCTCCCCCCACGCTACTGGGACTTCCAAGAACTGGATTCTTCACCTCTCCTTCGCTGTAGGTTATTAGAGATAGAGTAGGCATCAGGTAGGAGAGAGCAGAAGCTGTAGTGTCAGTGGTTTGCCTTAGACTTGCTGAGAAGTCAAAGATTGTAGAGAGTTTCTGTTTAGTATCAACAGCATTTAGGACCTTTAATGTTAGCCGCAATATTTATTGAGAGAGGTTGTAGCTTATGAATTAATAAAGAAGCCTTTAAAAAATTCCATTATCCTTGTTGCAATTTGTACTCAAATTAGGGGAGAGGGTGGGAGTGTGGAGGTGGGAGAATCATAGAATCATAGCACCACAGAATCGAAGAATACTTTTGGTGGGAAGGGACCTTAGAGATCATCTAGTTCCAACTCCCCTGCCATGGGCAGGGACACCTCCCACAAGATCAGGCTGCCCAGGGCCCTGTCCAACCTGGCCTTGAGCACCTCCCGGGATGATGCAGCCACAACTTCCCTGGAAAAGTTCTGCATTCCTTCCCCAGTAAAGCACGAGGCAAGCTGAGAATTGAATATCTTCAGGTCATGCAAGGTGCGGAGCAGGGCCTTGGGCTGTTGCTTTGTGCAGGTGCTACCGCCTGAAGTCCCCTGGGATGCCACCACATTGGTGAGGATAGTGTCCGGTGGGCACAGGGCTACAGGCTCTGGAGTGTGGTGTGGATGTATTTGTCTGTACTGATAAGGCCTCTCATTATTTGCTGTTCTCATTATATTTCCCTCTGTTGGGGCCTGCATACGGTGCCAAAGGGCTGCAGAGATTTGTGTGTGATTTCACCTTTTAATGGGATGTTATTTACAATTAAAAAGAATAAATAAGAACAAGACTTTTGCCTCCTTGTTCTGTTCCAGCCCCTCCTTACCCTGTCAGACCCGCTCTCCTGGAGGTGGGGGGACATCTCACCAGCCCAGCCCTGCCTGTACACCCGGCCCGGATACACAGGTGCCCTCACCCCGCTCCGCAGCAGCACAGTGATTCCTCACGGGAAAACTGATGCACAAACAGCCAGCTGCGTGACAACGGCTACACGCTCTCTGTGGCACAAGGGTGGCTCTGTCCCGAGGCCTGGGAGCTGCTCCCAGCCCCTGGAGCATCCTTCCCTGTCCCTGCACGGAGCTCCTGGGCGTGACATGGTGTAAGCACTCGACACTGTCCTTCTGCTCATGCCATGTTCCTACCCCTGTATTCACAGAATCACTAGGTATGGAAAGACCTCCAGGATCATCTAGTCCAATCATTCCTATCAACCACTAAACCGTGCCCCTCAGCACCTCATCCACCTGCCATTTACATGACTCAATCCCCTCACTGGGCAGCCTCTGCCAGTGCCCAATGACCCTTTCTGTGAAAAATTAGTTGTAGAGAGCAACAAGGTCTCCCCTCAGCCTCCTCTTCTCTATCCCTCCACATGCCCTGTGAAACACAAGTGGCTTCGGAGACCTGGTGGGCACAGGAGTGTGAGCAGAGCTGCACAAAAGCTGCAGAAACAACCAAATCCTTGCAAAATCAACTAAGCTGAGAAGCAGTCAGGCTCTGCCAGGGCTGTGAAGAAGATCACCTCATGCTCAGCTGCTGGGGCAGGCGCGGTGGGGGCAGTGGGTCAAGAGGCAGCAGGTTTGGGAAGCTCCGAGGTGTTTTAACACATGGTGCGCAGCACAAAGTGCGATCAGCATAAAAGCTCAAACTCTCCAATACTCTGTGAAATCAAGTTTTACTCATTACAACAATAAATGTAATAAATGATTCGTAGGGATTAACAGCATTAACAGTAACAGCTTTCCAGGCAACTGTCACGGTCCACTCGTGGACGCGTGATGGTTCGTTTCATTTATGATTTCAGAGTGCAAATAATTCAAAGAGTCAAGGGAGTCAAATTTCAATCTAACCTGGCACTTTATTACTTATGCCCGTAAAGCGACATACGATAGAAAGAGACAGAGAACAAGGAAAGAGATGGGGAGAAGAGGGAAGGAAAAGGGGTTCATGGCTACCACCACGGGTCCCCAGATGTCCGGCGTCTCTGGGAGACAAAGTCCAGAAGGCGTTCTGCTGTTTTGGTCTTTGATGGAGGTGATCCCAGGGTGGGGGGGTCTTCTTCTGTCTCTGTCTTCTGTTCCCCCCTAATTCAGCTGCTCCAGAGCTGTCTTTTATGTCAGTCAATACACCTGTGACCCACCTTTGCCTGTGGAGATGTGCCTATCTCCACCTAGCAGGCCACACGTGCCAAGAGAGGAGTGTCTGCAGGTCTCCTCCCCTTGCGCATGCGCTCCTCCTGGTGCCAGTGGTCAACCTGGGGTCTCCCAATGAAGGCCAGTAGTCATCATCACGTCGCGCTTTCTGTGTTGGTTATGGGTCTGTGCTAAGTCCCGTCATTAATCTTCCTGTCTTTTCCTCCTTGCTTCATGGATCTTTCACAATGGTAGGGAGCAAGGAGGTTTGAAGACAGGTACAAAACTTTGTTGAGATAAGGAAGAAAGGTACAGGTAGTTAGGTACAAAGTATTCACTCTGTGCCAGCTCTGGCCGTTTTCCTGATGAGAAATGAGAAAATGTTGACACAGAAAATGTTGAGACAGAAATCGAACCTTTGACCAACTCTTAGAGCAACGTGCCCAATCATTGCTACAAGAGACCAACCAGGTTCCAGCTTTCATCCAATGGAGGCATTTTCTTGAGGAGAGCTTCACTCCTGCCCGGCCATCCAGGGCCAGCAGCACCGCGCCCACCGCTTCCGTGGTGACGTTGGCTGCTCCCCTAGAGCTCTCAGAATATGGATGTTCTGAGTTGCCAGAGATGAGATGGAGAGCTGGGGATCTTTCTCCAAAACCTGGAGGGCTGCGACAAAGGAAAGAGAAGGGAGCTGAACCCCACCTCTTTGCAGAGACCCTCAGGCATCTCCGCCAGACCTTGCCAGCCCCACCCTTCCCTTTCCCTGGCCGGGAGGAGCAGGTGGGACAAATACCTCGGCTGGCAGCTGCTGCTCAGGAAGGCCCCCAATGCCCCCGAGATGTTCCTCTGCCCTCGAACCCTGAAGCAGGGCAAGGCACAGCAGCTCGCTGCCCAGGCTCTGTCCCCTGCCCCAGCAGCCCCGGCACGCACAGCACTGCCCCTACTCACCCTGGCAGATCTCAGGCAGCTTCTCCTCCCGATGGTGCCTCAGGTGGCGCGCGGCAAGCCCTAGGCACAGAGCTCTGTCAGCCGCCTGCTCCCCAGCGTGCTCCCAGCAGCACAGCTCCCGGCTCTGCCGGTCTGGCTGCAGCCCCTGCTCCCCCTCAGCAGGGAGACCCCAGGGAAGGGCAGTGCCGGGCTGGGGTGAGGGACTGAGCGAGGCTGCAGCCAAGCCCAGCGTCGTGGGCAGGGGTGGGAGAGGGAGGCACCGAGCCCTGGCTGCCCAGGCCCGTCACAGGGCACCCAGGGCTCTGGCAGCCCCAGGGCTCCTCTTGCTGCCAGCGCAGCGGTGGGGACTGGGGCCAGGCTGCAACAGAGGGACCCCGGGGGCTGTGGCTCACCGACAAACCGCACGGCCGCCTCTCGCAAGGTGTCCTGAGCATCCTGCAATTATGCCAGGCTCTCGTGCAGGTATTCTGCAGCTCTGCCTTTGGCCTTCACCAGCTGGAGAGAGTAGAGGGGCACAGAGTGTCACGCAGCCTCCCCAGGCAGCTGGACCAGCATCCCCTTTACCCCTGCCACCTCAGGCCATTCCCATCTCCCAGACAGGAGCCCTGTGGCGCTGAGGCACAGAGACAGCTGCAGGCATAGGGGTCTGGAGGTCCTGTGACCCTTCTGTCCCGCTGCCAGGGCCCAGACAGCCTAGGGTCTCCTTCCACACCATGAGAGTGGGGAGGGAAAAGGGGCTTGGAGAAGCAGCCCCGGGGGCTCTGGGCCCAGGGGAAGGGAAGGAGGCTCCAGGCTCTGGGCTCTGGGCTCTAGGCTGGAGCAGAGCAGGAACGGCTGTCCCCTTGTCCAGACTGGGCTCTAGGGCTTGGGGCTTGTCCTCACCAAGTACTCCCCAACTCAGAATATCTGCTGCGTCTGGGTCAGGTGAGTGAGATTTCTCAACTTCAGCAGCTTTGCAGCAACGAGGAGGGCTTCCTGAGCTGCCTGTGGAGGACAGGGGTTGGGGTTCCAGGGACTCAAAGCCCTGGCCTCCAGCACGTGCACGGACAGCCAGAAAGTCTCTAGGGACTCTCGTGGTCAGGTGTTGGTGGCCATGGACTGCTGCTGAGCCCTGCTGGACCACCTATTGCAGGCGTGGGAGATGTCCGTGCCAGCTTCTCCTTCCTTCCTTTTGATCCTCTCTCTGGGTGCGCTGGAGGAGAGGTGAATGGGGGAAGGAGGGAGAAACAGGAGCCCATCTTCCTCGCCTCTGTGGCAGGAGGCCACAGGAAGGCAGTGGTGGGATCCATGCAGGGAAGCAGCGTCTGCCCCGTCCTCAGTGACTCCAGCTCTTGGACCCTGAGACCACACAGACTCCTCGTGTCGGACTGCCAGCAGCCCTTTTCCCTCCCTGGTGCCCAGGCCACACTTGTGGCATCAGCTCAGCCTTCCCCGCATCCCTGCTCAGGTTCGTAATCTGTACCTTGGCCACGCTCTTGGTCTGGTCACTCATGCGAAAGAACAGTGGGATCAGGCTTCTCCACACATGCTCCTTTGTCTGCTGCTTGTTGTTCCCCACCACCATCTGCATCGCATCTTTGAAGAGGCAGATGGAGAGCTCTCGCAGCTGGCTGCACTCCTGGAAGGGAGGAGGACAGGAGACTTGGAGCGAGAGCCGCTCCCAGAGCAGGGTCGAGGGCAGGGCTGCTGTGAGAGGAGATGCTTTGGAGCCAGACTCCACAGCCAGGAGGGAAAACCCCGGCCCAAATAGCCCTGCGGGACTGGGCTGATGGGCAGTTGTCCTTGCAGAGGGCCGAGCGGTGGGGCTGAGGCTCCCACAGCAGCCTTACATCATCAAAGACCGGCCGGAGCTTCTCCAGCAGCTGCAGAGCCACGGGGCTGGCCTCCTTCCTCCCCAGATGACGCAGCACGTTCTGGACAACCAGCAGAGCCTTCATCTTGTCCTCGGAGCCGGCATTCTCCTGGGTGCCCATGACGTCCGGCAGCAGATCTAGCATTTTCCTTGCCTGTATCAAGCACAGAATTCCCTTTCGCAAAATGGGGAAAGAGCACCCTAGCACAAATTCTCTGGCCACTGAGCACTAGCCTCCGCGTTACCCACAGCCCCAGCCCCAGGCTGCCAACGTGGCTGCAGCCTGTCCGTGCCCCGCTCAGCGTCTCAGGTCTCTGCGACAGTGTCACCAGGCTTCTGAGCTCCAGTGAGAGCAGACCCGGGCTTGTACGCTGCAGGAACCTCTGGGTTTGGTCCTGGCCAGCAATCTCCTCTGCGTTCCCGTAACCTGAGGCCAGCAGCTGGAAGAAAGAGAGCAGTGGGAGACTGGCAGGAGTTGCAGGGTTCCCCACACCGTGAGGCTCCCTGAGGGCAAGGGCTCCGGGGCCCACGCAGCGTGGGGTGGCCCTGGCACAGTTGGCGCAAAGGAACCCAGTGCTGGGCCGGTCCCTGCCGGCCCCAAGGGGCCGTGGCCGTATGTCCTGGAGGAGGTGACCATCTGGGGGCAGGTGGGAGGGGAGATGGCCGGGCCCCTTTCCCCACAGAGGCAGATGCAGCCCAGAGAGCGAGCAAGGACTGCTCTGGCCACTCACAGACAAACGAAGGAAGCAGGCGACCTCCTCTGCGTTGGAGCTGAAGACGCCGTGCAGCCACTTGCCCTGGAGCTGTTGGAGCAGCTCGCTCAAGGCCTTCTCCACCGTGTGGGGCTGGGAAAGCAGCACATCCCAGATGGCCAGAGCAGCCCTGCAGGACCAGAGTGCTCTGTCAGCAGAGCTGCCTCGACACCGCGCGGTTCCTGGGACAGCCCGCAGGATCCAGGCAGTCCTGCAGCCCCGGCCCCTTCCAGACCTTTGCTTGGGGGCCGGGTCCCTGCCTGGGCGAGCAGGAGGGGTCTGGGATAGCGTTCCTGTTGCTGCTGGGCATGGAAGAAGCTCACAGGGACTGTTGGGGTCAGTACCTGTCACACGACGGAGACAACCCCAACAGGATCGTGACCACTTCCCTGGGAAACCAGTCGGTCACCAGCAGAAGCAGCGAGTCCAGGCTGTGCCGGGCTGATGCCGTGCAGATGCACTCCCTGTTTTCATAGATGCACCTCACGATGTCCGGAACCTGGAGGGCACACAGGGGAGGTCAGGGCTGCTGCTGGAGTGCAGCCATTTCCCAAGAAACCACTGCCCTTCCCATCCGACTGTGCTGCCAGGTGCCTGAGGTGCCTGGGTCAGGGAGAGAGGGATACAGGGACACACAAAGCCTGGAAGCGCTCAAGGGAAGGGCACAGCAAGGCAGCCACACGCCACTTACCTGCGCTAGCCATGAGGCAGGCTCTCCCATGGCCACATCCAGGATGCTGCTCGCCGCCTCGTTGGCATCCAGGCTTGAGTCTCTCAGGGCCTTAATGGCCATGAGGATGAGCTCTGTCTTCTCAGAAGGCTCGAGGTATTTTCCAAATGCCTGCGGGCAGAAGGAAGGCAGGGAAGACACGTCTCACCGAGTGCCCGGATGGTGCTACTCCGCTGAGCTGGGGGAGCAGCTCTGGGCACAGATGTCCTGGCAGCAGTGCCCGCAGGAAAGCTGGCAGCAGGGGCTGCAGTCGGTGCACAGTGGACGGGGACAGAGAGCCCTCAGCATGGGGGAGGAAGGGTGGAGGCTGTGGGCACAGCGCTGGGCCCGCGGAGAACTGGGGCTTGCTGGAAGCCAGGAGAGCTGAAGCTGCTGCTGGGTCCCTGCTCGGGGACAGCAGCAACCCCCTCACTGGAGACAGTGAGGCCATGCCACCCCGCTCATTCTGGATCCCTTCGCTCACATGAGTCTCCTGCTGATGTGCTCATTACCATGGCAATGCGGCTTGCGCTTGGTGAAGTCAGCCAGGTGTCCTCAGCTTCCCTCTCCCTTTGTCTCTCTGGATGTTCTGGATCATCCTGTGGACGTGCCGTGCCTAAACACGAGGGGATCACGGAAGAGTGGATAAACGAGAGGCAGGGGACGTCTGGAAGCTGGCAGGCTCTCATGGATGACTTCCAGAAGCACCGGAACAGTCCCTTGCAAGACTCGGGGAAACAACCAGGTGCATGAGGAGAGGTCTGTGTGTGTGTGGAGGGAGGCAGCCCACCCCAGCTCCTCTTACATTTTTGCTGCTGGAAGAATCTGAAGAGGTAATGAAGAGCATCCAAAGCCCCCGATCTGATCTCCCAGTTTTTGCCAAAGCAGCAAAAGATGAGACGTCCCAGCAGCTGTCCCAGGAGGGGGATACGGATCTCTGTGAGGCAGGCACGGCTGTCATCGTCTCCTTCGCAGGTGCTCCAGCCCTGGGTGTGGGAGGCAAGAGAGGTAGAAGGGCTGAGGGGCAGCAGGTGCAATCAAAGTCCTGAACCCAGGAGCTTCCACAAGGAAATATCCCCAGTGAGACAGGATTTGGAGGATCCTCCCAAAGGTGCTTGCAGGGCAGCAGGGCAGGGAGAGCTGCAGACCTGGCCTCCCACCATGCTCCTTGGGCAGTCCTGTCCTGCACAGGCCTGGGGACTGAGACGAGTCCTGGCAGAGAGGGCACTGGGGAGAGGAGACCGTGGGAATAGGAAAAAAACGGAGACCTTCTCTCCAGGGCAGAGCCTCACTGAACACCTCAACCAGACTCGCCTCACAGGCATCTCCGAGCTAGGGGCTGCTCTGGTGTGCAGGGAAGGGAAGAACCCCCAGCTGGAGGGTGCCTGTCTCCTTACCTGTGCTGAGGAACCGCTGGCCAGGAGGAAGTCACTCAGCCTCACAATCCGCCCCACCGCCCTCTCACACGCAGCTGTGCTCTGGCAGGTGGTGAAGGGCAGCAGCATCTGGGAGGAGAGAAACTGCTGGTGTGTCCTGGGAGCCAGCACCCGCGCCAGCAGAAGAAGCGCTGCCCATGTCCTGGTGGGACTCACGCAGGTCCCCAGGGCAACACCTGATCCTTGTCCTGCCCTCCCCAAAACAGAGCCCTGAGCGCCCTCTCCGTGGAGGCTGGACTGTGGGGCAGGAGCCTGCCTGGGGGTCTTCAGAGGGGAATGGCAGTCCAGCCCCCTGAGAAGCCAGGAGTGCAGGGCTCCAGGGTTGGGGTCCCTGTGTGGGACAGGAAGGTCCCAGTGGGTTGCTGCCCAGCAGATGTGGAGAGGAGAGAACAGAGGACCGCGAGGCAGGGGACGGGCAGCACCAGCTGCCGCTGCTGCGGTGCCTGAGGAGAGGGATCAAAGGCCTCCCGCTGCCTCGGTGCAAGGAGAGCTCTGGGGACAGAGCTGGCCCAGAAGTGCCGCGGGCAAGGCTTTGCTGTGACGCAGCAGTGGGATGCAGAGGGGACATCACATGGACTGCGGGCAGGGGACGCTGGGCTCCCAGAAGAGCGTGATGGGCCACCCTTGGCTGCGTAAGGGAGCTGGGCACCCTCCCTGCAGAGTGCTCTGTGTGTGGTACTGGGCTGGGGACCGTCCCCTTAGGACGGTCCCCTCAGGAAGAGGCCCCGTGAACCCCACTCTTTGCCAATGCCAGACCTGTAAGATTGTCTGCAGCTCCACAAAAAAAGCGGCGGAAGAACGGAGCAGTATCTGCAGCATGGTGTCCACGTCCTCCAGGGCCTGCAAGGAGGACAGAGGGTGGTGGCAATCTTTCTGCAGTCCCTCTCACCCCAGGGACAGATCTGACAGAGCAGCCTGCGGTGCTGGACATGGCCAGACCCGTGGGAAGGGGATGAAGGCTTGAGGGTCGGAAGGTAGAGTTGAGTCCCTGCCCTGCCTTGACTGTCTCTCAGCAGGCGGTGTCAGGGAGAAGATCAGAGGGGCGAGGGGCTCCCGTAGCTCAGCCAGCGCTTACCCTGAAGTAGAGACCTTTGAGAGGGGCCGGCATGTCCATTTGTGGTGGAAGGAAGAAGACGCTGCTGAAACAGGCCTGCAAGAGGCGTTTCATTTTCTCGTCCAGCACCATCTGCACTTGGCTGCAAAGCGAGACAGGGCCATGTTGGACACTGGTGCTGGGAGCGGTGCCTCGATGCCTTGGGCAGGTGGACAGGGACCTCTGGAGGAGGGATCGCCAAGAGGGATGGAGGCTGTGCGGGAAGCCCCACCAAGGGGCACCTCCTCTGTCCCTGGCATTGCCTTGGCCCAAGGACATCCTGGCAGGCAAGTCTCCTGCCTCCGTCTGTGGGGAACAGCTGAGACCGGGCGTGGAGCTGCAGGATCCCTCTGCTGTCCGCAGAGTTCCCCTCCTGGCACCACTGGGCTCTCTTGGCATGGGGGATGCTCCCAGACAGGGACGGGGCCACGGGCTGTTGAGAGGTGCTCGCGGAAGCAGGGGCTGGGCACGTACCTCAAGGCAGCGTCGTAAAGCATGGCTTGCTGCCGCATTGCTGTGTTCAGGTAGTTCTTTGGCTCCTCTTTCACCAGCATCTGCAGAGCACAACCACAACGGTTCCTGGCAGCCGCCAGCAGACCCAGCACCAGGCGGTGGAGCAGGAGGAGACCCTCTGCCTCTGCCCCCAGAGAACCCTCCACCACCCCCAGTGCCAGGCTCTCTGCTTGCAGGGCTTCACAGCGGCACCCGAGTCCCCTCGTAGCAGCTCAGTGTCCACGCACACTTGTCCCTGCCCTCCTCACAGTGAGCCGGTGCCCGGAACATTGACCCCATCCCCAGACCTGCTGCCTGTCGCTCACCTCGATATTCTCTGCCAGCTCCAATTTGCGGCAGTAGGCGTTCAGGTCCTGGGGCAAGTCCTGGCACTGGGCAGGTTTGCACAGGGTGCAGAGGGACTGTGGAGAATGCATCGTCTGGGCCTCCTCCTGGCAGCCAGGGACAGAGAGGCAAACGGGGAGCGTGAGAAGGTTGGCACACGGCCAGCAGGACTGGGGTGCTGGGGCTGCAGTGCTGCCCAGGAGAGCCAGGGGAGACGCTCTGTCCGGCCAGCAGCCCCGGCAGCAGAGCCGGCGGCACCGTCGGGAGACACGGGCAGAGCTCCCATGCAAAGGGATGCGAGTACCTTCACTGAGAAGGTTAGAGACCCGAGGATGAGCTGCACGGGTTCTTCTTGCCCTCTGTCCTGAGTCACCAAGCTGGACGCAGCAGAGGAGTCACCTAGCAAAGGAGGAAAGTAGGGAGGGCTGTAGAGAGGGGCTGCAGGTAAACGTGAGGAGAAGAAGGAGCTCTGCCCTCTGTCCAGACCTGTCCCTGCTCCCCTGGCCCAGTTTTCCCGTGGGTGTCTCATCTGGAGGGTGCCTGGCAGATGGGTTGCAATGCTGGAGCACAGCGTGGAAAGCCACCTCCCGCCCTGGGGGAGGCTGTGCTGGGTTCGGCAGGGCACGAAAGGTAAAGGTAAAGCTGCTCCTGGCTCTTTACGATGCACAGCCAACCAGCTGCTCTGGTACGCTGGGGAAATCCTTCAGCGATGAATGTCAGAAGGCTCAGGTTTCTGCCAAAGCTTCCTGGCAGTTCGGCACAGCCTTTTCTGCAAACAACTCCTTGGCTTCCACTGAACTGAACGCTGGGATGGGATGTGCCCAAAGGGAACAGTAGGAGGATAGCAATCCAAGGCCCCCAGGAAATGAGCCCTCTGCAGAAGTCCCTGTCCCATCACCAGCACCACCCAGCTCCTCTTTCCTAAACCTGGTGCCGATAACATGGTCACAAAACCACACTGTGATGTGGAAATGAGGAGCTGAGCATGAGTGAGTGTCAGGTGGCTGCAAGGGCAGCAGAACAGCCCCCTTCGATGTTGCGGGAAGGAGACTGATCACATCTACATTCCACCAAGGCCAGCAGCATCCCAGTGATGCTCCTCTGATAAGGTTTCTCCTTCCCATTTCCAGGGGCATTTGCTGAAATGCTCTCGCGTGCCCCTTCAAGCTTGACTAAAATTGAAGACCCACAGCTCCAGGAAAGAGGAAGATTGTGAAGTGGAAGAAGTCTCTGGTCAGGTGAGGCAGGAGATTTGGGGCTGGTGTCTGCATAGGGTCACTTGTGGACCAGACAAGAGCCCGTTCCCAGCCCCAAACACGCACTGCTCATCACTGTCCATCAGCTGTGGGTCTTCAGTTTTAGTCAAGTTTTGACTAGTCGAAAATAACAGCCTGGGTTGTTCACTATTGGATCCACAGTTTTTCAATGTTATGGATATTTAAACAATATGTGATACCAGGCACATACAACACTTAAAATATGCACATGCATTATCTAATAAGGCTTGCATCCATTGCCCTACAAGCATTTCAAATCCGGTAAAATATTGTTCTCCATTGCTTTGTGAGTATCGTACTTTGCAGTTTAACATCAGTCATGATTTTTGTAGTTTCCACGTCCAAAGAGTCACGGACTGGTCAGTTGACCCAAAGCCTCCGTCTCCCTATATGCTACTTTCTGCATGGGGTTCAATTGCTGGCAAACAAACCATCTGAGTAATTCTTGTGCCCTTTGGTATAAAGCGAGGAGGCACACGCAATCCAAGCCATCGTTTGTATTGCTCTCGTAAAGTCGGCATCAGTCAATTCCGGTAAAACCAACAAACTTTGTGACAGGTGATCCTGCAATTAACTGTGCACTAAGCCTGGTTTTGCATTCTCTAAGGCTAATTGTTTAAGCATAAACTTCTCGAGTGGCGATATTGCCCACCTGCCTATTTAAGGCCTCTTGTAATTTGTCTAGAAATATCATGTAATAAATGCCATTTTGCCAGATTTCTTTTTGATCACCAATACAGGTGTGTTCCAAGGACTGTTAGTTGGGACTATATGCCCTTGATCTGTTTGCTCCTCCACGAACTTCTGCAACGCACCCAATTTTTCACTCCTTCATGTTTCCAATGCCTTTTCCCATTGCACTTAACACATCTCCCCCCCAAAAGATTAGGGGAACGCCCTTGCCCACTGTTGTTCCTGCGTTTCCTCCCTCTGTTAGGCTGCCCCCCAAAAGAAGTCATGTTTGTTAACCCCCCGTGGGAGTCCTTTTCTTTAGGGAGGCAGAGGGCAAAGGATAAGGCACTCATTGAGGGACACGGCTGTGCCCCATCCCCACGCCAGTGCTGAGCCCAGCACCAAGGGCCTTCCTCAGCCTTGCCTTCCTGGGTGGTGAGATGTCCTGTCCTGACACCCAGGACATCCTCCTGTGGCCAGAAGGAAGGACGGAGCCCATCACTTGTCCCACAGGGGCTGCACGTGTTTTTCTCGCCTCGCTATTCCCTGCTGTCGGCACAATAAATCTGGACAAGTCTGGTGTCCCACAGGCTCCCAGATCCCATCTGAGGGTGCAGGGGAAGGCTCCTTCAACTCTCACCAAGTACTGGCACAGCCCTTGCGCTGGCAGACCCCTCAGGGTAGGACACCCACCCCCTGCCCCACGACGCTTCCCCACAGCTGGGACAGACCCCACCACAACCCCACTAAAACCCCACCCTTTTCAGCAGCAACCACAAGCCATCAGAGATGTCCAACCAACAAGGCTGGGGACATCGAGGACAGTGCCTCTGCTCCCAGCCCCCATCAGCCCCGCCTGCACCCTGCCTCAGCCTCCTCCCTCTCAGGGCAGATGTTCCTGACCAGCACCTCCGGCATCTCCTGCCGGGTACAGCCCAGATCAGGAGGGGCAGTCAGCAAGAAGGCCAAGCACCATGCTCCAGCCAACACCACCAAGAAGCAGGAGGCCTCCCTGCAGGATAATATCCCACTGAAAGCAAAAAAGACAAAGCCAGTGCGCCGGCTGGCCAAACACTAGAGGAGCCTCTGAGAGGTGAATCTGGACAAGGACGGAGCGGCGGTGGGCAGTGCTGGGACACAGAGAGATCCAAAGGCCGGTGCCTCCACTCACCCTCTCCAGCCCCAGCCCTCTCCCAGATCCCTGTTCCTTGTTTAATTCAGTAACAGGATTGTGTGTTCACTTGCCAGCACCTCTCTGCTTGCAGAACTATTTGCAGTGGGAGAGGGGGATGAGGGTGTTAACGCAGCCCCTGCCCAGCCCATGGTGACTGAGCTGGGCTTGGGACTGACACTGAGAGGTTGGGGAGACGGGGCATCACTCCAGGTGCTGAATACCCCTGGGAGCCCAGTTTTTACCACAGATTGCCTTTTTTTTTTTTTTTTTTTGTGTGTGTGTGTGTGTTCTAAGTCCTCCTCTTGCAAAGCTCGTGTCCTGCAAAGACAGCTGTGCCAAGGTCCTGACCTTGCCTCCCAAACGGACAAGAGGGTGGAGAAACTCCAGAAGCTGTGGAGTTGGACAGCCAGGGGCCTCCCAAAAGGTTCTCCTGGAGCTCTGCAGAGAAGCAGCAGCTGTCCCACCAGCGTGCGCAGCCTAAGGGCTCCCTTCCACACGCATGTTCCTTGGCTTTCCCCAAGCTTGCTGCCCCCTGCTAGCAGAGGAGATTCGAGGGAAACAAGGGCTGTCTTTGCTCAGCACTTGGAGCTGCTTCTCTCCACTCAGCTGAGGCACAAAGGCTGCAGCCCTCCTCCATCATGCAAACCTTGTGTGCCTGTCCCACAGGTCCCCCAGACATCGTGTGCAGGGAATTCCTTGGGAAGGACCAAAGGCTGGGGAAAGGAATGGATCTAGGTGGATGGGGGTGGGAAGCAGGGTGGAAAAGAGGAGCATGGAAATCATACGGTCACCAGTTCATGCAAGTTGGGAAGGACGGGGTGGGTAGTCCTTTAGACCTCAAGCTCCAGCAGTGCCAGTGAGGATGTCAGGCCAAGATGCTGGGGGGGTTCATCCAGTGGGGTCTAAAAAGCCTCAAAGGATTGAGGCCTGACATCGCACAGCTTCACATCTTCGCGTTGTCCACTCTAGGAATGATGGTGGCCATAGCGATGTGTCTCTCTCCCAGCCACCTTCTCTTTAAATCACTATAAAGAGCTTCCACATAGCAGAAAACGGCAGTTGGCTGCAGTTGTGAGACACGGTGACATCAGGAAAGCAGCTCAATCAGCAGCTGGCGTGAAGAAACCCTTGTGGAAGAAGAGGAGGAGAGCATGGCAGAGGGAGAGGTGTCTGCAGCCGGCTTCGTTGTGGGGAATGCAGACCTTGAAAGACAACATATCAGACAATAAAAGCTGATCTCCTATGGCAACTGTTATTTTCAAGTTGGGGGATGTCACTCGGACAGGATCAGGGGTGGCAGCGGTGGCAGAAAGCCGCGGGGAGCGTTGGACTCTCTGGGGAGGGAGATGGGACGAGCCCATGGGATAGCAGTGCTGAGGGCTGAGCCGTGTGGCTGGAGCGAAGCCGGCTGTCAGGAGCAGTGAGTTTGCACAGGGGATGGTTATTGTTATCACTCTTTTTCTTCTTTGAATTCCCCCGTGCCCCATCCAGACCACAGGAGCGACCGCTTCTGGGATCTCCCTTACTGTGGGCACAGGAGCTGGCAGGGGCCGGGTGGTGACCGGCTTAGACCCTGAGGGCTTAGACCCTAAAAACGCAGCCTTGGATCCTAAAATGAGGATTTGGAACCTAAAATCACGTCTTGGGAATTGAGAATGCAGTGAACGTTTCTGCCCTAAAAATGAAGCTCTGCGCCTAAAAGTGAGCTTTGCAAACTAGAAATTAGGCTACATAAATTAGATTTTGACCCGCAGGAAGAGGGTGTTTGACCCAATTACTGACTGTTTGGACCCCCTAAAATTCAACCTCAGACCCATTAAACCCAGCTTCTGACGCATTTCTGAGTAAGAGGCTTGGAATCTGTGGTGTGCTGGAAGCCAGAATGTCTTCCTAGCAGCTCCAATCCCTGTGAACTGTCACCCTCCGGCAGTTCAAGTTTATGGCAGCCAAGTAATGCACAGTCAGACCCAAACCCCTCTGCTTTGTTAAAAAACACCTCCCACAACAGCCTCAACCCTGCGGCTCTAAAATGAAGCTCTGCAGAACAGCTAACCCTTTGTGCCCTTAAGTGATGCTTTGAACCCTCAAACACAGGCTTTTGAACCTCATATTACACTTTGGGCACTGAAATGAGGGTTTCAAAACTAATTATGCTCCTCTGGGGCACAAACCAGAAGACCTGGACCTTAAGGAAAGTGTTTTGGAACCCCATCATTCCCCCCCATGCAACCTAGAAACGAAGCTTTGGCTTCTAAACACAGGGTTGCGGGGGCTCAAAAAATGGGGTTGAGGGACTGAAAATGGATCTCTAGAAACAAAAACTTAAGCTGCGGGGCCTAAAACTGGGCTTCAGAGGAGATATCAGAGGACAGTCCTATGGAAAGTCCTTGGAACAATGCACACACCCACGAGCTGGTACCAGTCACTGGGGCTACACAACACTACTGCACAAATAACCAGAATCTCTAAGGGCTTTAGGAGGTGGGGGAGGATCCTACAGCGCATGTACTCACCTGGTGAAGAGGTGACACCAAACCGCAGGGAGAAGACCAGCCTATGTACTCCTAGCACAGGAACAACCTCCCCCCACACTCCTACTGCTCGAGGAGGCCTCAAAATGGCCTCTGGCAGGGCTGCCTTTAGGCTCAAGGCAGAATGGGATCATGGTCATATATGGTCATGTTGGCAGCCATGGGCTGGAGGGTCCCCAGGCAGCACCAGGGTGGGGTCTGTAAGCTGAGCCCCAGCTCCCCTGCACCCTGCCTCAGCCTCCTCCCTCTCAGGGCAGATGTTCCTGCTACAGGAAGCTTTCCAGAAAGTTCTCCTGGAAGTATGCTGGACACTTTAAAGACAGTCCCCTGGAAAGTGCCTTCTCAGATGTTTTGAAGCGTCCTGCAGAGCGTTTGCCGGCTGTCAGGAGCAGTGGGTTTGCACAGGGCATGGTTATTGTTATCGCTCTTTTTCTTCTTTGAATTCCCCTGTGCCCCCATCCAGACCACGGCAGCGAGTGCTTCTGGGATCTCCCTTAGTGTGGGCACAGGAGCTGGCAGGGGCCGGGTGGTGACACTGGGCACCAAGCTTCGGAACAAGGTGTGGCTGCCCTGAAGCTTCTTTTGGGGAGAAAAGCCTGTTCTGTGGGAGCGGGGCAGGTGGTTCTGCTGGCCCCGCCCCCCGCTGACTGTTGGGCGCAGCGTCATTCGAAAGGAGTAACCTCCAGCCCCAGCCGCCCCGCGCAGCCCGTGCAGAGCTCCTCGTCCCCGGCCGGCCTCGGCGGGCTCGCTCCTTGCCCAAAGACACGGGATCGCAGGTTCGTAGCAAAGCAGGGAAGGCAGACACTGCATCCCCAGCCTGGGAGTAACGGAGGGCTGAACGGGCAGCTGGCTCTGCGTGAGGGTGTGCCTGGGGTGGGTCTGCGCGGTCCCCCACCGCGTTGTGTTGGGGTGGCAGGAGCAGGGAGGAGCAGGAATAACGTGGAAGAGAGGGAAGCTGAAGACGTTTTGTCCAGGTCTTTCATCTTGACATTTTGTCCTGCTTAGCAACGTGTGGGAGAAACGCCCACTCTGTTTGGGACGGCAGGGCTGGATGTTGGTTACGTAAGGGGTGGTTTTAGTCGTTGTTGTTTTATTGATTACTTTCTGAGTCCAAGACTTGCTGGGCCCACGAGGGTTGGGTGATACTGGGATGTAGGGGTTTGAGTGAATTTTCGCAAGGTTCCGGGCTGGTGGATCACCCAGGGGAGGTGTCACGGCTCTGGTGCGCAGCAGCCCGGGGATGGATCTGGCTCAGCGGCACTGGGGGCACCCAGTCCCAGCCTTGCTCACGTGCCAGAGAGCAGCTGCTCCTCAGAGAGCCTCATCCCTTCCCTGTTGTCATTGCAGGATCTGCTCCATCCCCTCCCTCCGCTTCAGACGCACCCCGTGAATGCCAGAGCTGCCGATGAGGCATGGCTGAGGGGTGGCTGAGCCACGAGGAGACAGGGAAGGACAGAGGGCAGGAGGGCAGCAGGAGAGACTCGGACGATGTGGACGACAGCCTGCCCAACCTGACGTGGCTGCTGGACTTCTCCATCATCAGCGCTAGCATGGGCAACTCCTCCTGCTGCCCCAGCAGCCCGGACCCCCACAGCTGTCAGGGCATCCCCAGCTTTGCTGCACCGTGCTCACCCCTGGGCACTGACCAACTGTGCATGGAAATGCCCCAAACTCCCCGCATGCCCATCTCCTCCTCCAGCTGGATGATGGAGCACCACGTTGTGTCCACGCACCCTCAGCTGACGGCGGGTATTGACTACCAGACCAACCCCTACATCAAGCCACCCTACTCCTACACCACCCTCATCTGCATGGCGATGGAAGCCAGCAAGGAGCCCCAAGTCACCCTCTCCGACATCTACAAGTGGATTACCGACAACTTCTGCTACTTCCGTCAAGCTGATCCCGTGTGGCAGGTAGGACATTTGAGAACTCTTGCCCTGCCCCATCTCCCCTTATGGCTGGGAAGGGCCTTTCACAGCTTCCATCGTGTAAGAGAGAGCTCAGGGTCATTCATGGAGTGGAAAGGTCCCCATTGGACTGTTAGTCCCTGCATCTCCTCTTGACTCTGGAGTGAAGGTGTCTCTGTCTCCCACTTCAGCTTCCTGTAGCTTGCTGCCCTGCTCCGTCTCAGAGGACACTCTCCAGCACGGGTGGCTTTCTAGAATGTGGTGGGGCAGGAGGCACCTGGATTGCTCCTCCCTCTGCTCTAGTTATTCCCAGCCCAAATCCAGAGCGTGCCAGCTATCCTGCACCACTGCTCCCCCAGGCAGGGCTGAGCTAAACCTTTCTTAGCCCCCCGCCCAGGAACTGTCCACCACCTCGCTGGGCAAGTGGGTGTCTGGAGGCTATTGAAGCCAACCAGAGAGAAAGGTAGGGAAGCCCTTGGTCCCTCTCCAGGGCCACAGGTGTTCCCCAGACTCCCTGTGCTGGGAAACTTATGGGAGGGAATCTATGGGAGAAGCTAAGTACCAGAATCTTGACTTTCTCTTGCAAACTCATGGCTGGATATTCACCACACTTTTAATTCAAAGTGTTCATTGACAGAAGGAAGAGATGCAGGAGGTACACAAGGTTCTTGCAGGGAGGAAGGATTAATATATTAACCCACCAGGAAATATGGCTGGAAAAGCAGAAAATCCTCTTTTTCTTTCTTTCTCTTCCCCATAGTCTTCCCCCCACCTCCTTTAAGCAGTGGCTGATGAGGATGCAGTGATTTTACCCGGAGCTCCTCTGGGCCAGAAGGCACCTCTGGGGACACACAGGGCTGGGGTGGGACAGCCCCCGTGCCTCTCCAGTTTTTCCCGTCCGGTTTGTGTCAGCCTGGCAGCAGGCAGACATGTGCCTGTATTTTAGCAAACCGCTTTCCCCGCAACACTAACAGGAGGTGTGGGTCAAGCTGGGGATGCGAGGAGGGCCCTGATGGTGCTGTCCACCATGGTGATGCCACATGTTGCCGCTGGTAATGGGGCCACATGGATGTAAAGACCCTCCTCTTCCTCCTGGCTGCAAAGATGCTTCTCCACCAGCCTCCCCACGCAGATAGTTGCGGCACCAGCCGATGATTGTTCCACCTTGTTTTTTTTCTCTTTTTTCCCAGAACTCCATCCGGCACAACCTCTCCTCAAACAAGTGCTTCATCAAGGTGCCTCGAGAGAAGGACAAGCCAGGGAGAGGTGGCTTTTGGAAGCTTGACCCGCAATACGTTGAGCAGCTCAAGAGTGGTGCCTTCAAAAAGCAGAGGATGCGCCCAGTGCAGATCCTCCCAGCCTCCACTGCGAAAGCCCAGCAAGAAGCACAGCGTGGTGCCTCCCTGGCTGCTTCAGCTTGTGCCTCCAATAAAGTCCTCTCTGTCAACCTGGAGTCACAGCTGCTGCTGAAAAAGTTTGAAGAAGGTAATGGCAACCAGCACTGGAATCCAGTGGATGGCAAAAGAGGGCTCAAGCGCAAGCAGCCCTTGCCCAAGCAAACAGCCAAAGCGTGTCTGCTTTCCAATTCCGCCTTGCTGAGCCAGGAGGAGCAGACCCAGCTGGAATCCCTGAAAGGGGACTCTGACCCCATCCTGAACAGAGAGGTCTCCACTTTTGGGGATCTGGAGCTCTTATCTCCAGTCAGCCTCAAAACGCTCAACCTGGAGTTGATGGCACAAGGGCACCACTTTGAATGTCCCCAGGGGCCGGAGCAGGTCCTCACTGAGTCCTCCCAGAACAGCCTGAGCCTGGACGAAAGCTTTGTGGCCACTTCTTTCCTGCAGCATCTCTGTGATGAAGGGACAAGCGATCTCCTCTCAAATTCTGCCAATGCGGAGCAGTTGTTTGAAGTCAACGATGCCTCTGTAATAGCGGATGAGAGCAACTGGATCACTCTGGATTCCCTCTTGTAAGAGGCCAGTCACCGATCAAAGCCCACGTGTGCTTTAGCAGGATGCTCCCCCCACGCTACTGGGACTTCCAAGAACTGGATTCTTCACCTCTCCTTCGCTGTAGGTTATTAGAGATAGAGTAGGCATCAGGTAGGAGAGAGCAGAAGCTGTAGTGTCAGTGGTTTGCCTTAGACTTGTTGAGAAATCAAAGATTGTAGAGAATTTCTGTTTAGTAACAACAGCATTTAGGACCTTTAATGTTAGCAGCAATATTTATCGAGAGAGGTTGTAGCTTATGAATTAATAAAGAAGCCTTTAAAAAATCCCATTATCCTTGTTGCAATTTGTACTCAAATTTGGGGAGGGGGTGGGAGTGTGGAGGTGGGAGAATCATAGAATCATAGAACCACAGAATCGTAGAATACTTTGGGTTAAAGGGACCTTAGAGATCATCTAGTTCCAACTCCCCTGCCGTGGGCAGGGACACTTCCCACAAGATCAGGTTGCCCAGGGCCCTGTCCAACCTGGCCTTGAGCACCTCCAGGGATGATGCAGCCACAACTTCCCTGGAAAAGTTCTGCATTCCTTCCCCAGTAAAGCACGAGGCAAGCTGAGAATTGAATAACTTCAGGTCACGCAAGGGGCAGAGCAGGGCCTTGGGCTGTTGCTTTGTCCAGGTGCCACTGCCTGAAGTCCCCTGGGATGCCACCACATTGGTGGGGATAGTGTCCGGGGGCCACAGGGCTACAGGCTCTGGAGTGTGGTGTGGATGTATTTGTCTGTACTGATAAGGCCTCTCTTTATTTGCTGTTCTCATTATATTTCCCTCTGTTGGGGCCTCCATACGGTGCCAAAGGGCTGCAGAGATTTGTGTGTGATTTCACCTTTTAATGGGATGTTATTTACAATTAAAAAGAATAAATAAGAACAAGACTTTTGCCTCCTTGTTCTCCTCCAGCCCCTCCTTACCCTGTCAGACCCTCTCTCCTGGAGGTGGGGGGACATCTCACCAGCCCAGCCCTGCCTGTACACCCGGCCCGGATACACAGATGCCCTCACCCCGCTCCGCAGCAGCACAGTGATTCCTCATGGGAAAACTGATGCACAAACAGCCAGCTGCGTGACAACGGCTACACGCTCTCTGTGGCACAAGGGTGGCTCTGTCCTGAGGCCTGGGAGCTGCTCCCAGCCCCTGGAGCATCCTTCCCTGTCCCTGCGCGGAGCTCCTGGGCGTGACATGGTGTAAGCACTCAACACTGTCCTTCTGCTCATGACATGTTCCTACCTGCGTATTCACAGAATCACTAGGTATGGAAAGACCTCCAGGCTCATCTAGTCCAATCATTCCTATCAACCACTAAACCGTGCCCCTCAGCACCTCATCCACCTGCCATTTACATGACTCAATCCCCTCACTGGGCAGCCTCTGCCAGTGCCCAATGACCCTTTCTGTGAAAGATTAGTTGTAGAGAGCAACAAGGTCTCCCCTCAGCCTCCTCTTCTCTATCCCTCCACATGCCCTGTGAAACACAAGTGGCTTTGGAGACCTGGTGGGCACAGGAGTGTGAGCAGAGCTGCACAGAAGCTGCAGAAACAACCAAATCCTTGCAAAATCAACTAAGCTGAGAAGCAGTCGGGCTCTGCCAGGGCCGTGCAGAAAATCGGCACACGCTCAGCTGCTGGGGCAGGCGCGGTGGGTCAAGAGGCAGCAGGTTTGGGAAGCTCCGAGGTGTTTTAACACAGGGTGCGCAGCACAAAGTGCGATCAGCATAAAAGCCCAAACTCTCCAATACTCTGTGAAATCTAGTTTTACTCATTACAACAATAAATGTAATAAATGATTCGTAGGGATTAACAGCGTTAACAGTAACAGCTTTCCAGGCAACTGTCACGGTCCACTCGTGGACGCGTGATGGTTCGTTTCATTTATGGTTTCAGAGCGCAAATAATTCAAAGAGTCAAGGGAGTCAAATTTCAGTCTAACCTGGCACTTTATTACTTATGCCCGTAAAGCGACGTACGATAGAAAGAGACAGAGAACAAGGAAAGAGATGGGGAGAAGAGGGAAGGAAAAGGGGTTCATGGCTACCACCACGGGTCCCCAGATGTCCGGCGTCTCTGGGAGACAAGGTCCAGAAGGCGTTCTGCTGTTTTGGTCTTTGATGGAGGTGATCCCAGAGTGGGGGGGTCTTCTTCTGTCTCGGTCTTCTGTTCCCCCCTAATTCAGCTGCTCCAGAGCTGTCTTTTATGCCAGTCAATACATGCCTTGCGCATTCAACTCTGGCTTTGCAGCCTAAAAATGTAGATTTATACTCTTAAAATTGGCTTTCATGTCCTATAGGCTTTGGATCCTAATAAAAAGACTTCGGGCTATATCAATGCGAGTTTTGGCTCTCCACATTTGAGTCTGTAAACTAAAGACTTTGCACCCTAAAAATAAAGCTTCATACCCTAAAATGAGGATTACAACTCTAAAATATAAGCTTAGTACCCCAACAAAGAAGGGTTGACACACTACAGATGAGGCCTTGTATTCTAAAAATTAGGATCTGGATTTGAAACTGATTCTTTGAGCCTTAAAAATGTTGGACCCAAAATATGTTTGGATGATACAATAAGGCTTTCAACAATAAAAAAATGAGGCTTTAAGGCCTTAAATGAGGTTTAGATGACGAGTCTGAACAATTACATTGTGGCTTTGTACCCTAGAATTCATGCTTTGGACTCTAACTATTACTTTTGAAACTAAAAATGGTACTTTGGACCCTACAGTGATAACTCAAACTCTACAACTGCAAGTCTTAGGAAGAAAGTGGCTTTGGCCCTAAAAATGGGAGTGTAGACCTGCAAGATGAAGCTTTGGGCCTTAAAATAAGATGATGGGTCCTAAAATTAAGACTTGGAGCTGCAAAAGATAGGCTTGGACCCCGTCAATGAGAATTTAGACCCTAAATCTAAAACTTTTGAGTTCTTTAATCTTAGGTTTGGATACCGAAATGAGGATTTAGAATCTGAAATGACCTTTTGTGTCTCAAACTAATATTTGGATGCTAAAAATGAGACTTTGCGATCTAAAACTGAGGTTTTGACCCTGAAAACTAAGCATCAGGCCTAGTTTAATGTATTTGACCTAAAATGAAGGTTTGGACCCTGAAGATGTGGTTTTGGGCTCTACGAATGAGCATTTGGAAATTAATAAAAGGAGCTTTGGGCCCTAAAAATGATGACTTAGGCTCCAAATTGAGGCTTTTGTACCATTAGATTTGTGTTCTGTGCCTTCAAAACGTAGCTTTGGACTACAAAATTTTACAGGCTTTGTGCCAAACCCAGGTAGGTTATGGCTCAAAGCCAAGAACCTGAGCTTTAAAAAAGCTTTTTTTTACCCAAAGAGTGTGCACACCTTGTACCAAGAGAGTGTTCATCCCTCAGTTGGGCATGTCCTTGAGCAGCCCGATGGGATGTGCTCTGAGCGTGAGGTTGGCCTGGGGATCTCTTGATGTTCGCTCTAAACAACACGGACCTGGGCCACGTACCTGTTTTGCTGCCTCAGGTGATGCTCCTGCTGCTCCTGGCACCCCAAGCCCTGATCGCTGCAGTCAGGACCACTCAGTCATGGAGATGATGGGTGTGGTCTCCAGTGACTGGTGTTTAGACCTGAACTCCAAAAGGGAGGGCTGGAAGCTGTATCCTGCTAATATGGCCTTCTGAGGTTCTTTCAGCACAGACCAGAATGCCTCAGGCCTTGATTTCAGTAATTCTGCTGTCCTAAGTCCTGGTGGCTGTGGAGTGAAGCTTTTTTCCAGCGGAGATATTTTCCAGCGGAGTCCTGTGGGATGGCTGGCTGCCTCCTGGGAAAGGACACAACAGGGGAAATTTGCCTGAGAATGCAACGAGCCACGTGCCTGTGTGTGCAGCCACTGGCACCTCAACTGATGGCTGCGCTCAGCTCAGGAGAGTAAAATCCCTGCGTCAGGACGCTCGGCTGACAAGCAGCTGTCCCTGAGCAGAACCATGCAGGGGACTCTCCTGAAGGGCCAGAGAGGAACCAACCCTCTGAAATGTGGGGCTTCCAGCAGCCCCACCCCAGCCCTCTGAGCGCTGCCGTCACCACTGTTGGGCAGTGATGAATGGTGTGTGTTTGGGGCTGGAAACGGATTCTTCCCTGGTCCAAAAGTGAACCTGTACAGACACCAGCCTCAGATTGCCTGCCTCACCTGACCAGAGACTTCTTCTGCATCACCGTATTCTTCATTTTCCGGAATCCTGGGATTTCAATATGACTCAAGCTAGCAGCAGCAGCTGAGGGCAGTTCAGCAAATGCCCCTGGAAAGGGGAAAGAGAAACCTTATCAGAAGAGCATCACTGGGATGCTGCTGGCCCTAGTGGAATGTAGACCTGATCAGTCTTCTTCCCAAAACGTCAAATGCGACTGTTCCGCTGCCCTCCCAGCCACCCTGACCCGCTCAGTTCCTCATTTCCATGTCACAGTGTGGATTGTGACCATGTTATCATCCCCAGATTTGGGAAAGAGGAGCTGGGTGGTGCTGGTGATGGGACAGGGACTTCTGCAGAGGGGTCATCTCCTGGGAGCGCGCCATTGCCATCGTCCTACTGTTCCCTTGGGCACATCCCATCCCAGTATTCAGTTCTGTGGAAGCCAGTGAGTTGTTTGAAGAAAAGGCTGCGCCAAGCTGTCATGAAACTTTGGCAGAAATCTGAGCCTTCTGACAGTCACCGCTGAAGATTTCCCCAGCGTACCAGAGAATTTGGTTGGCTATGCTATGAAAAGGAGCCAAGAGCAGCTTTACCTTTTGTGTCCTGCCTGAGAGGTGTCAAAATCCTTCTTTGCTCCCAGTTTTTCTCACCAGGGACTCCTCTCCAGTGCTTGAGACGGTCCCTGGCCAGCGGTTTGGGCACCCACTGCTGGGCAAACCTGGAGACAAAGAGATGGCACCATCATGGCCACCAGCCCTTGGCACTTGCTGTGATCACCTGCTCATACGCAGGTTTTGGCATTGCAGAAAGCCCTTTCTTTTTTCCCCAAGCTAACTACAAACTGTCCCCTAAGACCATCACGGGAAACGCAATGACCCCGCAAAGAACTCCAGGACATAATGGGAAGAAAGTGTCCACCCTTGCCATTAGATCCTCCCAACAGGACTGACTGCTGGCCAGGGACACGTTGCTGCCTGGTGCCCCTGTGGCAGCGCAACTGCAATCACATGGAGCCAACACCACCAAACCATGGCAGAGCAGCGAGCGGCTCCCTCTGCAGATGTACTCACTCAGGAAAGGTGATGACATGGCCAGAAACTGTCAGGGAGGCCAAAGGTACATCCGAGGACACCACCATGTCCAGCAGCTGGGGGACCTGCAACAGAAGAGCCCAAAGATGGCAGCACATCCTCAGCATGGCTGAGGCACTCAGTATTGGAGGAGCCCGAGGCAGCCGGAGTAGGTAGGACCGTAGCTCTCTCCTGGCCTGAGTCTGCCGGCCGTGTCCTCCTGGGCCACACTCAAGCATTGCTGGGGCACTGCTGTGTGACTGCCTGGGCTGTGGAGAAATGAAAACGCTCACCTTAGCAACAGCTTTGTCCCAGTTCTCCTTCCCAGACAGCCTCTCCAGGAAGTTGCAAGAGAACTTCATTTGCACCTTTGTGCCTTCGATGAGTAGCACCCCTATGTCCCTCAGGACAAGGGCAATGTTCTTCCCCTTCCCCAGGCAGGCAGAGAGGAAGGATGGGGTGCCCTGGATGCAGTTCTCCGCTTTCAGTCGCGATACAGAGGCAGCCGTGGCCACCTTTGAGTACTTGAGGGGCTCCAGCTCCTTGTGTCCTGGAAAACCACACAAGATGGATGGAGGCACTCATCCAGTGTCACTTCCGCAGGCCTTTCCCAAGGGTGCCCATTGCAACCATTGCATCACCCAAACAGGTCATATTTTTGGACCTTCTCTGCAGACAGGGAGTTGTTTTAAGAGAAGCCTCTCATATCCAGGGAAGGGATGCAACGACCACACAGACAGCCAGGGTTTGAACTGCTGTCTTACCGGGCAGGTAATCCTTGGTGTCTATCCGGTTGTGGGCAGCTACAAGGTTTCTTGCCAGGCGAAACACTGGCCTCTGGACAGACACGGCCTCATCTCCAACCTGGATCCATTTGGGGACATTGTCGCAGGAACCAAGGGCGGCAACGAGTGCTTCTGAGATCTCCCTTAGTGTGGGCACAGGAGCTGGCAGGGGCCGGGTGGTGACACTGGGCACCAAGCTTCTGAACAAGGTGTGGCTGCCCTGAAGCCTGTGACCCACCTATGCCTGTGGAGATGTGCCAATCTCCACCTAGCAGGCCACACGTGCCAAGAAAGGAGTGTCTGCAGGTCTCCTCCCCTTGCGCATGCGCTCCTCCTGGCGCCAGTGGTCAACCTGGGGTCTCCCAATGAAGGCCAGTAGTCATCATCACCTTGCACGCATGCTGTGTTGGTTATGGGTCTGTGCTAAGTCCCGTCATTAATCTTCCTGTCTTTTCCTCCTTGCTTCATGGATCTTTCACAATGGTAGGGAGCAAGGAGGTTTGAAGACAGGTACAAAATTTTGTTGAGATAAGGAAGAAAGGTACAGGTAGTTAGGTACAAAGTATCCACTCTGTGCCAGCTCTGGCCGTTTTCCTGATGAGAAATGAGAAAATGTTGAGACAGAAAATGTTGAGACAGAAATCGAACCTTTGACCAACTCTTACAGCAACGTGCCCAATCATTGCTACAAGAGACCAACCAGGTTCCAGCTTTCATCCAATGGAGGCATTTTCTTGAGGAGAGCTTCACTCCTGCCCGGCCATCCAGGGCCAGCAGCACCGCGCCCACCGCTTCCGTGGTGACGTTGGCTGCTCCCCTAGAGCTCTCAGAATATGGATGTTCTGAGTTGCCAGAGATGAGATGGAGAGCTGGGGATCTTTCTCCAAAACCTGGAGGGCTGCGACAAAGGAAAGAGAAGGGAGCTGAACCCCACCTCTTTGCAGAGACCCTCAGGCATCTCCGCCAGACCTTGCCAGCCCCACCCTTCCCTTTCCCTGGCCGGGAGGAGCAGGTGGGACAAATACCTCGGCTGGCAGCTGCTGCTCAGGAAGGCCCCCAATGCCCCCGAGATGTTCCTCTGCCCTCGAACCCTGAAGCAGGGCAAGGCACAGCAGCTCGCTGCCCAGGCTCTGTCCCCTGTCCCAGCAGCCCCGGCACGCACAGCACTGCCCCTACTCACCCTGGCAGATCTCAGGCAGCTTCTCCTCCCGTTGGTGCCTCAGGTGGCGCGCGGCAAGCCCTAGGCACAGAGCTCTGTCAGCCGCCTGCTCCCCAGCGTGCTCCCAGCAGCACAGCTCCCGGCTCTGCCGGTCTGGCTGCAGCCCCTGCTCCCCCTCAGCAGGGAGACCCCAGGGAAGGGCAGTGCCGGGCTGGGGTGAGGGACTGAGCGAGGCTGCAGCCAAGCCCAGCGTCGTGGGCAGGGGTGGGAGAGGGAGGCACCGAGCCCTGGCTGCCCAGGCCCGTCACGGGGCACCCAGGGCTCTGGCAGCCCCAGGGCTCCCCTTGCTGCCAGTGCAGCGGCGGGGACTGGGGCCAGGCTGCAACAGAGGGACCCCGGGGGCTGTGGCTCACCGACAAACCGCACGGCCGCCTCTCGCAAGGTGTCCTGAGCATCCTGCAATTATGCCAGGCTCTCGTGCAGGTATTCTGCAGCTCTGCCTTTGGCCTTCACCAGCTGGAGAGAGTAGAGGGGCACAGAGTGTCACGCAGCCTCCCCAGGCAGCTGGACCAGCATCCCCTTTACCCCTGCCACCTCAGGCCATTCCCATCTCCCAGACAGGAGCCCTGTGGCGCTGAGGCACAGAGACAGCTGCAGGCATAGGGGTCTGGAGGTCCTGTGACCCTTCTGTCCCGCTGCCAGGGCCCAGACAGCCTAGGGTCTCCTTCCACACCATGAGAGTGGGGAGGGGAAAGGGGCTTGGAGAAGCAGCCCCGGGGGCTCTGGGCCCAGGGGAAGGGAAGGAGGCTCCAGGCTCTGGGCTCTGGGCTCTAGGCTCGAGCAGAGCAGGAACGGCTGTCCCCTTGTCCAGACTGGGCTCTAGGGCTTGGGGCTTGTCCTCACCAAGTACTCCCCAACTCGGAATATCTGCTGCGTCTGGGTCAGGCGAGTGAGATTTCTCAACTTCAGCAGCTTTGCAGCAACGAGGAGGGCTTCCTGAGCTGCCTGTGGAGAAGGACAGGGGTTGGGGTTCCAGGGACTCAAAGCCCTGGCCTCCAGCACGTGCACGGACAGCCAGAAAGTCTCTAGGGACTCTCGTGGTCAGGTGTTGGTGGCCATGGACTGCTGCTGAGCCCTGCTGGACCACCTATTGCAGGCGTGGGAGATGTCCGTGCCAGCTTCTCCTTCCTTCCTTTTGATCCTCTCTCTGGGTGCGCTGGAGGAGAGGTGAATGGGGGAAGGAGGGAGAAACAGGAGCCCATCTTCCTCGCCTCTGTGGCAGGAGGCCACAGGAAGGCAGTGGTGGGATCCATGCAGGGAAGCAGGGTCTGCCCCGTCCTCAGTGACTCCAGCTCTTGGACCCTGAGACCACACAGGCTCCTCGTGTCGGACTGCCAGCAGCCCTTTTCCCTCCCTGGTGCCCAGGCCACACTTGTGGCATCAGCTCAGCCTTCCCCGCATCCCTGCTCAGGTTCGTAATCTGTACCTTGGCCACGCTCTTGGTCTGGTCACTCATGCGAAAGAACAGTGGGATCAGGCTTCTCCACACATGCTCCTTTGTCTGCTGCTTGTTGTTCCCCACCACCATCTGCATCGCATCTTTGAAGAGGCAGATGGAGAGCTCTCGCAGCTGGCTGCACTCCTGGAAGGGAGGAGGACAGGAGACTTGGAGCGAGAGCCGCTCCCAGAGCAGGGTCGAGGGCAGGGCTGCTGTGAGAGGAGATGCTTTGGAGCCAGACTCCACAGCCAGGAGGGAAAACCCCGGCCCAAATAGCCCTGCGGGGCTGGGCTGATGGGCAGTTGTCCTTGCAGAGGGCCGAGCGGTGGGGCTGAGGCTCCCACAGCAGCCTTACATCATCAAAGACCGGCCGGAGCTTCTCCAGCAGCTGCAGAGCCACGGGGCTGGCCTCCTTCCTCCCCAGATGACGCAGCACGTTCTGGACAACCAGCAGAGCCTTCATCTTGTTCTCGGAGCCGGCATTCTCCTGGGTGCCCATGATGTCCGGCAGCAGGTCTAGCATTTTCCTTGCCTGTATCAAGCACAGAATTCCCTTTTGCAAAATGGGGAAAGAGCACCCTAGCACAAATTCTCTGGCCACTGAGCACTAGCCTCCGCGTTACCCACAGCCCCAGCCCCAGGCTGCCAACGTGGCTGCAGCCTGCCCGTGCCCCACTCACCGTCTCAGGTCTCTGCGACAGTGTCACCAGGCTTCTGAGCTCCAGTGAGAGCAGACCCGGGCTTGTACGCTGCAGGAACCTCTGGGTTTGGTCCTGGCCAGCAATCTCCTCTGCGTTCCCGTAACCTGAGGCCAGCAGCTGGAAGAAAGAGAGCAGTGGGAGACTGGCAGGAGTTGCAGGGTTCCCCACACCGTGAGGCTCCCTGAGGGCAAGGGCTCCGGGGCCCACGCAGCGTGGGGTGGCCCTGGCACAGTTGGCGCAAAGGAACCCAGTGCTGGGCCGGTCCCTGCCGGCCCCAAGGGGCCGTGGCCGTATGTCCTGGAGGAGGTGACCATCTGGGGGCAGGTGGGAGGGGAGATGGCCGGGCCCCTTTTCCCACAGAGGCAGATGCAGCCCAGAGAGCGAGCAAGGACTGCTCTGGCCACTCACAGACAAACGAAGGAAGCAGGCGACCTCCTCTGCGTTGGAGCTGAAGACGCCGTGCAGCCACTTGCCCTGGAGCTGTCGGAGCAGCTCGCTCAAGGCCTTCTCCACTGTGTGGGGCTGGGAAAGCAGCACATCCCAGATGGCCAGAGCAGCCCTGCAGGACCAGACTGCTCTGTCAGCAGAGCTGCCTCGACACCGCGCGGTTCCTGGGACAGCCCGCAGGATCCAGGCAGTCCTGCAGCCCCGGCCCCTTCCAGACTTTTGCTTGGGGGCCGGGTCCCTGCCTGGGCGAGCAGGAGGGATCTGGGATAGCGTTCCTGTTGCTGATGCACTCCTTGTTTTCATAGATGCACCTCACGATGTCCGGAACCTGGAGGGTACACAGGGGAGGTCGGGGCTGCTGCTGGAGTGCAGCCATTTCCCAAGAAACCACTTCCCATCCGACTGTGCTGCCAGGCGCCTGAGGCGCCTGGGTCAGGGAGAGAGGGATACGGGGACACACAAAGCCTGGAAGCGCTCAAGGGAAGGGCACAGCAAGGCAGCCACACGCCACTTACCTGCGCTAGCCATGAGGCGGGCTCTCCCATGGCCACATCCAGGATGCTGCTCGCCGCCTCCTTGGCATCCAGGCTTGAGTCTCTCAGGGCCTTAATGGCCATGAGGACGAGCTCTGTCTTCTCAGAAGGCTCGAGGTATTTTCCAAGTGCCTGCGGGCGGAAGGAAGGCAGGGAAGACACGTCTCACCGAGTGCCCGGATGGTGCTACTCCGCTGAGCTGGGGGAGCAGCTCTGGGCACAGATGTCCTGGCAGCAGTGCCCGCAGGAAAGCTGGCAGCAGGGGCTACAGTCGGTGCACAATGGAGCACGGGGACAGAGAGCCCTCAGCATGGGGGAGGAAGGGTGGAGGCTGTGGGCACAGCGCTGGGCCCGCGGAGAACCGGGGCTTGCTGGAAGCCAGGAGAGCTGAAGCTGCTGCTGGGTCCCTGCTCGGGGACAGCAGCAACCCCCTCACTGGAGACAGTGAGGCCATGCCACCCCGCTCATTCTGGATCCCTTCGCTCACACGAGTCTCCTGCTGATGTGCTCATTACCATGGCAATGCGGCTTGCGCTTGGTGAAGTCAGCCAGGTGTCCTCAGCTTCCCGCTCCCTTTGTCTCTCTGGATGTTCTGGATCATCCTGTGGACGTGCCGTGCCTAAACACGAGGGGATCACGGAAGAGTGGATAAACGAGAGGCAGGGGACGTCTGGAAGCTGGCAGGCTCTCATGGATGACTTCCAGAAGCACCGGAACAGTCCCTTGCAAGACTCGGGGAAACAACCAGGTGTATGAGGAGAGGTCTGTGTGTGTGTGGAGGGAGGCAGCCCACCCCAGCTCCTCTTACATTTTTGCTGCTGGAAGAATCTGAAGAGGTAATGAAGAGCATCCAAAGCCCCCGATCTGATCTCCCAGTTTTTGCCAAAGCAGCAAAAGATGAGACGTCCCAGCAGCTGTCCCAGGAGGGGGATACGGATCTCTGTGAGGCAGGCACGGCTGTCATCGTCTCCTTCGCAGGTGCTCCAGCCCTGGGTGTGGGAGGCAAGAGAGGTAGAAGGGCTGAGGGGCAGCAGGTGCAATCAAAGTCCTGAACCCAGGAGCTTCCACAAGGAAATATCCCCAGTGAGACAGGATTTGGAGGACCCTCCCAACGGTGCTTGTAGGGCAGCAGGGCAGGGAGAGCTGCAGACCTGGCCTCCCACCATGCTCCTTGGGCAGTCCTGTCCTGCACAGGCCTGGGGACTGAGACGAGTCCTGGCAGAGAGGGCACTGGGGAGAGGAGACCGTGGGAATAGGAAAGAAACGGAGACCTTCTCTCCAGGGCAGAGCCTCACTGAACACCTCAACCAGACTCGCCTCACAGGCATCTCCGAGCTAGGGGCTGCTCCGGTGTGCAGGGAAGGGAAGAACCCCCAGCTGGAGGGTGCCTGTCTCCTTACCTGTGCTGAGGAACCGCTGGCCAGGAGGAAGTCACTCAGCCTCACAATCCGCCCCACCACCCTCTCACACGCAGCTGTGCTCTGGCAGGTGGTGAAGGGCAGAAGCATCTGGGAGGAGAGAAACTGCTGGTGTGTCCTGGGAGCCGGCACCCGCGCCAGCAGAAGAAGCGCTGCCCGTGTCCTGGTGGGACTCACGCAGGTCCCCAGGGCAGCACCTGCTCCTTGTCCTGCCCTCCCCAAAACAGAGCCCTGAGCGCCCTCTCCGTGGAGGCTGGACTTTGGGACAGGAGCCTGCCTGGGGGTCTGCAGAGGGGAATGGCAGTCCAGCCCCCTGAGAAGCCAGGAGTGCAGGGCTCCAGGGTTGGGGTCCCTGTGTGGGACAGGAAGGTCCCAGTGGGTTGCTGCCCAGCAGATGTGGAGAGGAGAGAACAGGGGACCGCGAGGCAGGGGACGGGCAGCACCAGCTGCCGCTGCTGCGGTGCCTGAGGAGAGGGATCAAAGGCCTCCCGCTGCCTCGGTGCAAGGAGAGCTCTGGGGACAGAGCTGGCCCAGAAGTGCCGCGGGCAAGGCTTTGCTGTGACGCAGCAGTGGGATGCAGAGGGGACATCACATGGACTGCGGGCAGGGGACGCTGGGCTCCCAGAAGAGCGTGATGGGCCACCCTTGGCTGCGTAAGGGAGCTGGGCACCCTCCCTGCAGAGTGCTCTGTGTGTGGTACTGGGCTGGGGACCGTCCCCTTAGGACGGTCCCCTCAGGAAGAGGCCTCGTGAACCCCACTCTTTGCCAATGCCAGACCTGTAAGATTGTCTGCAGCTCCACAAAGAAAGCAGCGGAAGAACGGAGCAGTATCTGCAGCATGGTGTCCACGTCCTCCAGGGCCTGCAAGGAGGACAGAGGGTGGTGGCAATCTTTCTGCAGTCCCTCTCATCCCAGGGACAGATCTGACAGAGCAGCCCGCGGTGCTGGACATGGCCAGACCCGTGGGAAGGGGATGAAGGCTTGAGGGCGGGAAGGCAGAGTTGAGTCCCTGCCCTGCCTTGGCTGTCTCTCAGCAGGCGGTGTCAGGGAGAAGATCAGAGGGGCGAGGGGCTCCCGTAGCTCAGCCAGTGCTTACCCTGAAGTAGAGACCTTTGAGAGGGGCCGGCATGTCCATTTGTGGTGGAAGGAAGAAGACGCTGCTGAAACAGGCCTGCAAGAGGCGTTTCATTTTCTCGTCCAGCACCATCTGCACTTGGCTGCAAAGCGAGACAGGGCCATGTTGGACACTGGTGCTGGGAGCGGTGCCTCGATGCCTTGGGCAGGTGGACAGGGACCTCTGGAGGAGGGATCACCAAGAGGGATGGAGGCTGTGCGGGAAGCCCCACCAAGGGGCACCTCCTCTGTCTCTGGCATTGCCTTGGCCCAAGGACATCCTGGCAGGCAAGTCTCCTGCCTCCGTCTGTGGGGAACAGCTGAGACCGGGCGTGGAGCTGCAGGATCCCTCTGCTGTCCGCAGAGTTCCCCTCCTGGCACCACTGGGCTCTGCTGGCATGGGGGATGCTCCCAGACGGGGCCGGGGCCACGGGCTGTTGAGAGGTGCTCGCGGAAGCAGGGGCTGGGCACGTACCTCAAGGCAGCGTCGCAAAGCATGGCTTGCTGCCGCATTGCTGTGTTCAGGTAGTTCTTGGGCTCCTCTTTCACCAGCATCTGCAGAGCACAACCACAACGGTTCCTGGCAGCCGCCAGCAGACCCAGCACCAGGCGGTGGAGCAGGAGGAGACCCTCTGCCTCTGCCCCCAGAGAACCCTCCACCACCCCCAGTGCCAGGCTCTCTGCTTGCAGGGCTTCACAGCGGCACCCGAGTCCCCTCGTAGCAGCTCAGTGTCCACGCACGCTTGTCCCTGCCCTCCTCACAGTGTGCCGGTGCCCGGAACATTGACCCCATCCCCAGACCCGCTCCTGTCCGCTCACCTCGAAATTCTCTGCCGGCTCCAATTTGCGGCAGTAGGCGTTCAGGTCCTGGGGCAAGTCCTGGCACTGGGCAGGTTTGCACAGGGTGCAGAGGGACTGTGGAGAATGCATCGTCTGGGCCTCCTCCTGGCAACCAGGGACAGAGAGGCAAACGGGGAGCGTGAGAAGGTTGGCACACGGCCAGCAGGACTGGGGTGCTGGGGCTGCAGTGCTGCCCAGGAGAGCCAGGGGAGACGCTCTGTCCGGCCAGCAGCCCCGGCAGCAGAGCCGGCGGCCCCGTCGGGAGACACGGGCACAGCTCCCATGCAAAGGGATGCGAGTACCTTCACTGAGAAGGTTAGAGACCCGAGGATGAGCTGCACGGGTTCTTCTTGCCCTCTGTCCTGAGTCACCAAGCTGGACGCAGCAGAGGAGTCACCTAGCAAAGGAGGAAAGTAGGGAGGGCTGTAGAGAGGGGCTGCAGGTAAACGTGAGGAGAAGAAGGAGCTCTGCCCTCTGTCCAGACCTGTCCCTGCTCCCCTGGCCCAGTTTTCCCGTGGGTGTCTCATCTGGAGGGTGCCTGGCAGATGGGTTGCAATGCTGGAGCACAGCGTGGAAAGCCACCTCCCGCCCTGGGGGAGGCTGTGCTGGGTTCGGCAGGGCACGAAAGGTAAAGGTAAAGCTGCTCCTGGCTCTTTACGATGCACAGCCAACCAGCTGCTCTGGTACGCTGGGGAAATCCTTCAGCGATGAATGTCAGAAGGCTCAGATTTCTGCCAAAGCTTCCTGGCAGCTCGGCACAGCCTTTTCTGCAAACAACTCCTTGGCTTCCACTGAACTGAACGCTGGGATGGGATGTGCCCAAAGGGACATTAGGAGGATAGCAATCCAAGGCCCCCAGGAAATGAGCCCTCTGCAGAAGTCCCTGTCCCATCACCAGCTCCAGCACCACCCAGCTCCTCTTTCCTAAACCTGGTGCCGATAACATGGTCACAAAACCACACTGTGATGTGGAAATGAGGAGCTGAGCATGAGTGAGTGTCAGGTGGCTGCAAGGGCAGCAGAACAGCCCCCTTCGATGTTGCGGGAAGGAGACTGATCACATCTACATTCCACCAAGGCCAGCAGCATCCCAGTGATGCTCCTCTGATAAGGTTTCTCCTTCCCATTTCCAGGGGCATTTGCTGAAATGCCCTCGCGTGCCCCTTCAAGCTTGACTAAAATTGAAGACCCACAGCTCCAGGAAAGAGGAAGATTGTGAAGTGGAAGAAGTCTCTGGTCAGGTGAGGCAGGAGATTTGGGGCTGGTGTCTGCATAGGGTCACTTGTGGACCAGACAAGAGCCCGTTCCCAGCCCCAAACACGCACTGCTCATCACTGTCCATCAGCTGTGGGTCTTCAGTTTTAGTCAAGTTTTGACTAGTCGAAAATAACAGCCTGGGTTGTTCACTATTGGATCCACAGTTTTTCAATGTTATGGATATTTAAACAATATATGATACCAGGCACATACAACACTTAAAATATGTACATGCATTATCTAATAAGGCTTACATCAATTGTCTAACAAGCATTTCAAGTCCGGTAAAATATTGTTCTCCATTGCTTTGTGAGTATCGTACTTTGCAGTTTAACATCAGTCATGATTTTTGTAGTTTCCACGTCCAAAGAGTCACGGACTGGTCAGTTGACCCAAAGCCTCCGTCTCCCTATATGCTACTTTCTGCATGGGGTTCAATTGCTGGCAAACAAACCATCTGAGTAATTCTTGTGCCCTTTGGTATAAAGCGAGGAGGCACACGCAATCCAAGCCATCGTTTGTATTGCTCTCGTAAAGTCGGCATCAGTCAATTCCGGTAAAACCAACAAACTTTGTGACAGGTGATCCTGCAATTAACTGTGCACTAAGCCTGGGTTTGCATTCTCTAAGGCTAATTGTTTAAGCATAAACTTCTCGAGTGGCGATATTGCCCGCCTGCCTATTTAAGGCCTCTTGTAATTTGTCTAGAAATATCATGTAATAAATGCCATTTTGCCAGATTGCTTTTTGATCACAAATACAGGTGTGTTCCAAGGACTGTTAGTTGGGACTATATGCCCTTGATCTGTTTGCTCCTCCACGAACTTCTGCAACGCACCCAATTTTTCACTCCTTCATGTTTCCAATGCCTTTTCCCATTGCACTTAACACATCTCCCCCCCACAAGATTAGGGGAACGCCCTTGCCCACTGTTGTTCCTGCGTTTCCTCCCTCTGTTAGGCTGCCCCCCAAAAGAAGTCATGTTTGTTAACCCCCCGTGGGAGTCCTTTTCTTTAGGGAGGCAGAGGGCAAAGGATAAGGCACTCATTGAGGGAGAGGGCATTGAGCCTCTTGGTCCCCAGGCTTTCCAGCACTGAGAAGACGGCAGACCCTCATGGGTCCTGCATGGATCCCACCACTGTCTTCCTCCTCCCCCTGTACCTCCTGCCACAGAAGACAGGAAGGTGGCGTCCTCTCCCTCCCTCCCTCCTCTCCCCATTCACCTCTCCTCCGGAGCATCCCAGGGGAAGGATCCCAGCATACCCATCCCAAGAAAGGACAGAGACGCAGGCACAGACGTCCAGTAGGGCTGAGCAGCAGACCACGGCCACAAAGACCTGACCAGGAGAGTCCCCAGAGGTTTTCCAGCTGTCCCTGCTGGTGTTGCAGACCAGGGCCTCGAGTCCCTGTCCCCCCGATCCCTGTCCCACTCTGCAGGCAACACCAGCCTCATCACAAGGAATTTCTTCCTCATGTCTACTCTAAGTCCTCCCCTTTCAAACCTGAACTCACTCCCACTCGCCCTGTCACCATGTGCCATCCCCAGCTTTATTGTAGCCCCTTCAGGTGCCACAAGGCCACTACGAGGTCTCCCGAGAGCCTTCTCTTCTCCAGGCTGAACAACCCAAACTCTCTCAGGCTGTCCTCGTAGCAGAGGTGCCTCAGCCCCAGTCCGTGCTCCAGCTACAGCCACGGCAGGAGGAGCTGCGTGACAGGAGCTGCTCACATCAGCCGCGTTTGCACCTGGCAGGAGACACGGCTGTGCCCCATCCCCACGCCAGTGCTGAGCCCAGCACCAAGGGCCTTCCTCAGCCTTGCCTTCCTGGGTGGTGAGATGTCCTGTCCTGACACCCAGGACATCCTCCTGTGGCCAGAAGGAAGGACGGAGCCCATCACTTGTCCCACAGGGGCTGCACGTGTTTTTCTCGCCTCGCTATTCCCTGCTGTCGGCACAATAAATCTGGACAAGTCTGGTGTCCCACAGGCTCCCAGATCCCATCTGAGGGTGCAGGGGAAGGCTCCTTCAACTCTCACTAAGTGCTGGCACAGCCCTTGCGCTGGCAGACCCCTCAGGGTAGGACACCCACCCCCTGCCCCACGACGCTTCCCCACAGCTGGGACAGACCCCCACCATAACCCCACTAAAACCCCACCCTTTTCAGCAGCAACCACAAGCCATCAGAGATGTCCAACAAGGCTGGGGACATCGAGGACAGTGCCTCTGCTCCCAGCCCCCATCAGCCCCGCCTGCACCCTGCCTCAGCCTCCTCCCTCTCAGGGCAGATGTTCCTGACCGGCACCTCCGGCATCTCCTGCCGGGTAGAGCCAACACCACCAAGAAGCAGGAGGCCTCCCTGCAGGATAACATCCCACTGAAGAAAAAAAAGACAAAGCCGGTGCGCCGGCTGGCCAAACACTAGAGGAGCCTCTGAGAGGTGAATCTGGACAAGGACGGAGCGGCGGTGGGCAGTGCTGGGACACAGAGAGATCCAAAGGCCGGTGCCTGCACTCACCCTCTCCAGCCCCAGCCCTCTCCCAGATCCCTGTTCCTTGTTTAATTCAGTAACAGGACTGTGTGTTCACTTGCCAGCACCTCTCTGCTTGCAGAACTATTTGCAGTGGGAGAGGGGGATGAGGGTGTTAACGCAGCCCCTGCCCAGCCCATGGTGACTGAGCTGGGCTTGGGACTGACACTGAGAGGTTGGGGAGACGGGGCATCACTCCAGGTGCTGAATACCCCTGGGAGCCCAGTTTTTACCACAGATTGCCTTTTTTTTTTTGTTTTGTGTGTGTGTGAGTGTGTGTGCGTTCTAAGTCCTCCTCTTGCAAAGCTCGTGTCCTGCAAAGACAGCTGTGCCAAGGTCCTGACCTTGCCTCCCAAACGGACCAGAGAGTGGAGAAACTCCAGAAGCTGTGGAGTTGGACAGCCTGGGGCCTCCCAAAAGGTTCTCCTGGAGCTCTGCAGAGAAGCAGCAGCTGTCCCACCAGCGTGCGCAGCCTAAGGGCTCCCTTCCACACGCATGTTCCTTGGCTTTCCCCAAGCTTGCTGCCCCCTGCTAGCAGAGGAGATTCCAGGGAAACAAGGGCTGTCTTTGCTCAGCACTCGGAGCTGCTTCTCTCCACTCAGCTGAGGCACAAAGGCTGCAGCCCTCCTCCATCATGCAAACCTTGTGTGCCTGTCCCACAGGTCCCCCAGACATCGTGTGCAGGGAATTCCTTGGGAAGGACCAAAGGCTGGGGAAAGGAATGGATCTAGGTGGATGGGGGTGGGAAGCAGGGTGGAAAAGAGGAGCACGGAAATCATACGGTCACCAGTTCATGCAAGTTGGGAAGGACGGGGTGGGTAGTCCTTTAGACCTCAAGCTCCAGCAGTGCCAGTGAGGATGTCAGGCCAAGATGCTGGGGGGGTTCATCCAGTGGGGTCTAAAAAGCCTCAAAGGATTGAGGCCTGACATCGCACAGCTTCACATCTTCGCGTTGTCCACTCTAGGAATGATGGTGGCCGTAGCGAAGTGTCTCTCTCCCAGCCACCTTCTCTTTAAATCACTATGAAGAGCTTCCACATAGCAGAAAACGGCAGTTGGCTGCAGTTGTGAGACACGGTGACATCAGGAAAGCAGCTCAATCAGCAGCTGGCGTGAAGAAATCCTTGTGGAAGAAGAGGAGGAGAGCATGGCAGAGGGAGAGGTGTCTCAGCCGGCTTCGTTGTGGGGAATGCAGACCTTGAAAGACAACATATCAGACAATAAAAGCTGATCTCCTATGGCAACTGTTATTTTCAAGTTGGGGGATGTCACTTGGACGGGTTCAGGGGCGGCAGCGGTGGCAGAAAGCCGCGGGGAGCGTTGGACTCTCTGGGGAGGGAGATGGTACGAGCCCATGGGATAGCAGTGCTGAGGGCTGAGCCGTGTGGCTGGAGCGAAGCCGGCTGTCAGGAGCAGTGAGTTTGCACAGAGGATGGTTATTGTTATCACTCTTTTTCTTCTTTGAATTCCCCCGTGCCCCATCCAGACCACGGCAGCGAGGGCTTCTGGGATCTCCCTTACTGTGGGCACAGGAGCTGGCAGGGGCCGGGTGGTGACCGGCTTAGACCCTGAGGGCTTAGACCCTAAAAACGCAGCCTTGGATCCTAAAATGAGGATTTGGAACCTAAAATCACGTCTTGGGAATTGAGAATGCAGTGAACGTTTCTGCCCTAAAAATGAAGCTCTGCGCCTAAAAGTGAGCTTTGCAAACTAGAAATTAGGCTACATAAATTAGATTTTGACCCGCAGGAAGAGGGTGTTTGACCCAATTACTGACTGTTTGGACCCCCTAAAATTCAACCTCAGACCCATTAAACCCAGCTTCTGACGCATTTCTGAGTAAGAGGCTTGGAATCTGTGGTGTGCTGGAAGCCAGAATGTCTTCCTAGCAGCTCCAATCCCTGTGAACTGTCACCCTCCGGCAGTTCAAGTTTATGGCAGCCAAGTAATGCACAGTCAGACCCAAACCCCTCTGGTTTGTTAAAAAGCACCTCCCACAACAGCCTCAACCCTGCGGCTCTAAAATGAAGCTCTGCAGAACAGCTAACCCTTTGTGCCCTTAAGTGATGCTTTGAACCCTCAAACACAGGCTTTTGAACCTCATATTACACTTTGGGCACTGAAATGAGGGTTTCAAAACTAATTATGCTCCTTTGGGGCACAAAACAGAAGACCTGAACCTTAAGGAAAGTGTTTTGGAACCCCATCATTCCCCCCCATGCAACCTAAAAACAAAGCTTTGGCTTCTAAACACAGGATTTCGGGGGCTCAAAAAATGGGGTTGAGAGACTGAAAATGGATCTCTAGAAACAAAAACTTAAGCTGCGGGGCCTAAAACTGGGCTTCAGAGGAGATATCAGAGGCAAGTCCTATGGAAAGTCCTTGGAACAATGCACACACCCACGAGCTGGTACCAGTCACTGGGGCTACACAACACTACTGCACAAATAACCAGAATCTCTAAGGGCTTTAGGAGGTGGGGGAGGATCCTACAGCACATGTACTCACCTGGTGAAGAGGTGACACCAAACCGCAGGGAGAAGACCAGCCTACGTACTCCTAGCACAGGAACAACCTCCCCCCACACTCCTACTGCTCGAGGAGGCCTCAAAATGGCCTCTGGCAGGGCTGCCTTTAGGCTCAAGGCAGAATGGGATCATGGTCATATATGGTCATGTTGGCAGCCATTGGCTGGAGGGTCCCCAGGCAGCACCAGGGTGGGGTCTGTAAGCTGAGCCCCAGCTCCCCTGCACCCTGCCTCAGCCTCCTCCCTCTCAGGGCAGATGTTCCTGCTACAGGAAGCTTTCCAGAAAGTTCTCCTGGAAGTATGCTGGATACTTTAAAGACAGTCCCCTGGAAAGTGCCTTCTCAGATGTTTTGAAGCGTCCTGCAGAGCGTTTGCCGGCTGTCAGGAGCAGTGGGTTTGCACAGGGGATGGTTATTGTTATCGCTCTTTTTCTTCTTTGAATTCCCCTGTGCCCCCATCCAGACCACGGCAGCGAGTGCTTCTGGGATCTCCCTTAGTGTGGGCACAGGAGCTGGCAGGGGCCGGGTGGTGACACTGGGCACCAAGCTTCGGAACAAGGTGTGGCTGCCCTGAAGCTTCTTTTGGGGAGAAAAGCCTGTTCTGTGGGAGCGGGGCAGGTGGTTCTGCTGGCCCCGCCCCCCGCTGACTGTTGGGCGCAGCGTCATTCGAAAGGAGTAACCTCCAGCCCCAGCCGCCCCGCGCAGCCCGTGCAGAGCTCCTCGTCCCCGGCCGGCCTCGGCGGGCTCGCTCCTTGCCCAAAGACACGGGATCGCAGGTTCGTAGCAAAGCAGGGAAGGCAGACACTGCATCCCCAGCCTGGGAGTAACGGAGGGCTGAACGGGCAGCTGGCTCTGCGTGAGGGTGTGCCTGGGGTGGGTCTGCGCGGTCCCCCACCGCGTTGTGTTGGGGTGCCAGGAGCAGGGAGGAGCAGGAATAACGTGGAAGAGAGGGAAGCTGAAGACGTTTTGTCCAGGTCTTTCATCTTGACATTTTGTCCTGCTTAGCAACGTGTGGGAGAAACGTCCACTCTGTTTGGGACAGCAGGGCTGGATGTTGGTTACGTAAGGGGTGGTTTTAGTCGTTGTTGTTTTATTGATTACTTTCTGAGTCCAAGACTTGCTGGGCCCACGAGGGTTGGGTGATACTGGGATGTAGGGGTTTGAGTGAATTTTCGCAAGCTTCCGGGCTGGTAGATCATCCAGGGGAGGTGTCACGGCTCTGGTGCGCAGCAGCCCGGGGATGGATCTCACTCAGCGGCACTGGGAGCACCCAGTCCCAGCCTTGCTCACAGGCCAGAGAGCAGCTGCTCCTCAGAGAGCCTCATCCCTTCCCTGTTGTCATTGCAGGATCTGCTCCATCCCCTCCCTCCGCTTCAGACGCACCCCGTGAATGCCAGAGCTGCCGATGAGGCATGGCTGAGGGGTGGCTGAGCCACGAGGAGACAGGGAAGGACAGAGGGCAGGAGGGCAGCAGGAGAGACTCGGACGATGTGGACGACAGCCTGCCCAACCTGACGTGGCTGCTGGACTTCTCCATCATCAGCGCTAGCATGGGCAACTCCTCCTGCTGCCCCAGCAGCCCGGACCCCCACAGCTGTCAGGGCATCCCCAGCTTTGCTGCACCGTGCTCACCCCTGGGCACTGACCAACTGTGCATGGAAATGCCCCAAACTCCACGCATGCCCATCTCCTCCTCCAGCTGGATGACGGAGCACCACGTTGTGTCCACGCACCCTCAGCTGACGGCGGGTATTGACTACCAGACCAACCCCTACATCAAACCACC
The DNA here is from genome assembly GCF_032191515.1 of Phaenicophaeus curvirostris. Classification (NCBI taxonomy): domain Eukaryota; kingdom Metazoa; phylum Chordata; class Aves; order Cuculiformes; family Cuculidae; genus Phaenicophaeus; species Phaenicophaeus curvirostris. The sequence continues at coordinate 17,246,264 of NC_091394.1, forward strand.
CTATTCTTATGCCACCCTCATCTGCATGGCGATGGAAGCCAGCAAGGAGCCCCACGTCACCCTCTCTGACATCTACAAGTGGATTACCGACAACTTCTGCTACTTCCGTCAAGCTGATCCCGTGTGGCAGGTAGGACATTTGAGAACTCTTGCCCTGCCCCATCTCCCCTTATGGCTGGGAAGGGCCTTTCACAGCTTCCATCGTGTAAGAGAGAGCTCAGGGTCATTTTTGGAGTGGAAAGGTCCCCATTGCGCTGTTGGTCCCTGCATCTCCTCTTGACTCTGGAGTGAAGGTGTCTCTGTCTCCCACTTCAGCTTCCTGTAGCTTGCTGCCCTGCTCCATCTCAGAGGACACTCTCCAGCACGGGTGGCTTTCTAGAATGTGGTGGGGCAGGAGGCACCTGGGTTGCTCCTCCCTCTGCTCTAGTTATTCCCAGCCCAAATCCAGAGCGTGCCAGCTATCCTGCACCACTGCTCCCCCAGGCAGGGCTGAGCTAAACCTTTCTTAGCCCCCCGCCCAGGAACTGTCCACCACCTCCCTGGGCAAGTGGGTGTCTGGAGGCTATTGAAGCCCACCAGAGAGAAAGGTAGGGAAGCCCTTGGTCCCTCTCCAGGGCCACAGGTGTTCCCCAGACTCCCCGTGCTGGGAAACTTACGGGAGGGACTCTATGGGAGAAGCTGAGTACCAGAATCTTGACTTTCTCTTGCAAACTCATGGCTGGATATTCACCACACTTTTAATTCAAAGTGTTCATTGACAGAAGGAAGAGATGCAGGAGGTACACAAGGTTCTTGATGGGAGGAAGGATTAATATATTAACCCACCAGGAAATATGGCTGGAAAAGCAGAAAATCCTCTTTTTCTTTCTTTCTCTTCCCCATAGTCTTCCCCCCACCTCCTTTAAGCAGTGGCTGATGAGGATGCAGTGATTTTACCCGGAGCTCCTCTGGGCCAGAAGGCACCTCTGGGGACACACAGGGCTGGGGTGGGACAGCCCCCGTGCCTCTCCAGTTTTGCCCGTCCGGTTTGTGTCAGCCTGGCAGCAGGCAGACATGTGCCTGTATTTTAGCAAACCGCTTTCCCCGCAACACTAACAGGAGGTGTGGGTCAAGCTGGGGATGCGAGGAGGGCCCTGATGGTGCTGTCCACCATGGTGATGCCACATGTTGCCGCTGGTAATGGGGCCACATGGATGTAAAGACCCTCCTCTTCCTCCTGGCTGCAAAGATGCTTCTCCACCAGCCTCCCCACGCAGATAGTTGCGGCACCAGCCGATGATTGTTCCACCTTGTTTTTTTTTCTCTTTTTTCCCAGAACTCCATCCGGCACAACCTCTCCTCAAACAAGCGCTTCATCAAGGTGCCTCGAGAGAAGGACAAGCCAGGGAGAGGTGGCTTTTGGAAGCTTGACCCGCAATACGTTGAGCAGCTCAAGAGCGGTGCCTTCAAAAAGCAGAGGATGCGCCCAGTGCAGATCCACCCAGCCTCCACTGCGAAAGCCCAGCAAGAAGCACAGCGTGGTGCCTCCCTGGCTGCTTCAGCTTGTGCCTCCAATAAAGTCCTCTCTGTCAACCTGGAGTCACAGCTGCTGCTGAAAGAGTTTGAAGAATGTCTTGGCAACCAGAACTGGAATCCAGTGGATGGCAAAAGAGGGCTCAAGCGCAAGCAGCCCTTGCCCAAGCAAACAGCCAAAGCGTGTCGGCTTTCCAATTCCGCCTTGCTGAGCCAGGAGGAGCAGACCCAGCTGGGATCCCTGAAAGGGGACTCTGACCCCATCCTGAACAGAGAGGTCTCCACTTTTGGGGATCTGGAGCTCTTATCTCCAGTCAGCCTCAAAACGCTCAACCTGGAGTTGATGGCACAAGGGCACCACTTTGAATGTCCCCAGGGGCCGGAGCAGGTCCTCACTGAGTCCTCCCAGAACAGCCTGAGCCTGGACGAAAGCTTCGTGGCCACTTCTTTCCTGCAGCATCTCTGTGATGAAGGGACAAGCGATCTCTCAAATTCTGCCAATGCGGAGCAGTTGTTTGAAGTCAACGATGCCTCTGTAATAGCGGATGTCAGCAACTGGATCAATCTGGATTCCCTCTTGTAAGAGGCCAGTCACCGATCAAAGCCCACGTGTGCTTTAGCAGGATGCTCCTCCCACGCTACTGGGACTTCCAAGAACTGGATTCTTCACCTCTCCTTCGCTGTAGGTTATTAGAGATAGAGTAGGCATCAGGTAGGAGTGAGCAGAAGCTGTAGTGTCAGTGGTTTGCCTTAGACTTGTTGAGAAGTCAAAGATTGTAGAGAATTTCTGTTTAGTAACAACAGCATTTAGGACCTTTAATGTTAGCCGCAATATTTATTGAGAGAGGTTGTAGCTTATGAATTAATAAAGAAGCCTTTAAAAAATCCCATTATCCTTGTTGCAATTTGTACTCAAATTTGGGGAGAGGGTGGGAGTGTGGAGGTGGGAGAATCATAGAATCATAGAACCACAGAATCGTAGAATACTTTGGGTTAAAGGGACCTTAGAGATCATCTAGTTCCAACTCCCCTGCCATGGGCAGGGACACCTCCCACAAGATCAGGCTGCCCAGGGCCCTGTCCAACCTGGCCTTGAGCACCTGCAGGGATGATGCAGCCACAACTTCCCTGGAAAAGTTCTGCATTCCTTCCCCAGTAAAGCACGAGGCAAGCTGAGAATTGAATATCTTCAGGTCACGCAAGGGGCAGAGCAGGGCCTTGGGCTGTTGCTTTGTCCAGGTGCCACCGCCTGAAGTCCCCTGGGATGCCACCACATTGGTGGGGATAGTGTCCGGTGGGCACAGGGCTACAGGCTCTGGAGTGTGGTGTGGATGTATTTGTCTGTACTGATAAGGCCTCTCTTTATTTGCTGTTCTCATTATATTTCCCTCTGTTGGGGCCTCCATACGGTGCCAAAGGGCTGCAGAGATTTGTGTGTGATTTCACCTTTTAATGGGATGTTATTTACAATTAAAAAGAATAAATAAGAACAAGCCTTTTGCCTCCTTGTTCTCCTCCAGCCCCTCCTTACCCTGTCAGACCCTCTCTCCTGGAGGTGGGGGTCACCCCACCAGCCCAGCCCTGCCTGTACACCCGGCCCGGATACACAGATGCCCTCACCCCGCTCCGCAGCAGCACAGTGATGGGTTTTCCTCATGGGAAAACTGATGCACAAACAGCCAGCTGCGTGACAACGGCTACACGCTCTCTGTGGCACAAGGGTGGCTCTGTCCCGAGGCCTGGGAGCTGCTCCCAGCCCCTGGAGCATCCTTCCCTGTCCCTGCGCGGAGCTCCTGGGCGTGACATGGTGTAAGCACTCGACACTGACCTTCTGCTCATGACATGTTCCTACCCCTGTATTCACAGAATCGCTAGGTATGGAAAGACCTCCAGGCTCATCTAGTCCAATCATTCCTATCAACCACTAAACCGTGCCCCTCAGCACCTCATCCACCTGCCATTTACATGACTCAATCCCCTCACTGGGCAGCCTCTGCCAGTGCCCAATGACCCTTTCTGTGAAAAATTAGTTGTAGAGAGCAACAAGGTCTCCCCTCAGCCTCCTCTTCTCTATCCCTCCACATGCCCTGTGAAACACAAGTGGCTTTGGAGACCTGGTGGGCACAGGAGTGTGAGCAGAGCTGCACAAAAGCTGCAGAAACAACCAAATCCTTGCAAAATCAACTAAGCTGAGAAGCAGTCGGGCTCTGCCAGGGCCGTGCAGAAAATCGGCACACGCTCAGCTGCTGGGGCAGGCGCGGTGGGGGCAGTGGGTCAAGAGGCAGCAGGTTTGGGAAGCTCCGAGGTGTTTTAACACAGGGTGCGCAGCACAAAGTGCGATCAGCATAAAAGCCCAAACTCTCCAATACTCTGTGAAATCAAGTTTTACTCATTACAACAATAAATGTAATAAATGATTCGTAGGGATTAACAGCGTTAACAGTAACAGCTTTCCAGGCAACTGTCACGGTCCACTCGTGGACGCGTGATGGTTCGTTTCATTTATGGTTTCAGAGTGCAAATAATTCAAAGAGTCAAGGGAGTCAAACTTCAATCTAACCTGGCACTTTATTACTTATGCCCGTAAAGCGACGTACGATAGAAAGAGACAGAGAACAAGGAAAGAGATGGGGAGAAGAGGGAAGGAAAAGGGGTTCATGGCTACCACCACGGGTCCCCAGATGTCCGGCGTCTCTGGGAGACAAGGTCCAGAAGGCGTTCTGCTGTTTTGGTCTTTGATGGAGGTGATCCCAGAGTGGGGGGATCTTCTTCTGTCTCGGTCTTCTGTTCCCCCCTAATTCAGCTGCTCCAGAGCTGTCTTTTATGCCAGTCAATACACCTGTGACCCACCTATGCCTGTGGAGATGTGCCAATCTCCACCTAGCAGGCCACACGTGCCAAGAAAGGAGTGTCTGCAGGTCTCCTCCCCTTGCGCATGCGCTCCTCCTGGCGCCAGTGGTCAACCTGGGGTCTCCCAATGAAGGCCAGTAGTCATCATCACCTTGCACGCATGCTGTGTTGGTTATGGGTCTGTGCTAAGTCCCGTCATTAATCTTCCTGTCTTTTCCTCCTTGCTTCATGGATCTTTCACAGTGGTAGGGAGCAAGGAGGTTTGAAGACAGGTACAAAACTTTGTTGAGATAAGGAAGAAAGGTACAGGTAGTTAGGTACAAAGTATTCACTCTGTGCCAGCTCTGGCCGTTTTCCTGATGAGAAATGAGAAAATGTTGAGACAGAAAATGTTGAGACAGAAATCGAACCTTTGACCAACTCTTACAGCAACGTGCCCAATCATTGCTACAAGAGACCAACCAGGTTCCAGCTTTCATCCAATGGAGGCATTTTCTTGAGGAGAGCTTCACTCCTGCCCGGCCATCCAGGGCCAGCAGCACCGCGCCCACCGCTTCCGTGGTGACGTTGGCTGCTCCCCTAGAGCTCTCAGAATATGGATGTTCTGAGTTGCCAGAGATGAGATGGAGAGCTGGGGATCTTTCTCCAAAACCTGGAGGGCTGCGACAAAGGAAAGAGAAGGGAGCTGAACCCCACCTCTTTGCAGAGACCCTCAGGCATCTCCGCCAGACCTTGCCAGCCCCACCCTTCCCTTTCCCTGGCCGGGAGGAGCAGGTGGGACAAATACCTCGGCTGGCAGCTGCTGCTCAGGAAGGCCCCCAATGCCCCCGAGATGTTCCTCTGCCCTCGAACCCTGAAGCAGGGCAAGGCACAGCAGCTCGCTGCCCAGGCTCTGTCCCCTGCCCCAGCAGCCCCGGCACGCACAGCACTGCCCCTACTCACCCTGGCAGATCTCAGGCAGCTTCTCCTCCCGTTGGTGCCTCAGGTGGCGCGCGGCAAGCCGTAGGCACAGAGCTCTGTCAGCCGCCTGCTCCCCAGCGTGCTCCCAGCAGCACAGCTCCCGGCTCTGCCGGTCTGGCTGCAGCCCCTGCTCCCCCTCAGCAGGGAGACCCCAGGGAAGGGCAGTGCCGGGCTGGGGTGAGGGACTGAGCGAGGCTGCAGCCAAGCCCAGCGTCGTGGGCAGGGGTGGGAGAGGGAGGCACCGAGCCCTGGCTGCCCAGGCCCGTCACGGGGCACCCAGGGCTCTGGCAGCCCCAGGGCTCCTCTTGCTGCCAGCGCAGCGGTGGGGACTGGGGCCAGGCTGCAACAGAGGGACCCCGGGGGCTGTGGCTCACCGACAAACCGCACGGCCGCCTCTCGCAAGGTGTCCTGAGCATCCTGCAATTATGCCAGGCTCTCGTGCAGGTATTCTGCAGCTCTGCCTTTGGCCTTCACCAGCTGGAGAGAGTAGAGGGGCACAGAGTGTCACGCAGCCTCCCCAGGCAGCTGGACCAGCATCCCCTTTACCCCTGCCACCTCAGGCCATTCCCATCTCCCAGACAGGAGCCCTGTGGCGCTGAGGCACAGAGACAGCTGCAGGCATAGGGGTCTGGAGGTCCTGTGACCCTTCTGTCCCGCTGCCAGGGCCCAGACAGCCTAGGGTCTCCTTCCACACCATGAGAGTGGGGAGGGAAAAGGGGCTTGGAGAAGCAGCCCCGGGGGCTCTGGGCCCAGGGGAAGGGAAGGAGGCTCCAGGCTCTGGGCTCTGGGCTCTAGGCTGGAGCAGAGCAGGAACGGCTGTCCCCTTGTCCAGACTGGGCTCTAGGGCTTGGGGCTTGTCCTCACCAAGTACTCCCCAACTCAGAATATCTGCTGCGTCTGGGTCAGGCGAGTGAGATTTCTCAACTTCAGCAGCTTTGCAGCAACGAGGAGGGCTTCCTGAGCTGCCTGTGGAGGACAGGGGTTGGGGTTCCAGGGACTCAAAGCCCTGGCCTCCAGCACGTGCACGGACAGCCAGAAAGTCTCTAGGGACTCTCGTGGTCAGGTGTTGGTGGCCATGGACTGCTGCTGAGCCCTGCTGGACCACCTATTGCAGGCGTGGGAGATGTCCGTGCCAGCTTCTCCTTCCTTCCTTTTGATCCTCTCTCTGGGTGCGCTGGAGGAGAGGTGAATGGGGGAAGGAGGGAGAAACAGGAGCCCATCTTCCTCGCCTCTGTGGCAGGAGGCCACAGGAAGGCAGTGGTGGGATCCATGCAGGGAAGCAGGGTCTGCCCCGTCCTCAGTGACTCCAGCTCTTGGACCCTGAGACCACACAGACTCCTCGTGTCGGACTGCCAGCAGCCCTTTTCCCTCCCTGGTGCCCAGGCCACACTTGTGGCATCAGCTCAGCCTTCCCCGCATCCCTGCTCAGGTTCGTAATCTGTACCTTGGCCACGCTCTTGGTCTGGTCACTCATGCGAAAGAACAGTGGGATCAGGCTTCTCCACACATGCTCCTTTGTCTGCTGCTTGTTGTTCCCCACCACCATCTGCATCGCATCTTTGAAGAGGCAGATGGAGAGCTCTCGCAGCTGGCTGCACTCCTGGAAGGGAGGAGGACAGGAGACTTGGAGCGAGAGCCGCTCCCAGAGCAGGGTCGAGGGCAGGGCTGCTGTGAGAGGAGATGCTTTGGAGCCAGACTCCACAGCCAGGAGGGAAAACCCCGGCCCAAATAGCCCTGCGGGACTGGGCTGATGGGCAGTTGTCCTTGCAGAGGGCCGAGCGGTGGGGCTGAGGCTCCCACAGCAGCCTTACATCATCAAAGACCGGCCGGAGCTTCTCCAGCAGCTGCAGAGCCACGGGGCTGGCCTCCTTCCTCCCCAGATGACGCAGCACGTTCTGGACAACCAGCAGAGCCTTCATCTTGTCCTCGGAGCCGGCATTCTCCTGGGTGCCCATGACGTCCGGCAGCAGGTCTAGCATTTTCCTTGCCTGTATCAAGCACAGAATTCCCTTTCGCAAAATGGGGAAAGAGCACCCTAGCACAAATTCTCTGGCCACTGAGCACTAGCCTCCGCGTTACCCACAGCCCCAGCCCCAGGCTGCCAACGTGGCTGCAGCCTGTCCGTGCCCCGCTCACCGTCTCAGGTCTCTGCAACAGTGTCACCAGGCTTCTGAGCTCCAGTGAGAGCAGACCCGGGCTTGTACGCTGCAGGAACCTCTGGGTTTGGTCCTGGCCAGCAATCTCCTCTGCGTTCCCGTAACCTGAGGCCAGCAGCTGGAAGAAAGAGAGCAGTGGGAGACTGGCAGGAGTTGCAGGGTTCCCCACACCGTGAGGCTCCCTGAGGGCAAGGGCTCCGGGGCCCACGCAGCGTGGGGTGGCCCTGGCACAGTTGGCGTAAAGGAACCCAGTGCTGGGCCGGTCCCTGCCGGCCCCAAGGGGCCGTGGCCGTATGTCCTGGAGGAGGTGACCATCTGGGGGCAGGTGGGAGGGGAGATGGCCGGGCCCCTTTTCCCGCAGAGGCAGATGCAGCCCAGAGAGCGAGCAAGGACTGCTCTGGCCACTCACAGACAAACGAAGGAAGCAGGCGACCTCCTCTGCGTTGGAGCTGAAGACGCCGTGCAGCCATTTGCCCTGGAGCTGTCGGAGCAGCTCGCTCAAGGCCTTCTCCACCGTGTGGGGCTGGGAAAGCAGCACATCCCAGATGGCCAGAGCAGCCCTGCAGGACCAGAGCGCTCTGTCAGCAGAGCTGCCTCGACACCGCGCGGTTCCTGGGACAGCCCGCAGGATCCAGGCAGTCCTGCAGCCCCGGCCCCTTCCAGACCTTTGCTTGGGGGCCGGGTCCCTGCCTGGGCGAGCAGGAGGGGTCTGGGATAGCGTTCCTGTTGCTGCTGGGCATGGAAGAAGCTCACAGGGACTGTTGGGGTCAGTACCTGTCACACGACGGAGACAACCCCAACAGGATCGTGACCACTTCCCTGGGACACCAGTCGGTCACCAGCAGAAGCAGCGAGTCCAGGCTGTGCCGGGCTGATGCCGTGCAGATGCACTCCCTGTTTTCATAGATGCACCTCACGATGTCCGGAACCTGGAGGGCACACAGGGGAGGTCGGGGCTGCTGCTGGAGTGCAGCCATTTCCCAAGAAACCACTGCCCTTCCCATCCGACTGTGCTGCCAGGTGCCTGAGGCACCTGGGTCAGGGAGAGAGGGATACGGGGACACACAAAGCCTGGAAGCGCTCAAGGGAAGGGCACAGCAAGGCAGCCACATGCCACTTACCTGCGCTAGCCATGAGGCGGGCTCTCCCATGGCCACATCCAGGATGCTGCTCGCCGCCTCCTTGGCATCCAGGCTTGAGTCTCTCAGGGCCTTAATGGCCATGAGGACGAGCTCTGTCTTCTCAGAAGGCTCGAGGTATTTTCCAAATGCCTGCGGGCGGAAGGAAGGCAGGGAAGACACGTCTCACCGAGTGCCCGGATGGTGCTACTCCGCTGAGCTGGGGGAGCAGCTCTGGGCACGGATGTCCTGGCAGCAGTGCCCGCAGGAAAGCTGGCAGCAGGGGCTGCACTCGGTGCACAATGGAGCACGGGGACAGAGAGCCCTCAGCATGGGGGAGGAAGGGTGGAGGCTGTGGGCACAGTGCTGGGCCCGCGGAGAACCGGGGCTTGCTGGACACCAGGAGATCTGAAGCTGCTGCTGGGTCCCTGCTCGCGGACAGCAGCAACCCCCTCACTGAGGCCATGCCACCGCACTCATTCTGGATCCCTTTGCTCACACGAGTCTCCTGCTGATGTGCTCATTACCATGGCAATGCGGCTTGCGCTTGGTGAAGTCAGCCAGGTGTCCTCAGCTTCCTGCTCCCTTTGTTTCTCTGGATGTTCTCGATCATCCTGTGGACGTGCCGTGCCTAAACACGAGGGGATCACGGAAGAGTGGATAAATGAGAGGCAGGGGACGTCTGGAAGCTGGCTTGCTGCCGCATTGCTGTGTTCAGGTAGTTCTTGGGCTCCTCTTTCACCAGCATCTGCAGAGCACAACCACAACGGTTCCTGGCAGCCGCCAGCAGACCCAGCACCAGGCGGTGGAGCAGGAGGAGACCCTCTGCCTCTGCCCCCAGAGAACCCTCCACCACCCCCAGTGCCAGGCTCTCTGCTTGCAGGGCTTCACAGCGGCACCCGAGTCCCCTCGTAGCAGCTCAGTGTCCACGCACGCTTGTCCCTGCCCTCCTCACAGTGTGCCGGTGCCCGGAACATTGACCCCATCCCCAGACCCGCTGCCTGTCCGCTCACCTCGAAATTCTCTGCCGGCTCCAATTTGCGGCAGTAGGCGTTCAGGTCCTGGGGCAAGTCCTGGCACTGGGCAGGTTTGCACAGGGTGCAGAGGGACTGTGGAGAATGCATCGTCTGGGCCTCCTCCTGGCAACCAGGGACAGAGAGGCAAACGGGGAGCGTGAGAAGGTTGGCACACGGCCAGCAGGACTGGGGTGCTGGGGCTGCAGTGCTGCCCAGGAGAGCCAGGGGAGACGCTCTGTCCGGCCAGCAGCCCCGGCAGCAGAGCCGGCGGCCCCGTCGGGAGACACGGGCACAGCTCCCATGCAAAGGGATGCGAGTACCTTCACTGAGAAGGTTAGAGACCCGAGGATGAGCTGCACGGGTTCTTCTTGCCCTCTGTCCTGAGTCACCAAGCTGGACGCAGCAGAGGAGTCACCTAGCAAAGGAGGAAAGTAGGGAGGGCTGTAGAGAGGGGCTGCAGGTAAACGTGAGGAGAAGAAGGAGCTCTGCCCTCTGTCCAGACCTGTCCCCGCTCCCCTGGCCCAGTTTTCCCGTGGGTGTCTCGTCTGGAGGGTGCCTGGCAGATGGGTTGCAATGCTGGAGCACAGCGTGGAAAGCCACCTCCCGCCCTGGGGGAGGCTGTGCTGGGTTCGGCAGGGCACGAAAGGTAAAGGTAAAGCTGCTCCTGGCTCTTTACGATGCACAGCCAACCAGCTGCTCTGGTACGCTGGGGAAATCCTTCAGCAATGAATGTCAGAAGGCTCAGATTTCTGCCAAAGCTTCCTGGCAGCTCGGCACAGCCTTTTCTGCAAACAACTCCTTGGCTTCCACAGAACTGAACGCTGGGATGGGACGTGCCCAAAGGGAACAGTCGGAGGATAGCAATCCAAGGCCCCCAGGAAATGAGCCCTCTGCAGAAGTCCCTGTCCCATCACCAGCACCACCCAGCTCCTCTTTCCTAAACCTGGTGCCGATAACATGGTCACAAAACCACACTGTGATGTGGAAATGAGGAGCTGAGCATGAGTGAGTGTCAGGTGGCTGCAAGGGCAGCAGAACAGCCCCCTTCGATGTTGCGGGAAGGAGACTGATCACATCTACATTCCACCAAGGCCAGCAGCATCCCAGTGATGCTCCTCTGATAAGGTTTCTCCTTCCCATTTCCAGGGGCATTTGCTGAAATGCCCTCGCGTGCCCCTTCAAGCTTGACTAAAATTGAAGACCCACAGCTCCAGGAAAGAGGAAGATTGTGAAGTGGAAGAAGTCTCTGGTCAGGTGAGGCAGGAGATTTGGGGCTGGTGTCTGCATAGGGTCACTTGTGGACCAGACAAGAGCCCGCTCCCAGCCCCAAACACGCACTGCTCATCACCGTCCATCAGCTGTGGGTCTTCAGTTTTAGTCAAGTTTTGACTAGTCGAAAATAACAGCCTGGGTTGTTCACTATTGGATCCACAGTTTTTCGATGTTATGGATATTTAAACAATATATGATACCAGGCACATACAACACTTAAAATATGCACATGCATTATCTAATAAGGCTTGCATCAATTGTCTAACAAGCATTTCAAGTCTGGTAAAATATTGTTCTCCATTGCTTTGCCTCATCACAAAGAATTTCTTCCTCATGTCTACTCTAAGTCCTCCCCTTTCAAACCTGAACTCACTCCCACTCGCCCTGTCACCACGTGCCATCCCCAGCTTTATTGTAGCCCCTTCAGGTGCCACAAGGCCACTACGAGGTCTCCCGAGAGCCTTCTCTTCTCCAGGCTGAACAACCCAAACTCTCTCAGCCTGTCCTCGTCGCAGAGGTGCCTCAGCCCCAGTCCGTGCTCCAGCTACAGCCACGGCAGGAGGAGCTGCGTGACAGGAGCTGCTCACATCAGCCGCGTTTGCACCTGGCAGGAGACACGGCTGTGCCCCATCCCCACGCCAGTGCTGAGCCCAGCACCATGGGCCTTCCTCAGCCTTGCCTTCCTGGGTGGTGAGATGTCCTGTCCTGACACCCAGGACATCCTCCTGTGGCCAGAAGGAAGGACGGAGCCCATCACTTGTCCCACAGGGGCTGCACGTGTTTTTCTCGCCTCGCTATTCCCCGCTGTTGGCACAATAAATCTGGACAAGTCTGGTGTCCCACAGGCTCCCAGATCCCATCTGAGGGTGCAGGGGAAGGCTCCTTCAACTCTCACCAAGTGCTGGCACAGCCCTTGCGCTGGCAGACCCCTCAGGGTAGGACACCCACCCCCTGCCCCACGACGCTTCCCCACAGCTGGGACAGACCCCCACCACAACCCCACTAAAACCCCACCCTTTTCAGCAGCAACCACAAGCCATCAGAGATGTCCAACCAACAAGGCTGGGGACATCGAGGACAGTGCCTCTGCTCCCAGCCCCCATCAGCCCCGCCTGCACCCTGCCTCAGCCTCCTCCCTCTCAGGGCAGATGTTCCTGACCGGCACCTCCGGCATCTCCTGCCGGGTACAGCCCAGATCAGGAGGGGCAGTCAGCAAGAAGGCCAAGCATCATGCTCCAGCCAACACCACCAAGAAGCAGGAGGCCTCCCTGCAGGATAACATCCCACTGAAGAAAAAAAAGACAAAGCCGGTGCGCCGGCTGGCCAAACACTAGAGGAGCCTCTGAGAGGTGAATCTGGACAAGGACGGAGCGGCGGTGGGCAGTGCTGGGACACAGAGAGATCCAAAGGCCGGTGCCTGCACTCACCCTCTCCAGCCCCAGCCCTCTCCCAGATCCCTGTTCCTTGTTTAATTCAGTAACAGGACTGTGTGTTCACTTGCCAGCACCTCTCTGCTTGCAGAACTATTTGCAGTGGGAGAGGGGGATGAGGGTGTTAACGCAGCCCCTGCCCAGCCCATGGTGACTGAGCTGGGCTTGGGACTGACACTGAGAGGTTGGGGAGACGGGGCATCACTCCAGGTGCTGAATACCCCTGGGAGCCCAGTTTTTACCACAGATTGCCTTTTTTTTTTTGTTTTGTGTGTGTGTGAGTGTGTGTGTGTTCTAAGTCCTCCTCTTGCAAAGCTCGTGTCCTGCAAAGACAGCTGTGCCAAGGTCCTGACCTTGCCTCCCAAACGGACCAGAGAGTGGAGAAACTCCAGAAGCTGTGGAGTTGGACAGCCTGGGGCCTCCCAAAAGGTTCTCCTGGAGCTCTGCAGAGAAGCAGCAGCTGTCCCACCAGCGTGCGCAGCCTAAGGGCTCCCTTCCACACGCATGTTCCTTGGCTTTCCCCAAGCTTGCTGCCCCCTGCTAGCAGAGGAGATTCCAGGGAAACAAGGGCTGTCTTTGCTCAGCACTTGGAGCTGCTTCTCTCCACTCAGCTGAGGCACAAAGGCTGCAGCCCTCCTCCATCATGCAAACCTTGTGTGCCTGTCCCACAGGTCCCCCAGACATCGTGTGCAGGGAATTCCTTGGGAAGGACCAAAGGCTGGGGAAAGGAATGGATCTAGGTGGATGGGGGTGGGAAGCAGGGTGGAAAAGAGGAGCACGGAAATCATACGGTCACCAGTTCATGCAAGTTGGGAAGGACGGGGTGGGTAGTCCTTTAGACCTCAAGCTCCAGCAGTGCCAGTGAGGATGTCAGGCCAAGATGCTGGGGGGGTTCATCCAGTGGGGTCTAAAAAGCCTCAAAGGATTGAGGCCTGACATCGCACAGCTTCACATCTTCGCGTTGTCCACTCTAGGAATGATGGTGGCCGTAGCGAAGTGTCTCTCTCCCAGCCACCTTCTCTTTAAATCACTATAAAGAGCTTCCACATAGCAGAAAACGGCAGTTGGCTGCAGTTGTGAGACACGGTGACATCAGGAAAGCAGCTCAATCAGCAGCTGGCGTGAAGAAATCCTTGTGGAAGAAGAGGAGGAGAGCATGGCAGAGGGAGAGGTGTCTCAGCCGGCTTCGTTGTGGGGAATGCAGACCTTGAAAGACAAAGTATCAGACAATAAAAGCTGATCTCCTATGGCAACTGTTATTTTCAAGTTGGGGGATGTCACTCGGACGGGTTCAGGGGCGGCAGCGGTGGCAGAAAGCCGCGGGGAGCGTTGGACTCTCTGGGGAGGGAGATGGTACGAGCCCATGGGATAGCAGTGCTGAGGGCTGAGCCGTGTGGCTGGAGCGAAGCCGGCTGTCAGGAGCAGTGAGTTTGCACAGGGGATGGTTATTGTTATCACTCTTTTTCTTCTTTGAATTCCCCCGTGCCCCATCCAGACCACGGCAGCGAGTGCTTCTGGGATCTCCCTTAGTGTGGGCACAGGAGCTGGCAGGGGCCGGGTGGTGACACTGGGCACCAAGCTTCGGAACAAGGTGTGGCTGCCCTGAAGCTTCTTTTGGGGAGAAAAGCCTGTTCTGTGGGAGCGGGGCAGGTGGTTCTGCTGGCCCCGCCCCCCGCTGACTGTTGGGCGCAGCGTCATTCGAAAGGAGGAACCTCCAGCCCCAGCCGCCCCGCGCAGCCCGTGCAGAGCTCCTCATCCCCGGCCGGCCTCGGCGGGCTCGCTCCTTGCCCAAAGACACGGGATCGCAGGTTCGTAGCAAAGCAGGGAAGGCAGACACTGCATCCCCAGCCTGGGATTAACGGAGGGCTGAACGGGCAGCTGGCTCTGCGTGAGGGTGTGCCTGGGGTGGGTCTGCGCGGTCCCCCACCGCGTTGTGTTGGGGTGCCAGGAGCAGGGAGGAGCAGGAATAACGTGGAAGAGAGGGAAGCTGAAGACGTTTTGTCCAGGTCTTTCATCTTGACATTTTGTCCTGCTTAGCAACGTGTGGGAGAAACGCCCACTCTGTTTGGGACAGCAGGGCTGGATGTTGGTTACGTAAGGGGTGGTTTTAGTCGTTGTTTTATTGATTTCTTTCTGAATCCAAGACTTGCTGGGCCCACGAGGGTTGGGTGATACTGGGATGTAGGGGTTTGAGTGAATTTTCCCAAGCTTCCGGGCTGGTAGATCATCCAGGGGAGGTGTCACGGCTCTGGTGCGCAGCAGCCCGGGGATGGATCTCACTCAGCGGCACTGGGAGCACCCAGTCCCAGCCTTGCTCACAGGCCAGAGAGCAGCTGCTCCTCAGAGAGCCTCATCCCTTCCCTGTTGTCATTGCAGGATCTGCTCCGTCCCCTCCCTCCGCTTCAGACGCACCCCGTGAATGCCAGAGTTGCCGATGAGGCATGGCTGAGGGGTGGCAGAGCCACGAGGAGACAGGGAAGGACAGAGGGCAGGAGGGCAGCAGGAGAGACTTGGACGATGTGGACGACAGCCTGCCCAACCTGACGTGGCTGCTGGACTTCTCCATCATCAGCGCTAGCATGGGCAACTCCTCCTGCTGCCCCAGCAGCCCGGACCCCCACAGCTGTCAGGGCAACCCCAGCTTTGCCGCACTGTGCTCACCCCTGGGCACTGACTCAGTGCGCATGGAAACGCCCCACACTCCCCGCATGCCCATCTCCTCCTCCAGCTGGATGACGGAGCACCACGTTGTGTCCACGCACCCTCAGCTGACGGAGGGCATTGACTACCAGACCAACCCCTACATCAAGCCACCCTACTCCTACACCACCCTCATCTGCATGGCGATGGAAGCCAGCAAGGAGCCCCACGTCACCCTCTCCGACGTCTACAAGTGGATTACCGACAACTTCTGCTACTTCCGTCAAGCTGATCCCGTGTGGCAGGTAGGACATTTGAGAACTCTTGCCCTGCCCCATCTCCCCTTATGGCTGGGAAGGGCCTTTCACAGCTTCCATCGTGTAAGAGAGAGCTCAGGGTCATTTTTGGAGTGGAAAGGTCCCCATTGCGCTGTTGGTCCCTGCATCTCCTCTTGACTCTGGAGTGAAGGTGTCTCTGTCTCCCACTTCAGCTTCCTGTAGCTTGCTGCCCTGCTCCATCTCAGAGGACACTCTCCAGCACGGGTGGCTTTCTAGAATGTGGTGGGGCAGGAGGCACCTGGATTGCTCCTCCCTCTGCTCTAGTTATTCCCAGCCCAAATCCAGAGCGTGCTAGCTATCCTGCACCACTGTTCCCCCAGGCAGGGCTGAGCTAAACCTTTCTTAGCCCCCCGCCCAGGAACTGTCCACCACCTCCCTGGGCAAGTGGGT
This sequence comes from Phaenicophaeus curvirostris, assembly GCF_032191515.1. Taxonomy (NCBI): domain Eukaryota; kingdom Metazoa; phylum Chordata; class Aves; order Cuculiformes; family Cuculidae; genus Phaenicophaeus; species Phaenicophaeus curvirostris. The sequence goes on from NC_091394.1 coordinate 17,261,946, forward strand.
GTCTGGAGGCTATTGAAGCCCACCAGAGAGAAAGGTAGGGAAGCCCTTGGTCCCTCTCCAGGGCCACAGGTGTTCCCCAGACTCCCCGTGCTGGGAAACTTACGGGAGGGACTCTATGGGAGAAGCTGAGTACCAGAATCTTGACTTTCTCTTGCAAACTCATGGCTGGATATTCACCACACTTTTAATTCAAAGTGTTCATTGACAGAAGGAAGAGATGCAGGAGGTACACAAGGTTCTTGCAGGGAGGAAGGATTAATATATTAACCCACCAGGAAATATGGCTGGAAAAGCAGAAAATCCTCTTTTTCTTTCTTTCTCTTCCCCATAGTCTTCCCCCCACCTCCTTTAAGCAGTGGCTGATGAGGATGCAGTGATTTTACCCGGAGCTCCTCTGGGCCAGAAGGCACCTCTGGGGACACACAGGGCTGGGGTGGGACAGCCCCCGTGCCTCTCCAGTTTTGCCCGTCCGGTTTGTGTCAGCCTGGCAGCAGGCAGACATGTGCCTGTATTTTAGCAAACCGCTTTCCCCGCAACACTAACAGGAGGTGTGGGTCAAGCTGGGGATGCGAGGAGGGCCCTGATGGTGCTGTCCACCATGGTGATGCCACATGTTGCCGCTGGTCATGGGGCCACATGGATGTAAAGACCCTCCTCTTCCTCCTGGCTGCAAAGATGCTTCTCCACCAGCCTCCCCACGCAGATAGTTGCGGCACCAGCCAATGATTGTTCCACCTTGTTTTTTTTTCTCTTTTTTCCCAGAACTCCATCCGGCACAACCTCTCCTCAAACAAGCGCTTCATCAAGGTGCCTCGAGAGAAGGACAAGCCAGGGAGAGGTGGCTTTTGGAAGCTTGACCCGCAATACGTTGAGCAGCTCAAGAGCGGTGCCTTCAAAAAGCAGAGGATGCGCCCAGTGCAGATCCACCCAGCCTCCACTGCGAAAGCCCAGCAAGAAGCACAGCGTGGTGCCTCCCTGGCTGCTTCAGCTTGTGCCTCCAATAAAGTCCTCTCTGTCAACCTGGAGTCACAGCTGCTGCTGAAAGAGTTTGAAGAAGGTCTTGGCAACCAGAACTGGAATCCAGTGGATGGCAAAAGAGGGCTCAAGCGCAAGCAGCCCTTGCCCAAGCAAACAGCCAAAGCGTGTCGGCTTTCCAATTCCGCCTTGCTGAGCCAGGAGGAGCAGACCCAGCTGGGATCCCTGAAAGGGGACTCTGACCCCAGCCTGAACAGAGAGGTCTCCACTTTTGGGGATCTGGAGCTCTTATCTCCAGTCAGCCTCAAAACGCTCAACCTGGAGTTGATGGCACAAGGGCACCACTTTGAATGTCCCCAGGGGCCGGAGCAGGTCCTCACTGAGTCCTCCCAGAACAGCCTGAGCCTGGACGAAAGCTTCGTGGCCACTTCTTTCCTGCAGCATCTCTGTGATGAAGGGACAAGCGATCTCTCAAATTCTGCCAATGCGGAGCAGTTGTTTGAAGTCAGCGATGCATCTGTAATAGCGGATGTCAGCAACTGGATCAATCTGGATTCCCTCTTGTAAGAGGCCAGTCACCGATCAAAGCCCACGTGTGCTTTAGCAGGATGCTCCTCCCACGCTACTGGGACTTCCAAGAACTGGATTCTTCACCTCTCCTTCGCTGTAGGTTATTAGAGATAGAGTAGGCATCAGGTAGGAGTGAGCAGAAGCTGTAGTGTCAGTGGTTTGCCTTAGACTTGTTGAGAAGTCAAAGATTGTAGAGAATTTCTGTTTAGTAACAACAGCATTTAGGACCTTTAATGTTAGCCGCAATATTTATTGAGAGAGGTTGTAGCTTATGAATTAATAAAGAAGCCTTTAAAAAATCCCATTATCCTTGTTGCAATTTGTACTCAAATTTGGGGAGAGGGTGGGAGTGTGGAGGTGGGAGAATCATAGAATCATAGAACCACAGAATCGTAGAATACTTTGGGTTAAAGGGACCTTAGAGATCATCTAGTTCCAACTCCCCTGCCATGGGCAGGGACACCTCCCACAAGATCAGGCTGCCCAGGGCCCTGTCCAACCTGGCCTTGAGCACCTCCAGGGATGATGCAGCCACAACTTCCCTGGAAAAGTTCTGCATTCCTTCCCCAGTAAAGCACGAGGCAAGCTGAGAATTGAATATCTTCAGGTCACGCAAGGGGCAGAGCAGGGCCTTGGGCTGTTGCTTTGTCCAGGTGCCACCGCCTGAAGTCCCCTGGGATGCCACCACATTGGTGGGGATAGTGTCCGGTGGGCACAGGGCTACAGGCTCTGGAGTGTGGTGTGGATGTATTTGTCTGTACTGATAAGGCCTCTCTTTATTTGCTGTTCTCATTATATTTCCCTCTGTTGGGGCCTCCATACGGTGCCAAAGGGCTGCAGAGATTTGTGTGTGATTTCACCTTTTAATGGGATGTTATTTACAATTAAAAAGAATAAATAAGAACAAGCCTTTTGCCTCCTTGTTCTCCTCCAGCCCCTCCTGACCCTGTCAGACCCTCTCTCCTGGAGGTGGGGGTCACCCCACCAGCCCAGCCCTGCCTGTACACCCGGCCCGGATACACAGGTGCCCTCACGCCGCTCCGCAGCAGCACAGTGATTCCTCATGGGAAAACTGATGCACAAACAGCCAGCTGCGTGACAACGGCTACACGCTCTCTGTGGCACAAGGGTGGCTCTGTCTCGAGGCCTGGGAGCTGCTCCCAGCCCCTGGAGCATCCTTCCCTGTCCCTGCGCGGAGCTCCTGGGCGTGACATGGTGTAAGCACTCGACACTGTCCTTCTGCTCATGCCATGTTCCTACCCCTGTATTCACAGAATCACTAGGTATGGAAAGACCTCCAGGCTCATCTAGTCCAATCATTCCTATCAACCACTAAACCGTGCCCCTCAGCACCTCATCCACCTGCCATTTACATGACTCAATCCCCTCACTGGGCAGCCTCTGCCAGTGCCCAATGACCCTTTCTGTGAAAAATTAGTTGTAGAGAGCAACAAGGTCTCCCCTCAGCCTCCTCTTCTCTATCCCTCCACATGCCCTGTGAAACACAAGTGGCTTTGGAGACCTGGTGGGCACAGGAGTGTGAGCAGAGCTGCACAGAAGCTGCAGAAACAACCAAATCCTTGCAAAATCAACTAAGCTGAGAAGCAGTCAGGCTCTGCCAGGGCTGTGAAGAAGATCACCTCATGCTCAGCTGCTGGGGCAGGCGCGGTGGGGGCAGTGGGTCAAGAGGCAGCAGGTTTGGGAAGCTCCGAGGTGTTTTAACACAGGGTGCGCAGCACAAAGTGCGATCAGCATAAAAGCCCAAACTCTCCAATACTCTGTGAAATCAAGTTTTACTCATTACAACAATAAATGTAATAAATGATTCGTAGGGATTAACAGCGTTAACAGTAACAGCTTTCCAGGCAACTGTCACGGTCCACTCGTGGACGCGTGATGGTTCGTTTCATTTATGGTTTCAGAGCGCAAATAATTCAAAGAGTCAAGGGAGTCAAACTTCAGTCTAACCTGGCACTTTATTACTTATGCCCGTAAAGCGACGTACGATAGAAAGAGACAGAGAACAAGGAAAGAGATGGGGAGAAGAGGGAAGGAAAAGGGGTTCATGGCTACCACCACGGGTCCCCAGATGTCCGGCGTCTCTGGGAGACAAGGTCCAGAAGGCGTTCTGCTGTTTTGGTCTTTGATGGAGGTGATCCCAGAGTGGGGGGGTCTTCTTCTGTCTCGGTCTTCTGTTCCCCCCTAATTCAGCTGCTCCAGAGCTGTCTTTTATGCCAGTCAATACATGCCTTGCGCATTCAACTCTGGCTTTGCAGCCTAAAAATGTAGATTTATACTCTTAAAATTGGCTTTCATGTCCTATAGGCTTTGGATCCTAATAAAAAGACTTCGGGCTATATCAATGCGAGTTTTGGCTCTCCACATTTGAGTCTGTAAACTAAAGACTTTGCACCCTAAAAATAAAGCTTCATACCCTAAAATGAGGATTACAACTCTAAAATATAAGCTTAGTACCCCAACAAAGAAGGGTTGACACACTACAGATGAGGCCTTGTATTCTAAAAATTAGGATCTGGATTTGAAACTGATTCTTTGAGCCTTAAAAATGTTGGACCCAAAATATGTTTGGATGATACAATAAGGCTTTCAACAATAAAAAAATGAGGCTTTAAGGCCTTAATTGAGGTTTAGATGACGAGTCTGAACAATTACATTGCGGCTTTGTACCCTAGAACTCATGCTTTGGACTCTAACTATTACTTTTGAAACTGAAAATGGTACTTTGGACCCTACAGTGATAACTCAAACTCTACAACTGCAAGTCTTAGGAAGAAAGTGGCTTTGGCCCTAAAAATGAGAGTGTAGACCTGCAAGATGAAGCTTTGGGCCTTAAAATAAGATGATGGGTCCTAAAATTAAGACTTGGAGCTGCAAAAGATAGGCTTGGACCCCGTCAATGAGAATTTAGACCCTAAATCTAAAACTTTTGAGTTCTTTAATCTTAGGTTTGGATACCGAAATGAGGATTTAGAATCTGAAATGACCTTTTGTGTCTCAAACTAATATTTGGATGCTAAAAATGAGACTTTGTGATCTAAAACTGAGGTTTTGACCCTGAAAACTAAGCATCAGGCCTAGTTTAATGTATTTGACCTAAAATGAAGGTTTGGACCCTGAAGATGTGGCTTTGGGCTCTACGAATGAGCATTTGGAAATTAATAAAAAGAGCTTTGGGCCCTAAAAATGATGACTTAGGCTCCAAATTGAGGCTTTTGTACCATTAGATTTGTGTTCTGTGCCTTCAAAACGTAGCTTTGGACTACAAAATTTTACAGGCTTTGTGCCAAACCCAGGTAGGTTATGGCTCAAAGCCAAGAACCTGAGCTTTAAAAAAGCTTTTTTTTACCCAAAGAGTGTGCACACCTTGTACCAAGAGAGTGTTCATCCCTCAGTTGGGCATGTCCTTGAGCAGCCCGATGGGATTTGCTCTGAGCGTGAGGTTGGCCTGGGGATCTCTTGATGTTCGCTCTAAACAACACGGACCTGGGCCACGTACCTGTTTTGCTGCCTCAGGTGATGCTCCTGCTGCTCCTGGCACCCCAAGCCCTGATCGCTGCAGTCAGGACCACTCAGTCATGGAGGTGATGGGTGTGGTCTCCAGTGACTGGTGTTTAGACCTGAACTCCAAAAGGGAGTGCTGGAAGCTGTATCCTGCTAATATGGCCTTCTGAGGTTCTTTCAGCACAGACCAGAACGCCTCAGGCCTTGATTTCAGTAATTCTGCTGTCCTAAGTCCTGGTGGCTGTGGAGTGAAGACCTCAGGTTTATCGTACATCCTGGTCACAGAACTTGTTGACAGTAATTTCTGTCTGACAGGAACTTTCTTTTCTCCTTGTCCTCCTCCTCTGCAGCTCTGAGGTTCCCCTGCCTGCATTTGGCTCTGCTTTGCTGCTTGGCTGCCTTGTGTGGGTTTACCCTTGGGCTGGCTAGTCACAACCAGCTTTTTTCCAGCGGAGGTTTTTCCAGCGGAGTCCTGTGGGATGGCTGGCTGCCTCCTGGGAAAGGACACAACAGGGGAAATTTGCCTGAGAATGCAACAAGCCACGTGCCTGTGTGTGCAGCCACTGGCACCTCAACTGATGGCTGCGCTCAGCTCAGGAGAGTAAAATCCCTGCGTCAGGACGCTCGGCTGACAAGCAGCTGTCCCTGAGCAGAACCATGCAGGGGACTCTCCTGAAGGGCCAGAGAGGAACCAACCCTCTGAAATGTGGGGCTTCCAGCAGCCCCACCCCAGCCCTCTGAGCGCTGCCGTCACCACTGTTGGGCAGTGATGAATGGTATGTGTTTGGGGCTGGAAACGGATTCTTCCCTGGTCCAAAAGTGAACCTGTACAGACACCAGCCTCAGATTGCCTGCCTCACCTGACCAGAGACTTCTTCTGCATCACCGTATTCTTCATTTTCCGGAATCCTGGGATTTCAATATGACTCAAGCTAGCAGCAGCAACTGAGGGCAGTTCAGCAAATGCCCCTGGAAAGTGGAAAGAGAAACCTTATCAGAAGAGCATCACTGGGATGCTGCTGGCCCTAGTGGAATGTAGACCTGATCAGTCTTCAGAGGCAGCCGTGGCCACCTTTGAGTACTTGAGGGGCTCCAGCTCCTTGTGTCCTGGAAAACCACACAAGATGGATGGAGGCACTCATCCAGTGTCACTTCCGCAGGCCTTTCCCAAGGGTGCCCATTGCAACCATTGCATCACCCAAACAGGTCATATTTTTGGACCTTCTCTGCAGACAGGGTGTTGTTTTAAGAGAAGCCTCTCAGATCCGGGGAAGGGATGCAACGACCACGCAGACAGCCAGGGTTTGAACTGCTGTCTTACCGGGCAGGTAATCCTTGGTGTCTATCAGGTTGTGGGCAGCTACAAGGTTTCTTGCCAGGCGAAACACTGGCCTCTGGACAGACACGGCCTCATCTCCAACCTGGATCCATTTGGGGATACTGTTGGAGGAACCAAGGGCAGCAACGAGCGCTTCTGGGATCTCCCTTAGTGTGGGCACAGGAGCTGGCAGGGGCCGGGTGGTGACACTGGGCACCAAGCTTCGGAACAAGGTGTGGCTGCCCTGAAGCTTCTTTTGGGGAGAAAAGCCTGTTCTGTGGGAGCGGGGCAGGTGGTTCTGCTGGCCCCGCCCCCCGCTGACTGTTGGGCGCAGCGTCATTCGAAAGGAGTAACCTCCAGCCCCAGCCGCCCCGCGCAGCCCGTGCAGAGCTCCTCGTCCCCGGCCGGCCTCGGCGGGCTCGCTCCTTGCCCAAAGACACGGGATCGCAGGTTCGTAGCAAAGCAGGGAAGGCAGACACTGCATCCCCAGCCTGGGAGTAACGGAGGGCTGAACGGGCAGCTGGCTCTGCGTGAGGGTGTGCCTGGGGTGGGTCTGCGCGGTCCCCCACCGCGTTGTGTTGGGGTGCCAGGAGCAGGGAGGAGCAGGAATAACGTGGAAGAGAGGGAAGCTGAAGGCGTTTTGTCCAGGTCTTTCATCTTGACATTTTGTCCTGCTTAGCAACGTGTGGGAGAAACGCCCACTCTGTTTGGGACGGCAGGGCTGGATGTTGGTTACGTAAGGGGTGGTTTTAGTCGTTGTTGTTTTATTGATTACTTTCTGAGTCCAAGACTTGCTGGGCCCACGAGGGTTGGGTGATACTGGGATGTAGGGGTTTGAGTGAATTTTCGCAAGCTTCCGGGCTGGTAGATCATCCAGGGGAGGTGTCACGGCTCTGGTGCGCAGCAGCCCGGGGATGGATCTCACTCAGCGGCACTGGGAGCACCCAGTCCCAGCCTTGCTCACAGGCCAGAGAGCAGCTGCTCCTCAGAGAGCCTCATCCCTTCCCTGTTGTCATTGCAGGATCTGCTCCGTCCCCTCCCTCCGCTTCAGACGCACCCCGTGAATGCCAGAGCTGCCGATGAGGCATGGCTGAGGGGTGGCAGAGCCACGAGGAGACAGGGAAGGACAGAGGGCAGGAGGGCAGCAGGAGAGACTCGGACGATGTGGACGACAGCCTGCCCAACCTGACGTGGCTGCTGGACTTCTCCATCATCAGCGCTAGCATGGGCAACTCCTCCTGCTGCCCCAGCAGCCCGGACCCCCACAGCTGTCAGGGCATCCCCAGCTTTGCCGCACCGTGCTCACCCCTGGGCACTGACTCAGTGCGCATGGAAACGCCCCACACTCCCCGCATGCCCATCTCCTCCTCCAGCTGGATGACGGAGCACCACGTTGTGTCCACGCACCCTCAGCTGACGGAGGGCATTGACAACCAGACCAACCCCTACATCAAGCCACCCTACTCCTACACCACCCTCATCTGCATGGCGATGGAAGCCAGCAAGGAGCCCCACGTCACCCTCTCCGACATCTACAAGTGGATTACCGACAACTTCTGCTACTTCCGTCAAGCTGATCCCGTGTGGCAGGTAGGACATTTGAGAACTCTTGCCCTGCCCCATCTCCCCTTATGGCTGGGAAGGGCCTTTCACAGCTTCCATCGTGTAAGAGAGAGCTCAGGGTCATTTTTGGAGTGGAAAGGTCCCCATTGCGCTGTTGGTCCCTGCATCTCCTCTTGACTCTGGAGTGAAGGTGTCTCTGTCTCCCACTTCAGCTTCCTGTAGCTTGCTGCCCTGCTCCATCTCAGAGGACACTCTCCAGCACGGGTGGCTTTCTAGAATGTGGTGGGGCAGGAGGCACCTGGATTGCTCCTCCCTCTGCTCTAGTTATTCCCAGCCCAAATCCAGAGCGTGCTAGCTATCCTGCACCACTGTTCCCCCAGGCAGGGCTGAGCTAAACCTTTCTTAGCCCCCCGCCCAGGAACTGTCCACCACCTCCCTGGGCAAGTGGGTGTCTGGAGGCTATTGAAGCCCACCAGAGAGAAAGGTAGGGAAGCCCTTGGTCCCTCTCCAGGGCCACAGGTGTTCCCCAGACTCCCCGTGCTGGGAAACTTACGGGAGGGACTCTATGGGAGAAGCTGAGTACCAGAATCTTGACTTTCTCTTGCAAACTCATGGCTGGATATTCACCACACTTTTAATTCAAAGTGTTCATTGACAGAAGGAAGAGATGCAGGAGGTACACAAGGTTCTTGCAGGGAGGAAGGATTAATATATTAACCCACCAGGAAATATGGCTGGAAAAGCAGAAAATCCTCTTTTTCTTTCTTTCTCTTCCCCATAGTCTTCCCCCCACCTCCTTTAAGCAGTGGCTGATGAGGATGCAGTGATTTTACCCGGAGCTCCTCTGGGCCAGAAGGCACCTCTGGGGACACACAGGGCTGGGGTGGGACAGCCCCCGTGCCTCTCCAGTTTTGCCCGTCCGGTTTGTGTCAGCCTGGCAGCAGGCAGACATGTGCCTGTATTTTAGCAAACCGCTTTCCCCGCAACACTAACAGGAGGTGTGGGTCAAGCTGGGGATGCGAGGAGGGCCCTGATGGTGCTGTCCACCATGGTGATGCCACATGTTGCCGCTGGTCATGGGGCCACATGGATGTAAAGACCCTCCTCTTCCTCCTGGCTGCAAAGATGCTTCTCCACCAGCCTCCCCACGCAGATAGTTGCGGCACCAGCCAATGATTGTTCCACCTTGTTTTTTTTTCTCTTTTTTCCCAGAACTCCATCCGGCACAACCTCTCCTCAAACAAGCGCTTCATCAAGGTGCCTCGAGAGAAGGACAAGCCAGGGAGAGGTGGCTTTTGGAAGCTTGACCCGCAATACGTTGAGCAGCTCAAGAGCGGTGCCTTCAAAAAGCAGAGGATGCGCCCAGTGCAGATCCACCCAGCCTCCACTGCGAAAGCCCAGCAAGAAGCACAGCGTGGTGCCTCCCTGGCTGCTTCAGCTTGTGCCTCCAATAAAGTCCTCTCTGTCAACCTGGAGTCACAGCTGCTGCTGAAAGAGTTTGAAGAAGGTCTTGGCAACCAGAACTGGAATCCAGTGGATGGCAAAAGAGGGCTCAAGCGCAAGCAGCCCTTGCCCAAGCAAACAGCCAAAGCGTGTCGGCTTTCCAATTCCGCCTTGCTGAGCCAGGAGGAGCAGACCCAGCTGGGATCCCTGAAAGGGGACTCTGACCCCAGCCTGAACAGAGAGGTCTCCACTTTTGGGGATCTGGAGCTCTTATCTCCAGTCAGCCTCAAAACGCTCAACCTGGAGTTGATGGCACAAGGGCACCACTTTGAATGTCCCCAGGGGCCGGAGCAGGTCCTCACTGAGTCCTCCCAGAACAGCCTGAGCCTGGACGAAAGCTTCGTGGCCACTTCTTTCCTGCAGCATCTCTGTGATGAAGGGACAAGCGATCTCTCAAATTCTGCCAATGCGGAGCAGTTGTTTGAAGTCAGCGATGCATCTGTAATAGCGGATGTCAGCAACTGGATCAATCTGGATTCCCTCTTGTAAGAGGCCAGTCACCGATCAAAGCCCACGTGTGCTTTAGCAGGATGCTCCTCCCACGCTACTGGGACTTCCAAGAACTGGATTCTTCACCTCTCCTTCGCTGTAGGTTATTAGAGATAGAGTAGGCATCAGGTAGGAGTGAGCAGAAGCTGTAGTGTCAGTGGTTTGCCTTAGACTTGTTGAGAAGTCAAAGATTGTAGAGAATTTCTGTTTAGTAACAACAGCATTTAGGACCTTTAATGTTAGCCGCAATATTTATTGAGAGAGGTTGTAGCTTATGAATTAATAAAGAAGCCTTTAAAAAATCCCATTATCCTTGTTGCAATTTGTACTCAAATTTGGGGAGAGGGTGGGAGTGTGGAGGTGGGAGAATCATAGAATCATAGAACCACAGAATCGTAGAATACTTTGGGTTAAAGGGACCTTAGAGATCATCTAGTTCCAACTCCCCTGCCATGGGCAGGGACACCTCCCACAAGATCAGGCTGCCCAGGGCCCTGTCCAACCTGGCCTTGAGCACCTCCAGGGATGATGCAGCCACAACTTCCCTGGAAAAGTTCTGCATTCCTTCCCCAGTAAAGCACGAGGCAAGCTGAGAATTGAATATCTTCAGGTCACGCAAGGGGCAGAGCAGGGCCTTGGGCTGTTGCTTTGTCCAGGTGCCACCGCCTGAAGTCCCCTGGGATGCCACCACATTGGTGGGGATAGTGTCCGGTGGGCACAGGGCTACAGGCTCTGGAGTGTGGTGTGGATGTATTTGTCTGTACTGATAAGGCCTCTCTTTATTTGCTGTTCTCATTATATTTCCCTCTGTTGGGGCCTCCATACGGTGCCAAAGGGCTGCAGAGATTTGTGTGTGATTTCACCTTTTAATGGGATGTTATTTACAATTAAAAAGAATAAATAAGAACAAGCCTTTTGCCTCCTTGTTCTCCTCCAGCCCCTCCTGACCCTGTCAGACCCTCTCTCCTGGAGGTGGGGGTCACCCCACCAGCCCAGCCCTGCCTGTACACCCGGCCCGGATACACAGGTGCCCTCACCCCGCTCCGCAGCAGCACAGTGATTCCTCATGGGAAAACTGATGCACAAACAGCCAGCTGCGTGACAACGGCTACACGCTCTCTGTGGCACAAGGGTGGCTCTGTCTCGAGGCCTGGGAGCTGCTCCCAGCCCCTGGAGCATCCTTCCCTGTCCCTGCGCGGAGCTCCTGGGCGTGACATGGTGTAAGCACTCGACACTGTCCTTCTGCTCATGCCATGTTCCTACCCCTGTATTCACAGAATCACTAGGTATGGAAAGACCTCCAGGCTCATCTAGTCCAATCATTCCTATCAACCACTAAACCGTGCCCCTCAGCACCTCATCCACCTGCCATTTACATGACTCAATCCCCTCACTGGGCAGCCTCTGCCAGTGCCCAATGACCCTTTCTGTGAAAAATTAGTTGTAGAGAGCAACAAGGTCTCCCCTCAGCCTCCTCTTCTCTATCCCTCCACATGCCCTGTGAAACACAAGTGGCTTTGGAGACCTGGTGGGCACAGGAGTGTGAGCAGAGCTGCACAGAAGCTGCAGAAACAACCAAATCCTTGCAAAATCAACTAAGCTGAGAAGCAGTCAGGCTCTGCCAGGGCTGTGAAGAAGATCACCTCATGCTCAGCTGCTGGGGCAGGCGCGGTGGGGGCAGTGGGTCAAGAGGCAGCAGGTTTGGGAAGCTCCGAGGTGTTTTAACACAGGGTGCGCAGCACAAAGTGCGATCAGCATAAAAGCCCAAACTCTCCAATACTCTGTGAAATCAAGTTTTACTCATTACAACAATAAATGTAATAAATGATTCGTAGGGATTAACAGCGTTAACAGTAACAGCTTTCCAGGCAACTGTCACGGTCCACTCGTGGACGCGTGATGGTTCGTTTCATTTATGGTTTCAGAGCGCAAATAATTCAAAGAGTCAAGGGAGTCAAACTTCAGTCTAACCTGGCACTTTATTACTTATGCCCGTAAAGCGACGTACGATAGAAAGAGACAGAGAACAAGGAAAGAGATGGGGAGAAGAGGGAAGGAAAAGGGGTTCATGGCTACCACCACGGGTCCCCAGATGTCCGGCGTCTCTGGGAGACAAGGTCCAGAAGGCGTTCTGCTGTTTTGGTCTTTGATGGAGGTGATCCCAGAGTGGGGGGGTCTTCTTCTGTCTCGGTCTTCTGTTCCCCCCTAATTCAGCTGCTCCAGAGCTGTCTTTTATGCCAGTCAATACATGCCTTGCGCATTCAACTCTGGCTTTGCAGCCTAAAAATGTAGATTTATACTCTTAAAATTGGCTTTCATGTCCTATAGGCTTTGGATCCTAATAAAAAGACTTCGGGCTATATCAATGCGAGTTTTGGCTCTCCACATTTGAGTCTGTAAACTAAAGACTTTGCACCCTAAAAATAAAGCTTCATACCCTAAAATGAGGATTACAACTCTAAAATATAAGCTTAGTACCCCAACAAAGAAGGGTTGACACACTACAGATGAGGCCTTGTATTCTAAAAATTAGGATCTGGATTTGAAACTGATTCTTTGAGCCTTAAAAATGTTGGACCCAAAATATGTTTGGATGATACAATAAGGCTTTCAACAATAAAAAAATGAGGCTTTAAGGCCTTAATTGAGGTTTAGATGACGAGTCTGAACAATTACATTGCGGCTTTGTACCCTAGAACTCATGCTTTGGACTCTAACTATTACTTTTGAAACTGAAAATGGTACTTTGGACCCTACAGTGATAACTCAAACTCTACAACTGCAAGTCTTAGGAAGAAAGTGGCTTTGGCCCTAAAAATGAGAGTGTAGACCTGCAAGATGAAGCTTTGGGCCTTAAAATAAGATGATGGGTCCTAAAATTAAGACTTGGAGCTGCAAAAGATAGGCTTGGACCCCGTCAATGAGAATTTAGACCCTAAATCTAAAACTTTTGAGTTCTTTAATCTTAGGTTTGGATACCGAAATGAGGATTTAGAATCTGAAATGACCTTTTGTGTCTCAAACTAATATTTGGATGCTAAAAATGAGACTTTGTGATCTAAAACTGAGGTTTTGACCCTGAAAACTAAGCATCAGGCCTAGTTTAATGTATTTGACCTAAAATGAAGGTTTGGACCCTGAAGATGTGGCTTTGGGCTCTACGAATGAGCATTTGGAAATTAATAAAAAGAGCTTTGGGCCCTAAAAATGATGACTTAGGCTCCAAATTGAGGCTTTTGTACCATTAGATTTGTGTTCTGTGCCTTCAAAACGTAGCTTTGGACTACAAAATTTTACAGGCTTTGTGCCAAACCCAGGTAGGTTATGGCTCAAAGCCAAGAACCTGAGCTTTAAAAAAGCTTTTTTTTACCCAAAGAGTGTGCACACCTTGTACCAAGAGAGTGTTCATCCCTCAGTTGGGCATGTCCTTGAGCAGCCCGATGGGATTTGCTCTGAGCGTGAGGTTGGCCTGGGGATCTCTTGATGTTCGCTCTAAACAACACGGACCTGGGCCACGTACCTGTTTTGCTGCCTCAGGTGATGCTCCTGCTGCTCCTGGCACCCCAAGCCCTGATCGCTGCAGTCAGGACCACTCAGTCATGGAGGTGATGGGTGTGGTCTCCAGTGACTGGTGTTTAGACCTGAACTCCAAAAGGGAGTGCTGGAAGCTGTATCCTGCTAATATGGCCTTCTGAGGTTCTTTCAGCACAGACCAGAACGCCTCAGGCCTTGATTTCAGTAATTCTGCTGTCCTAAGTCCTGGTGGCTGTGGAGTGAAGACCTCAGGTTTATCGTACATCCTGGTCACAGAACTTGTTGACAGTAATTTCTGTCTGACAGGAACTTTCTTTTCTCCTTGTCCTCCTCCTCTGCAGCTCTGAGGTTCCCCTGCCTGCATTTGGCTCTGCTTTGCTGCTTGGCTGCCTTGTGTGGGTTTACCCTTGGGCTGGCTAGTCACAACCAGCTTTTTTCCAGCGGAGGTTTTTCCAGCGGAGTCCTGTGGGATGGCTGGCTGCCTCCTGGGAAAGGACACAACAGGGGAAATTTGCCTGAGAATGCAACAAGCCACGTGCCTGTGTGTGCAGCCACTGGCACCTCAACTGATGGCTGCGCTCAGCTCAGGAGAGTAAAATCCCTGCGTCAGGACGCTCGGCTGACAAGCAGCTGTCCCTGAGCAGAACCATGCAGGGGACTCTCCTGAAGGGCCAGAGAGGAACCAACCCTCTGAAATGTGGGGCTTCCAGCAGCCCCACCCCAGCCCTCTGAGCGCTGCCGTCACCACTGTTGGGCAGTGATGAATGGTATGTGTTTGGGGCTGGAAACGGATTCTTCCCTGGTCCAAAAGTGAACCTGTACAGACACCAGCCTCAGATTGCCTGCCTCACCTGACCAGAGACTTCTTCTGCATCACCGTATTCTTCATTTTCCGGAATCCTGGGATTTCAATATGACTCAAGCTAGCAGCAGCAACTGAGGGCAGTTCAGCAAATGCCCCTGGAAAGTGGAAAGAGAAACCTTATCAGAAGAGCATCACTGGGATGCTGCTGGCCCTAGTGGAATGTAGACCTGATCAGTCTTCAGAGGCAGCCGTGGCCACCTTTGAGTACTTGAGGGGCTCCAGCTCCTTGTGTCCTGGAAAACCACACAAGATGGATGGAGGCACTCATCCAGTGTCACTTCCGCAGGCCTTTCCCAAGGGTGCCCATTGCAACCATTGCATCACCCAAACAGGTCATATTTTTGGACCTTCTCTGCAGACAGGGTGTTGTTTTAAGAGAAGCCTCTCAGATCCGGGGAAGGGATGCAACGACCACGCAGACAGCCAGGGTTTGAACTGCTGTCTTACCGGGCAGGTAATCCTTGGTGTCTATCAGGTTGTGGGCAGCTACAAGGTTTCTTGCCAGGCGAAACACTGGCCTCTGGACAGACACGGCCTCATCTCCAACCTGGATCCATTTGGGGATACTGTTGGAGGAACCAAGGGCAGCAACGAGCGCTTCTGGGATCTCCCTTAGTGTGGGCACAGGAGCTGGCAGGGGCCGGGTGGTGACACTGGGCACCAAGCTTCGGAACAAGGTGTGGCTGCCCTGAAGCTTCTTTTGGGGAGAAAAGCCTGTTCTGTGGGAGCGGGGCAGGTGGTTCTGCTGGCCCCGCCCCCCGCTGACTGTTGGGCGCAGCGTCATTCGAAAGGAGTAACCTCCAGCCCCAGCCGCCCCGCGCAGCCCGTGCAGAGCTCCTCGTCCCCGGCCGGCCTCGGCGGGCTCGCTCCTTGCCCAAAGACACGGGATCGCAGGTTCGTAGCAAAGCAGGGAAGGCAGACACTGCATCCCCAGCCTGGGAGTAACGGAGGGCTGAACGGGCAGCTGGCTCTGCGTGAGGGTGTGCCTGGGGTGGGTCTGCGCGGTCCCCCACCGCGTTGTGTTGGGGTGCCAGGAGCAGGGAGGAGCAGGAATAACGTGGAAGAGAGGGAAGCTGAAGGCGTTTTGTCCAGGTCTTTCATCTTGACATTTTGTCCTGCTTAGCAACGTGTGGGAGAAACGCCCACTCTGTTTGGGACGGCAGGGCTGGATGTTGGTTACGTAAGGGGTGGTTTTAGTCGTTGTTGTTTTATTGATTACTTTCTGAGTCCAAGACTTGCTGGGCCCACGAGGGTTGGGTGATACTGGGATGTAGGGGTTTGAGTGAATTTTCGCAAGCTTCCGGGCTGGTAGATCATCCAGGGGAGGTGTCACGGCTCTGGTGCGCAGCAGCCCGGGGATGGATCTCACTCAGCGGCACTGGGAGCACCCAGTCCCAGCCTTGCTCACAGGCCAGAGAGCAGCTGCTCCTCAGAGAGCCTCATCCCTTCCCTGTTGTCATTGCAGGATCTGCTCCGTCCCCTCCCTCCGCTTCAGACGCACCCCGTGAATGCCAGAGCTGCCGATGAGGCATGGCTGAGGGGTGGCTGAGCCACGAGGAGACAGGGAAGGACAGAGGGCAGGAGGGCAGCAGGAGAGACTCGGACGATGTGGACGACAGCCTGCCCAACCTGACGTGGCTGCTGGACTTCTCCATCATCAGCGCTAGCATGGGCAACTCCTCCTGCTGCCCCAGCAGCCCGGACCCCCACAGCTGTCAGGGCATCCCCAGCTTTGCCGCACCGTGCTCACCCCTGGGCACTGACCAACTGTGCATGGAAATGCCCCAAACTCCACGCATGCCCATCTCCTCCTCCAGCTGGATGACGGAGCACCACGTTGTGTCCACGCACCCTCAGCTGACGGCGGGTATTGACTACCAGACCAACCCCTACATCAAACCACCCTATTCTTACGCCACCCTCATCTGCATGGCGATGGAAGCCAGCAAGGAGCCCCACGTCACCCTCTCCGACATCTACAAGTGGATTACCGACAACTTCTGCTACTTCCGTCAAGCTGATCCCGTGTGGCAGGTAGGACATTTGAGAACTCTTGCCCTGCCCCATCTCCCCTTATGGCTGGGAAGGGCCTTTCACAGCTTCCATCGTGTAAGAGAGAGCTCAGGGTCATTTTTGGAGTGGAAAGGTCCCCATTGCGCTGTTGGTCCCTGCATCTCCTCTTGACTCTGGAGTGAAGGTGTCTCTGTCTCCCACTTCAGCTTCCTGTAGCTTGCTGCCCTGCTCCATCTCAGAGGACACTCTCCAGCACGGGTGGCTTTCTAGAATGTGGTGGGGCAGGAGGCACCTGGGTTGCTCCTCCCTCTGCTCTAGTTATTCCCAGCCCAAATCCAGAGCGTGCCAGCTATCCTGCACCACTGCTCCCCCAGGCAGGGCTGAGCTAAACCTTTCTTAGCCCCCCGCCCAGGAACTGTCCACCACCTCCCTGGGCAAGTGGGTGTCTGGAGGCTATTGAAGCCCACCAGAGAGAAAGGTAGGGAAGCCCTTGGTCCCTCTCCAGGGCCACAGGTGTTCCCCAGACTCCCCGTGCTGGGAAACTTACGGGAGGGACTCTATGGGAGAAGCTGAGTACCAGAATCTTGACTTTCTCTTGCAAACTCATGGCTGGATATTCACCACACTTTTAATTCAAAGTGTTCATTGACAGAAGGAAGAGATGCAGGAGGTACACAAGGTTCTTGCAGGGAGGAAGGATTAATATATTAACCCACCAGGAAATATGGCTGGAAAAGCAGAAAATCCTCTTTTTCTTTCTTTCTCTTCCCCATAGTCTTCCCCCCACCTCCTTTAAGCAGTGGCTGATGAGGATGCAGTGATTTTACCCGGAGCTCCTCTGGGCCAGAAGGCACCTCTGGGGACACACAGGGCTGGGGTGGGACAGCCCCCGTGGCTCTCCAGTTTTGCCCGTCCGGTTTGTGTCAGCCTGGCAGCAGGCAGACATGTGCCTGTATTTTAGCAAACCGCTTTCCCCGCAACACTAACAGGAGGTGTGGGTCAAGCTGGGGATGCGAGGAGGGCCCTGATGGTGCTGTCCACCATGGTGATGCCACATGTTGCCGCTGGTCATGGGGCCACATGGATGTAAAGACCCTCCTCTTCCTCCTGGCTGCAAAGATGCTTCTCCACCAGCCTCCCCACGCAGATAGTTGCGGCACCAGCCGATGATTGTTCCACCTTGTTTTTTTTTCTCTTTTTTCCCAGAACTCCATCCGGCACAACCTCTCCTCAAACAAGCGCTTCATCAAGGTGCCTCGAGAGAAGGACAAGCCAGGGAGAGGTGGCTTTTGGAAGCTTGACCCGCAATACGTTGAGCAGCTCAAGAGCGGTGCCTTCATAAAGCAGAGGATGCGCCCAGTGCAGATCCACCCAGCCTCCACTGCGAAAGCCCAGCAAGAAGCACAGCGTGGTGCCTCCCTGGCTGCTTCAGCTTGTGCCTCCAATAAAGTCCTCTCTGTCAACCTGGAGTCACAGCTGCTGCTGAAAGAGTTTGAAGAAGGTCTTGGCAACCAGAACTGGAATCCAGTGGATGGCAAAAGAGGGCTCAAGCGCAAGCAGCCCTTGCCCAAGCAAACAGCCAAAGCTTGTCGGCTTTCCAATTCCGCCTTGCTGAGCCAGGAGGAGCAGACCCAGCTGGGATCCCTGAAAGGGGACTCTGACCCCAGCCTGAACAGAGAGGTCTCCACTTTTGGGGATCTGGAGCTCTTATCTCCAGTCAGCCTCAAAACGCTCAACCTGGAGTTGATGGCACAAGGGCACCACTTTGAATGTCCCCAGGGGCCGGAGCAGGTCCTCACTGAGTCCTCCCAGAACAGCCTGAGCCTGGACGAAAGCTTCGTGGCCACTTCTTTCCTGCAGCATCTCTGTGATGAAGGGACAAGCGATCTCTCAAATTCTGCCAATGCGGAGCAGTTGTTTGAAGTCAACGATGCCTCTGTAATAGCGGATGTCAGCAACTGGATCAATCTGGATTCCCTCTTGTAAGAGGCCAGTCACCGATCAAAGCCCACGTGTGCTTTAGCAGGATGCTCCCCCCACGCTACTGGGACTTCCAAGAACTGGATTCTTCACCTCTCCTTCGCTGTAGGTTATTAGAGATAGAGTAGGCATCAGGTAGGAGTGAGCAGAAGCTGTAGTGTCAGTGGTTTGCCTTAGACTTGTTGAGAAGTCAAAGATTGTAGAGAATTTCTGTTTAGTAACAACAGCATTTAGGACCTTTAATGTTAGCCGCAATATTTATTGAGAGAGGTTGTAGCTTATGAATTAATAAAGAAGCCTTTAAAAAATCCCATTATCCTTGTTGCAATTTGTACTCAAATTTGGGGAGGGGGTGGGAGTGTGGAGGTGGGAGAATCATAGAATCATAGAACCACAGAATCGTAGAATACTTTGGGTTAAAGGGACCTTAGAGATCATCTAGTTCCAACTCCCCTGCCATGGGCAGGGACACCTCCCACAAGATCAGGCTGCCCAGGGCCCTGTCCAACCTGGCCTTGAGCACCTGCAGGGATGATGCAGCCACAACTTCCCTGGAAAAGTTCTGCATTCCTTCCCCAGTAATGCACGAGGCAAGCTGAGAATTGAATATCTTCCGGTCACGCAAGGGGCAGAGCAGGGCCTTGGGCTGTTGCTTTGTCCAGGTGCCACCGCCTGAAGTCCCCTGGGATGCCACCACATTGGTGGGGATAGTGTCCGGTGGGCACAGGGCTACAGGCTCTGGAGTGTGGTGTGGATGTATTTGTCTGTACTGATAAGGCCTCTCTTTATTTGCTGTTCTCATTATATTTCCCTCTGTTGGGGCCTCCATACGGTGCCAAAGGGCTGCAGAGATTTGTGTGTGATTTCACCTTTTAATGGGATGTTATTTACAATTAAAAAGAATAAATAAGAACAAGCCTTTTGCCTCCTTGTTCTCCTCCAGCCCCTCCTTACCCTGTCAGACCCTCTCTCCTGGAGGTGGGGGTCACCCCACCAGCCCAGCCCTGCCTGTACACCCGGCCCGGATACACAGATGCCCTCACGCCGCTCCGCAGCAGCACAGTGATTCCTCACGGGAAAACTGATGCACAAACAGCCAGCTGCGTGACAACGGCTACACGCTCTCTGTGGCACAAGGGTGGCTCTGTCCCGAGGCCTGGGAGCTGCTCCCAGCCCCTGGAGCATCCTTCCCTGTCCCTGCTCGGAGCTCCTGGGCGTGACATGGTGTAAGCACTCGACGCTGTCCTTCTGCTCATGCCATGTTCCTACCCCTGTATTCACAGAATCACTAGGTATGGAAAGACCTCCAGGCTCATCTAGTCCAATCATTCCTATCAACCACTAAACCGTGCCCCTCAGCACCTCATCCACCTGCCATTTACATGACTCAATCCCCTCACTGGGCAGCCTCTGCCAGTGCCCAATGACCCTTTCTGTGAAAAATTAGTTGTAGAGAGCAACGAGGTCTCCCCTCAGCCTCCTCTTCTCTATCCCTCCACATGCCCTGTGAAACACAAGTGGCTTTGGAGACCTGGTGGGCACAGGAGTGTGAGCAGAGCTGCACAGAAGCTGCAGAAACAACCAAATCCTTGCAAAATCAACTAAGCTGAGAAGCAGTCAGGCTCTGCCAGGGCTGTGAAGAAGATCACCTCATGCTCAGCTGCTGGGGCAGGCGCGGTGGGGGCAGTGGGTCAAGAGGCAGCAGGTTTGGGAAGCTCCGAGGTGTTTTAACACAGGGTGCGCAGCACAAAGTGCGATCAGCATAAAAGCCCAAACTCTCCAATACTCTGTGAAATCAAGTTTTACTCATTACAACAATAAATGTAATAAATGATTCGTAGGGATTAACAGCGTTAACAGTAACAGCTTTCCAGGCAACTGTCACGGTCCACTCGTGGACGCGTGATGGTTCGTTTCATTTATGGTTTCAGAGCGCAAATAATTCAAAGAGTCAAGGGAGTCAAACTTCAATCTAACCTGGCACTTTATTACTTATGCCCGTAAAGCGACGTACGATAGAAAGAGACAGAGAACAAGGAAAGAGATGGGGAGAAGAGGGAAGGAAAAGGGGTTCATGGCTACCACCACGGGTCCCCAGATGTCCGGCGTCTCTGGGAGACAAGGTCCAGAAGGCGTTCTGCTGTTTTGGTCTTTGATGGAGGTGATCCCAGAGTGGGGGGGTCTTCTTCTGTCTCGGTCTTCTGTTCCCCCCTAATTCAGCTGCTCCAGAGCTGTCTTTTATGCCAGTCAATACATGCCTTGCGCATTCAACTCTGGCTTTGCAGCCTAAAAATGTAGATTTATACTCTTAAAATTGGCTTTCATGTCCTATAGGCTTTGGATCCTAATAAAAAGACTTCGGGCTATATCAATGCGAGTTTTGGCTCTCCACATTTGAGTCTGTAAACTAAAGACTTTGCACCCTAAAAATAAAGCTTCATACCCTAAAATGAGGATTACAACTCTAAAATATAAGCTTAGTACCCCAACCAAGAAGGGTTGACACACTACAGATGAGGCCTTGTATTCTAAAAATTAGGATCTTGATTTGAAACTGATTCTTTGAGCCTTAAAAATGTTGGACCCAAAATATGTTTGGATGATACAATAAGGCTTTCAACAATAAAAAAATGAGGCTTTAAGGCCTTAAATGAGGTTTAGATGACGAGTCTGAACAATTACATTGCGGCTTTGTACCCTAGAACTCATGCTTTGGACTCTAACTATTACTTTTGAAACTGAAAATGGTACTTTGGACCCTACAGTGATAACTCAAACTCTACAACTGCAAGTCTTAGGAAGAAAGTGGCTTTGGCCCTAAAAATGGGAGTGTAGACCTGCAAGATGAAGCTTTGGGCCTTAAAATAAGATGATGGGTCCTAAAATTAAGACTTGGAGCTGCAAAAGATAGGCTTGGACCCCGTCAATGAGAATTTAAACCCTAAATCTAAAACTTTTGAGTTCTTTAATCTTAGGTTTGGATACCGAAATGAGGATTTAGAATCTGAAATGACCTTTTGTGTCTCAAACTAATATTTGGATGCTAAAAATGAGACTTTGTGATCTAAAACTGAGGAAAAAAAAAAAAACTTGTCTCTAGGAGACAAGGTTCAGAAGGCGTTCTGCTGTTTTGGTCTTTGATGGAGGTGATCCCAGAGTGGGGGGATATTCTTCTGTCTCGGTCTTCTGTTCCCCCCTAATTCAGCTGCTCCAGAGCTGTCTTTTATGCCAGTCAATACACCTGTGACCCACCTATGCCTGTGGAGATGTGCCAATCTCCACCTAGCAGGCCACACGTGCCAAGAAAGGAGTGTCTGCAGGTCTCCTCCCCTTGTGCATGCGCTCCTCCTGGCGCCAGTGGTCAACCTGGGGTCTCCCAATGAAGGCCAGTAGTCATCATCACCTTGCACGCATGCTGTGTTGGTTATGGGTCTGTGGGAAGTCCCGTCATTAATCTTCCTGTCTTTTCCTCCTTGCTTCATGGATCTTTCACAATGGTAGGGAGCAAGGAGGTTTGAAGACAGGTACAAAACTTTGTTGAGATAAGGAAGAAAGGTACAGGTAGTTAGGTACAAAGTATTCACTCTGTGCCAGCTCTGGCCGTTTTCCTGATGAGAAATGAGAAAATGTTGAGACAGAAAATGTTGAGACAGAAATCGAACCTTTGACCAACTCTTACAGCAACGTGCCCAATCATTGCTACAAGAGACCAACCAGGTTCCAGCTTTCATCCAATGGAGGCATTTTCTTGAGGAGAGCTTCACTCCTGCCCGGCCATCCAGGGCCAGCAGCACCGCGCCCACCGCTTCCGTGGTGACGTTGGCTGCTCCCCTAGAGCTCTCAGAATATGGATGTTCTGAGTTGCCAGAGATGAGATGGAGAGCTGGGGATCTTTCTCCAAAACCTGGAGGGCTGCGACAAAGGAAAGAGAAGGGAGCTGAACCCCACCTCTTTGCAGAGACCCTCAGGCATC